>NC_064629.1:63865287-64490287 GCF_023864275.1 Schistocerca cancellata
CCAATTGTTGACAAGTAATTTACAGAATCACACAACAATGAAAAGCATACGGAGAAGGGAAGCTGTTAACGAAGCATCGCCAATACTGCAAGTTGTTGAAAAATAATTTACAGAAAATTTCGACATGTATCAATCTGAACAGCTGCGCCCGATGGAAGGATAATGAAAACTATGATACGTCCCTGAGACCTCTCAAGACCAAAAAATAATAAACAAAGCACAGCAACAATGCAAAAGTCGTGGCACTACATCTGGAAACAATGAACACGTGAACTGTGTCTTTTAAACAATCGGCAAATGACGTTAGTGTAGTAGTTACAATAGAGGTAGCATCAGAGCTAATGACAACAGCTGCACTTTTTGGGTGGCGCGCGCCGCGTCACGTAAAGCAGTCCGCCAACGATGCATTTCGCTCCTTGATCTGCCCTTAGTAACTAAACGTAACAATACTGCTCACTCTCATGCGAATAATCATTATGCTCGTGCAGTCAGAGCTCTTGTGCAGTCGGTGTCTGTTGTGCAGTCGGTGCTGTTGTGTAAGTGATATTTATGAACCGTAATACCCATAAAAATGTACAATCTACCAGAATTGAAACGTCTTCTCAGCATGGAGGAGTTTAAAGTACTCGATGATAGAGGCATCCGTCTCATCCGGTCTTCCAAAAACTGTCCGAAGCTATGGCCGACATCGGCTCGAAAATGTCTTCAAAACATATTTACACAACAATTAAAGAAGATCGTCATGATCTGCTTACTTTTGTTAGAAACACCTTCAGGCTGGAATGTTTCGTTGAAGAAAAATACGACGACAGCGAAGATGAGTCGTGGAATGTTTTTGGTTCTTCGTGCAACAAGGACATGACAAAGCAATTCGACTTACTACTGTCAGCAGAAAAATGGTCTACCATAAAACCAACAAAAAGGAAATTTGGAAAGCCTTCAAGACTGGAAATAGGGAAAGGAACCGATTTGATGGCTGATAAAATTTATGAACATCACAAAATTCCATGTGCCTTTTCTTTCAAATACGCGAAAGTGTGTAAAAGTTCAAGTTCAAAGTACTTCTTGAAGATCAAAGGAAGATGTACAGAATGCGGAGCCACTTTCGAAGGGATTGCCCTGAAGAAGCCAAAAATGGACAGCGATATTATTCTAAACTGCAGACTTTCAAACTTTTCAGACGATAGTATTCACCTGAAAAGACGACAACTTCGTGGCACGAGAAGACAACAGGTAGTTGCTAAATTGGTTGATAACAGGATGCCTGCAGCTCTTTGGCGAAATTATGAAGCGAAAAATATGTCTTTCGGAGACATGATTCCTCCAAATTTAATAAATGCTGATGTCTTGAGAGAGACTAAAGAAGAGGAAAGGGACAAACGATTTGGTATAACAACTAGTAAGCCTGTTGAAATCCTGCAAATTGCAAAACATACAACCCATCGGGACGAAATTCATGCAATCGGATTGGACCCATTCTTCTGTATACATTGGCTGAAAGATCAAAGTCAGTTGCACAAATATTGTCATCAAATCAACAGCAGTGTATACGATTCAGTAGATGCTACAGGTGGCGTTGCATTTCGAGTTATTCACGATTTGGGGATTTGTCAAACAGGGCTGACTGTGTGGAAATTAAGTCAAAGTACATATACCTGTATCAGTACATGTGCATTCGCGAAGTAAACGTCACTAGTAAAGATCCAAATATCGTCAATCGATCATCAATCAGTTGCCCAACTTATCAGATGATATCCTCTAGGCATGAAGCATCATTATTGTCATTTTTCTTTATGGAAATCGTCAGATCTGGAGCTCCCAGACCAAAAATCATGGTAACTGATTTTGGTAAGGCTTTGTTGGTTGCCGTTTCTAGAGCAATAGCCAATTGCTCGGACTTAACAGATTATTTGAATAGGTGCTATAGTCATATTGTTTTGCATGAAAGAGTAATTCTACCCTCGTGTTGTTTGAGAATAGATTTAAACCATTTTATGGTCATGATTTCAAGGTGGAAATGCTTCACGAGATGTAAATCACAAGTCAAACAACTTTATCTTCGAGTTTTGGCACATATTTACATGATGACAGATTTTCGTGATATTGAAAGTGCTTTGCGCTCAATTTTGGTTGTTGCGTTGAGTGAACATCTTGGTATTGATGAGTGTGGTCAAGAATATTCATCAATGAAACATCAGCACCACCTTGATAACATTATAAGAGGTGGTCCACGTCATTCATATATTGACGAAAAGAAAGATGATGACAAGAAAACTGATGATGTTGAAAACAATAATGACTGTCTTTTGGAATCAATTTTGAACTCTAAGGAATCTACTGCAACCGCGTGGATTGATAGCGCAAAACGTATCTACAATGAAGCTGAAGTCATCGCGAATCAGATTAAGGATGACAATATCTTTGATGTGAATCCGTACAACATTCCTAATGCTGCAGAGATGCTGAAAGAGTTGATGTGCTATATACCACTGTGGACAGCTGTGCTGTATCGTTCTTTCCATATTCCTTTATCTATTCGTTCATCGGCAGCGACTGAAGGATAATTTTCAAAATTAAAGACAATGGGCTTTGACAAGCTGCCTTTACGCGTAGACAAATTCATTTTTCAACATTTGAAGTGGCTGCGTGAGGAAACAAAACTGTTTGCGCCACTTATGATGGAAAAACAAGATTCAAAGCAAGCTGTGAAGCACAAACCAACTGAAGCATCGTTGCCTTACCATGAAGAAGAAAACTTGAGAGTAAAAAATAAGAAGCTGAAGATAACAAACCCTAAAAGCAATAATATCCTTGATCATTCTGAGAGCACACTGAACAATACCTTACGAAGTGAGACCCAACACGATGATGGCAATGAGACAGAGTTAAACAAAATTTTTAATAGTTTTGTATACACATTTTCTCCTACTTCGAGCTCACTTCCTATGAATGTGGAGAACAACAGTCTCTCAGTCAAAAGCGATAGTGTGTTTTCAGCGCTCTTCAGATAATAATTCACTGCCGAATTTGAACTCTAAAGAGATATGTCATTCCACAAAAGACTATCGAGAATCATGCTTCACCAGGGATGTCACTGAAATTTCATCCTGTGGTTCGAAAGCAGAAGAAAACCGAGGGACCTGTAACAATGAAATGGAGGAGAGTGCAATGCTGAAAAAGCTTCAAAATGAAATCATTGTCACATGGAGCATGCAAACTAAGAGCAAGAAAGCTACTTAGATGATTGCCCAAACTGGAATTCGACTAAGAAATTCATAGACGTTAATTTGCCACTTTTCCCAAATGGGTCCTCAAGCAAATTCAAATCTGCTACCTACAACTACATTATATTTCTGTTGATACGTATGTGCTTTTCATGCAAGAGGTTGTAGATGTAACAAATGGAGGTGTAAAGACTATCATAAAATGCAAGAAATGTAAAGGAGAAGCAGTCGAAGAAAAGAAATTCGGATGCTACTTGATGATGGATACTAGTATAACAACTTGTCCACTAACTGAAGATCAGTTTCCTCCGAATCAAAGGAAGAAATGTGTGTTGCAAACTATCACGAAAGAAATCGTAGTCGACAATCAAGAGTACACTCTCGTTGGTGCCATTCATTATAATAGCTCCATCAAACACTACACGGCATATGTCTTCGATGGATCCTACTGGAAGCAGTACGATGACCTGTATAAAGTTGTACAGAGAGTTTCAAAAGAAGCGATAATTTCTCCACACCTGTTCATGTATGTCAAGGCAGGAAAATTTTCAAATGGCAGCTACAAGACCGACGAGATGCAACAAGTAGTTCCTACATAGGAACTTTGCTTTGTAAAGTAAGCAATTGCTAAAAGTTGATATCTAAATATTACAAATACAGCTCTTATGTTAGTTCTTCGTATCTTTGTTTCCGGAACCACAGTCCTCCTGTTTTAGTTACTAGAAATGAGCATTTTATGCCCTAAATTTCACGTATATATTTTTTGTACTTATTTTTCATAGTTGTTTCACGCCTTATAAATTCTATGCTTATTTATCACTGAATTCAGTACATATGTATTTCCTTCTGGATTTTAGTGTATCCTGAAGAAGAACTGTTAAGTGGACCTGTACATCACGGCCTGTAGTTTTTCCTGGTACTTTGAAATTTAATAATGCAAGACTGTCAATAGATTCAGGAATGAAACTTTTATCAAAGAATTGGTATATTGTGAGCTCTAGGTCAAATACATTGTAAATCTGTGGAATATATTGTGCAGTGAATATTGATGTTTTTCTTGCATACTGAATTACACGTAATTGTTATTTTAGGTTCAATGTACTTACATGCTATTTAAAAAAAAGATAAAAAACAAATTTTATTCTTTGAATCAGTAATATTTTTCAGTTTCATGTTTTGATTATTTTAAAAACAATGTATTTTAAGAGAAATTTTTTTCTCCTAATAATTTAAGAACGTAATATGACATACTGCAGCTTAAAATATTTAATCAATTGTTGAATAATGTGGTTCAGTGTGTAGGCAAGCACTATATTATTATTCATCCATAGCTTTGTTTATGTAGCTTTAATAGTGGATGAGATACCGGTAACAGTATCTCTATATGCAAACACGTTGATTGCAGAAAATTGAAACTAAAGATTTGTATGTTATTTTCTTCTCAATGACGACATTGCAAACCATTCCTGCTCCATAATCCTGTTGATACCTTTCATGTCCTTTTCATTTTCGTTAGTTTTGCTTCTTTTCTTTGTTATTCTGGCCTCCTTTTTCATGCTTTTAGCAGCTTTTTCAGTTTATGTGACATGTTGCCTGTCTGTCCATACCAGCACAATTTTCATGTTGTTCCTAGTTTTGATGCTTGTTCTGCTCATTATTTTTAATCTTTACTCCATCAGGCTGGCCAGAGTGGCCGAGCGGTTCTAGGCGCCACAGCTGGAACCGCGCGACCGCTCCGGTTGGAGGTTCGAATCCTGCCTCGGGCATGGATGAGTGTGATGTCCTTAGATTAGTTAGGTTTAAGTAGTTCTAAGTTCTAGTGGACTGATGGCCTCAGAGGTTAAGTGCCATGGTGCTCAGAGCCATTTGAACCATTTTTACTCCACCATTAAAACGTATTGCAACTGTTGAAACGCATTCTGATTTTGTTTTATGCCATCTAAACATTTTTTCTGCACATACGACAGTCGACAGGTTCTTCAAAGGTATTACATAAACGAGGTTCTACGGAAACTGCGGCGTCCAAATTAAATGTTCAAATGTTCAAATGTGTGTGAAATCTTATGGGATTTAACTGCTAAGGTCATCAGTTCCTAAGCTTACACACTACTTAAATTATCCTAAGGACAAACACACACACCCATGCCCGAGGGAGGATTCGAACCTCCGCCAGGACCAGCCGCACAGTCCATGACTGCAGCGCCTTACACCGCTCGGCTAATCCGGCGCGACACGTCAAATTAAACAAAATTATATTTAAGTCCGAGAATTACGAGGTACTGTACATGAAGTGTATATTTTTAGAATCTGGAAGAACCAGATGAATTTTATTACGTAAAACAGTAATTTTTTTGAGCTCTCATGATATCCAGGACCCACTAACAGCTAAAAATATGCCCAGGACCCTCATGGATGAAAGTTATGTGGCAACATCACCAGACGCTAGGATACATAAAAACATGTGCTGTGTGTAACGAATAAATTTGAAATTACTGTCGTTAATATTGTTGCAAACATTTGTTCTAGTTAGAAAGGAAGTGCGGAAGTTTGATGAGTTACACTACAGCGAGAGTCAAAAGTCTTTACAATCATAGAAATGTAAGTATATTTAAATGAATATATTGTACAAACGAACTAAGTAGTATGTTTAAATCCTAATTCAATACATGACTGATAGAGGTGTTATTATGTTGAGGGGATACAGTATTAACGTTAATAAGGAGTTCGAAATTTGTATGCAAGAACCTCGTTTATTTGGTCGTCAGTAATCTGGATTTCCGGTTTATCCGGATTCATATTTTGAGTCCCTTGGCATTTTTTTCTTTTTTTCTTATAAAACGAAGATGTGTAGTCGGTGAGGTACATAGACTGCTTATCACTAGGCCTGTGATTTAGTCTAGTACTGAGTGATAAGGAACTCAGAGTGTGTGAATGACATTGTTTCTCAAGTATTGTACATTAATATAACGGTGTATTGGTGCCCATCAAGTAAGTTGCATAGTAACCACGCCAACAGCACTCCACCACAGCTCATTGAACCTCTGGTGCGATTCTCGACAGGTGTGACACTATCAGGTTAGTGGCGCGTGTGAATGTATCTGCTCTCTCAGCTATCTGTTTGTTTTGCACTGACGAGCCTTCTCTCCTTGAATCATCTAAGCGTGCACATCCCACGCTTCCACCTACAGTTACTACAGTCAGTCTTAAGAAGGTTTACTGGCATTTGTATAGTGCTGAACATTTAGACTTTTTGTATTTAGTAGAATATACATCCGGGTTGTCGGTTTTCGGTTTTCCAAATTAAAAGTGAGAATTTACGATCCTCCTCATAGCTGTACTTCCAGCAGTAGCTCATCTCCTGCGTTCCCAATTTCGTAGAAGTTGTCCTACGAAATTTGCAGAAGTAGCACTCCTGGACGAAAGGATATTGTGACGATATTCCTTCGTCATAGCCTGGGGTTAGAGACCCGGTCCGGCACACAGTTTTTATCTGCCAATAAGTTTCACATCGGCGCACACCCACTGCAGAGTGAACACACAATCTATTTCATAATCTACTGGGTTTTTAAAAGAACTCTTTCGGTGCTATCCAGAACTGTCAGCAAAAGGGATGTGCCAATTTATTATAATGTAGCCCAAGTGGGTCTCTCGAAAATGCTGTTATCTCATTAACTGTTATCCCCACAAAAAATGTTATTACAGTTTTCGGTAGAACTCTTAGGGTCCTATTAAGAAATGCCATCAGACCTTTTGTTCGAACTTATTACTTTTACATGACAAAAGTGAGTCCCACATTAATTATCTCATATAATGTCATCGTCACAAATAATGTTATTATTATAATTTTTGGTAGAACTCTGTGGGTGCTATTCAGAACTGTCATCAGAACTATTCTACGAATTTTGCTATCGTAGAGAAAGTGAGTATCAGATTAAAACAACTATCGTATAAACTATTATCGCCACAAAAATGTTCTTATCATTTTCAATACAACTCTTCGGGTGCTATCCAGAACTGCCAACAGAACTGTTATACAAATTTATTTTTTCCAAACTGACAAATAATTTTTTACCATACCAAAATGTTGTCGAGTTATTGTTTTCTTTCCGAAATTCTGCAGAACTATTCGTGTTTTGAGCAGGGAAATCTAGAAATATTGCATATATATATGTCAAGAACTATGAAAAAAATGTATATTTCTCGTAAAAGGGGTTCAAACTTCACGGGAATGCTCATAAGCATTCCTTATTAAATGCAGTTACTACGTAAACAATTACCTGCACAGAATATGTTACTAGTATTTTCGATAGAACTCTTACAATGCTATCCAGAGCTGTCATCAGAACATACGAATAGACATAATTTTTTTGTAGAGTAAGTGAGCCCCACAATTAATCAATTACCTTACAAACTATTATAGCCACAAAAATTGTTATTATGATTATCGATAGAAGTTTTGGGGTGTTAACCAGAACTGTTCATCAAAACTGTTGTACGAATTTACTTTCTTCTGTGGAGACAGTGGGTCTAACATCAAAGCTGTTACCGTATAAACTATCATCGCCACAAAAAGATGTTAGGATAGAGCTCTTGGTGTTCTGTTCAGAACTGTTGTACGAATTTACTTTTTGCGAAAATTTACAAAGAATGTATTCGATAGGAACATTTTTTCGAGTATTGTTGTTTTCTTCGCTAAATTCTGCAGGACTTTTCAAATTTTGTACAAATAACTCTAGAACTATGGCATTTCTATCAAGAACTCCGAAAAAATATGTATTTCTGAAGAAAAGGGTGCCAACTTCACAGTAAGTGAAGAGGTTTCCTCCTTAAGTTGCAATTATCTCGTAAACTATTAGCTGCACAAAAAATTGTTATTAGGATATTCAATAGAACTATTGGGGTTCTGTTCAGAGCTGCCCTCAGAACTGTTGTACGAATTTACTTTTTGCAAAAATTAATAAAGAATGTTTGCTATACGAAATTTTTTTCGAGTATTGTTGTTTTCTTCGTTAAATTCTGCAGAACTATTGAAATTTTGTACAAAGTACTCTAGAACTACACCACATCTATCAAGAACTCTGAAAAAATAATATATTTCTGAAAAAAAGGGTGCCAACTTCACAGAAAGTGAAAAGATTTTCTCATTAAAATGCAATTATCTCGTAAAATATTAGCTGCAGTAAAAAATGTTACTTGGATTTTCGAAAGAACTCTTGGAGCTCTGTTCAGAACTGTGCTCAGAACTCTTGCACTTATTTACATTTTGCGGAAATTGACAAAGAATGTTTTCGATACGAAAATTTTTTCGAGTATTGTTGTTTTCTTCGCTAAATTCTGCAGAAATATTGAAATATTGTACAGAGAACTCTAGAACTATGACTTATCTATCAAGAACTCTGAAAAAAATATATATTTCTGAAAAAAAGGGTGCTAGCTTCACGGTAGGAGCTCTTATGGAATTCTTAATTAAGTTGCAATTACCTCTTAAACTATTACCTGCACAAAAAAATGCTACTAGGATTTTCGATAGAACTCTTCACGTGGTGTCCAGAATTGTCATCAGAACTGTTGTACGAATATATTTATGTTTTCCGTAGAGAAAGTGTGTCCCACATTAAATCAAATTATCTCATGAACTGTTATCGCCATAGGAAAATGTTGTTGGGATATTCGATAGAGCTCTTGGGGTTCTGTTCAGAACTGTCCTCAGAACTGTTGTACAAGTTTAATTTTTGCGAAAAATGACCAAAAATATTTTCGATACGAAATTTTTTAGAATATTGTTGTTTTTCTTCGTTAAATTCTGCAGAACTATTGAAATTTTGTACAAAGAACTCTAGAACTATGGTACATCTATCAAGAACTGTGAAAAAAATGTATATTTCTCGAAAAAGGGGTTGGAACTTCACACGACTCGTTGCAACTGAGGGGAAGAACCCGTAAATAGTGTGAATCAGACTATCGTTGAGATAGGAGTTCGTTGCAATGTTACACTCGACTCGGATTGTGCTGAAGGGGAGGTATGTCTACAGTCTGATCGGACTTGTAAAATTTACTTAGATCCTTTTTCAAAACCTGCCCAATGGAACCTTTCTGGTTAAAATCAATCGTTGCATTTACAGTCCTTATTTCAGATTTAAGTGTATTGATGTTTGCATGTAGTTCTATAGCCGGCCGCGGTGGTCTAGTGGTTCTGGCGCTGCAGTCCGGAACCGCGGGACTGCTACGGTCGCAGGTTCGAATCCTGCCTCGGGCATGGGTGTGTGTGATGTCCTTACGTTAGTTAGGTTTAAGTAGTTCTAAGTTCTAGGGGACTTATGACCTAAGATGTTGAGTCCCATAGTGCTCAGAGCCATTTGAACCATTTTTTGTAGTTCAATACCTTTTCCAGACTGTTTTAAGACTTCGTTTAAATCGTCGATATCCTATGCACCCGGTTCTATTTCCACAATATCTTTTTCACCATTAATATCCAGATGCAGTTTGTTGTTAGTCTCAGTGATATTTGGGATGCTGTTGTACGTCTCCAATAAATGCAATACTCCATTCACCAACGCTCAAATGAATTGGCGAGTATAATTTGCACGCAATACAGATGTTGTTCCTTTAACGTCAAAGTGTACGACATTGCATCTGAACCTCAACTGATGAAGGAATGTTTAAGCTCCTCCTTATTAGCATGCTGCTTCTTCTCCTTTGTGAACGTCAAGAGAAACATGATGCATGGATGTCCACAGAGGTGTGTATTAAAGTCCTGATAGCGTCGATAATTGCAGAGCACACGTCTTCTGTGAGTGAAGCATCGTTGTAATTCTTCTAGCGGTTGTCGGTCACCAAATGAGTCGAAGTAGTAGACGGTATCCGCATTTTTCATAACATATGATACACAGTGGGTGCCGGGGCCTCCAGCTGCATCTAAATTCACAATGCCGCATTCACCAGATTTCCTCATAGTCTTTGGTGATGTATCCTGCATAATTACACCAGGGAATCTTGGTATCTTGAATTTGTCTCTAACAAACTTAAGATGACCTGTATTTGTGAGTGGTCGATCTTGTAGGACCACTAATGGGCTTTTTTTTTAAATTTATGAATAGAGGAAGTACATTCCTGTACGTTTTCGAGTATAGTCCTTTCCAGATGGCTGCGGCTTCCATCATGTGGTTATGCCTTCTTGCCTCTTCTGTGCTTGAGGGCTTTGCGCGTACTTGACTGTTCGAGCGATAGCTGCAACACCACCAGCGAGGGAACCCGCCGCCGAGAGCACGGACAGGGTCGGAATGAGAAATGGAATAAAACCGCAAGATGTCTCGGGTATTGGTAGAACTCTAGGTGCTTTAATGGGTCCTCTTCTTCTTCTTCTTACCGCATCTTTCTGCATCAGTGCGTTTTTAGCTGCATACATCGCTGTTAGGATACAGTTCTTCAAAGAGCTCTGCTTCCCGCCCTTGTCGTTCTTCTTCTTGTTTAGTGCACAACTTGCAGCATTCATCGCTCGCTTGAAATTCATCACTCCTAAACCCAACTTAATTTTTCCTTATCAACTGCAAATGCTGCGATGCGTTGACCTATACGAATATCCTTTCTTCTCCGTATCGCCTTAGCCTCAACAGTTAAAATCCTGTCTGCAATGTGACTATTTGATAGATCTTTATTTGCAGCGTATGCAATGTTGTGTTCCATACACGCTTCGTCGAGTAGATTAACCCCCTTATCACCTCGTGCCAAGCGTTTCTGAAGCTTTGTCCCAGGTTCACAGTAGTTATACCAGGGATATGTAATTCCACTGTCAGTTTGTCTAGAGTACCACCACCTCCTCTAATGGGTCTCCTAGCACGCCTGTTATGCTACTGTGGTGGTTGTGAACTATGCGCCTCCATTATATAGCAAATCATCAGCATCAATCCAGCTGTTTTGTGTAGAAGGAAAACCAAGCCATTTGACTAGTGCTTTATTTCCACGACGTCTTATGACTCTCCACGAGAAAAACAACCGGTTCTGAACTTTTCTGCAACTCCTGCAGCCATCAATTTCTTCACCTTTACTATCCTTCAGTATATAAGTTCTAGGATTCGTTCGTTGCACCTTTGAAACTGTATATATCTCAGTTGATCAGTTCGATAGGTATGATTTCTCAGATGCCATCTTGTGTTTTGAGATACGCACCAAATCACCTGCATTAAATTTCTGTCTGCGTGGATCCAGCACTTTAATGCGATAGTACACCGTATCCTTGAGTCCATTATCACGAACATCGATTGGTCTCATTTTTATTGTGGAATGTTATTTCGATTACACTGAGCAATTATTTCTGGGAGGATACCTGTCCATTTGTATGAGCTGCGAAGGTTAAAACGCATCCACATTCGACCTTTTATTGTTCTGTTCAGATGCTCCACGATACTTGCCTTCAGGTGAATGTTGAGTAGTGATGTATTCCATAGCGCTGCATCACGGTCTTGAAATACCTATTGTAAAACTCTCCACCGTGATCGGTTTGGAGGTTGTCTGGGCATCGATTCGTCCCTGTCTGTAGCAAACGTTCAGAAACATCCGCGACATTTCTACCCGTTTTTGTTTTGACAGGTAATGTCCAGGCAAATTTGGAGTATGCATCAATAACCATTAAAATATATTTGAATCCATTTCTCACGAACTGCTTTCCGCTCTTGAATCATTTTCTGCTTCGTCGACATCTCGGTGTATACTAATCAGACATCTCTGCAGCGTGAGGCTTTATATTTCCAGTCATTTTCTTCTTCCTCTTACTATGTACATGCTCCCCCTTCTCAACAACAAGGAACTCTACATCTTTTTTCCCCTTAATGGCCTCAATAGTCGACTACTTTGTTACCGACTTCATTAGCTAACTCCTTTAACGCATTCACTATTCTCAGAAGAGTCTGGTAATACACGCGCGAATTTGTTCATGATGCGGCGTATACTGATGTACTAACCTCTCTTACGTGCCCTGTATGCAAAAACTCTTGAAATTTTCGCCTATACCAACCATCACTCAGTTTTCTTGTTTTATCAATTCCGAGAAACACATACTGTGAATGATTCCAGCAATCAGCACTATCTTTACAAAATCATTGAAATGTGCCTGGTAAATGTGTTTTAAATTCAGATTACCTTATTTGAAGGCTATAATTAGGTTTGTATTAACCCTAACCAACTGTTTAGGGACTCTGGAATATGTTTGGCTAAGGTAAATTACAGTAGCACCCCCGTGACGACCGAAACAGAAATATTTTCGAATTTGGTCTTGGTTTTCGACAGCAACATCGTCAGATATGAAGACAATGTTTGGCTTTGCTTTTTTAGGTGGAGAGATATCACCACTTTCACTGAATGTCGTGCATTTAACACCATCTACACCGCGCAATATATCTCATGCAATAGCTGATACTTGAGTTGAAACAGTGTTTTCGAGAAGACACATACATGTTCAAATCGGACTCCATCTACATGTGTTAGCAGAGTCATGAGGACATTAGTCTTACCACAATTGGATGGACCTACAATAATTGCTCGTATATTATCACGAAGGAGGATTCTGTTCTTGTTCTTCTTCAGGTCTTTTTTCGCATCTTCACAGGGCCAGTCACTAATAACAAAGTCCTAGTGACGTGGATGTTTCACCCAGTCTGCTGTGATGCTAACTATGCCATGTGCTGACAAGTGGTTGACATATATAGAAAGATACATTGGAAAGGATAATAATGTTATGTGTAGACACTACAATTCCCTCACTTAACCGACTGAGCTATACTGACTACACAGTGAAAACAGTTATATATTTTACCCATGAAGAGAAACTTGATCAATCATTATCTCAATAACTGGTATAGCACTGAAAAAAACATTAATAATTGTAATAATTTGGCTATAGTGAGAGAGATATGAAATAAAACACAAACACGGTTTGAGATTATATGTATGTAAATAATTTATTTATTTAAATATCATTCATAGGGTGTAGTGTTTCAGGAATATTACAATCTGTATGTATCTTCTTCGCACCTGCACAGTATTTGCCAAATAAAGGTTTTGACATGCAATAAATTCAATGCGTATCTCACTCAAGCCAATAGATGCCTCACAGTACTCAGGTTTTTCACACACACATTTAATCTGTTTCTCTTTAGGTTCAGCGTTCATGTGCAAACAAAGGCGCTGCTTTAGATCATCAACATGTACACTATGCAACGTAGGGAGTTTACATAATTGTATGCAGTGTCTATGCTGGGCAGCCGATTCAGTGTCTCCAATGCAAGACATAGCACAGTATCCATATTGTATAACTTCATAACTGAGGCATGCCTTAGGTAAACACCGTTGTCATCCAATTTCACACATAATGCACAGTCATCATACATAGTTGTAATAGAAAGTGTCACACCAGTAAGGCAAATGTCTGGGGAGAACGAGTTGGATAACACTCTGTAGTCATCTGCTGATTGATGTAGCGCTCTACACGACATATTTTATCCCAGTCGAAGTCAGGAATTGGCACTTTAACACCCCTTGATACATTTTCAATTTAAATTCTCGCATGCAAGCCCCAGACATGATGTGCTTCTACACCAACATGTACACGTTTCGTTCCGTTGGGAGCTAAATTGCATGTGGAAGTGAAAAGCACAGGTGCACTCGATGCTTTCTTATCCACAGTATCTGCACTCTGTGGTTGCACTATCTCAAGGATATTCTGCTGGGATGGGTCATAGGTCAGTGACCAGTATTGACCTCCATCTTGATGTTGTTTAGGACCACCAGCAGCAGCATTTGATGTGTCAGGGGCAGATCGCATGTACTCATCACACAAATTGTTGCGTGGGATGGACAATAGCAGCTCCTTGTCCTGCTCCAGCAAGTGGGTTATGTGCGTGACAGGATCCCACGTGGCTGATACAGGTTCAGAAGTGCTGGAGGTTGTTACCACCACAGGTCTAGAGGTCAATGCAGGTCTTGACAGGATGCCAGCTGAGGTAGCTACAGGTTCGGACATGGCAGAGATTGGCGTGTTGGCGCCAGACCCTGCTGGTTTGGATGTGTCAACAGCTACTGCTGGACATAGACGAGGACGCATTAGACATGGACCAATATGAGGAAACAATAAATAATAATAATAATAATAATAATAAACCCTGTGGAGGCCCGGGAAAAGAATAGGCCTTCAGTATGTTCTACCAGTCGTAAAAGGCGACGAAAAGAACAAACCATTAATACGGCTAATCCCCCTGTTAGTGTGATTAGTTGGTTCAGGACAGAACTAATGAAGCCTCGGACAAGCGCTGTCATGTTCGGGGAGGACGCTTGAACCCTATGCCCGTCCACAATGGTAACGACACTGCTAGCCGCACGGAAAATGCTTTAAATCCAAACAGAGGTGTGTTGCAGGATATGCTTCCTGCAACCACTCTAGAAGGAAAACAAAGACAGAGGATGAGATGGTCAGATGAAGTTAACCGACACCTCATGTTCTGTTATTACCAAGCAACAAACTTAGGAAACAACACAACTGGATACAGATCACAAGTATACACAAAATTTATTACCAGATACCCAGAACTAAAATTTCTAACAGAACAACGACTAGCTGATCAGATCCGTGTAATAATAAAAAATAACAGGATACCTCAGTCAGAATTAGAAAACATCTAACAACAAGTACAATAAATACTGGAACAAAATAATGTGCAATCAGAAGAAGAAGAAATTACAGTAATGGCCTCAAACATCCCAGAGCAAACAAACAAAGAACACCACGCATCAATTAAACAATCAGAAGAAAACGAAATCTTAAGACAGCCATCAGAACAAGCATAAATAGAACACGAAGTGACACACATGTTAGATACAGAAGAAAAATTTCAGCTGACATATATAGAATACAAAGACACAAATAAAGTCATTAGACCATTCTTGCATAGACCACCAAATAACCCACAAGTCGAAACAACAATATCAACTACCAACACAATTATACACAACAAAATAAATGAAAATACAACTATGGAAGAGTTACAACTAATGGTTTATATAGAAGTACTCACTACACTAAATATACACACTAGGCAGAGATCAGAACAAACCAACACACAGAAGAAACCCACAAACCCAGCATGGCAACACAGGCTACAGATCAGAATAGAAAAACTGAGAAAAGACATCAGACAGCTAATGCAATTTATAAGAAATGAAATATCAGATAAAAAACTAAAAAGGTTAGGTAAAATCTCACAACAAGAAGCGGTAGAGCAATTAGATGAAAAGAAGCAGAAATTACAAGCATTGGCCAAACGACTTAGAAGATACAAAAAAAGTGGAAATAGAAGGAAACAAAACCAAACATTCAACACAAACCAAAAGAAATTTTACCAGACAATAGATAACACACACATTAAAATAGACAATCCACCAAACATAACAGACATGGAACACTTCTGGAGCAACATATGGTCAGACCCGGTACAACATAACAGACATGCACGGTGGATACAAGCAGAAACACACACATACAAGATGATACCACAAATGCCTGAAATGATAATTTTGCAACATGAAGTCACGCAAGCAATTAATTCTATGCACAATTGGAAAGCCCCTGGAAAAGATAAAATAGCAAATTTCTGGCTAAAGAAGTTCACCCCAACACACTTACATCTAACTAAATTATTTAACAGTTACATTGCAGACCCACACACAGTCCCTGATACACTTACATAAGGAATAACGTTTCTGAAACCTAAAGATCAAGCAGACACAGTAAACCCAGCAAAATATCGCCCCATAACATGCCTACCAACAATCTACAAAATATTAACTTCAGTCATTACACAGAAGTTAATGACACATACAACACAGAACAAAATTATAAATGAAGAACAAAAAGGCTGCTGCAAAGGAGCACGAGGATGTAAAGAGCAAGTGATAATAGATGCAGAGGTGACATATCAAGCTAAAACAAAGGTCGCTACACTACGCATACATTGATTACCGAAAAGCTTTCGGTAGTGTACCCCACTCATGGTTACTACAGATATTGGAAATATACAATATAGATCCTAAATTGATACAGTTCCTAAACATAATAATGGAAAATTGGAAAACCACACTTAATATCCAAACAAATTCAAATAATATCACATCACAGCCAATACAGATTAAGCGTGGAATATACCAAGGAGACTCATTAAGTCCTTTCAGGTTCTGCCTTGCTCTGAACCCACTATCCAACATGCTAAATAACACAAATTATGGATACAATATTACTGGAACATACCAACACAAAATCACACATTTACTATACATGGATGATCTAAAACTAATGGCAGCAACTCAACCAATTACTAAAGATAACAGAAGTATTCAGCAATGATATAAATATGGCTTTTGGCACAGACAAATGTGAGAAAAATAGCATAATCAAGGGAAAACACACTAAACAAGAAGATTACATATCGGAGAACCGCAGCGACTGCATAGAAGCGATGGAAAAAACAGATGCCTATAAATATCTAGGATACAGACAAGAAATAGGAATAGATAATACAAATATTAAAGAAGAACTAAAAGAAAAATATAGACAAAGACTAACAAAAATACTGAAAACAGAATTGACAGCAAGAAACAAGACAAAAGCTATAAATACCTATGCTATACCAATATTGACCTACTCATTTGGAGTAGTGAAATGGAGTAACAGAGACCTAGAAGCACTCAATACACTTACACGATCACAATGCCACAAATATAGAATACATCACATACATTCAGCAACAGAAAGATTCACATTAAGCAGAAAGGAAGGAGGGTGGTGATTTATCGACATAAAAAACCTACATTATGGACAGGTAGACAATTTAAGAAAGTTCTTTATAGAACGAGCAGAAACTAGCAAAATACACAAAGCAATCACTCATATAAATACATTGGCTACACCATTGCAATTTCATAACCACTTCTACAACCCTTTAGGTCACATAACATCAACAAATACGAAGAAAGTAAGTTGGAAAAAGAAAACACTACATGGCAAGCACCTGTATCATCTAACACAGCCACACATCGATCAAGACGCATCCAACACATGGCTAAGAAAAGGCAATGTATACAGTGAGACGGAAGGATTCATGATTGCAATACAGGGTCAAACAATAAACACCAGATATTACAGCAAGCATATCATTAAAGATCCCAATACCACAACAGATAAATGCAGACTTTGCAAACAACAAATAGAAACAGTAGATCACATCACAAGCAGATGTACAATGCTAGCAAATACAGAATACCCCAGAAGACATGACAATTTAGCAAAAATAATACATCAACAACTTGCCATACAACATAAACTAATAAAACAACACGTTCCCACATACAAGTACGCACCACAAAATGTACTGGAGAATGATGAATACAAATTATACTGGAACAGAACCATTATAACAGATAAAACAACACCACATAACAAACCTGACATCATACTCACCAATAAAAAGAAGAAATTAACGCATCTAATCGAAATATCCATAACCAATACAACAAATATACAGAAGAAAACAGGAGAAAAAATTGAAAAATACATCCAACTGGCTGAGGAAGTCAAAGACATGTGGAATCAGGATAAAGTTGACATCATATCAATTATACTATCAACTACAGGAGTCATACCACGCAATATCCACCAGTACATCAATGCAATACAGCTGCATCCAAACGTATATATACAACTACAGAAATCTGTAATTACTGATACATATTCAATTACCCGAAAGTTCCTAAATGCAATGTAACATATACCGTACAGTTCAAAGGAAGTCACGCTTGATCAAGGTCCGCGTCACTTCCCAATTTTAACCAGACATAATGTCTGAGACAAGAAAGAGAAATAATAATAATAATAATAATGCTAACCACAGAGAGAGAGATGTGATATGGGATACTTACTTTTCCGTTTCCTCCTGTTCTGCAGGGCTGTGTTGGATTACGACTGCTGTTGACACTTCATAGTTCTTCTTATGCTGCTGCTGCTGCTGCTGCTGACTGACCGAGCAAGAGTGAGGTCCCAGAGCTGCTGAGTCTCCCCTGTACCCCCACCAATGACGTCATCAGATACTGCTATCCTACTGGCTGAAATCTAACATGTGACTGGAATAAGGGCTCCTATTGGTTCCTGCCATTTTCCCCCACCCCAGACAACACCTTGGATTACATCACAGAATAGACGACAGCGCTCTCTGGTGATGGTACTGTGTACTAGTTCCAGACCTCGTGGTGAAGACAGTTTCCCGCCATCTTGGATAACAGTACTCGCATCATCAGCTGATGTCACAGTGGCCATCTTGGATTGCATCACAGATGAGAGGCGGCAGTACTGTGTACTATGTCAGTTGGAATCCAGACCTCATGGCGAACACACTGGATGGGTGTATTGCATCAAATTGTTTAAATAAAAACAGGATATAACGACTTATGTCCAGCACAGGTCGAGTCCCATGCCTGTCAATCCATAGGAGGAGGTGGCAGTTGGGTGACTTAGGTTAGTGGAATTGCCCTTTCTTTCCTGCCATTTTCTTAGTTTAGTAGACATAGCCCAAGTGGCCTTTTTTACCGCCAAAACTCAAACTTCGCAGCAATTCATAGGAACAGGTGGGGGTCGGATGACTTAGGTTAGTGGAGGTAGCCCAACTGCCCCTTTCCTGCCCTTTTCTTAGGTTAGTAGAGGTTGCATTATCCTGGTGGAATTTGAACTTCCCGCCATTTTCTGGGGGAGGGGAGGGGGGTTAGGTTAGTAAAGGTAGCCCAATTGACCTACATTCCCACCAAAATTCAAACTTCCCGCAGAAATCCGCCATCTTGGAATACGTGATCAGATGACGTCACGGGTGCCATCTTGGGTGACATCATCGCCCCATCTTGGATAACGGTACTTTGTGGTAGAAACAGCCGTGCCCCAATACTCTGGGATGCCTTGCAATGTGCTGTTCAGACGATATCTCCACCCTTTCATACTCTTACGGATTTATGGATAGCCCCGCAGGATTGATGTGTAAATTCCGTCCAGCACTACTTCAGACATTGAGTCCATGTAACGTCATGTATCGGCATTTTTGCGTGCTCTTAGGGGCCCTACACGATATTAGGCAGGTGTGCCAGTTTCTTTGGCTCTTCAGTGTATTATGCATTGATTATCAGATATGGATGGACGTGGATGGTTTCACAGACAGATTTGTGTTCTCTGACAAAGAAAAGTCAACAAGTATCTACATCTGTATGATTGGGCTGCATTCACAGTTAAGTGCCTAGCAGAGGGTTCATTGAACCACCTTCAAGCTATTTCTCTACCGTTATAGTTTCGACGGTGAGGGGGAAAAGAGAGCACTTAAATCTTTCTGTGTGAGCTCTGTTTTCTCTTATTTTATCATGATGATCATTTCTGCCTACGTGGGTGGGCGCCAATACAATATTTTCGCAACCGGAGGAGAAAGTTTAAGATTGAAATGCCCCAAGAAGATCCTGCCACAACGAAAAACGCCTTTGTGTTAATGACTGCCACCCCAATTCACGTATCATGTCTGTGGCACTCTCTCCATGTTTCGCGATGATACAAGACGAGGTGCCCCTCTTCAAACCTTTCCGATGCCTTCCATCAGTCCCATCTTATGTGGATCCCCCACCGCACAGCAGTACTCCAGAAGAGAGTGGACAAGTGTCGTAAATATGAGCAGTCTCTTTAGTAGACCTGCTACATTTTCTAAGTGTTCTGCCAATAAATCGCAGTCCTTGGTCTACTTTCCACACAGCATCGTTGCAATTTGAGTTATTCATAAGTGTAAAACCCAAGTATTTCATTGAATTGAAAGCCTTTAGATTTGTGTGATTTATCGTGCAACCGAAATTTATCAGGTTTCTTTTAGCACTCATGTAGATGACTTTAGACTTTTCATTATACAGAGTCAATTGCCACTTTTTGCACCATACAGATATCTTGCCTAAATCATTGTGTAAATAGTTTTAATCATCTGATGACATTACAAGACGGGAAATGACAGTGTCATCTGCAAGCAATCTCCGAGGGCTTCTCAGATTGCCTCCTATCTCGGTTATGAAGATTAGGAAGACCACAGGGCCTATAGAAGTTCCTTGGGGAAAGCCAGATATTACTTCTGTTTTAATTGATAATTAAATGGACACCCTAACTGCAAGCAGGCGTTGATATACTTCATTGGGGACATGTTGAAAATATGTGCCCCGTCCGGGACTCGAACCCGGGATCTCCTGCTTACATGGCAGACGCTCTATCCATCTGAGCCACCGCGGGCACAGAGGATAGTGCGTCTGCAGGGACTTATCCCTTGCACGCTCCCCGTGAGATCCACATTCCCAACATGTCCACACCACTACATTCGTAGTGCGCCTAACAGATGTTTGCCCATCATACTCATTACTCGTGGCAGATTAATCTACCAAGTTCCGTACGAGTTCGGGCATAGAGTGTGCGTTCGCACAAGAAGGTCAATGGCCGGGAAGCCATATTTTTAACTATATATGACGGTAGTATCTGTTCCCGAAAGAACAGTTACCGTGGATGACCATGCAGCTTTGCTAGAAATGAAATGATAATTAAATGGACACCCTAGCTGCAAGCAGGCGTTGATATACTTCACTGGGGACATGTTGAAAATGTGTGCCCCGACCGGGACTCGAACCCGGGATCTCCTGCTTACTTCTGTTTTACTTAATGACTTTCCGTCAATTACTACGAATTATGACGTTTCTGACAGGAACTCACGAATCTAATTGCACAGCTGAGGCGCTACTCCATAGTCACGAATAATCTTGTGAGGAATGGTGCGAAAAACCTTTTGTAAATCTAAAAATATGGAACAAGTTTGACATCCCCTGTCGGTAGTACTTATTGCTTCGTAAGGATAAAGAGGTAGCTGTGTTTCACATGAACGATATCTTCTGAATCGTGCTAAATATTTGTCAATAAACTGTTTTCTTCGAGGTAATTCATAATGTTCGAACATAGTATATGTTCCAGAATCATACTTCAGATCGACGTTAGTGATATGGATCTGTAATTCAACGGATTACTACTGTTTCCTTTCTTGGTTATTGGTGTAACTTGTGCAACTTTCCAGTCTTTAGGTACGGATCTTGCGACGAGCGAACGGTTGTATATGATTGCTAAATACGGAACTACTGTATCAACATACTCTGAAACGAACCAGAGTGGTATATAATCGGGAACGAAGGCTTTGCCTTTATTAAGTGATTTAAGCTGCTTCGCTACACTGAAGTATCTACTTCTAAGTTACTCATGTTGACATTGTTCTTGATTCGAATTCTGGAATAGTTACTTCGTCTTCTTTGGTGAGGAAGTTTCGAAATTTGACAGTATAGTGTACACAATACCTGCATGCTTATCTTGAACATGAATCTGGTTCTCCAAAACCTAATGGTTTCTGGACCGTAACCAACAGCAGAGTCTTTAATACTTTCTTCTTTGAAAAATATTCCATTACAGGCAGAACCTATATTTATATGCATTGTCTCTAGCTGTTGCCCTAGTTGACAGAAGATGTATCCGACTGCAGGACAGAGCCCTGCCACATTAGCATAGCATCGTCCATAGTCACCTCAATGAACATCTTTTACAGCACTGAATTGGTCATCCTGGGTCGAATGATGTGCCATTTATGTTATGCCTATCCTGGTTGCCTGACATTACACCAATGGATTTTTTTATTTTGGGGAACTGTGAAGGACATGGTTTACCCTACATCATTTCCACATGGCTTGCAGCACATAACATGCCAGATAGTCGGTGTGGTTAACACCACTGATCAGGCTATGGTGGAACTGCCCTGGCTGGAAATGAAGTGCTGGATACACATCTGCTGTGTCACAAATGGAACCTACGTATAATGTCTGTGAATGTGCATATGAATTGCGAGAGTTAAACTTCCAGTCTACATGTGTGTTTCTGAATAAAGTCGTTACTGTAGTCACAAGGATACTTTCTTTTTGTCGTATTGATTTTTATTCAACCTGCATAAAGGAAACTGTGGACAGAACACCAGTGCGACCCCTTCTTGAGTACTGCTGAAGCATTTGAGAACCCCACCAGATCTGATTGTCAGCTAGACCGTCAGTGAGAAAGCACCTCGAGTTACTGCTGCTAATAAGGCTACTACACCATTCGTCTGTTACATATTTTTACGAGTTTCGAACAGGAGCGACCTCAGTAATGGATAGGAACTGTGTAAGCTGTGTACAGATGCGAACTGAGTTGGTGACCCTTCTCTCACAGCTCCAGGCTGCGTTGCCTTCCGTCACACAGCTTGAGGCTCCTGCCAATGGGCATCACTGCGGGGGGTCTGACGTGGGTATGCGAGGGACGTCGAGCACATCCCACGTGTTCCCCGAATGGTCCACTGCTGTGGCCGCCCTGGGTACTGCCTGCACTGAGATTGACACCTCACCCATGGCCAAGTGGGAGATCATTACATAGTCCGGCAGGCAGCAAACGACTTTCTGAGAGGTCGATCATAGGGCCTCCCTGGTTTGTTTGATGAACAGGTTATCTGTGGCTGACGAAGTCTCTAAGCCGGATGCAGTTGTCCACACTGTTCCAGAGGAAGCTTCTCAGACCGCAAGGTCTGGCCATTCGCAGAAGATGGGTTTGCTGGTAGTTGGGAGCTCCAACGTTAGGCGCACAATGAAGGAACATGGCTGCCAAGGAGGGGAAGGAAGCCAGTGGCACTCCGTGTGCATGCCTGGGGGAGTCATTCCGGATGTGGAAAGGGTGCTTCCGGATGCCATGAAGAGTTGGCGCAGTAATTCAGGAAAATACATTTTCTCATTTTTGCGTGGAAAATATTTATGAATAAATAAAAAATACTTATTTTGATTCGCTAAAAATAACTCTCCCTCTCTCCCCATAGGGTGGGGTTTGAGAGAGAGGAATTAAGTTTTACAGATGTTGGACCATATATTAATTTTTTCCACAGATTCGGATACGTCTTGTTTGTTTCGTGGTCATGAGGCCACGCAATTTTTAATTATCAAACAAACCATATAACTAACTAACCAGACATCCAACTTACTAACGTTGTGTATTAAACCTAGAAAGATAACTATATGCAAAGTATCTATAAAAATAACTCTATACAGGCGATCTTTCAAGAGTTAATTATATGCAAGTAGCCTTTGTCATATACTCAGTTATCCGTATTTTCTATCATTCGAATGATTTACGACAGCAGTTAGTCCGGTTAATCGAGCCTCCACTGTATATACATATTTTTAGCAAATAATCTTAACTATACTGAAAGAGGAGAAATTTAATCACTATGTAAAAGGACATACAAAATGTGTGAATTCAGCATAAATCGATGCTAGTTTTACCTCAATTTTCATTTCAGTGTATTTTTTTACAATCAAGGTATTGTCTCCGGTTACCTTGCACTCGTCGTAAAATTAATTGTTTTTGTTCTACATCGGCTGTTAATAGTCCATTGAAATCTTTCATTAACTTCGCTCCTCTTTCCGCTGTATCATATGTCGCCTTGAGATTTTCCGTAGCCTCTTTCACACGAAGGTAGCAACTGTTTGAGCCCCAAGAGAAAAGAATTTTATTTAAGAAATCTGAATCCATGTTTAACTTCTTCCACACGTCCAAACGTTTGACTGAAATGAACCCATTACTCCGCAACAGAGTAAAAATTTCATTCTGGAAACATCCCCCAGGCTGTGGCTAAGCCACATCTCCGCAGTATCCTTTTTGAGTGGAGTACTATTCCCACAGGTTTCGCAGGAGAGCTTCTGTGAAATCTGAAGGATAGGAGATGAGGTACCGGCGGAAGTAAAGCGGTGAGGAGGATTTGCGAGTCGTGCTTGGATAGCACACTCGGTAGAGGAGTTGTCCGCGGAAGACAGAGACCCCGAGTTCGAGACTCGGTCTGGCACACAGTTTTAATGAGCCAGGAAGTTTCATAGCAGCGCACACTCCGACCCGGAGTGAAAATTTCAGTCAAGTACACTCATAGGCAGTAATAAACATTACGTAGTGCCATGCGGCGACTTCTCGGCCACTGCGAGGTGGGCTACTCGTCTTTCAGTCTGAATAAAATAACAAGAGAAAAAAAACTAGGGGGTGTGCCTGAAGAAACATGAAATTTGAAGCAATAAGGACCGCCCTCGTGTGTATGCTTCTCTTGGATGGAAAGTAGTTAAAACGTAGGAAGCCGAAAGAAAGACAACCCTCGTTTCTTATCTATTTGATCGGAAAGTGTTTAAATTTCAAGAATTTTTTGCAAAATGCTCGCTCCTTGTGGGGAAAATTCTTAAACTTTATGCACTTATTCCATCACATAGCTACGAACCGAAAAAGTAGTCAGAACTTAGGTAGCTAAAAGCAAGGCAACTCTCGTTTCGTACGTATTTGACTCAACAAGTGCATAAAGTTTAAGGATTTTCCCGACAGCGAGGGAGTATTCCGTACAAGATTCTTAAACTTCAAGCACTATTCGATCAAACAGGCACGACATGAGGGTTGCCTTGCTTTCGACTGCCTAAGATTCGACTACATTTCATCCAAGAGAACCATGTACACATGTAACATAAATAGGACCTTTCGGATGGAAAGCAGTCGAAACTTAGGTAGCTAAAAGTAAGCCAACCCTCGCTTTGTACCTATTTCCTCCAAAAGTGCTTGAAGTTTTCTGTAAAATACTCCGTCCTTATGGAGAAAATTCTTAAGATTCGTGCACTTGTCCAATCATAGAGATGGAAAACGAGCTTTGCCTTGCTTTCGGATATCTTTATTTCGACTGCTTTCCATCCAAAATGATGTACTTACGATAGATGTGTTCATGCTTCCCTTGGATGGAAAGTAGTTGAAACTTAGGCAGCTGAAAACAAGGCCACCCTCGTTGAAACTTAGGCAGCTGAAAACAAGGCCACCCTCGTTTCGTACCTACGTGAAACACATTTTAGAGAGATGAATACGCATTTATTTTCGCCTTTTGAAATTTGTTTAAGGTAGTAGGATATACAAATAAATATAAATATGCACGTAATTCTCTAGCAACCTCAGGCAGTGATGATGCATATGCATCATACATGTTGCATGCTGAACCACAGCCCTGATAGAAATTCGTAGCAAAGGCTTCCTCTGTAGTGCTCTCATGTGTAAGCTTTGTACATGCATGCCAGATATTTCCAAAAACTCCATGTACGTATGGACACCAATGAATAGGCTCAAACGCCGCACTCTGGAGGGCTGAACTAGCGCACGTCAAGTTTCTGAATGTAGATCCCTGAAAGTGAATGCACTGTGTGATATTCTCGCTGTTGTATATTTTTACTGTTCTGTTTACATATACACTGAGGTGACAAGTCATGGGACACCTCCTAATATCGTCTCCGACCTCCTTTTACCCGCTACTGTGCAGCACCTCGACGTGGCATGGTCTCAAAAAGTTGCTGGAATTCCCCTGCGGGAATATTGAGCGATGCCGCCTCTATAGCCGTCCACAGTTGCGAAAGTGTTGCTGGTGGAGAATTTTGTACATGAACTGAGCTCTCGATTATGTCCAATCGAAGTCGGATGAGATTCATGTCAGGCGATCAGGGTGGCCAAATCAACGCTCGAATTGTCCAGAATGCTCTTTATACCAATCGCGAATAATCGTGGTCCGGTGTGATGGCGCTTGTCATCCATAAAAATTGCATCGTTGTTTGGGAACATGAAGTCCATGAATGGCTGCAAACGATCTCCAAGTAGCCAAACTCAACCATTTGCTGTCAATGATCGGTGCAGTTGAAGCAGAGGATCCAGTCTATTCCGTGTAAACACTGTCCACATCATTCCGGAGCCACCACCAGCTTGACAACCTGGGCCAACAGCTTCGTGGGGTCTGCGCCACACTCGAACCCTACCATCAGCTCTTACTAACTGAAATCGGGACTCATCTGACCATGCCACGGCTTTCCAGTTGGCTAGGAGCCAGCCGATATGGTCACGGGCCCAATAGA
The DNA here is from genome assembly GCF_023864275.1 of Schistocerca cancellata. Classification (NCBI taxonomy): domain Eukaryota; kingdom Metazoa; phylum Arthropoda; class Insecta; order Orthoptera; family Acrididae; genus Schistocerca; species Schistocerca cancellata. The sequence goes on from NC_064629.1 coordinate 63,891,570, forward strand.
TGCCTGCAGGCGTTGTGGTGCTGTTAGCAAAGGCACTCGCGTCGGTCGTCTGCTACCCAGCCCATTAACGCCAAATTTCGTCGCACTGTCTTAAAGAATACGTTCGTCGTAGGTACTACATTGATTTCTGCTATTATTTCAAGCAGTTAGCACTCTGCTGCTCTCGGTCGTTAAGTGAAGGCCGTCGGCCACTGTGTTGTCCGTGGTGAGAGGTAATGCCTGATATTTGGTTTTCTCGGCAAACTTTACCACTGTCGATCTCGGAATATTGGATTCCCCAACGATTTCTGCAATGGAATGTTCCATGCGTCTAGCCCCAACTACCATTTCGAGTTCAAAGTCCGTTAATTCCCGTCGTGCGGCCATAATCACATCGGGAACCCTTTAACACGACTCACCCGAGTACAAATGGCAGCTTCGTCAATGCACTGCTCTTTTATAACTTGTGTACCTGATACTGTCGCCATCTGCATATGTGCATATCGCTATCCCATGACTTTTGGCACTCAGTTTAGTAACACTGCAGGCGTTTGAGCTTTGAACATTACAGTTCTTTTTGTTGAATTCTGACGTAACTGATAGCATTGTTTCATGTCTCTAAATCATTTACATTTAAAAACTATAGTTACGTGTAACTCATGACCTGAGAAACTGCCTACAACTATGTATTTACTCTTACTCGCGTTCAGAGCGTGCCCCGCTTGACACCTGCCATCGGAGCTACCGCCGTGGGGCTCTGGCAGCATGACAGCGCGCAACAGGACTTCAACAGAGCTGCCACGCACTATCTGCCACTCACCTGTACAGAGTTTTCTTCGAATTTGATGTGTGCACTACTGACAGTTTTGACATTGAATCTTTAGCTGCGTGATTCAGATAAGACCAGCAATTTGCGACACTTCATCTCAGAATTATTCTAACCGCGAAATGGAAAAAATTTTTGGGAATGGTAAGCGTCATAAATAAAGCCTCGTCCGCAAACTATGCCCCTCCACGCTACAAAGATGTTCAATCTACTTTTAGCAATGCAAATTGTTGCGGTTGGCAGGAGAGCCAACACCGTGTTACTAGAGGAGGCCGAAATGCACGCGTTTTAGCTCACGCAGGCTGGCGTGAGGTCTGGAACAGTACAATGAAATTAGAATTTAGAAAAATGGACGTAGCTGGTGGAATACTTAACTTTAATCCATTAATGATGAACGTCGCTCTTGACGGTACATGATTCACAATATCAATAGTAACTGAGTATGGCGAATTGCTAGGTCGTAGCAAATGACGTAGCTGAAGGCTATGCTAAACTATCGTCTCGGCAAATGAGAGCGTATTTTGTCATTGAACCATCGCTAGCAAAGTCGGTTGTAAAACTGGGGCGAGTGCTAAGAAGTCTTTCTAGACCTGCCGTGTGGCGGCGCTCAGTGTGCAATCACTGATAGTGGCGACACGCGGGTCCTACGTATACTAACGGACCGCGGCCGATTTAAAGGCTACCACCTAGCAAGTGTGGTGTCTGGCGGTGACACCACATTCCTCCCCCGGAAATCGGCATACGGTTGTGGCATAAGGCTTCCGTCCGCCGTGGGGAGGATCCCATGTTGACGTATGCGACGAGGTGGGGAGCCTAACAGGCGAGGCTGTGCCACCCGCACCCTGCCCTTCGGACCGAGGGGAGCTAGGAAACGCCTGGAAACCTGCTCCACGGTGAACGCCAAAACGCAGTGTATGCGCCCGCAGAGAGACAGGAGGGGCTGAAGGGTCGACCTCCATCGGTCCGGGGCACCCGACGGGCGAAGACGACGTATGGTGCGGAGCGGGCAAGAGTTCCATGTCGGAGGACAACTGGTCACGGGATGCGATCGGCGGCGCGTGACCCAGGGAGGCGCCCGGCGGTTGCAGCGACGCGTCCGCTGCGGGCGTTGCCGGCGGGAGAACAGGCGGCGGCGGCGGCGGTGGCGGCGGCGCGTCGCCATGGGGCAAAATGGGAGGCAGCGTCGGTAACACCTGGGGCTGAGGCGAGCCAGTAGATGGGTCCCCAGGGCGCTGACCAGACGGCACCGACGCTGAAAGCAGACGGCGAGCGGCAGATCCCGTGCGACGACAAAGGCGCAGCTGGTTGAGATGGCGGCGCACCTCACCAGAGGCCCCCAAAACCAGATACATAGCGCGTCCGAGGCAGCGAAGAATGCGCCCTTCGAGCCAACGCCGCCAACCTCGGTAGTGGCGGTAGTAGACAACGTCGCCTGGGGCAAAAGCAGGTGTCTGCCGCTGCACAGGAACCTGATGCGGCGGATGTAGCAAAGACATCAAGGTTCGATTAGGGCGACCGTGGAGCAACTCAGCCGGCGAGCGACCATCTCGGGGCTGAGAGTGATACGAGGACAAAAAGAGCAATAACGCGGCCTACCGAGATGCAACTCTTTTAACTTCAACATCTGTGACTTGAAAGTCCTGACCAATCGTTCAGCGGCACCGTTTGACTGTGACGAAAACATCGCGAACGTCAGATGTTGAATACCATTGGCCTTGCAGAATGACTGAAATTCTGCGGACATGAATTGTGGGCCATTGTCGGAAACAATAGTCTTTGGAAGCCCTTCAATGCAAGAGATAGCAGACAACGCTTGGATGGTGGCAGATAACGTCGTGGAAGACATCCGGACAACAAAAGGAAAATTACTGAATGAATCTACCACAACCAACCATCGTGCATTCCAGAATGGACCAGCAAAATCGATGTGTAAGCGTTGCCAAGGGGAAGTGGCTTTTGGCCATGCTAAGAATTTCCGCGGTGGGGCTGATTGTTGTTCGGCACACACCATGCAAGAAGAGCACATATTCGTAATCGCGGCATCGATTCCGAACCAAGTACAGTGCTGACGAGCAATTTGTTTCATTCTCACTATACCCCAATGTCCTTGGTGGAGAAGCTGTAAGACAGAGGACTGTAACGAACGTGGGACCACGACCCTGGACTGATGGTTGTCAGAACGCAACAGCAAAACACCACGTCAAACAAAAAGTCTCTCCTTGTGAGCAAAAAATCGGCGAACCAACGGATCCCCGATCCGTGACTTTGACAAGGGCCATTGCATAGCAACAAAACGCAGAACGGTAGCAAGGAGAGGGTCGGCAGCTGTGGCTGTAGCTACACGACGAAAATCAATCGGAAACGATTCGACCACGTTATCGGTTTCCGAATCAATGAACATGCAAGCAAGTTCGGAGGAATCAATTGCTCGATCCTCAGCAACAGGCAAACGGGACAACGCATCGGCGGTTCCGTGCTTAGCAGTGGACGGATACAAGATATCGTAGCGGTACTGCTAGAGGAAAATAGACCAACGAATGAATTTCTGCGCTGTACGTGGAGGTACAGGCTTGGTCCGATGAAAAAGCGATGTCAAAGGTTTGTGGTCTGTGATTATGGTAAAGTGACGACCATACAAGAGATCATGAAACTTTGTAACACCAAATACGAGAGCCAATACTTCTTTCTCGATCTGTGAGTAATTTCTTTGCGCAGACGAGAGCAATTTGGACGCAAAGGCAATAGGGCGATCGTGCGATCCATCTTTGTGTGCAAGCACATCACCGGTCCCGAAATCCGATGCATCCACCATCAACAAAAGGGGCTTATGGGGATCGAATGGCGTAAGGCAAGTATTGGAAAGCAAAACCGATTTCAACTGGCGAAAGGCGCGTTCGCATTCCGTCGTCCAGACGAACCGAACACCTTTACCGCGTAAGCGATGAAGCGGAGCTGAAATGGAAGAGGCGTGTGGGATATAACGGTTATAATAATTAATTTTTCCCAGCACACTCTGTAGCTGCTTCAAATTCTGTGGCGAAGGCAAGTCTAGTATGGCACGAAGGTGCGTGGGACTGGGATGTATGCCTTGGGCATTGAGTACATGTCCTAGGTATGGCAAATCACGAGCAAAAAACACACATTTGACCTTCCACAAGCGAAGATCATTTTGTCGCAAGACCTGAAATAATGTTCTGAGATTGGCTAAATGTTCTTCTTCTGTCTTTCTGGAGATCACAATATCGTCCAGATAGTTTGCTGCAGTAGGGACTGACGCACAAACAGTTTGTAGATATTGCTGAAACAATGCACGGGCAGATGCACACCCGAATGGTAGTCGTTTGAATTGATACAACCCAAGAAGCGTGTTAACCACCAAAACGCGCTGGGATTCTTCGTCCACCGGTATTTGCAAGTACGCATCTGCTAGGTCCAACTTCGAAAAATATTTACCCGGGCACGGTTAGTCTAAAAGATCTTCCGGGTGGGGTAAAAGAAAAGTTGCAATCACTAGTTGTGGATTCACTGTTGCCTTGAAGTCCACACAAAGTCTCAATTTTCCAAAAGGTTTTGGCAAAATTACTAAGGGTGATGCCCAGAGAGAAGCCTGCACACGTTCAATTACACCTTGTGATTCTAAATCGTGTAATGTTTTTGCGACCTCATCACGCAATGCATGGGGAACCTTGTGCTCTCTGAAAAATTTTGGTTGCGCATTTACTTTCAGTTCCAAATGTGCTTTATAGTTCTTAGCACAACCAAGGCCCGGTGCAAAAATGTCTGCAAATTCTTCACATAAACGAGAAATACTGTCCGAAGGCACAGTCTGGTTCACTGATAGGACCTGATTTACTATAGACAAGTTAAACAACTGAAATAAATCGAAACCAAACAAGTTCACTGCAGAAGAAGAACGAAGGACGTAAAATGACACAAGTTTTGTTTGTCCTTTGTATATTGCAAGAAGGCTGCACTGTCCTAACACAGGGATCACTTGACCTGAATAGCTAGTTAATTTAACATTTGTGGCATGCAACGGAGGTGTGCCCAGCAGATTGTAAGTGTCTTGATTGATCACTGAAACTGCAGCCCCGGTATCGAGCTGGAATGGTATCACTTTGCCTTTAATGTCCAAGTCCACAAAAAGTTTATTGTCCTGCTGACAACAAGAGCGACTGCCTCTTGCAACGAGAATTGACACTGGTACAAAATCATTGCGACTTGACGGGAGTTCCGGCGATGTCAACGCACACTATTTGTGGGACGAACACAGTCACTGTTAGATAGAGTGGCACTGAGCGGAGTGGAATGAACTACATGAATTTCCATGGGCGAAGTTTCGCATGCCTGAGTATCCTTGGTTCGATTTCGATTCCGGCGTGAAGCAAAGGGCCTGGAACGGTTTTCAGCTTCCGATATGAGCTTTTTCTGGCAAACACTCAGAACATGTCCTTTTTTATTACAATAAAAGCAAATAGCTTGGCGTGATGGGCAATTCTCATGCGACGAATTCTCATGGGACGAACACAGTCACTGTTAGAGAGAGTGGCACTGAGCGGAGTGGAATGAACTACATGAATTTCCATGGGCGAAGTTTCGCATGCCTGAGTATCCTTGGTTCGATTTCGATTCCGGCGTGAAGCAAAGGGCCTGGAACGGTTTTCAGCTTCCGATCTGAGCTTTTTCTGGCAAACACTCAGAACATGTCCTTTTTTATTACAATAAAAGCAAATAGCTTGGCGTGATGGGCAATTCTCATGCGAATGTCTAGTAGCGCACCGTGGGCATGATTTGAGTACTGCATTTGCCTGCCGGCGCGGCACACGTGGCTGAGAGCCTGGCGGCAGCGGCGGGGCTGGGTGCGAGGGCTGTTTACTGTTCCGTGCAGCTCGCCCGGTGGGCCGGTTAATCTGACACGCGGCTGGTGAAGTTTCAAATGATTCTTGAGCAAAGTCAAGTGTGTCCTGCCGATCCAATATGTCCATCACTTGTTGAAGGGAGGGATTGAGTAGTTTCAAAATCTGTTCTCTTATACGAACATCAGAAACGTTCTGTGCAATTGTATCACGTACCATAGTATCTGAATAAGGGAGTCCACATTGACACTCAAAAGCACAATCCCTAGTAAGGCCTTGCAAGTTTGCAACCCACTCCCGATTAGTCTGACCTGCTGTACGTTCTGTACGAAAGAAGGTATACCTTTTCGCAACTACATTGACTGATTCTTTGAAATAGGCATCTAATGCAGACAAAATTTCGTCGTAGGACAGAGTTGCTACGTCGTGTCGGAGAAATAATTTGACTATCACATGGTACGTGGTCACCTCGACGGAAGTTAATAAAAATGGCTGCCGCTCGTTACCTTGAATTCTGTAGGCGGCGAGATGGAATCCAAATTGGCGTGACCGCTCCATCCAGCTTTCCAGTGCAGCAACTAAAGGTGGAAAAGTTGGTGCAACAGCGTTTTGTGGCTGCGTGAGCGGTGGAGCGGCGCTGCCGCATCGTTTTGCATTGCACGTTGACTCTGGACGAGCTGTCCAAGGGCATCCAGTAAGGCCTGCGTCTGCTGGTTCTGTAAGCGATAAAATTCGGACAGTACATCTGGAGATTTTGGCGAAGCCATTACACATGTAAATCAGGGCAGTTTAGAGAAGAACGCGGTTTTGCCTCGTCGCCAATGTTGTGGGTTGGTAGGAGAGCCAACACCAAGTTGCTAGAGGAGGCCGAAATGCACGCGTTTTAGCTCACGCAGGCTGGCGTGAGGTCTGGAACAGGACAAGGAAATTAGAATTTAGAAAAACGGACGTTGCTGGTGGAATACTTAACTTTAATCCATTAATGATGAACGTCGCTCTTGACGGTACATGATTCACAATATCAATAGTAACTGACTATGACGCCTTGCTAGGTCATAGCAAATGACGTAGCTGAAGGCTATGCTAAACTATCGTCTCGGCAAATGAGAGCGTATTTTGTCAGTTAACCATCGCTAGCAAAGTCGGTTGTAAAACTGGGGCGAGTGCTAGGAAGTCTCTCTAGACCTGCCGTGTGGCGGCGCTCGGTCTGCAATCACTGATAGTGTCAACACGCGGGTCCGACGTATACTAACGGACCGCGGCCGATTTAAAGGCTACCACCTAGCAAGTGTGGTGTCTGGCGGTGACACCACACACTTTCCCGACAATAGACGGCTGAAAAACGTGGAAATTATCGTCTCTAAATTTCTTCACAGCCTGTTGCTGATGCTCCGTTCCAGTCATAACTTCACGACACAGACAAAGCACCTTGCTATCTGGGACATGGAAGCCTTCCTCAAACCCTTCTCCCAGACCGAAACAGCACAGCTACATCTATTGCTGCAGCAGGTGAAGCTAATGGATGCCCGACATCAGACATACTTGAATTATTTTAAGAAATAATACATAAATAAATGAGGCTGGCTTCCTACTTTTTGTCCAAAATATTTGTTTGTTGTATTGAATTTGATTAAAGCACGTTAAAAAGTAAAACTAAAACACCAGTACTATCCATGCGTTACAGTCACAGATAGAATTGCAAACATCACTGTAAACAACAAACAATTTGCTACTGATTAGACAGCACTGCATAGAAACAGATCAGAGGTTGAAACCATAATTCGGACTGGTCACTTCAGTTTTTTCAACAAATGGTTCAAATGGCTCTGAGCACGATGAGACTTAACATCTGAGGTCATCAGTTCCCTAGAACTTAGAACTACTTAAACCTAACTAACCTAAGGACATTACACACATCCATGCCCGAGGCAGGATTCGAACCTGCGACCGTAGCGGTCGCAGGGTTCCAGACTGAAGCGCCTAGAACCGCTCGGTCACAACGTCCGGCCAACAAATGGTGCTTCAAAATATTTTCTTCCAGCGAGATGGCTTTAATTAAAATGGTGTTCATTTTGTATGGACGCATGTCCTCGCGGCGATATGAATTAAGAAACCAGTCATCATTAGAAGAGGCCGTTGCGAGTATTAAGAATCTCCTCCCTCAGACGCCGAGACCACCTACGCTTTCTGGGCTACCAAAGGCCCACAAAACTGGTTCTCCTCTTCGCCCCATTGTGAACACTATTGGGTCACCTAATTACAGACTGGAAAAACATCTGACCGGCCTCCTTACACCGCAATGGTTCGCTGTGTGTATCACATCAAGAACACCGACGATTTTATTAACCCAATAAAACACCCGCGGCTTGGACAAGGTGATCTAACGGTCAGTTTTGATGTGGCCTCCCTATTTACGCGAGTTCCTGTCAAAGATTGCATAGATCTCCTCTCTCAGTTACTCAGTAGTACAATTGTGGGATTGTTTGAGCACACGTTGACATCATCTTATTTCCTACATGGAGGCAGTATTTCAACCTGTTGGACCGCGTGGCGATGGGAAGTCCGTTAGCTCCATCCACAGCAAACCCTTTATTGGATAAATTTCAAGACATTGCTTTGGACACGGCTCCAGGTACGCCAAGCTGCTTTTATCGTTACGTCGACGGCACTTTTATAATCTGGCCCACATATGTGAAAAACTAGGAGAATTCTTAGAACACCTGAACGGCATTCACGAGCATATTAGGCTTACGAGGGATGTAGAGACAGATGGTGCATTGATCTGCCTTGACGTCCTCGTTCGCCAGAAAACCAAAGGACATTTCAGCCACATTGCGTCAAGAAAACCTACACGCACGAATCACTGTATATTTTTACGTGCTTACCAGAAAGAAAGAAACGGAATTTGTTAAATGCCCCAAACAATAGCTAAAGCTTCTAATTCAGTAACGGAATATTTTTTTTTCAGATTTTGTTAGCACTCGGCTAGCAAAAGCAATGGTTTTCTGAACAGTAGGGTCATTTTCTATGGCTTCTTGAAATAAATGGGCACCACGACCGACTTTAGAAGAATCCGTGCTAAGGCAGAAATCTTGTGACAGATCTGGATGAGCTAGTATTGGCGCGTTAAGTAGCGATTCTTTCAAAGAAATGAATGCCAACCGTGCCTGTTCGTCCCAGTTCCAAATACTATTTTTTCCAGTGAGAGAACAAAGTTTTGGTGTAACTAGAATTTGTATATTCAGAAAACCACGGTAAAAATTTACGAGATCTAGAAAACGGCGGACTTGTTTTTTCGTGGATGGAAGTAGAATGGCTCTGATTGCTTCTAACTTTTCAGGATCCGGCTGAATGCCTTCAGAAGAAATAATGTGTCCCAAAAAACTTCACCTTTGTCCTACCGAATTCAGACTTTTCCAAGTTAACTGTAATTCCAGATTCTGTAAAAATACGTAACAAACTATTGAGGATGCGATTATGTTGTTCCCATGAGGCTTCTGCTATCAGAATATCGTCCACATATAAGGTGATGTGACGTTTTAAGAACTCAGGTAATATAGAATTTAGCCTATGAATGAATGCTGCCGAATAAATGTTCAAACCAAAAGGAAGTTTCCGAAATTGATAACAAACGCCGAAACAAAGAAAAGCTGTGTATTTTCTACATTCTGGATGAAGTTCGATCTGATAAAAGCTGGATCTGAGATCAATAGAAGACAACACTTTTACACCATTAAAATTTTGAAGGAGTTCTTCCAACGTTTGCGGCCTGTCTGTTTCAGGAATGATAGTATTGATTTGTCTCGAATCTAAGACAACCCTGATCGATCCATTTTTCTTCTCAACAATATGTAATGGATTGTTGTATGAGCTTACTGCAAGCTCAATAATGCCCTCGTCCAGCATAGATTGTATTTCTGTTCTAACACGGTCCCTATAATGTGCCGGAATTACGTATGGTCTAACACAAAATTTAGTATGCTCACGAACACGAAATTGGTTTTGAAATCCCTTGATTGTTCCTGATCTGTGAGGAAAAACTGTGGAATGTGCCTGGAAATCTCAAAAAGGTCCTGCCTATCAGTGTCATTACAATTCTCAATTGTTTGAATTTTATTCTGAATTAACTCATTAGTATCAAATACGCCGTCGATATCATCCCCGTCAATACGTACTTGCAGAGTGATTGTTAGTGTCAAGTTCCGTTGAAAATTCCGAACTGTTGTCTAACAGGAGGTACAGTCGATTAATTTCCTCGTCATGGTTTGAGAGCCAGTCTTCAAATTTCAAAGCTATTGACTTACCTTCTTTCCCTAAACTTATTTCAGCATAGTGAAAGTTTAAGATTGCTTTGTATTCATTCAAAAAGTCTACTCCCAATATAATTTTTGAGGCCGCAGCTCGTGGTCGTGCGGTAGCGTTCTCGCTTCCCATGCCTGGGTTCCCGGGTTCGATTCCCAGCAGGGTCAGGGATTTTCTCTGCCTCGTGATGCCTGGGTGTTGTGTGATGTCCTTAGGTTACTTAGGTTTAAGTAGTATTAAGTTCTAGGGGACTGATGACCATAGCTGTTAAGTCCCATAGTGCTCAGAGCCATTTGAACCATTTTATAATGTTTGTCGACAATAATGGAACAATAAGAAAGTTCATAGAGAAGCTGTGGCTTCGACAAAAGAATTCTAAGTTGGTTTTTTGGCGTACATCTACACTTTTTCCAAAAACTGCACCTGTAATTTAATCTTACGTAAAGGAAGTGTGGGGCAATCGTTTGATTTGTTGCATTTGGTAAAAGCTGTTTCATTAATTACTGAAATGGGACTGCCAGAGTCAAGTACTGCCGTAAATTTTACGTCATTTACTGTAACGTGAATTACAGGATATGCAATGCAATGTTGTTCTGTTCTACGTCATATTCCTGGAGTAAAATGTCCCTAATGTCTTCCATTTTTACATAATTACTAGCCACGGCATCTACGTCGTCAGCTTCATAAGTACGTTTTGTGGCTGCGAGCGGTGTGAGTCATTGTCTACTGTCTCTTTGTTGGCGCGCGTCGTTATTGGGTTCAGGAGACCTAACTTCTACAAATTCAACTTACCGAGAGGGCCCTGCCTTGTTTGAATCCCGCCAGTTCTGATGAAATTCAAGTCTGTCGTTATGTTGGTAGTTTCCATAGTTTCTTTTTTGTCGGTCATGTGGTGGAGAATTTCTCCCGGAATCGTAACTGCGCAGTGGACTGTTGCGTCTGAAGTTATTCTGTCTCCCTTGATAATAATTATTTTGGTTCCCATATTGTCTGCTTCACTGATTGTCTCCGTCATAGTCATTACTGTGGATAGGTGATCTTTCCCTGTAACTATTATTACTCTGCCAACGGTTGTCATACGGATGGTGTCTGTTTTGGTCACGATTTGCGTTGTAATAATAACCTTGTCGTGTCCAGTTATTATTTCTGTAATCGTGGAATTGTGACGGATGTGACCTGTAATTGTTGTGTTCCTGTTTTCGCGTAGCGCGATTGTCAGTGTCAATTTTTAATTCTTGTAACATGCCCTTAAAAGCTTCAATGTCGTCTTTGCAACGTCCTGCCAAAATAATATGTCTTAAATGTTCAGGCAACTTGATTAAGCAAATGCGGATGAGTTCTGAGGGGCTGTATGTGTTTGAAATATACTGATTCTTATGCAACACGTCTTCAAAATATTTGACAAGACTGGAAAATTCAGATTGTTCGAAATGTTTCATCTTTATGATGCTATGTTTTACTCGTACTTGAGTAGCTTGAGACCAATATGCTGAGAGGAAGGCATGATAAAATTCTCCTTTTCTGTGACAATCGTGAATTACCGATCGCATTCTTACAGCTGGTTCATTCTCTAAGTAGCCACACATAAATTCTAATCTGTGCTCCAATGACCAGTTGGGGGGAAAACAACGAGAGAATTGATGAAGCCATGTTTGTGGATGAATATCGTTGCCGGAATTCTTATATGTTTTGAATTTATGTATAGTAATAAACAGCTTATAGTCAAAGTCATCACGACGGCGAGTCGCATATCGGTCGTGTCGGCGGTTCCATCTCAAAATTCGGTGCACCTTGCCAATTTCTTTCATAATTTCCGAAATGCTTTGTGTTATTATTTTGTGGCTTTTCCGTATTTCTATGTCCCTCTTCTCGTATTGGAGCGCGAGTGTCCTTTGAAATATGTAATTCTTGTATTACTTGTGCAGATTGATCTTGTACTTCCCAGATCTCTCTTTTGTGTTGCGTATTAATTCGATTTTGATTTTGTTAACATTTCTTAATTTGTTCATACTCTTCTGTGTCAGTGAAGGACACGGGTCTTGTGTCATTCAGATAATCATCTACCTTTGTAGATAAGTTAGTGGACTGATCCGAAAGTTCGGCTACATTCTCCGATAGTGAACTGATTTCCTCAGTGTGTTTTTCTGAACTAAGTTTCAGAGTGTCCATTTGTGTTGCAAACGTATCTACTGTGTCCTTTAAGTTTTCCTGAGTTTTTGCAAGTTGCGTAACCGAATCGGTAGATGCAACTGAGTCAGTTTTAGCTTGCAAGGTGTCGTGATTTTCATGAACAATAGTTTGCAGTTCTTTTATGGCTGCTTCGTGATTCTGTAACGCATTTTCATGACGCGAAAAAATAGGTTGAAAATGCTCACAAATTTGTGTTTTTACGTCATTACAGACTGTTTGACATTTGTATTCGATTTTAAGTAACTCTGCAGTTAAATCTTCACGTGTCAGTTCAAGCGTTTGTTCCATTGAGTCTAACTTTTAAAGCTGTTGCTGTACTTGTCTCTGATTTTGTTCCATTTGTTCCATTAATTGCAATAATAATGAATTAGTGTCTGGAATCTGTTCCTCTAGGCTTTTCGGCAGTACATTCACATTTTGACAAGCAGAAAATGTGTCTTGACTTATTTGAGAAAACGGTAAGGACCCAAAACCTGAATCTACAGTATTTGCAAGACTGTGTCCTGTAATTTCGGATTACTGAGGCGAGCTGTTGCCGACCGATCGATCGATAATGCTTCCGTGTTCACTAATTGTTTCACTGTCTACACCATTATTTGCTTCCCACTCCATTTCCCTATGCACAATTAGCAAATTACTACGTTGAATGTCTTTTTAATTCATTACACGGTGGTGCTGATAAGCTACAATCGTCGTCACTATAATTTCTCAATTTACTTTGGAGCCTAGTGTTACGTTCTTCACACGCCATAATTATCACGTATTTCACACGTTAGCAAGAAAAGCACAATTTGAAGAGCAAAAACAAGAAAACTCATTAGCATAGCACTGAAAACAATATCTCGTTAATTGCAAGCGCAGCTGCGAAATACTTGGTGCAAATCTACATGCGTGCCACAACTGTTTTACTGTACAACAATGAAAAGCTACAACTACAAAGGAAATTCTCTCTGTGATTACGCGCTAGCAACAAACAATAGCTACACTAATTACACAAACTACAAGAAAAAATCAGAAGATTCCAGTGAGGTATAACCGGCTAAGGGTCGACATATGAAACATCCCATTTGAAAAATTAATGAATTACTGTGCTGATAAGCCTCTTACGTTATTTGATTTTCAAACAGCTGAGCAGAACTGAACGTACTCAGGCAATTCTCTCTTTACTTATTCTGATCATCACTAAACTGACACACAATAGTTTTTTTTAGCGCAACGCAATCTGACTTTCAACAATCCCTACAAAAGAATGGCCCTGACTAACAAAAACCTATACCTTTCGTGAATCACTTACCTCACAAAAATCTTCGTTACTCGAACTACTGCAATACAGCGAGCGCCAATACTGCCAGCTAAATAAAAGATTCTAACTACTGAAGGCGCTAACTACTGACAGGCATAGTTAGCAAATGAAAGATTTTGATAGAGAACAAACAATGTATTTACCTTAATAATGTTCAAAAGTCATCATATATATATAAGTTCATAATATCCAGTATTACAAATTTACTCTTTCTGATGGACACACGTCCAGATCGTCCGCTCTCAAAATTCTGCCAACTCTCTCCCCACATCCACCACTACTGGTGGCTCACCTCCAACTGCGCAACGCTACGCGCTGTTCACATGCAACTGCCCAACACTACAATAGCAAATATTCCAACAATGCAAACCAGCCGAGACTTCACACAGCACAGTAAGTGATATTCATATAGAGCGCTACGTGGAGTTACCAACATAAAAACCTAAACAGCCTACTTACACCGTCGGCACACGTACCTTGCATTTGAACGTTGAGCGTGCCCAGTTTCTGACGTCATAGCGTGGAGTAGCACGTTGGGAAGTCTTTCCGAACGTGCACAGCAATATCTAGCATGTCAGGTATTCTGAACGTGCGGTTGAACGTTGACCAACGAGATGGGAGAACGCCATCTGCGTCACATGCACGCTATCTCCCTTCAGTGCAGAATTGTGAGGCGCCATATTGGCTTCCAGTTGAAGCCCATATGTGCATGAAACACAATGAACACTTTACAATTTATCCTCCTAACTGGCATTGGCAGTGAAGTGTGTTAAAATCGGTCCAAAACGCAATCTCTTACAACTTGGCTGACCGACTGACATCCACACAGAACATAAAATACGAAGAACCACTACACACATCGTGAAACCTCTGTGGAAACAGTAATTGCACATGATCCAACTAATTAACGTTAGTAAGAGACCACTCGAGATTTTCCCGGCAAGATTCCCCATCGTATCGAACACAAACTCCTGCATTGAAAGTTTTGTTATTCGGAACTCCTGGCCTGCCCCACTTGAGTTACTCGAAGGCGTAAAATTAGTGGGATATAGGCGAGAGTACGCACAGGAAAGTACGTCCAGCTATCCACCGCTCTGTTTTGGTAAACACTTGAACACCTGCAGCCGCACATCCCTCAGAGACTGGCGGCCGCTGTGCCTTCTCTAAACAGATTACAGAACTTCCCGTCAGGCTGTGGCCATTGGCGGCTAACCGGGGAGGTAGCCGAGCTCTGTCTCACATACTGTATCTCCGCAAAATCTTATAGTTACAAAATCGCGTAATTCTCGCTGTATTATCTAGCCAGCGTGCCGATGAGTTTCCATATAGATTTCCTACACCATAATTTAGAGTATCACTCCAACAAACAACAACTACGTATCTACAAAGCGATTGCGCGGCTGTCAGTCGTTTTTATTGACATAAAGTGCTCGCAATGTGTTTACAGTCACATTAAATGGACTCATGTAAGGTGCAAGACTCTTGCCACCTTACACTGGATATGGTAACTGTGGTGTCACCGCCAGACACCACACTTGCTAGGTGGTAGCCTTTAAATCGGCCGCGGTCCGTTAGTATACGTCGGACCCGCGTGTCGCCACTATCAGTGATTGCAGACCGAGCGCCGCCACACGGCAGGTCTAGAGAGACTTCCTAGCACTCGCAACAGTGGTACAGCCGACTTTGCTAGCGGTGGTTCACTGACAAATTACGCTGTCATTTGCCGAGACGATAGTTAGCATAGCCTTCAGCTACGTCATTTGCTACGACCTAGCAAGGCGCCATTACCAATTACTATTGATGCTGTAAAACATGTACCGTCAAGAGCGATGTTCACCATTTATGGATTAAAGTTAAGTATTCCACAGCTACGTCCTTTTTTGCTAGTCTAATTTCCTTGACCTGTTCCAGACCTCACGCCAGCCTGCGTGAGCTAAAACGCGTGCCTTTCAGCTTCCGCTCAAAACCGGTGTTGGCACTCCTGCCAACCCACAACATTTGGCGACGAGGCCACGCCGCGTTCGTAACTATCCTGCCCTGATTTACTTGTGTAATAGCTTCGTCACCATCTCCAGATGTACTGTCCGAATTTTATCGCTTACAGAACCAGCAGACGCAGGCCTTACTGGATGCCCTTGGGCAGCTCGTCCAGGGTCAACGTGCAATGCAAAACGATGCGGCAGCCGCCGCTCCACCGCTCACGCAGCCACAACAGGCAGTTGCACCAACTTTTCGTCCTCTTGCTGCTGCACTGGAAAGCTTGACGGAGTGGTCACGCCAATTTGGATTCCATCTCGCCGCCTACAGAATTCAAGGTAACGAGCGGCAGCCATTTTTATTATCTTCCATCGAGGTGACCACGTACCATGTGATAGTCAAACTATTTGCCCAACATGACGTAGCAACTCTGTCCTACGACGAAATTTTGTCTGCATTAGATGCCTATTTCAAACAATCAGTCAATGTAGTTGCGAAAAGGTATACCTTCTTTCGTACAAAACGTACAGCAGGTCAGACTAATAGGGAGTGGGTTGCAACCTTGCAAGGCCTTACAAGGGATTGTGCTTTTGAGTGTCAATGTGGACTCCCTTATTCAGATCCTATGGTATGTGATGCAATTGCACAGAACGTTTCTGATGTTCGTATAAGAGAACAGATTTTGAAACTAGTCAATCCCTCCCTTCAACAAGTGATGGACATATTGGATCAGCAGGACACACTTGACTTTGCTCAAGAATCATTTGAAACTTCGCCACCCATGTGTCAGGTTAACCGGCCCGCCGGGCGAGCTGCACGGAACAGTAAACAGTCCTCGCGCCCGACCGCAAAAAAGCCGCCTGGCTCTCAGCCACGTGTACTGCGCAGGCAAGCAAACGCAGTGCTAAAATCATGCCTGCGGTGTGCTACTAGACATTCGCGTGAGAATTGCCCGTCACGCCAAGCTATTTGCTTTCTCTGTAATAAAAAAGGACTTGTTCAAAGTGTTTGGCAGAAAAAGCTCAGATTGGAAACTCAAAACCATTCCAGGCCCTTTGCTTCACGCCGGAATCGGAATCGAACCAAGGATACTCAGGCCCGCGACACTTCACCCATGGAAATTCATATACTTCATGCCACTCCATCCAGTGCCACTCTCTCTAACAGTAACTTTGTTCGTCCCACAAATAGTGTGCGTCGACATTGCCGGAATTCTAGTTAAGTCGCAAGTGATTTTGTACCGGTGTCAGTTCTCGTTGCATGAGACAATAGCTCTTGTCGTCAGCAGGACAATAAACTTTTTGTGGACTTGGACATTAACGGCAAAGTGATACCATTCACAGCCCGATACCGGGGCTGCAGTTTCACTGCTCAATCAAGACACTTAAAAACTGTTGGGCACACCTCTGTTGCGTGCCGCCAATGTTAAGTACCCATTTAGGTCAAGTGATCCCTGTGTTAGGACAATGCACCCTTCTTGCAACATACAAGGGACAAACAAAACTTGTGTCATTTTACGTCCTTCGTTCTTCTTCTGCAGTGAACTTGTTTGGTTTCGATTTATTTCAGTTGTTTTAACTTGTCTATAGTAAATCAGGTCCTATCAGTGAACCAGACTGTGCCTTCAGACAGTGTTTCTCGTCTATGTGAAAAATTTGCAGACAGTTTTGCACCGGGCCTCGGTTGCGCTAAGAACTATAAAGCACATTTGGAACTGAAATTAAATGCGCAACCGAAATTTTTCAGAGCGCGCAAGGTTCCCCATGCATTGCGTGATGAGGTCGCAAAAACATTACACGATTTTGAATCACAAGGTGTAATTGAACGTGTGCAGGCTTCTCTCTGGGCATCACCCTTAGTAATTTTGCCAAAATCTTCGGGAAAATTGAGACTTTGTGTGGACTTCAAGGCAACAGTGAATCCACAACTAGTGATTGCAACTTTTCCTTTACCCTGCCCGGAAGATCTTTTTGACTAACTGTGCCCGGGTAAATATTTTTCGAAGTTGGAACTAGCAGATGCGTACTTCCAAATACGGGTGGACGAAGAATCCCAGCGCATTTTGTTGGTTAACACGCATCTTGGTTTGTATCGATTCAAACGACTGCCATCTGGGTGTGCATCCGCACCTGCATTGTTTCAGCAATATCTACAAACTGTTTGTGCGTCGGTCCCTACTGCAGCAAACTATCTGGACGATATTGTGATCTCCGGAAAGACGGAAGAAGAACATTTAGCCAATCTCAGAACATTATTTCTGGTCTTGCGACAAAATGATCTTCGCTTGCGGAAGGACAAATGTGTGTTTTTTGCTCGTGACTTACCCTATCTGGGACATGTACTCAATGCCCAAGGCATACATCCCAGTCCAGAGCACCTCCGTGCCATACAAGACTTGCCTTCGCCACAGAATTTGAAGCAGCTACAGAGTGTGCTGGGAAAAATTAATTATTATAACCGTTATATCCCACACGCCTCTTCCATTTCAGCTCCGCTTCATCGCTTACGCCGTAAAGGTGTTCCGTTCGTCTGGACGACGGAATGCGAACGCGCCTTTCGCCAGTTGAAATCGGTTTTGCTTTCCAATACTTGCCTTACGCCATTCGATCCCCATAAGCCCCTTTTGTTGATGGTGGATGCATCGGATTTCGGGATCGGTGCTGTGCTTGCGCACAAAGATGGTTCGCACGATCGCCCTATTGCCTTTGCGTCCAAATTGCTTTCGTCTGTGCAAAGAACTTATTCACAGATCGAGAAAGAAGCATTGGCTCTCGTATTTGGTGTTACAAAGTTTCATGATTTCTTGTATGGTGGTCATTTTACCATCATCACAGACCACAAACCTTTGACATCGCTTTTTCATCGGACCAAGCCTGTACCTCCACGTACAGCGCAGAAGTTCATTCGTTGGTCTATTTTCCTCTAGCAGTACCGCTACGATAACTTGTATCGGTCCCGTGGTCGTGCGGTAGCGTTCTCGCTTCCCACGCCCGGGTTCTCGGGTTCGATTCCCGGCGGGGTCAGGGATTTTCTCTGCCTCGTTATGGCTGGGTGTTGTGTGCTGTCCTTAGGTTAGTTAGGTTTAAGTAGTTCTAAGTTCTAGGGGACTGATGACCATAGATGTTAAGTCCCATAGTGCTCAGAGGCATTTGAACCAATCTTGTATCGGTCCACTGCTAAGCACGGAACCGCCGATGCGTTGTCCCGTTTGCCTGTTGCTGAGGATCGAGCAATTGATTCCTCCGAACTTGCTTGCATGTTCATTGATTCGGAAACCGACGACGTGGTCGAATCGTTTCCGATTGATTTTCGTCGTGTAGCTACAGCCACAGCTGCCGACCCTGTCCTTGCTACCGTTCTGCGTTTTGTTGCTACGCAATGGCCCTTGTCAAAGTCACGGATCGGGGATCCGTTGGTTCGCCGATTTTTTGCTCACAAGGAGAGACTTTTTGTTTGACGTGGTGTTTTGCTGTTGCGTTCTGACAACCATCAGTCCAGGGTCGTGGTCCCACGTTCGTTACAGTCCTCTGTCTTACAGCTTCTCCACCAAGGACATTGGGGTATAGTGAGAACGAAACAACTTGCTCGTCAGCACTGTACTTGGTTCGGAATCGATGCCTCGATTACGAATATGTGCTCTTCTTGCATGGTGTGTGCCGAACAACAATCAGTCCCACCGCGGAAATTTTTTGCATGGCCAAAAGCCACTTCCCCTTGGCGACGCTTACACATCGATTTTGCTGGTCCATTCTGGAATGCTCGATGGTTGGTTGTGGTAGATTCATTCAGTAATTTTCCTTTTGTTGTCCGGATGTCTTCCACGACGTCATCTGCCACCGTCCAAGCCTTATCCGCTATCTTTTGCATTGAAGGTCTTCCAAAGACTATTGTTTCCGACAATGGTCCACAATTCATGTCCGCAGAATTTCAGTCATTCTGCAAGGCCAATGGTATTCAACATTTGACGTCCGCGATGTTTTCGCCACAGTCAAACGGTGCCGCTGAACGATTGGTCAGGACTTTCAAGTCACAGATGTTGAAGTTGAAAGAGTCGCATTCTCGGGAGGACGCGTTATTGCTCTTTTTGTCCTCGTATCGCTCTCAGACCCGAGATGGTCGCTCGCCGGCTGAGTTGCTCCACGGTCGCCCTCATCGCGTCTTGATGTCTTTGCTACATCCGCCGCCTCAGGTTCCTGTGCAGCGGCAGACACCTACTTTTGCCCCAGGCGACGTTGTCTACTATCGTCACTATCGAGGTTCACGGCGTTGGCACGAAGGGCGCATTCTTCGCTGCCTCGGACGCGCTATGTATCTGGTGAGGTGCGTCAGCATCTCAATCAGCTGCGCCTCTGTCGTCGCACGGGATCTGCCGCTCGCCGTCTGCCTTCAGCGACGGTGCCGTCCGGTCAGCGCCCTGGGGACCCATCTACTGGCTCGCCTCAGCCCCAGGTGTTACCGACGCTGCCTTCCATTTTGCCTCATGGCGACGCGCCGCCACCGCCGCCGCCTGTTCTCCCGCCGGCGACGCCCGCAGTGGACGCGTTGCTGCAACCGCCGGGCGCCTCTCTGGGTCACGCGTCGCCGATCGCTTCCTGTGACCAGTTGTCCTCCGACATGGAACTCTTGCCCGCTCCGGACCATATGTCGTCTTCGCCCGTCGGGTGCCCCGGACCGATGGAGGTCGACCCTTCGGCCCCTCCTGTCTCACTATGGGCGCATCCACCGCATGTTGGTGTGCACCCTGGAGCAGGTTTCCAGGCGTTTCCTAGCTCCCCTCTGTCCGAAGGGCAGGGTGCGGGTGGCACAGCCTCGCCTGTTGTTAGGCTCCCCACCTCGTCGCATACGTCAACATGGGGTCCTCCCCACGGGGGGCGGAAGCCTTATGCCACAACCGTATGCCGATTTGCGTGGGAGGAATGTGGTGTCACCGCCAGACACCACACTTGCTAGGTGGTAGCCTTTAAATCGGCCGCGGTCCGTTAGTATACGTCGGACCCGCGTGTCGCCACTATCAGTGATTGCACACCGAGCGCCGCCACTCGGCAGGTCTAGAGAGACTTCCTAGCACTCGCCCCAGTTGTACAGCCGACTTTGCTAGCGATGGTTCACTGACAAAATACGCTCTCATTTGCCGACACGATAGTTAGCATAGCCTTCAGCTACGTCATTTGCTACGACCTAGCAAGGCGCCATACTCAGTTACTATTGATGCTGTAAAACAAGTACCGTCAAGAGCGATGTTCACCATTTATGGATTAAAGTTAAGTATTCCACAGCTACGTCCTTTTTTGCTAGTCTAATTTCCTTGATCTGTTCCAGACCTCACGCCAGCCTGCGTGAGCTAAAACGCGTGCCTTTCGGCTTCCTCTCAAAACCGGTGTTGGCTCTCCTGCCAACCCACAACAGTAACAAACTAGATATGAGCTGAAACGACTTGTGGTCACAGCAGCACATGCAGTAGCGTCACTATTCCACAGTGAAATTTTAAAGTGTTGGTGATTCGCATCCCACTACACCATGATTTTTTGTTCTTCTAACCTTCACTTTTTTAATAGGTTCTGATTCTTTCTTATTAGTTTAATATAAGTATATATTATAAGATTCGATGTTATGTAAATATAAGGGCGCTCTTTTTGAGGGATGAGTTTGTTCCATTGGCTTCATCTACAGGGCACCTTGAACTACTTGCACTAAGATATTTTGCCCTTTTTTTAGGTTTTGTAATTCAAATATAGAGATTCTGCTAGGGAGTAGGAACAGTGATCAAGTAACAATGACATTAGGGTATTACAAAAAAGAGAGAATGATGAAATAATTTTCATGTTTAGTGGAGAACTATTGTAAATTAGTATCGCACTATTTGTAATAGAACTTTTATACGCCAATGTCCTTACTGACTGGACAATGGTGCTTCCCTTTTTTCCTTATAATATTTGCACGGATATTGAAGTTTTTATTGATGTACACTACAGACAGAACAACCTCACTAGCATATGGACAAGGGAGAAAAGTACGTTTTAATAGAGCTAATATGATAATTTTACGCCCATCCATTTCGTAAACAGTGTGATCTACGAACCAGATACAGCCGACAACTGCTGCTGGAATGTGTTGAGATCGCGTATGCCATGTGGGGGCCCACATACCGTATGCTCAAATGATATCGTTTCTGAGCATTCAGCAGCTCGTTGAACTCGGAATGCTCAAAGTTGACGTTCGACAGAACGGTCCCTGTGGCGACTGCCGCGCAGTGCGCAAGTGCGTGCACGTGTGTCGAGGCTGTGGTAGGCAGCGAACGGCGTTGTGGACTTTGCACCGGGCGCAAAGGAATGTGCGGACATGGCAAGTCCCAAGCCGCACAACAATGTGAGATCATAGCTCGCACAGAATAAAAGTGGCTACTACGCAGCCGGCCGTGGTAGCCGAGCGGTTCTAGGCACTTCAGTCCGGAACCGCGAGACTGCCACGGTCGCAGGTTCGAATCCTGCCTCGGGCATGGATGTGTGTGATGTCCTTAAGTTAGTTAGGTTTAAGTAGTTCTAAGTTCTAGGGGACTGATGACCTCAGATGTTAAGTCCCATAGTGCTCAGAGCCATTTGAACCTACTACGCAATTTTGAATGTGAACTAAAATTTTGTCCCCACCCTTCGGACAGAACGTCGGATTAAATCTCGATTCTGACGCGAATTTGTACAGAGCGGGAGGGATTAGTTTCGGAAGGGGGCAGCAGTGTAAGAATGTTAATTAAAGAAAATTTGTGAAGCATTCTCAATGACGGAACACTGAATGAACTCGCCCTGGACGTGGGAGTAAATACTGCAGCCAGCCTGGTAGTTTGAACAACAAGAAGGAATAGGGAATGGGAAAGTTGGTGATTCACATTTATGCAGCTGGTGGTCGTTCCTGGCGAGAAGAGGCGAAGAGGCAGACATGGATTGCACTTGACCATGCGCCATGCACAGGGCTACAACAGAAGAGAGCGCCTAGTGTCTTAAAGCTGGAAAACAAGTGACCAAAGCTACTGTGGTATGCGCTCCAGGACCCTTCAGCGTGCCTCCCATGTTCATCATTAGTTAAAACAGTGGCATGGGTACGCCAGTCTATTGAACAGAAATGCCGGAAAAGTGGTGTTAACGATGAACTCAGAAAATTATACTGGCTTGAAATGCCTCTGCTCTGAAAGGCAAGCTGGAATGATATGTAGGCACTGGTGAAGATATACTGAGACAGAACTTGGAATGTTCAATGGAAAATAAAGTTTTAAATAAAATTTTGCAAAAAATCCTAAATATCCCCAGATTGGCGGGAAACTATGTATGTCATGAAAATACAGGCCACCACATATTTTAAGGTGGCTCACCTGAGTTTGGCTACAGTCCACATATTAGCGTCATCTGTGAAAAGCTTTATGGAGTGTACATACAGTATTATCTACTGTAAACAGTGTAACGAGCCCAGCGTGGATTAGGTATGGGTGGGGAAGTTCAAATGGTTCAAATAGCTCTGAGTACTATGGAACTTAACATCTGAGGTCATCAGTCCCCTAGAACTTAGAACTACTTAAACCTAACTAACCTAAGGACGTCACAGACGTCCGTGCCCGAGGCAGGATTCGAACCAGCGACCGTAGCGTTCGCGCGGTTCCAGACTGAAGCGCCTAGAACCGCTCGGCCACACCGGCCGGCGGTGGGGAAGTGAAACGGTCATGTCCTTCTGTAGGCAGCCATCATAGCATGCAGTAATACTTTAAATGAGGACTGACAGTTATGGTGTAGGCGATCAGCTTTAGTACAGATTTGCTGCATATTCTATATATTCTGGCAATAAAACACAGTCTTTTGGCTTACCCCTCAACATGAATAGCACGTCTGTACAGGGTAATTACTACGTTATGTCACCCCATTTCTGCATATGTACAGATGCTATTTAGAAATGCATAGTTACTACTAACTTAAGGTTGACGAGAGGATATACTCTCAATGGAACACATAAAATCTGTGTTACACAGCTGATTCTGAGTATGGCCTTCTTATAGTCCATAGCATCATCTGGAAAGCTGTATCGAGCTTCCAGTGCCATAATATCAACATTTGTTTAGTTCCTGTTTGCCGCAAAATACACATTATAGGAATTCTTGCATGGCTGAGCAGTGTCAATTACACTAAAGTCGTACACGTAATCCTTTTGATATACTTGTTTTTGAGGCACACCAACTGTACAATGCATATATTTTGTAACTAGACTTCGTTTTGTTAAGAGTTATAGATCCTTCTCAAAGTATCAGTGTTCGTTTAGCCAGAGCACTGCGTTCTGCAAAACAGTTTCTTCCCCAAGCTGATGACGATGATGGGGGATAAAAAAAGGTACGTTTAATCAACGAGGGAATGCCTGGCACCTCTATCAGAGGCCTCTGACCTTGTCGGTGTTATGTCGTTGTTGCACCTCCTGTGCATTTACTATACAGGAGTTTCATCTTCTTAAAGTTTGTGACCAAGGTGTGCGTGGAACTCTCTACAGGAGAGCTTTACTTGGGATACCGTGTCAGGGAGATGGAACGTTACTAATAATGTCTCATTCCTGGAAATATACCAGATGATTAAGAGCACAGCCATAAAATTACAGCATGTTTAAGTGGAAGACTATGGGCCACTTCATTCGTGCAGCGTTCATTTAGATGACGTCTCTGACGGTTGGCCTGGTGGCTCATCTGCTCCTGCCATGTGGGTATGATTTAATTTGATTTTTAAACCGCTGGTCGCCAGCCACATTCCTCACGCCATCCATCGTGAACGCAGTGTGGTGGAGAACATGGCATCCGGTGTCTGTGATCTGCCAAGGGCACCAGTCTATGGAACAAGTGAGCACTAGGCAGTCTGTATCAGTACGCAGATGGTGTGTGCTGCAAGGGTTTCTCCTCACTGGTTGCTATAATTGTGTTTAATAAATATGTCGTAATCGGTCCATTCCTTCCTGCTACACCTGAAGTACAGTGTGGCCTCATAAATAAACACCTGTGGTAACTGTTAATCATGGAAGCATGAGATATCAGTGTAATTTGTTGAAGCACCCCCACAGCGTAAATTAGCAGTGTCTTGTTTAATGTGATACTGCTACACACTTCTTCCCTACACCTCCCCTGGTCCTGATAATATTAACCTCACATCAACATCTTGGGTCAATAAAGCTAAAAAGTTATATAATATCAGTAAATGTTTTTAACAAGCAAGCTGTCACGCATTTTGTGCTTGGCACAATGCTGCAGCATGTTTTCAACGCCCTGAGTAGCTATGTTCTGATAGTGTCAACCATATTGGGTTGTAAGTTATAGTGATGATGATAATTGATGTAAATATAGAGGCAGCCATCTTGGTAATGATGAGAATAATTAACTGGGTCATAAATTAAATCTTAAATAAATACCAACATCTGTCCTCCAATTAGATAGTCAGCCATATTTGATAGTGACATCATACTGGGTCATAAATAATACTGAGTAAGATAAAGTTATCTCGAAGAAACACCAAGCAGCCTTATCGAGTCATAAATTATAGTCATAAGAATAATAAATCATAGCGATAAAGTTTAAATAAAAAACATCTGCCTTCCAGGCAGTAGGATAGCACACCATGGTCATAAAGGTACCATTGCCCACAATGTCGTTAGAGACGGAACACGAACTCTGATCAGGGAAGACTGAGGAAGGAAATCGCTGTGCCTTTTCAAAGGAACCATCCCAGCAATTACCTTAAGCTATTTGGGGACATCATGGGAAACGTAAATCTGGATGACCAGATGGAGATTTGAATCGCTGTCCTCCCAAATGCGAGTCCAGTGTGCCGCTTGACTTTTTGATTTTGGCTAATAATTTTGTGAAGTTTTGTTGGTATTGGTAGTAGTATTAATACAAATAGTTGTTTTCTTAGTAGACAGAGAATTTCGAGACCACTATTGGTACTTCTATAAATAGTTCTACTGGTGTAACTGAACTTAAGTAATGTAGATGTATAGTTTTTTCAGTAACTGTAAAATTTTACCATGAGTGAAAAGTGTGGGCTCTGTCGTAGATTTGTGAGTAGTGGGTTACAGTGTGGGATTTGTTCAAAGTATTTTCATTGGGAGGAATGGAGTGGGGAAGTCAGTGGGCATTCTAGCGAGGTCCTCTCCTGGGAATGCAGAATCAGTAGGAGAAATAAGTTGATAGAGAAGCAAGAGCGTAAGATCTGCACCTCAATAGGTATGGGAAGAAGAGGCTGGAAAAGCTTATAGGTGACAGTGTGGTCGGTGCTGGTGGGATCACGCATGGAAAAATTCCTGTAGTAGTTGGTGTTAGAGCTGCACCTTTTTTAGATTGAAGTCAGCTGATAGGTATACCTGCTTAAAGGAAGTCCCTCTAACTAAGGGCTCACCGTCAGAGGCCGTCATGTTTCCAAGTACAGAAGGAATTAGCATATTTCATCAAAATATAAGAGGTTTTATTATTATTATTTATTTTATGGCCTTCATTGGACCACTGTAGTCAAAAATACAAAGTTCTAAACAAGTTGTTACAAATGGATACAATTTGGTTCGACAATAACTTAATATATTTAGGTAATATAATTATTAGAGGCTATTCTTATATGAAAGGTGTTTTGCTCTTCTGTCTGCCCAATATTTCTTCATTCTTTCAGATATTTTCTTTCTTTCTTCATCTGAGACAACTCTTCCTGTACTCCTTTTATTGATTTTCATTTGTAATCTGGTTTGCGGGTCTTGCAGTATTCAGGTTTTCTCTGTCTTGTTTTTTAGGTCATCTACTGTGATTTGAAGTTCTTTTATATCTTCCTTAACTTCTGTGATTCATTTAATGTCGCTCTTGCTATTCCACAATTTTTGTATTATTTTTTTACTAATTCTGTTTTCTGGAGTTCTCATCAGATGTCCAAAGAATGAGATGCGTTTCTTCCTGATTGTGCTCATGACTGGTTCTATTTTCTTATATACTGTTTCATTTGATGCTATTCTCCAATGTCCATTTATTTTATACTGTTTATTTATACATGTCCTAATTATTCTTCTTTCTATTTTTTGTATTCTGTCAATTTCTGCTGTATTAGTAGTTTTGAAGATAGTTTCAGCTGCATACGTTATTTCTGGTGGTTGTGTAACTGATTTATAGTGTTTTAATTTTGCATCTATCGATAGGCTTTTTTTGTTGTATGTAGTTTTGGTAATGTAATTTACATAGTTCAGTTTTTTTATTCTATTTTGCCATGATGGCTTCTCATTTAGATTGTATGTTATTATTTCGCCTAAATACTTAAATTTATCAACAATGTTATTGCCAGAGGTTTGTTCCGTTTCTTGTAGTATGCCATAATCAATTTTAAACTAATTATCTGCTCTGCACAGCTTCTCCATGGTCTGATACCTCCCTGATATTCCCCTAACTCCTGTTCTAATTGCTCCTTGATTCTTTCATATAGGATCTTGGATAGAATTTTATATGTGCAATCTAGGAGAGAGATTCCTCTGTAGTTATCTGGGTTGCTCTTATCTCCCTTTTTGTGTAGTGGGTGGATGATAGCTGTGGTCCAATGTTCGGGAAATTGTTCTGTTACCCAAATTTTTGTTAGAGCCATGTGTAAGGAGGTCTTGACTGTGTCACTTGCATATTTCCACATTTCAACAAAAACCTGATCTTCTCCACATGCCTTATAATTTTTTTGTTCTTTAAGAATTTCTTCTACTTCTTGGAAAGTTGGAGGGTCTATTTTGTTAGGTTTGGTTTTTATTGGGATATTTATGTTGATTTGTAAGGGTTCTTTGGGTTCCTCGCAATTCAGAAGTTTGTAAAATGCTTTTGCCATGATTGCTGCGTTTTCCTTGTTACTGTGTGTCATTCTTCCATCTTCATCTTTCAGTATTAGTGTAGGGGCCTCATATTGTTGTAGTTGTTCCCCAAAGATTTTGTAGTAGTTCCTGGAGTTGGTTTTATGATAATTACCTTCTATAGAATTTATAATATCTTTATGAAATCCTCTCTTGATTCTTCTAATATTTTGAGTGAATTTTTTTCTTTCATTTTTTAGGTTGATGGCATTTTCTTCAGTTTTATGTGTTTGAAACTTTAACCATGCTTGGTGTCTATCTTCATGGAGTTTGTCACATTCTGATGTCCACCATGCATGTTTCCTTCGTGGGTTCAAGGGAGCTAGATTCGCTGCTTCTTTTTTAAGTTTAGGCACTAGTTGTTCTAGATCATCTGTTAATTTGATGGTTTGTGTTATTTGCTGGTACTTATTATTTTTAATTAGCTGATGTCGGTCAAACCTCCTTTTTATTTTATTAGTTTTTCCGGTCCTCTTCTTTAACGGTGTGAATTTGATTTTAATTTTAACCATATAATGGTCTGAGCCTGTGTCTACTCCTCTCAGTACTTTAACATTGTGGATCTCCTTATGAAAATTTTTGTCCATACAGACATGGTCTAGCTGCCACTCGCCCTTCCTCCAGTCTGGATGTTTCCATGTTTTAAGTTTACTTGGCTTCCTCTTAAAGTATGTTGATTTAGATATAAGGTTGTGTTCTCTGCAAAGTTCTACAAGTCTTTGGCCGTTTTTGTTTGTAAATTTATGTGGACTCCATTTTCCAATTATATCTTTATATTTCCTTTCTTTTCCCAATTGAGCATTGAAATCTCCCAATAAGATTTTTACAATCTTTTTATTTACTCTGTTCACAGTTTGTTCTAGAAGGTCCCAAAATTTATCTACCTCTTCCTTTGTTTTTGTTAGACAATTTTTTTCATTTGTTGGGGCATGAGCATTTATTATTGTATAGGTTTTATTCATTGTTTTAAAGCTTAGAGTCGCAATTCTTGGTGATACTGCTTGGAAATCCGTTACTGAATCTATTATTTTTATGTTTACTAATAACCCTGTTCCAAACTGGGGACATTGTTTCATTGCCCTCGGTCCTGGTTTCCCATTATAAATTCTGTATCCTTGTGATTCGAACGGGTCCTCTGTGGTGTTTCTCATTTCTTGGATCCCTGTTATTAAAATTTTTTGTTTATTTAGTTCATCTGTGAGCTCCTTGAGTTTTCCAGTCTGAAGTAGTGAGTTTATGTTGTGTGTTGCTATATAATTTATTTGCTCATGTTTAATCTTCTTTTTGTGTTTTAGTGTGAATTTGGATGGTTGCAAACGCTCTGATACGTTGCTATCTGTTAGTTGACTACCCACCGAATCCGATGTAGCCTTTTCCTGCCTTTTTGACCAGGACGGTGGAAATTTTTTCCTAAAAGACCTTTCCATTTTTGACTGTCGAAGGTTGTCAACCTTAGTTGGAGCAAGCTCCGATTTACAACTCCGGTTGTTAACCGCAGAGGGTGTGTTTGGTCCGCGAGAGCTATTTTATTTCACTCAAGTCCGCCAGTAAACCGGTGAGGACTTCCCTATCCGCCACCTGGGATGCGCCACGTAGGAGTATCACCTCTCCTCCTACTATGACAGCATAGTAGGTTCGTGTAAAATATAAGAGGCATTAGAGATAAAGTTAGTGAAGTGTTTGTAGATGTTGACTCTGAAATTATCAGAGCATCACTTAAATAATTTGACAATTTAGAGGCTTACTTTACGAGGATACAGATTAGCCAGCTGTTTTTCAAGGAGTTCCTTGTGGGGTGGGGGAGTGGCTATGTACATTACAAACAGTATTCAATTTGAGTCCATAGACGTATCACGCCACTGCACTGAACAGATATTTGAATGTTGTGCAGGGACAGTAGCATTTAATGAAAGTAAACTTCTAATTGTTGTTGCTTATTGGTTCCCTAACTCTGACTTCAGACCATTTCTGCTCAAGCTAGAAAGGATTCTTGATTCACTTTGGAGGAAGTACCAGAAATTAGTTATATGTGGTGACCTCAATATAAATTTTGTATATGATGGTGCAAGAAAAAGGATGTCCGTACATCTCCTAAATTCATATGATCTGATGCAGATTGTGTTTTTTCCAACTAGGGTGCAGGGGAACAGTAGCACAGCCATAGACAATATTTTTATTCATTCTTCATTACTATATGGGCATTCTTTTAGTAAAAGGGTCAATGGCCTTTCAGACCATGAAGCACAAATTTTAAAACTAAAAGGCTTTTGTACTCAAACAAATGTCACATATAATTACAAACTATGTAGGAAAGTTAATCCCACAGAAATCGAGAGTTTTGTAAAACTTGTCAAGGAACAAGAGTGGTAGGATGTTAATAGTGCCGACAATATAGATGATAAATATAATGGTTTCCTTAACACATTTCTCAGGCTCTTTGAAAGCTGCTTTCCATTAGAACGTTCTAAACAGTGTACTAGCAGTAATAGGCAGCCTGGGTGGCTGACTAGTGGGATAAGAATATCATGTAGAACAAAGTGGGAATTATATCAAAATGTCAGAAGTCATCACAATGAAGCTACAGTAGCCCATTACAAACAGTATTGTAAGGTGCTTAAAATGTTATTAGGAAGGCAAAGAGTATGTGGTATGCAAACAGAATAGCTAATTGTACAGGGAATCACATAACTCTCTTGACAAATGCCTTTCCGAGCTTTATGTCTGAAATACTCCTCTGTGAGACAGACAAGGTTGAGATTGAGTCAATAATTCATCACTGAAGACTAAGGACTCTCATGTATATGATGGAGTGCCTAGCAGAATATTAAAGTACTGTGCTTTTAATGTTCGCCCTGTATTTAGCCATATTTGTAATTTTTCCTTTAGAAATGCTCCTTTTCCTGAATGATTAAAGTACTCAGTAGTAAAGTCGCTTTATAAAAAGGGAGAAAAGGATAATGTAGACAATTTTAGACCTATTTCTATGTCATCAGTATTTGCTGAAGTTATTGAAAAGGCTGTGTATGAAAGGATAATTGATCATTTTATACCACACGATTTGCTATCAAATGTACAGTTAGGCTTTAGAACTAGTTTAACAATTGAAAATGCTATATTCTCTTTTCTCCGTGAGGTACTGGATGGGTTAAACAAAAGGTTTCGAACGCTAGGCATATTTTTTTGATTTAACTAAGACGTTTGATTGTGTCGATCAGAAAATATTGCTCCAGAAGTTGGACCATTATGGAATACGAGGAGTAGTGCACAATTTTTTCACCTCTTCCTTTGGCAACAATGTTGAGAACAGCTGTGATGTGAGATCTGAGTGGAGTACAGTCAAGTTGGGGGGTGCCCCAGGGATCAGTGTTGGAGCCACTCCTTTTCCTTAATTATATAAATGATATGCCCTCTAGTATTACGGGTAACTCTATAAAGTATTTCTGTTTCCTGATGACACTAGCTAGGTAGTAAAGAATGTTGTGTGCAACGTTGGCTTGGTTTCAAATAGTGCTGTTCATGACGTTAGTTCATGGCTTGTAGAGAATAAACTAACAGAGTAAGACTCAGTTTTTACAGTTCCTAACACACAATTCAACAAAACCTGACTTTTTAATTTCACAGAATGTGCATATAATTACTGAAACTGAACAGTTCAAATTTCTAAGTGTTCAGATAGATTGTAAACTGTCATGGAAAGCCCATTCAGGATCTTGTTCAAAGACTTAATGCTACCATTTTTGCTATTCGAACAGTCATCTGAAGTGAGTGATCGTTCAACACGAAAATTAGTTACTTTAGTTATTTTCATTCGCTTATGTCATATGGTATTAAATATTTTGGGGTAACTCTTCCCATTTGAAAAGAATATTTTTGGCTCAGAAATGGATGGTTCGGGCAATAGGTGGTGTAAGTTCACGAACCTATTGTTGAGCCCTATTCACGAGTCTGGGTATTTTGACGTTGGCCTCTCAATATATATATATATATATATATATATATATATATATATATATATATATATATATATATATATATATATATATATATATATTCCTTGCTGTCATTTCTTGTTAACAATATTAGGTTATTCGCAAGAATAAGCAGCTTTCACTCAGTTAATACCCGGCAGAAATCAAACCTGCATTTGGAATGGACTTCCTTAACTTTTGTGCAGAAAGGTGTGCAGTATACTGCTGCATTTATTTTCAATAAGCTTAGCAGTAATCCACGCACTTTCAAGTCAAAACTGAAGAGTTTCCTAATGGGTCACTCCTTCTATTCTGTCGAGGAGTTCCTTGAAAAATTAAGCTGATTCTTGTTTTATTGTTGATTGCGTTTACTTAACTGATGGATTGACGTTTCGGGTTCATAAACGTTTTATTTTTATCTTTTATTACTTTTATGTTGTAATTTCATGTACTGATACGTTCCATAACCCTGGAGGTTTGCTCCTCAAATTGGTCCTACGGATCTTGACGTGCAGATAAAATAAATAAAAACCATTGTGTCACAGTCATAGATGAGATCTTTAATAAACACAGAGTAACAGCCTAAATGGCCTACTGGTCACAAAAACTGCAACAACACTAAGGCTGCATGCTCGCCCTTGCAGTACAGTTGTCCCTAAGACAACCAAAAAACACGACACTTTGCTCAGAACGGTACAGCTCCACTTCTAAATGTACATTCATATACCTACAAAAAACATTAAAACGTTTACCTTCGCTCTCAACATTTGCAGTCGGTATCTGCTTTTCGAACTCTGTTTTACGATAAAATCAACACTACTACAACGACGTCTGCACGGAATTTTCCAGCTGTCCAAGTCTCTAAAAACTGTATTAAAATAAATTCCGACTTTGGCACTTGAAAATAGTAGTAGGCGTCTGGCGCTGATGGCGGGAGCACGAATGTGTAAGTTTTCGGTGCATATGGAAATCTAGTTTTGTTAATTGTACCTTAAAATGGATGTCGTAGACGCGAGATCTCATCAGAATATTACCTAAACACCAAATATTCGCTGCTACTCGCAATTAATAACTGGAAACGATGTTGCGCTTACAAGAAAGCTGTCACCAGAAACTGAATGAATAGCAAGTTTTCCAGTAAGTGTCCTATCACGGGAACCGCTATTTCAATGTACGGCTCCGTACCGGCGACGCATTTCTCCACTCAGACGTAAAGTGTGGTATGCGTTGTCGTTTGGGATCGCTTGCGTAACAGACTGGCATTCAGATTCCTGGAAAGACTACGTTTGCAGTGCTCGTGAAAGTGCTTTGACAATGGTCTTGCGCTGCGATTCCTGGAAGATAAAATGTGTTGTGCATATTTTCTTACATACGTTGCTCGTGGGCGAGGGCGGGCTCGCCACGCTCACTCGTTGTCTGATATCAAGCGGCGGTGCTACTTGGAAGTGGAGTATTTCCAAACTTGTCACACACTTTTGCCTCTTTCACGACTAAAATTTGTACAGGTTTCGTTTCAGTGACACGACCTGATGAATTTGTAATCTAATCATTTTATGTATATATTATATAAATATTCTCCAATTTGTATTTCGTGAAATCCATAAAGGTAGAACCCTAACAATTAGTATATGTTTCTCTAGAAGAAGTTGCAAAAGTTTCCATTTCATATTGCGTTCGGTATACGTTATCTTATTTCTGTCATAGCGCGGTGAACAGGTCGAGTCATAGACGAGGAAAAATAGTTCGTACGTAGTGAGATAACTCAAATACGAACACAAACTTGTTTTTCTTTCGCATATTTCTAAGTCAAGGAATGGAAATAAAACTGAATTTCATAATAAGTCGCGAAATGTGTCTGTGCACCTGCTGAAGCCAGGAGGAAAGAACAGCAAGGCTGCACGATTGTCACATGTGCGATCAGGATCTGAATCGCGCGTATATCGCATATTCATACTATGACCCTCATTAACTTCTTCCTATAAGTCTTGCAAAAAATCGTCTTTTTATGGTACATATTACTCTCGTGTCGGTAACATAATGCCACGCCAGAAATGAAATTTTTGCTGGTGCTGTGAGAATTAACTTCTGTCCACATGTGCATATTATGAGATTCCGCTATACTCTGCCTCGCGAAATGGACTTTATCAATGAAAAAGATTAGAGCTGAATATTGTGGTCTTCCGTCTGATGACTTGCAACGAATTTACAGAATTTCAGTCGGTGTTGCTAGTCTCCTGCCAGTAAAGCAGTGACGATTGAGTCTGTTTAGTAGTCACACTTGCGAGCTTTTTGACATTCCTATTGCAATCTGAGTGAATAAGTGCTTATTCTTCAATTATCACTTAAATTTTGCAAACCGTTTATCCTTCTCATTCACAATGTACGTCTGTACGTCGACAATTGTTCACAGCCACTTACCCTACAAATACACCGTGTACTCTCAACAAGACAAGTCTATCCCCTAAATAAAATATTTTTGCTGATGGCCCTTGTCTATGCTAACTTCATATGGGCAAAATTTGCTCCTCTAATTCCAGCCCAGTAAATAATGTGCATGTTAGCCTAATCCATTTTGTGATAAAGTTGCCAGGGAAGCAGCACTGCTAAGCGATCATTGACAGCTGTTAAAATATAGTGCAGTGCGTTTTATCCATAGCTAGAGCTAACATTGAACCGCTGTTGTGAATAGGACACGTCCTTCGAATTATGCCTCGAACCGTGGGCCGCTTTTTCGTCTATGATTGCCTGTATGCTTCTATACGAGCTTTTGTGTTCCTTACCGTGTCCTTACGGCCCTTTCGCGAGATGAACGCAGTAGAATAGTTCTGCAGTCTGTCTCAGTAATTTATCCATTTTACGGTTGCTGTGGATTATGTTACTTCGAGAAATACAGCAACCAGTCAGTTCTTTATGTATTTGTGCCAGTACGTGTTTCGGGCTTTCATCTCCAGTTGGCGTAATACATATTTAATCTTCGTTTGGTACATCGCCAAAAACATAGACTTCAGTTTGGGTGCTGCAGCTGCCCTATGCAGATTAAAAATTTTTCTAACTACTACAAAATAATACACAGTGTGTCCCAGTTCTGTTAAGACTGCTTGTGTGAAATTCCAAGCTGCAATGCTTTCAACAACAGCCGTGTAGAAGGTTGAAGTGTTAGCTTCACAGCAGCAGGTGACGTGGCCGCATACACAGATTGCACGGAGCCGTCCGCTCCGTACAAGGGCTACACAGAAGATAGTGTCTGCTGTGTGTCAAAGCTCGAACGCAAGAGAGCGAAGCTACTGCTCTCTGCGCTCCAAGACCCTCCAGCGACCACAAACGTGATGTGTTTCCCATGTTTCCCATTTGTTAAAACGGTGGCTTGGGTACGCCAGTCTATTCAATAGAAATGCCGGGAAAGTGGTGTTACGAAGAACTTAGCAAATTCTACTGGGTTGATACGGCTCTGCTCTGGAAGGCAGGCTGGGATGATGTGTAGGCACTGGTAAAGTTATAATGAGGAAGAACCTGAAATACTCAATGGAAAATAAAGTTTGAAGTAAAATTTTGCAAGAGATCCTAAATATTCCCAGACTGGCGGCAAACTATTGAAACACACAGTAGAAAACAAAGTTTGAAATAAGATTGTGCAAGAAATCCTAAGTATCCCCACACTGGTGGGAAACTATGTACATGATGGAAGTACTCTCCACTACATATTGTAAGGTGGCGCACCTGATTTTCGCTACAGTCCACATATTAGCGTCATCTATCAAAAGCTTTCCAATGAGGCAACGTCAAGTTTTTTGAGTCCTCGATCTTTTGTGGGCGAGAATTCGTCGAACTCGACCCGAGTACCGAGATGCAGGTTCCTGGTCACTCCTCCACGACAGTGCCCCAGTCCACAAAAAGAAGGTTGTGGATGTGTTTTGGGCCACCAAATGGATCACAAACTTGGATGATATGCGGTATTCGCCGGATTTGGCTCCATCCGACTTCTGGTTGTTCCCTGAATTGAAATTGGCAGTGAAAGGGCACAATTACCGTGCAGTAGAAGACATCCAAGAAAACTGTAGTGCAGTACTAAATACAATTCTCAAAAAGGCCTATAGTGTCTGTTTCAAAACACTTTTAAAACGATTTTAGATGTGTGTTGCTTCAGGGGGAAACTACTGACTACTTGAAATAAATACAGCGATTTTTTTAAACATAATCCATTACTTTTTTCATAGCCACAGTCGTAACGTAACGTAAATATACAACTCGCGAAGAGCAGCTCTCCACATCTACATCTATGCTCCACAATCCAGCTTACAGTGTGAGCTTCATGTATCACTGTAACGTCCCCCCTTGCTGTTCCAATCGTGAAGGGCTCGCGGTAACAGTTACACTTTTGCCAAGTCTTCGCGTTGTCTCGAATATTCCTAATTTTCGTTCTTAGTCTATCCGCGAGATATGCGTAGGAGGAAGAAATATTTTAACAGTAAACCACAGCGTTGTGCAGAACGCCTCTCCTGCAACGTCTGCCACTGAGTTGGCTCAGCATTTCCTTGACGCTTTCGAGCTTACTTTATGAATCTGCGACGAAACGCACTGCTCTTATTTGAATCTTCTCTGTTTCCTCTGTCAGTCTTATTTGGTGCGGACCCCAGACTGACGAGCAACATCCAAGCATTGGTAGAACGAAGGTTTTGTAAGCTATCTCCTTTACGGATGGACTACGTTTCCTGTAGATTCTTCCAAGGAATCTCAGTATTGCATCTGTCTTCCAATTAATTTTATGCGGTCGTTCCACTTAAAATCGCCCTGTACTCACACTCCTACATATTTTATGGATGTGACTGCTGCCAGTGATTGTTCCGCAGTAGTGCCGTCGTAAAATAATGGGTCTTTCAGTCCACATAAGTATTAGGACAACCTGTGTTCTGGCACACTCGGCATTGTTGCTAGATGTATCCAAGATGGCGGCGATGACGTCATCCAAGATGGCGGCGTGAAGACTAGGCAACATTGCGTGATGTCATCCAAGATGGCGGATGTGAAGTCATTCAAGATGGCTGATTTTGGCGGATAGATAGGTCAGTTGGGCTACCTCCACTAACATCTACATCTACATCTACATCTACATCTATACTCCGCGAGCCACCTTACGGTATGTGGCGGAGGGTACTTATTGTACCACTATCTGATCCCCCCCCTTCCCTGTTCCATTCACGAATTGTGCGTGGGAAGAACGACTGCTTGTAAGTCTCCGTATTTGCTCTAATTTCTCGGATCTTTTCGTTGTGATCATTACGCGAGATATATGTGGGCGGTAGTAATATGTTGCCCATCTCTTCCCGGAATGTGCTCTCTCGTAATTTCGATAATAAACCTCTCCGTATTGCGTAACGCCTTTCTTGAAGTGTCCGCCACTGGAGCTTGTTCAGCATCTCCGTAACGCTCTCGCGCTGACTAAATGTCCCCATGACGAATCGCGCTGCTTTTCGCTGGATCATGTCTATCTCTTTCATTAATCCAACCTGGTAAGGGTCCCATACTGATGAGCAATACTCAAGAATCGGACGAACAAGCGTTTTGTAAGCTACTTCTTTCGTCGATGAGTCACATTTTCTTAGAATTCTTCCTATGAATCTCAACCTGGCGCCTGCTTTTCCCACTATTTGTTTTATGTGATCATTCCACTTCAGATCGCTCCGGATAGTAACTCCTAAGTATTTTACGGTCGTTACCGCTTCCAATGATTTACCACCTATGGCATAATCGTACTGGAATGGATTTCTGCCCCTATGTATGCGCATTATATTACATTTATCTACGTTTAGGGAAAGCTGCCAGCTGTCGCACCATGCATTAATCCTCTGCAGGTCTTCCTGGAGTACGTACGAGTCTTCTGATGTTGCTACTTTCTTGTAGACAACCGTGTCATCTGCAAATAGCCTCACGGAGCTACCGATGTTGTCAACTAAGTCATTTATGTATATTGTAAACAATAAAGTTCCTATCACGCTTCCTTGCGGTACTCCCGAAATTACCTCTACATCTGCAGATTTTGAACCGTTAAGAATGACATGTTGTGTTCTTTCTTCTAGGAAATCCTGAATCCAATCACAAACCTGGTCCGATATTCCGTAAGCTCGTATTTTTTTCACTAAACGTAAGTGCGGAACCGTATCAAATGCCTTCCTGAAGTCCAGGAATACGGCATCAATCTGCTCGCCAGTGTCTACGGCACTGTGAATTTCTTGGGCAAATAGGGCGAGCTGAGTTTCACATGATCTCTGTTTGCGGAATCCATGTTGGTTATGATGAAGGAGATTTGTATTATCTAAGAACGTCATAATACGAGAACACAAAACATGTTCCATTATTCTACAACAGATTGACGTAAGCGAAATAGGCCTATAATTATTCGCATCTGATTTATGACCCTTCTTGAAAATGGGAACGACCTGCGCTTTCTTCCAGTCGCTAGGTACCTTACGTTCTTCCAGCGATCTACGATAAATTGCTGATAGAAAGGGGGCAAGTTCTTTAGCATAATCACTGTAGAATCTTAAGGGTATCTCGTCTGGTCCGGATGCTTTTCCGCTACTAAGTGATAGCAGTTGTTTTTCAATTCCGATATCGTTTATTTCAATATTTTCCATTTTGGCGTCCGTGCGACGGCTGAAGTCAGGGACCGTGTTACGATTTTCCGCAGTGAAACAGTTTCGGAACACTGAATTCAGTATTTCTGCCTTTCTTCGGTCGTCCTCTGTTTCGGTGCCATCGTGGTCAACGAGTGACTGAATAGGGGATTTAGATCCGCTTACCGATTTTACATATGTCCAAAACTTTTTAGGGTTCTTGTTTAGATTGTTTGCCAATGTTTTATGTTCGAATTCGTTGAATGCTTCTCTCATTGCTCTCTTTACGCTCTTTTTCGCTTCGTTCAGCTTTTCCTTATCAGCTATGATTCGACTACTCTTAAACCTATGATGAAGCTTTCTTTGTTTCCGTAGTACCTTTCGTACATGATTTTGTTATACCACGGTGGATCTTTCCCCGTCGCTTTGGACCTTAGTCGGTACGAACTTATCTAAGGCGTACTGGACGATGTTTCTGAATTTTTTCCATTTTTGTTCCACATCCTCTTCCTCAGAAATGAACGTTTGATGGTGGTCACTCAGATATTCTGCGATTTGTGCCCTATCACTCTTGTTAAGCAAATATATTTTCCTTCCTTTCTTGGCATTTCTTATTACACTTGTAGTCATTGATGCAACCACTGACTTATGATCACTGATACCCTCTTCTACATTCACGGAGTCGAAAAGTTCCGGTCTATTTGTTGCTATGAGGTCTAAAACGTTAGCTTCACGAGTTGGTTCTCTAACTATCTGCTCGAAGTAATTCTCGGACAAGGCAGTCAGGATAATGTCACAAGAGTCTCTGTCCCTGGCTCCAGTTCTGATTGTGTGACTATCCCATTCTATACCTGGTAGATTGAAGTCTCCCCCTATTACAATAGTATGATCACGAAACTTCTTCACGACGTTCTGCAGGTTCTCTCTGAGGCGCTCAACTACTACGGTTGCTGATACAGGTGGTCTATAGAAGCATCCGACTATCATATCTGACCCACCTTTGATACTTAGCTTAACCCAGATTATTTCACATTCGCATTCGCTAATAACTTCACTGGATATTATTGAATTCTTTACTGCTATAAATACTCCTCCACCATTGGCGTTTATCCTATCCTTGCGGTATATATTCCATTCTGTGTCTAGGATTTCGTTACTGTTCACTTCCGGTTTTAACCAACTTTCCGTTCCTAATACTATATGCGCACTATTTCCTTCAATAAGAGATACTAATTCAGGAACCTTGCCCTGGATACTCCTGCAGTTTACCAATATTACGTTAACTTTTCCTGTTTTTGGTCTCTGAGGACGGACGTTCTTTATCAACGATGATAATGTCCTCTCTGAAAACCCCCGTGTGCACGACACACGTACTCTGCTACCCTAGTAGCTGCTTCCGGTGTGTAGTGCACGCCTGACCTGTCTAGGGGGGCCCTACAGTTCTCCACCCAATAACGGAGGTCGATGAATTTGCAACCATTATAGTCGCAGAGTCGTCTGAGCCTCTGGTTTAGACCCTCCACACCGCTCCAAACCAGAGGACCGCGATCGACTCTGGGCACTATGCTGCAGATATTAAGCTCAGCTTGCACTCCGCGTGCGATGCTGGTTGTCTTCACCAAATCAGCCAGCCGCCGGAAGGAACCAAGGATGGCCTCAGAACCCAAGCGGCAGGCGTCATTCGTTCCGACATGTGCTACTATCTGCAGCCGGTCACACCTAACCCCCCTCCACTCCACTCCACCAGAAAAATGGCGGGAAGTTCAAATTCCAACAGAACAATGCATCACACCACGGTTATCTCTACTAACCTAAAAAAATCGCGGGAAGAAGGTCACTTGGGCTACCCCCACTAACCTAAGTCATCCAACCTCCAACTCTTCCTAGGAACTGGCGCCAAGTTTGAATTTTGGTGGTAATGAAAGGTCAATTTGCGTATCTCTACTATGCTAAGAAAATGGCGCGAAAGAATGATTACCTCCACTAACCTAAGCCATCCGTTCGCCACCTGCTCCTAGGGATTCGTGGGAAAAGGACTCGACCAGTGCTGGAGATAAGTCTTTATTTTGCATGCGCCAGTCTTTATTTAAACAATTTCATGCAGTACAGCCATCCAGTGTGTTCACTGCAAGGTCCAGACTCCAATTTACCTAGTACAATTTCATGCAGTACAGCCATCCAGTGTGTTCACTGCAAGGTCCAGACTCCAATTGACCTAGTACACACTACCACCAGCAGAGGGCACTGTTGTCCAAGATGACAGACATGATGTCAGCTGATGACGTGAGTACCAGTATTCAAGATGGTGGGAAACAGTGTGTTCACAAGACCCAAGCAGTATAGTACACAGTACCAACACCAGAGGGTGCTATCGTTCATTCCACAATGTAATCCAAGACGACGGTCTCAGGTGGGGGAAAATGGTGAGACCCAATAGGAGCACTTAATCCAGTCACATGTTCGACTACTGCCAGTAGGATGGTAGTATTTGGTGATGCCATTGTAGGAGATATACACGAGACTCAGCAGTTCAGGTACCTCAGCTTTTTCCAGTCAGCCAGCCCCAGCAGAAGAAGAAGCATCAACAGCAGTCACACTCCAGCACAGTCATGCAGAACAGGATTAAACAGAAAAGTATGTATCCCACATTACATCTTTCTCTCTGATTAGCCTTACTATTATTATTACTATTATTATTCAAAATTTTCACATCTTGGTCCATGCCTAATGCTTCCTCGTCTTTGTTCACCAGGGTCGAGCACCAACATGCCAAGGTCTGCTGTCACATCTGGACCTGTAGCAACCTCAGCTACCATCATGACTAGACCTGTAGCGACAGCCTCCAGCGTGTCTGAACCAGTAGTGGCCATGTGGGATACAGTAGCACACATAGCCCACATGATGGTGCAGGTCAAGGAGTTGCTGTTGTCCATTCCACTCATCGATTTGTGTGATGAGGACATGCGATCTGCCCCAGACACACCGAATGCTCTCGCTTGCGGTGTTAAACAACAAGATGGAGGTCAGTACTGGTCGCCAACATATGACCCATCCCAGCAGAACACCCCTGTGATAGTGGAACCACAGAGTGCAGATACTGCAGATAAGAAGGGGTCGAGTGTACCTATGCTTTTCACCTCCACATATAATTTAACTCCCAGTGGATCGAAATGTGTGAACATTGCTATAGAAGAGCATCATGTCTGAGGGTTGCATGCGAGAATGGAGATTGAAAAATATATCCGAATGTGTTAAAGTGCCAATTTCCAAGTTCAATTGTGATGAAATATGCCATCCAGAGTGCTACATCAATCAGCAGATGACTACAGAGAAT
This sequence comes from Schistocerca cancellata, assembly GCF_023864275.1. NCBI lineage: Eukaryota > Metazoa > Arthropoda > Insecta > Orthoptera > Acrididae > Schistocerca > Schistocerca cancellata. Next base: position 63,932,787 of record NC_064629.1, read on the forward strand.
TATCCAACTCTCCACCCCCCCCCCCCCCACTCCAAGACATTCGCCTTACTGTTGTGATACTTTCTATTTCAAAAATGTACGATGACTATGCATTATGTGTGAAATCAGGTGACAACTGTGTTTATCTAAGACATGCCTCAGTTATGAAGTTATACGATCTGGACACTGCCATATGTCTTGCACTGGACAGACTGAACCACTGCTTGCCTAGCATAGACTGTGCATACAATGATGTTGTAAACTCCCTATGTGTGCACAGTGTACATGTTGATGATCTTAAGCAGCACCTTTGTTCGCACATAAATGCTGAACCTAAAGAGAAACAGATAAAATGCGTATGTGAAAAACCTGAGTACTGTGGGTCATCTACTGCCTTGAGTGAGATACATGCTGAATTTATTGCATGTAAAAAAGCTTTGTTTCGTAAATACTGTACAGGTGTGAAGAACAAGATACATACAGATTGTAATGATATTCCTGAAATACTTCACACCATATACGACATTTAAATAAATATCCTGTGAAGATGTAAGAGAAGACCTAAAGAAGAACAAGAACGGAATTCTCCTTCCTGATAATATACGAGTAATTATTGAAGGTCCATCCAATTGTGTGAAGACTAATGTCCTCATGACTCTGTTAACACATGTAGATGCAGTCCGATTTGAACATGTTTGTGTATTCTCAAAAACACTGTTTCAACCCAAGTATCAGCTATTGCAGGAGATATTGCACGGTGTAGATGGTGTTAAATACAAGACATTCCGTGAAAGCCGTGACATCCCGCCACCTGAAAAAGCAAAGTGAAACACCGTTTTCATATTTGACGATGTTGCTGTGGAAAACCAAGACCAAATTAGAAAATATTTCTGTTTCGGTCGTCATATGGGTGCAGATGTATTTTATCTAAGCCAAACATATTCCAGAATCCCCGAACAGTTGGTTAGGGATAACGCAAACCTCATTATAATCGTCAAATCAGATAACCTGAATTTAAAACACTTTTACCAGGCACATGTCGGAACTGACATGTCATACAATGATATTGTAAAGATATGTGCAGTTTGCTGGAATCATTCACAGTATGGGTTTCTCGGAACTGATAAAACAAGAAAACTGATTGATGGTGGGTATAGGCGAAACTTTCAAGAGATTTTGCATACATAGCACGGTGAGAGAGGTTAGTACATCAATATCAATTCGCACATATGTCTAGCTCTCAATCCGAGAGAATGGGTGTACACAGAGAGAACATTCGTCTGTACATGGATGCGAAAATTTACGCTATTGTCCATAAAGTTGGAGGTAGGAGCAGTGAACTAGAGACATATTACCAGACTGTTTTGAGAATAGTGAATGTGTTAAATGAGTTAGTTAATGAAGTCAGTAACAAAGTAGCCGAATTAACTGGAAAGGTTGAGGCTATTGAAGGGGAAGTAGATGTTGGTTTCCTTGTTGTTGAGAGGGGGGAGCAGGTACATAGTAAGAGGAAGAAGAAAATTACGGAATATATAAAGCTTCACGTTGCAGAGATGTCTGATTAATATATACCAAGGTGTCAACGAAGCAGAAAGTGATTCAAGTGCGGAAAGCAGTTCATGAGAAATTATGGTTGCTGAGGTTAGGGGATACGGATCGACAGCAAGAGAGACCTTTAAGCCGGTTACTGAAACACTCCGACAGCTCTCAGCAAAACACATGATAAAGAGGGTGTTGCGATTGATGAATTCATAACCGTCCCACACCAGGTAACATAGATAGAACATTTGGCCATAGCAGGGGAAGACCGCACACGTTGGGTACGCATCCTATAACTGTAACTAATGACACAATACAGATTGGTGATAGATGGATTGAGAGGACACCTGGATTAATGAATCTTATTTTCCTGATATCTACAAAAAACCTATAAATTATTCAGTTAATGATAGGGAAACATACCATGAAATACTGCACATGACTGATGTACACAAGATCACCAAAAGCCTGAACAACAAGAAATATAAAACCATTATAAAACCAATACTTGAAGGCGAAAACACAACAACAACAGCAGCAACAGCAAAGGTGATGGCATTGACATTTAGCATAAAGCAGTGAGCAATCGAATCCTGCCGTATATATATATATATATATATATATATATTGACGACACTAACGAGCTAATAGATCAACTACAGCTGCTCATGGCATCAGGTAAAACAGCTCATTCGAATGAGGTTGTTTCAATAATCTCTGAGCTTAGAGAGAGAGGTGTCATCGATAAGTGTGGAGACAGTAGTTCGAGAAATGCACAAATCAGCATGCAAAACATACCCTCATAGGAATATTATGATTAAAGGTTTGGATGACTTGTGGCAAGCCGATCTCGTAGATATAATACACTCCTGGAAATTGAAATAAGAACACCGTGAATTCATTGTCCCAGGAAGGGGAAACTTTATTGACACATTCCTGGGGTCAGATACATCACATGATCACACTGACAGAACCACAGGCACATAGACACAGGCAACAGAGCATGCACAATGTCGGCACTAGTACAGTGTATATCCACCTTTCGCAGCAATGCACGCTGCTATTCTCCCATGGAGACGATCGTAGAGATGCTGGATGTAGTCCTGTGGAACGGCTTGCCATGCCATTTCCACCTGGCGCCTCAGTTGGACCAGCGTTCGTGCTGGACGTGCAGACCGCGTGAGACAACGCTTCATCCAGTCCCAAACATGCTCAATGGGGGACAGATCCGGAGATCTTGCTGGCCAGGGTAGTTGACTTACACCTTCTAGAGCACGTTGGGTGGCACGGGATACATGCGGACGTGCATTGTCCTGTTGGAACAGCAAGTTCCCTTGCCGGTCTAGGAATGGTAGAACGATGGGTTCGATGACGGTTTGGATGTACCGTGCACTATTCAGTGTCCCCTCGACGATCACCAGTGGTGTACGGCCAGTGTAGGAGATCGCTCCCCACACCATGATGCCGGGTGTTGGCCCTGTGTGCCTCGGTCGTATGCAGTCCTGATTGTGGCGCTCACCTGCACGGCGCCAAACACGCATACGACCATCATTGGCACCAAGGCAGAAGCGACTCTCATCGCTGAAGACGACACGTCTCCATTCGTCCCTCCATTCACGCCTGTCGCGACACCACTGGAGGCGGGCTGCACGATGTTGGGGCGTGAGCGGAAGACGGCCTAACGGTGTGCGGGACCGTAGCCCAGCTTCATGGAGACGGTTGCGAATGGTCCTCGCCGATACCCCAGGAGCAACAGTGTCCCTAATTTGCTGGGAAGTGGCGGTACGGTCCCCTACGGCACTGCGTAGGATCCTACGGTCTTGGCGTGCATCCGTGCGTCGCTGCGGTCCGGTCCCAGGTCGACGGGCACGTGCACCTTCCGCCGACCACTGGCGACAACATCGATGTACTGTGGAGACCTCACGCCCCACGTGTTGAGCAATTCGGCGGTACGTCCACCTGGCCTCCCGCATGCCCACTATACGCCCTTGCTCAAAGTCCGTCGACTGCACATACGGTTCACGTCCACGCTGTCGCGGCATGCTACCAGTGTTAAAGACTGCGATGGAGCTCCGTATGCCACGGCAAACTGGCTGACACTGACGGCGGCGGTGCACAAATGCTGCGCAGCTAGCGCCATTCGACGGCCGACACCGCGGTTCCTGGTGTGTCCGCTGTGCCGTGCGTGTGATCATTGCTTGTACAGCCCTCTCGCAGTGTCCGGAGCAAGTATGGTGGGTCTGACACACCGGTGTCAATGTGTTCTTTTCTCCATTTCCAGGAGTGTAGTCACATGAGAATAATGGATTCCAAATTTGCCTGGATTTTACCGATCAAAACAAAAACGGGTAGAAAAGTCACAGATGTTTCTGAGTGTTTGCTACGAACAGGGACAAATCGATGCCCAGACAACCTCCAAACCGATCGCAGTGGGGAGTTTTACAATAGGTATTTCAAGACCATGATGTAGCTATGCAGAATACATCACTACTCAACATTCACTCACCTGAAGGCAAGTATTGTGGAGCGCCTGAACAGAACAATAAAAGGTCGAATGTGGATACATTTCAACTTTCGTGGTTCTTACAAATGGACAGATATCCTCCCAGAAATAATTGCTCAGTATAATCGAACCAATCATAGCACAATAAAAAGAAGACCAATGAATGTTCATGATAATGCACTCATGGACATGGTGTACTATTGCATTAAGATGTTGGATCCATGCAAGCAGAAATTTAATAGTAGTAATTGGGTCACTTAAGCACAGTTGCAAACAATTTAATGATGTTCTTTATTTTCATATAAACAGTTATTTCTTATAAACAGTTATTTTCTTATGAACAGCTAGGCTGCACACACAAGTCACTTACTTACTAAAACCATAAAAAATTTAAAAATTTTAAAATTTTTCACTAAAATTCTGCAGTTACATAAAAAACTCCATATCACGAAATTCGTTATCATAGCTTTTAGTACCTTTCATTCCTTTACTCCTTTATATTTTAGTTTAACTTCACCATCTTTAAAAAATTGTAAGTCCCAGTTACCTATTATTTTATTGAACATTTCTGGCAAAATAATTTTAAATTTAAGATCAAGCTCAATAGAAATTTAATACCATATCTAGTTTTTAAACGTTCACAATCAGTAATGTAATAAAATTCATTTACCTCAAGCTCACTAATCTTTTTAAACAGATAAGAATTTCTTCTTCAGTAGAGTGTCCATTTATATAGAACAAAATTTTAATAATCTTTTAAATTTTTAATCTTTATAGATATGACTAATGTATGGGATGAATTTCGGTTTGACATCTTTGTCGAAAGAAGTAATAATTCAAGAGAGAAACAAGTTGAGTGTAATACTTGCAAAGAATATTTTAAACCATCATTAACTATAGAACGCTTGAGAAGTCAAGATCGTAAAAATTTCGATTCTCTCCTTTCTATGATGGTAAAGCAAATAGTGAATTCTAATTTGCCAATTAATAATTTACCAACAAAATTACATTAAAGCTTATTTGTTATTTTTAAAAGTTTATCATTTTTTAACCAAAAAGTTAGACAATGTATAATACAAAAAAATGCAACTATTAATTTATTCTATTTTTATAAGGCATGTGGTATGAATTTTTTCTTTACATTAGAAGATATATTTAATTGTTAATATCCATAAGGCACTGTATCATGATTTTCTAGAACAACTCTTTTATCATACTGAAATGAAAATTCTTTCTTAACCCCTTTGTTTACTAGTTTTTTAGTATCAACATCTCTAGTTATCTGATTGTATTCTGACTGTATCTTTTCTTGAACTTCATTTTCTATTAACTTTATCATCGATTCACCATTCAACTTTTGAATAGTCTTGTAATTCAAGGTGAATCCTTTTACCTTCATTTCTGTTTTTGCATCATTTTTCTCATAATAATAAGTTTTGGGACCTGTTGAAGCAAAATCTGTAATCCAAATATTTCCTAATTCATTAGTTAATTCACCTAACATACAACCTGTTTCCACAGAATTTTTACTACAGAATCAGTATCAAAATATGCAACAGATTCTCCTAGTTTATCTAACATATCATACAATCTAAGCCTTGTATTTGATGTAGTGAATGCAGCTATGAAAATATTAGTAGCTGCATTGGTTTCCACGTGATAATCTTTGAAATTGAACCTCATCTGAACCATCTGCCTTGTAATAAAATTTACATCTAAATTATCTAATCTGTCATCCAACAGTATCTCATAAAATCGTTGCAAATCAGTTACATATTCCGTTTGACTCATATTTTGCCTTTGTCCAAATTTGCTCCATAATGAATTAAGACATATCTTAGCAACAGCTCGTTTTCCAGGATTTTCCTTTATTCTATCACAAGCTAAATCAATGTCCAATTTCTCTGTAACTGTTTTGATGTAATCTTCATCACTTTCAAAATTATATGAACTAGTTTCTAATTTTATTTTCATAAAGTCTTTCACACAATTTTTAAACAGCATATTGCTTTTATTTTTAAAATCCCAAACTTCATACACATCTAAAATTATATCCTTTTTCTACAGCTTTCTTCACTTCATCAGTCGTCCAAGTTCCAATAAAACTTCTTTATTCATCACTGTATTGCATTTACTTATTTGTTCTTCTGCATATCTGACACACGAAGGAAACAATAGTTTTTCATTTTTATCGATTTTCATGCATAGAGGTAAAACAGGATGATACAATCCACTAGGAGCCAATACTTTACATTTTATTAAACCATCCCAATTTTTAGAATAATATCTTGGTCTATATATTTCTCTTGGATGTTGTTCCAGATAATAATCATAATATTGCACAGTAGGATAAAGACTACATACATCAATATATTTTATTTTTGAGGTAATACCATCTGTGTTAGCTCTTAATTTTATTGCATCTATTCGTCCACCATAAAAAGCATCTCTTGGATTCAATGGTTCAATAACTTCTGGTAACTGCTTTAATTTCTTAAGCGTTTTATACTCTGTTGTGTTCAGACAATCACATTCCCAGATTTCCACTAAATTGTATCCAGTGTTTCTTATTTCTGCACTTCTTGTTAAAGTCTTTTGATGAAGATCGTCCATCGTTCCTTATTTTTATTGTTAATCGTTTGACTTTTGATACATTTTTTACATCCATGCTAATAACAACCATGGTATTGATAAATAGTATTAGTTTCTTTATCAAATCTATCTACTTTTGCTCATGCAAATCTTATTTCTCCACCATTAAGAGCATGTTGAATGTTGCTGTTATTTAAACCATCCAACCAAGCTATGGATTCTTTACTATAATTCTCTTTCTGTTCTTTATCCAATACTGCAATTGTATTTTTCGGTAAATATTTAGATCTGTAAATTGCCATACAAGAGCCAACAATAGTTGAATAACAGAATGGATCAATGTTGGCAATTTCCAGAAATTTTTTTCTTAATTCCAAACAACCTCTTCTTAATATATCTACATCGAATTACAGTATTCGTTAACTTCTTTCTTCATATTGAACACATAATTTTCTTTAACTCTAGAGCTGTGCCATTTGAGAAATGTTTCTCTATTATTGGTCTCATAGTGTCAACACAGTAATATTCAGTATCAGGAATTGGTCCTATGTATTTTCATTTTCTGACTTATTGAATAAATGTGGAAAGTAGCCTTTCTTCAATTCTTTTAAATCAAAAATTTTTGGAAAACTACTAAGTGGAGCTTGTACAAAATTACTGCTATCTATAATTTTTATACCCAACTGCATGATTTCCAACAACATCAGTTTAGTTCCCATTTAGATGGTATATATTCTTATTGTATTTTCAACACAGTACTTCAAAATAAATTGGGATTCGTAACCTTTTGCATAGTGAGCTATGAATGTGTGATAACTGTACTTTTCAGATAGCATCCACTTACAGAATTCATCATTTGTCTTAAATTTATAAACAGTATCACCTTTAAAATTGTGGACAATTATAAGATTTTGAGTGTGTGTTCCAGTTTCTTGACTTGCTTCATAATCAAACCACATGTATCTTACAGTATAGGTACAATTCACTTTCTTTGGAAAGCCTTTCTTACAGCATTTAAACTGTTTACAACCAACTATTTTTAGTACATTCAAAGCACTGGTAAATATAAAAATCTTTGAATTCTCCATTAACATAGCAACCTTCTTTATTACAATTTGGGCAACCTTGTACTATAAATTCTTCACCAAATTTTCTTTCACAGAGACCACCTTTTTGCAATATAGGTTGCATATAACATTTATGATTTCCAATTTCCACTACTTGTTTACAATTTCTACAAAGTTCAAAGCCACGTTTATGTTCTTTAGAACTTAAACAAATCTTTTTACATCCTTCACACTTGTAAGCTGTATCACAATCTTCTTGGTGATTGTTGAAGCACTTTTCATTATAACAGTATCTATTGCATTTCTCACAATAAATCTTACTTTCTTCACTTTCATGTTCTCGACTTTTGCATAATATGCACACTTTTCTGTCTATTTTCCATCTGCGAGCATCCTTGTTGTGATAAGCTTTCTTGCATTTGTGGCGACGTCATTTATCCACTGCGCCAAAAACAGCAGGTGAAAGCTGCAGCTGATAGATATTTATCTATTGCCGTAGCTGGCTTGGTTACGAGTTGTTTATTCTTGTTAGTTTTTGATCTGTGCTTGGAAAATAAAATGTTTTCTCATCTCATGAAAAAGCTGTTACTTCATAAAATATAAAGACTCCCATAGTGATGACCCCGAAAAATCGCAGCAGACGCATAAAGAAAATATATATACCGACGAGAATAATGAATTCAGAGACAAAAGCATGGGGCAGTGGAATCAAGATTGAAGACTAGAGTCTGTTCGACCAATGATCGCGGTCCACGCCCTTTGATTCGCCACAAAACGGAACGACAGATGTTAACGCAAAAGATGGGAGTACCTACGCGCGACACGGAAATGTTAAGCTTTCCGCGTTCTGGCCGACGCGCCCCCAGCTTTGGTTTACGCAGGCTGAATGCATATTTCGGCAGCGTGGGGTGTCTAACAACATTGATAAATTTAATATAGTGGTTTCACATCTAAATTTAGAAGTGATATAGCAAGTAGAAGAAACCTTGTCGCAACAAAATTACTTTGTGCTAAAGGAAGCTCTCATACAGCATTATACGTTGTCACCAGATTTGCGACTACAAAAAATTTTCGCATACGAATATTTGGGCGACAAGACTCCGTCACAAGTACTCAAAGCCTTACGTACATTAGCCGGCCCGGAACTCCTACCTGAAGAGTCTTTAAGTCTAATATGGCTTCGTATTCTTCTTGCCAACATCCGTGCCGTCATTGCAGCAGAAACAGACTTACCATTGCAAGTCTTAGCGAAAAAGGCAGACACCATCGCAAACACCTTAACCGAAGTTTCTGCGTGTTGCGAATTCAACTACAGCCAGGATAGTGGCCCAAGAACGTGTAGTGTGATGGAATCTGACGTCAGTGAGCCAGGAACATGCAATAATACTTCCCAACAGCAGTGCTCATCGACCGAACCCACCATACAGCAACTGGCAGCACAAGTGGTAAAACTCAACGTGCAAGTAACTTCACACCACCAGCAGCTACGAAGTCGCAGTTGGAAAAGACGAAGAAATGCTATCCAACAGGATTTGACAGATCAATGGTGCTGGTACCACAGACGCTTCGGTAACACTGCCCGTCGATGTATTCAACCCTGCAGCTACCCAAACTTAAGAGGCGGGCGTTACAGGGCGCTAACGTTCGTCAACAACAACATAGGCGCCCGAGTCATAGCGTGATTCAAAGAGGTGAAAACGCCACGGTATCTGCAGTCAACCAATCACACCGATTGTTCGTGTTGGACCTCTCTTCAGGTGAGAAGTTTCTGATTGACACAGGTTCAGAAGTCAGTGTTTATCCAAGAAAGAGAGGTGATATACTCACGACAACAACGCAACATGTGCTGACTGCGGCAAACAATTCCAGAATATCTACCTATGGTGAGATGGTGACAGTTCCCACAGAAGGGATATTGCCTACTGCGTCTTCCGCGTCGACGATTTCGTACCCGCAACTAAGCGGGGCGCACACGTGTGCGTCACGCAAGAAGACACCCGACAGTCGTAACGATTCGTATACTGTAGGCAATATCAGAGCACTGTCGGAGGAATAACTTTTTCGTAAACTGCTTCAAGACTTTCCAGCACTTACCGAACCCGTCAACGCAACCAGGAAATGCAGACACAATACTCAACACCACATCAGCACGACACAAGGTCAACCCGTTGCCTTCCGCCCGCGGCGTCTGCCTCCATTCGGTTTGTTTGAGTACAATTTTATGCCATTTGGCCTCAAACGCTACCCAAACATGGCAAAGATTCATGCATGAGGTGCTTCGAGAATTACCATTCGTATTTTGTTATATGGACGACATTTTAGTATCCTCTGGTTCTGTATATGAGCATGTCGAACATCTGCGGCAGCTTTTCCGCCGTCTGACAGAGTATGGCATAATTATTAACGAAACAAAGTGCACGTTTGGAAAACGCGAGGTTAAGTTCGTGGGATATTTGGTTTCAGCACCAGGCCTGTCACCTTTGCCTGAGCGGGTTGAAGCAGTACAACGGATGCCCCTTCCCACAACTTACAAAGGACTTCGCAGATTTTTAGGCATGCTCAACTATTACAGACGTCACTTACCTAAATTAGCTGCCGCCCAAGAGCCACTCACAACGTTACTTGCAGGTAAAAATACAACAGGAAATCGTAAAATTCCATGGAATCCAGATGCTGGAGCAGCTTTCCATGACTTAAAGAAATGTCTTTCTCGGGCAACACTACTGGGACATCCAAGTTTGTGCGCTCCTTTAGCGCTCATGGTTGATGCGAGCCAAACAGCAGTGGGTGCAGCGCTACAGCAAGAAGTTGATGGCAGATGGCAGCCGCTCGCATTTTTCTCTAAAAACCTGACTCGATAGCAGCAAAAATGGAGTGCTATTGACCGTGAGTTGCTTGCTATTTACTTAGCCATAAAGCATTTACGCACGTCTGTCGAAGGGAGGCACTTTGCAATTTTTACCGATCACAAGCCGTTAGTAGCTATATTTCAACGAGACACAGAACTCAATTCACCACGTCAGTGCAGGCAAGTCGAGTACATTGCATAGTTCACAACTGACGTGCGTCACATTTCAGGAAAAGACAACCTGGTCGCAGATTGCCTGTCTAGGAATTGTGCCAGTTTAAATTCAATTCGTTGGACCGAGTTAGCGTCTAAACAACGAGAAGATCCTTTCTTGCGCCGTCTAATAGAGGAACAGAGAACTGCGCTGCAGCTCAGACGTGTGTCTGTCCCAAATGTTCCAGACGGAATTTGGTGTGATGTAGCAAAAGGAAAGGAGCGACCTTACATACCAGAACAATATCGTCGCAAGATTTATAGTTCACTACATAACGTATCACATCCAGGACTATGAGCTACAGCCAAGTTAGTTTCCTCCAAAGTAGTGTGGCCTGGAATACAAAAAGATTGTCGTGCATGGGCGCGTGCATGCCTAACATGCTAGCGTAATAAAATCAGCAGACATGTCTTTGCACCTATTGCTGACTGCAAGATTTTCACATATACATGTGGACATTGTGGGCCTGCTAGCATGCTCTTCAGAACAACGCTATTTGCTCACAATCATTGATCGTTTTACCAGGTGGCCAGAAGTAGTTGTAACACAAGACATTTCTGTGGAGTCGGTTGCAAAAGCACTGTTGCATTCATGGTTCTCCAGGTTTGGCGTTCCGCAAAACATAACAACAGATCGCGGAAGGCAGTTTGAAAGCCAACTTTTCAATGAACTTTTATTACTGTGCGGGTGCAACCACCTACGCACCACAAGCTATCATCCATCTAGTAATGGAATGGTGGAACGACTACACCGTACGCTCAAAGCTGCATTAATGTGTAGTTCCACTTCATGGCCTGAAGCACTACCGCTGGTCCTACTCGGATTGAGAACGGCCGTGAAGGACTTACAACGCTCTTCCGCAGAATTGGTTTATGGCGAGCAATTGAGGGTTTCTGGAGAATTTATCGTTCCAGCATCTACACAGCCGTTCGCCCCTGAGCTATGCACACAATTCGCGAGACAACTCAGCGTTAGAATGAGAAACATCAAACCCACTAACCCTGTCAGACATGGAGACCGGAGAGAAAAACTATTTATTATGAAATTTTTACCGTCACTGCTGTAGAATTTTAATTTACTAATGTATTTTAATTCTATATAAATGGAGGCACTTATTGATCTAATTAATAATAAGCTCGCTTACAACAACCAATATATTTTAGTCGTTATTCATGAAAATAATGAACCATGGCTAAAAGCTAAAGATGTTGCTGAAATATTAGACTATAAAAAAATCTAGGGATGCTATTAAAAACATGTGGATGATGAATGATTTTACAGACACCATAAAACAAGGCATTCGAAATATTGATATTAAAACTATATTTATTAATGAATCAGGATTATATTGTCTAATATTAAAATCAAAAAGAAGAAGCAAAAGCATTCAGAAAATGGGTTACACATGAAGTTTTACTGTCAATTCGTGAACATTGTGAATATAAGATTAGAAATGTTTACAAATTACAAAAAAAAATATTTACATGAAATAGATGAATTGGATAAAAAACAAGTCGAAAATTTGAGGGAAACAGTTAATATGGCTTTTGTGGCAATAAACAAAAGAAACAGAGAAATAGATACACTATTACCACATATTGTTCCTCAAACAAACAATGAAAATATAAAACCAGCTTTTATTGTTTTAAGATTATATAATTTTAATTATGAATACTATGTCATCCGAGCACAATTAAAAATGTACAAAGACAAATGGATATAATCAGAAATATGCACCAAAACAGCAAACAAGTTTTAAAAATTGGTTATGTGCCAAATTCAATAAAATTATATCAACGAATGAAAGAAACTTTGAGAATTGTTTGCCATCGAAATTATTTCAATACTTTGGATAACTATACACAAGAAGAGTTAACTGATGATATAATGAATCTTCTTTATCAAATTGAATTAATGTAAGTCAGTGATGTTTTTTAAAGTATTCATAAACAATACAAATTTCATCTCCAATGAGATCATATAAATAATTCACACTTTCATCAGTCAATTGATTTATGAATGTAGAGATTATATCTTCTGCATCGCCATCACAATAACATACAGACAGAAAGAATGAAAGTGTCAGTTTCCTCATTCGTACTATTTGGTACGTATATATAGAAAATTTTTTTAATGGATTTGTGGTCAACCGACTATTAGTTTATCTTTATTTAACCCAACTGTTGTGTGAATGATCAAAACCTAATTATTTAACATAAACTTTATCTCCCTTCTTTCTCAGAACTTTTTCAATGAGATACACATCTGGATATTTAGTTTTTTGTAGTTCTTGTTCATAAAAATTTCCTTTCATATCTTTTAATTTATATGTAAGTCTTTAGAATAAATAACATTTTCAATTTCAAATATTTCTGTTTACCAATTAGCTGTATATCCTTTTTCAAAAAGACCTTTAAGTTTACTAATTCTAACTTCAGCACCTTTATTAAATTTAGCTTTTTCATTGTGTATAATGTTACTTATTTTTAAATTTTTTCAGTAACTTCTGTTGGTTTCATTTTTATAGTTCGATGAAGTGTGTTACTGTATTCGCCAACTAGTTTCGAAACTAGATCGATCCATTTGTAATTTCCTTGAAGAGCAAATTTCTTCCACATATTTTCTTTATGTGTTCTGTTAAATTGTTCAACAACAGATGCTTTTAATTCTGAAAAAGTTGAATAATGATTGATGCTGTATTTCGTCATCAATTCTTGAAAATCTTTGTTATAGAATTCTTTACAATTGTCTGTTTGTAATTTTTTTGCTTTCTAGTGACTGCTAAAGCAGTTTTTAGACTGCATCTAACTATGAAAATTTTTTCGAATGCATCAGCCACATTCTTACCTGTTTTATCTTTAACTGGAACAGCCCAAGCAAATTTCAAAAAGACATCAATAACAGTCAGTTTATATCCTTTGTTTATTTTTGAAACTCCTTTTAACTTGCCAGAATCCATTTCGACTAAGTCAGCTTGCCATAAATCATCTATACCGAGAGAAATTACATTTCTTCATGTAAAATTTTTTCTTATTGGCTTATGCAGCTCATTAATGATTTATTCACAAATAAAAAGGTTGCCATATCCTACAATTTTTTATGAATTTTCTTTTCTCCTTTTTACAAACTGTACAAAGACTTTCAATTCATTGTCTTCCATTTTTTGTTGTTACTCTGAGTGAGTTATGTGTATCAGTAAATTTTTTACACTTCAAGCAATAAATGTGATAATCATTTGAAGTATGGTTTTCCATTTATGTAGATTAAAAATTTATTAAATTTTAAATTTATTAAATTTTAACTTATTAAATTTTAAATTATGATTTATCTAACAATCTTATATCTTCTATTTCTTCTATATCTTCACCTACTTTCTGAATCGTTTGCCTTCTTGTGGATCAGGAGGCATTTGAGCATCCGGTCACCGGAATTGTGTAGACTTTTTGCCGTTGCATTTTACTGCAGCGTTGCCTGGGGAGCACCATCTTGGAGGTTGTCTACACGTCGCGGATGATCTGGCCATTGCATACCAAAGCAAAAATTTCGAAGATCTTGAAAAAACATTGAATGCGGACCTTGAAGCACTGAACACCTACTACCTTAAGTGGCATTTGCATCCCAACCCCAATAAAACGACCAGTACCATAATGCACCTTATTAACAGAGCTTCAAGCAGGAAACTACAGCTTTTCCTGAATGACCGGCATATCAGACATGAAGATAAGCCCAAGTATCTGGGAGTAAAATTAGACCGCACACTAACGTTTAGTTCCCATCTGGAAGACACCAAACAGAAATTAAAATGTCGAAATGCCATTATGTCTAAACTGGCCGGAACATCATGGGGGTGCAGAGCTAATACACTAAGGATGTCAGCATTAGCCCTCGTGTACAGCGTGGCTGAATACTGTTCACCAGCCTGGGTGAAAAGTGCGCATGTAAATAAAGTAGACACTGAATTGAAAGAGATGATGAGAATTATCTCAGGCACACTTAGGGCTACCCCATGTGACTGGCTCCCAGTCCTTGCCAACATAGAACCCCTTGATATAAGGCGCTCCATGGCGACCTCAAGAATATATAGGAAGATCGTACACAATCCAGAACTCCCTATACACCAAGACGTATCACTCATCAACAGGCTAAAATCTAGGTCCCCCTTTTGGAAGATTGGCGGGGAATTACAGGACTTCGACCCAAAGCTAACCTGGGGGGAATCATGGCGCAAAGGGACACACAAGAACCAAAAGCTTATAGATGACCCGAGCAAGAAGATAAATGGTTTTGATCTCCCTCAGAAGCTCTGGGTTGCCTTAAATCGCCTTAGAACAAGCGTGAGAAGATGCAAACATCTAATGAATAAGTGGGGAATTGCAGAGAGTCCCGTGTGTGAATGTGGTGAAATCCAGACAATGGACCACCTACTGGTGTGTGAAGTGGTAGGATATAGTGGTGAACTGAAGAACATACATTACCTGCCTGACCTAGCCATAGATTGGCTCAAAACTATAAGTAGCATTGTGTAGTGTTGTAATTTCCTGGTGGATTGTAATGACACTGTAATATTTGCCTTGTATATGCCGAACAAATAAATAAATAAAATTCACGTACTTTCTTATGTAAGTCTTTATTAATTTGTGATTCTAATGTTTTAAATTTACTTTCTAGTGAATTAATTATACTTAATGTATCAAGGAGATGTCTTTTAAAATGGTTTATTTCTTTATTATAATGTGTCATAATACCACCTATAACACCATTTCTCTGCTTTAAATCTGAAATAAATTTGTTATAATCTTCTTTGTTAACATAGTTATTAAATTGTATTAAAATGCTTGTGTATTCTGGTTTTGTAACAAAATATTATAGTCGCTGATTAAAGTCAGCTAACTCATTATCGAAATAATATTTGTTCACTGCATCCTTTGTATCAATTGGATCATTTACATTAGCAAGTCCTCTACATTTAAAGCCAATATAAACTCTAGTTACTTTATAAATAGCATTAAATTCTTTCTGAAATAGTTTCATTGCATTGGCTATATTTGAGTCTATTAATGATCGAAATAGCTAAATCATATTTTCTAGATTGAACACAGTTGCATTAGGCCCTTCAGTTTGACCTATTTTATGTCCAAATATGTCCATTTATTAAATCCAAAATTTTATTATACTTAAAATTCTCATAAAGCAATTTTAAAACAAATAACATAAATGACCACAAATTACTTCATTAAAATTTTGTATTCTTTCTTTATTGTAGTATAGTTGATTTTTCCTAAATAGTTAACTAGTTGTTTTGGTATATTACCACCAAATGAATCAAAAACAAATTTTAAATTTTTAGCTTTATAATACCAGATCCAGTGAGTACCAACATCATCAGATGTATCTAAATTAAATATTCCACATTCATATTCTCTTGGATGGTTCGGTAATTCATCAATCATGTATACACAATGAAAGTGCTTAATTTTTAATTGTTTAGCAAGTTTTTCTATATCGAAATTACTTAATGCATTAGGATATTTATCAATTACTTTTTCGAATTTTTTAAATTTTCTTTAGTTCAGTTCCAGCTTTCCATTCCATTTCCAAATTATGCCTTTCTCTTCTTTTATTTCTTTATCGACTTTTTTCTAGTTTATTACTGTATTTGCAATTGCTGCAGATACTCCAGCGAATGAACCAATTGTTGCTAAATATGGTATTGTAGCTAATAATAATGGAAGGAATCCACCTTCGTGTTGTGTTAATCCAGCACCTTCTTTCTTTTTTGTTAAATATTCAATAATTTTTAACGACAGATATTAAGTAAAGTTCCTCCAACTTTCTTTTCTTTTTTCCTTTTTTGAGCATCTGATAAAAATGGCTCAATTTCATTTAATTGTTCATTATTCAACTTCAATATAATAGATTTTGGTTTTAGTTTTGCCACTAGGTAGCAAAGTATAATCAATTGTAAAGTTATTCATTTATATTTTTAAAAATTTAATACAGATTAATATTTTTACACTTCCAATCCATTGTCATCCACTCCTAAGCTCATTCCTAATTTTCGTTTTCCATACATTATTCCTCTAACTGCTGTTGCTGCCACTTTTTCACGTAAAGAAGCATGACTTGCATGTATTCTTTCTTTTGCAACTAACCGAAGTTCTTTATCGGCTTCATATTTTGTTCTAAATCTAAATTGACTAATCCTTTACCAAGTTTTTTGCTCTTCCAAAATGTATGAGAAAGATTATTCAAAATTCTAATTAAGTATGGAATTCCTTTTGGATTGTTGACGACGAAATAACTAAATTTATTTGTCAACATTTGCATTATTCCAACTTTTTCATTGTACAACTTTTATTTCCAGCTAGTTTTTCACCATGGTTTACTGCTAATCTACCAATTAACTGTCTAACATCATCCTAACATATTCAAATGGTTTTTCTGTATATTTTTTAACTAAGCCTTCGCCTTTTTTCTCATGTGAACTAGAATCTATAGTTAGTCTTCTCAAGTTTGGAAAATAGTGATCAACAATTGGTTTTATCATATATTTACATTTATTACCTGTACTTGATCTTATTTTATTCGGATTATTGTGAGAATACAATGCTCCTTAATTATATAATATATCTGCAAAATGTGATAAATCTACCCCACCAAACATTTCTCCCATATTATTCATAGTAATTTGTTTTTCAGTTAAAAGAATCATTAATCCGTCAGTTCCTTCATATGTCTTTCCACCAATTTTTAATTTATCTCCTTCAAATGTTACTGGTACTCTGCCTATATATTGAAAGGTACCAACAGGTCTTAATCCAAAAGTACTAGCTTCACTATGGTTTACATATTTTCGCATTCTTTCACCTATATTTATTTTCTTAAAATCACTATCCTTTATAGATTTTTTCTCTTTTTCATATTTATTCAATGCATCTTTAATTTCTGATTCACTTAGTGTGTAGTCATAATTTCCTGGAATATCATCAGAGCAATCATGTAATTGTTTAATTGGTGATAAATCTACAAAATCTTCTATTCGATGATGATATGAAATCATTTGTCTTTCAACTTCTCTATTTTCTTCAATAGCTTTCAGAACATTGTCACCTAATTCTTCAATTCCTTGTTTTACTTGTTCAATGGCATCGATAACTGCTTGATCTTCTTTTTTAAATTTTTCATACTCTGTTCTCAGTTGTGTTTTCCATTTCTTAAATTCTTCTTTTGACTTTTCTTTTACTCTCCTGTTCTGTCTAGGTTTCTTCACGATTTCTCGATCATATTTTGCAAACAATTATATAAGATTAAAAAACATTATTTAAAATATTTATATTGTTATGAAATGTTGTATTTTATTTCTAAACTTACCCTCATTTGGTTTTCTAGACATATCTATTTTGGAAAATCCAAAGTCATCATTCCAACTTTTGCTACACATTTGTTTAAATTCATCAAACTTTAAATCTCCTGCAACAAATTCATGGTAAATATGATTTAAATGTGTGTAATCTTGTCTAAAGATATTTAAAAAATTTAAGTTATCTCTTACTAGTTGTTTTGGTATCTTAGAGTAAGTCTGAGCTAAGTAAAAACAATCTATTCCTCTATGTCTTCCTCTAGTGAAATATTCTCTAACTATATCATGGTTTTCAAGAATGAAGTCAACAAATACAACAACTGAATTATATAGGCATTGATATAATGGTACCATTTATTCATTATTTCCAATGAATGTAGCTATTTTTTCATTATGCTTACCTTCAACTTTTTCACATCTTTTTATAAATTCTTGTATTTTGGCTGATCTAAACTTTTTGAATAAACATACAAATGATTAATTTTATTCAAATTCAGCCATTCTGAAGCTAAAATGTAATTATCAATCATTAATGTTGTTTTACCACAACCACTTGGCCCAATTACAGCACATCTAATAGAATTTGGGAACATATTACCATGTTTGTTCTTCGACTTCTTTTCTGGCATTCTTACTTTTGGTTTCCAATCAGTTTTGTTCATTTATTAATATAAATTTTTAATAGTAAATGAGTAGATTACTTCAATTAAGTGATAAGTCATCGGTTTTGAGAAAACCATTAACTGTTCCAATATGGGACAGTTTTAGTAATGTTTCATTAGTTGGTTTTTATTCAACTTTCCTAACTCCAAATATTACATCGAAAAATAATAAACTTAATTGTCATGGAGAAACAATAGAAAATCCTGGAGGTCAGTACAGACAGAAAAATTTTAAAACAATTTACACATTCGGAGAATCCAAATACGCACATTAAAGCTGATAAAATTTTAAAAAAGAATTGTTACTGAAAGTGATGTAAAATTGTATATGGACATAAAAGACAGCATTGGAAGTGTGCTTCGATTTAGTAGCCAAATTGTTGAAGCTAAATAAATGACTGTTGCTAAATATATTCCTAAAATTATTCCATTTGAATTAATCAATATAAATTTTAATCTTAATGATGGAATGTTTGTGAAGCATACTGATCATTTTCATAGAGAAACTAATATTATTGTCTCATTCAAGCCTAATGCAGAATTTGGTGGACTAATAATTCATGAACCAAATTATCCTGCAAATATTCCAATTTTTGATCCAATTTAGGACTTAGAAGTTACTATAACTGACGAAAATGATAATTTGACTGGTTTTAATTGTGCTTGTGTAACAGTTATTTTAGAAATTTCTTAGTCTACTTTGCTGATGCTAATATTTTTTATTCTTAAATAAATCACGAACAAAGTCGAAAGTTATCAGTTTTACTCATTCCCTGTGAATGAGAAGACTAAAACTAATTTGGATCTCCCCAAAAAGAACATGGAGAGTAATATAAATATTGGAGATGGTTGGTTTCATCCAAATCATGCTCAATTGTACATAAATTTCAGTATTATTGGAACTGATCATACAGATTATCCAACTTATGATGGAAAATCCAATAAAAATTAATTGATAATTATGTAGCAAAACTTTTTGATGTTATCACCATAAAGAAAGATAACAATATTTTGTCTACAAAGGAATTCCCATTTATTTCTTCATTAGCTCTTATTCGGTTAACTTCGACTAAAGCCAATGAGTTAACATGGAAGGTCATATTCTTAATAATGAAGAGATAAAAAATAAGGAAATTGAAGTACTTTATCCAGTTCAATTATTTGGTGGATTTTTTAAAGATTATAAAGAAACAATGTGGGAAGGAGATTTAATACTTATTTTTACATGGCCATTGAGTGCTGGAGATTCTATTTTTCGTTGGTCAGATCATAACCAAGCTGGAGTTAAAGATGTAACAACACTTCCAAAAGAGATAAAAAATTGTTGTCAATCAATGGAAATTCGTGTTCTTGTTGTTGAATTTGAACCAGAATATTCATTTGAATTAGAACAAGATAGACTTAAAAATCCAAAAATTCCCATATCTTTCTTTGAGCCCCCAGACTGTAGAGATTGCTGGATTAGATGAAGGAAGAAACTTTGATATAGATATTACAAATTTCTATAACTCTGCAGAATTTGATATGCCTTATTTCACTTCGTTGTTTTCCAGACAAAAAGGAAAAATAATCAGTTAACTGACTCTTCCTTATTCGATCATGTTGAATTACAGAATATCTATATTAAAAATGGAAGAAACGAATTTTTTCCTCAATAAATGTAGAATCTAGATCTGCCAAATAATTATTTAAAAGCTTATGGTGCTTTCTTAGATTTTAAGAGAACTACACAATTGAATGGTGATGTCAATGTGAGTCCATTCAGCTTTATTGAAAGTTATCCAGTCTATGTTATAAATATGTCTAGAAGAATGAATGTATTAGCTACTCAGAAAACTACAATGAAGTTGCGTGCAAATTTTAATGATAAAATTCCGAAAGATACACTTATGTATGTGGTAATGTATGGTAAAAAGAATATGGCATATGATTCACAACACAGAATTTTTTTATGGCTTGCATCTGCTTATAAAAAATTTTGTGACTTGTGCGTGCAGCATAGCTGTTTATAAGAAAATAATTGTTTATAAGAAATAACTGTTTATAAGAAAATAAAGAACATCATTAAAAAAGGTAGGAAGATTTTTCTTTTTAGCAAAAGTGACAAAAAGCAGATAACAGAGCACCTGACGGCTCAATACAAAAGTTTTGCCTCAAGTACAGATAGTGTTGAGGATCACTGGACAAAGTTCAAAACCATCGTACAATATGCGTTAGATGAGTATGTGCCAAGCAAGATCATAAGAGATGGAATAGAGTCACCGTGGTACAACAACCGAGTTAGAAAACTGCTCCGGAAGCAAAGGGAGCTTCACAGCAAACATAAACATAGCCAAAGCCTTGCAGAGAAACAAAAATTAGAAGACGCGAAATGTCGTGTGAGGAGGGTTATGCGAGAGGCGTTCAATGAATTCGAAAGTAAAGGTCTATGTACTGACTTGGGAGAAAGTCCTAAGAAATTTTGGTCTTATGTCAAAGCGGTAAGTGGATCAATAAAAATGTCTAGACACTCTGTGACCAAAATGGTACTGAAACACAGGATGACAGACTAAAGGCCGAAAGACTAAATATCTTTTTCCAAAGCTGTTTCACAGAGGAAGACTGCACTGTAGTTCCTTCTCTAGATTGTCGCACAGATGACAAAATTGTAGATATCGAAATAGACGGCAGAAGGTTAGAGAAACAATTAAAATCGCTCAAAAGAGGAAAGGCCGCTGGACCTGATGGGATTCCAGTTCGATTTTACACAGAGTACGCGAAGGAACTTGCCCCCCTACTTGCAGCGGTGTACCGTAGGTCTCTAGAAGAGCGTAGCGTTCCAAAGGATTGGAAAAGGGCACAGGTCATCTCCGTTTTCAAGAAGGGACGTTGCACAGATGTGCAGAACTATAGACCTATATCTCTAACGTCGATCACTTGTAGAATTTTGGAACACATATTATGTTTGAGTATAATAACTTTTCTGGAGACTAGAAATCTACTCTATAGGAAACAGCATTGGTTTCGAAAAATTCGATTGTGTGAAACCCAGCTCGCGCTATTCGTCCACGAGACTCAGAGGGCCATAGACACGGGTTCCCAGGTAGATGCCGTGTTTCTTGACTTCCGCAAGGCGTCAGATACAGTTCCCCACAGTTGTTTAATGGACAAAGTAAGAGCACATGGACTATCAGACCAATTGTGTGATTGGATTGAGGAGTTCCTAGATAACGGAACGCAGCATGTCATTCTCAATTAAGAGAAGTCTTCCGAAGTAAGAGAGATTTCAGGTGTGCCGCAGGGGAGTGTCGTAGGACCGTTCACAATATACATAAATGACCTTGTGAATGAGATCGGAAGTTCACTGAGGCTTTTTGCGGATGATGCTGTGGTATATCGAGAGGTTGTAACAATGGAAAATTGTACAGAAGTGCAGGAGGATCTGCAGCGAATTGACGCATGGTGCAGGGAATGGCAATTGAATCTCAATGTAGACAAGTGTAATGTGCTGCTAATACATAGAAAGAAGGATCCCTTATCATTTAGCTGCAACATAGCAGGTCAGCAACTGGAAGCAGTTAATTCGATAATTATCTGGGAGTATGCATTAGGGGTGATTTAAAATGGAATGATCATATAAAGTTGATCGTCGGTAAAGCAGATGCCAGACAGAGATTCATTGGAAGAATCCTAAGGAAATGCAATCCGAAAACAAAGGAAGCAGGTTACAGTACGCTGTTCGACCACTGCTTGAATACTGCTCAGCAGTGTGGGATCCGTACCAGATAGGGTTGATACAAGACATAGAGAAGATCCAACGGAGAGCAGCGCGCTTCGTTACAGGATCATTTAGTAATCGCGAAAGTGTTATGGAGATGATAGATAAACTCCAGTGGAAGACCCTGCAGGAGAGACGCTCAGTAGCTCGGTACGGGCTTTTGTTGAAGTTTCGAGAACATACTTTCACCGAGGAGTCAAGCAGTATATTGCACCCTCCTACTTATACCTCGCGAAGAGACCATGAGGATAAAATCAGAGAGATTAGAGCCCACACAGAGGCATACCGACAATTCTTCTTTCCATGAACAATACGAGACTGGAATAGAAGGGAGAACCGATAGAGGTACTCAAGGTACCCTCTGCCACACACCGTCAGGTAGCTTGCGGAGTATGGATGTAGATGTAGATGTAGATCTGCAACTACCCTCAAGTGACCCACTTACTACTTTTAATGGAGGTGATTTGGTGCGTATCACAAAACATAAGACGGCATTTGAGAAATCATACCTACCAAACTGGTCAACTGAGATATTCAGTTTCAAAGGTTGAAGTACATGTTGAAGTATAGTAAAGGTGAGGAAATTGCAGACTGCTTCTACACCAAGGAGTTGCAGAAAAGTTCAGAACCGGATGTTTATCTCATAGAGAGGGTCATAAGACTTTGGGGAAATAAAGCACTAGTCAAATGGCTTAGTTTCCCTTGCACACAAAACAGCTGGATTTACGCTGATGATTAGCTATATAATGGAGTCGCATAGTCCACAACCACCACAGTAGCATAACATGCATGCTAGGAGACGCATTAGAGGAGTTGGTGGTATTCTAGAGGAACTGCCAGTGGAATTACACATCCCTGGGTATAGCTACTGTCGACCTGGGACAAAGCTTCAGAAACGCTTGGCTCGAGGTGATAAGGGGGTTAACCTGCTCAATGAAGCGTGTATGGAACACGACATTGCATAAACGCTGCAAACAAAGATCTGTCAAGTCGTCACATTGCAGACAGGATTTTAGTTGATAAGGCTAAGGCGATACGTAGAAGAAAGGATATTGGTATAGGTCAGTTGATAAAACTATGTATGGAAAAATTAAGTTGGGTTTAGGAGTGATGAATTTCAAGCGAGTTATGAATGCTGCACGTTGTGCACTAAACAAGAAGAAGAACGACAAGGGCGGGAAGCAGAGCTCTTTGAAGAACTGTATCCTGACAGCGATGTATGCAGCTAAAAACGCACTGAAGCAGAAAGATGAGGGAAGAAGAAGAAGAAGAGGACCCATTAAAGCACCTAGAGTTCTATCAATACCCGAAACATCTGGCGGTTTTATTCCATTTCTCATCCCAGCCCTCTCCACGCTCTCAGCGGTAGGTTCCCTCACTGGTGGTGCTGCAGCTATTGCTCGAACGGTCAAGAACGCGCAAAACTCCTAAGCACAGTTAGAAGAGGCAAGAAGACATAACCGCATGATGGAAGCCGCAGCCGTAGGGAAAGGACTGTACTTGAAACCGTACAGGAAAGTGATTGTGTTTTTTCATAAATAAAAAAATGCCCATTAGCGGTCCTACTAGGTCGACCACTAACAAACACAGATCTTCCTAAGTTTGTTAGAGACAAATTCAAGCTATCAAGATTCCGTGGTGTGTTTTGCAGGATACATTACCGAAGGCTATGAGGAAAACTGGTGAATGCGGCATTGTGAATTTTGATGTAGCTGGAGACCCCGGCACCCACTAGGTATCATATGTTATGAAAAATGCATATACTGTCTACTATTTCGACTCATTTGGTGACCGGCAACCGCTTGAAGAATTATAACTATGTTTCACTCACAGAAGACGTGTGCTCTACAATTATCGACGCTATAAGGACTGTAATACACACCTCTGTGGACATCCATGCATCATGTTTCTCTTGACGTTCACAAAGAAGAATAAGAAGCAGCTTGCTAATAACGAGGAGCTTAAAACATTCATTCATCAGTTGAGGTTCAGATGCAATGTCATACACTTTGACGTTAAAGGAACGATCATCTGTATTGCGTGCAAATTACTTCCCGCCAATTGATTTGAGCGTTGGTGAATGGAGTATTGCATTTATTGGACTGGAGACGAACAACAGCATCCCAAATATCACTGAAACTAACAACAAACTGCATCTGGATATTAATGGTGAAAACGATATTGTGGAAATAGAACCGGTTGCATACGATATCGACAATTTAAATAAAGTCTTAAAACAGTCTGGAAAAGGTATTCAACTACATGGAAACATCAATACACTTAAATCTGAAATAAGGACTGTAAATGCAACGATTGATTTTAACCAAAAAGGTTCCATAGGGCAGGTTTTGAAGAAGGATCTAAGTAAATTTTACAAGTCAGATCAGACTGTGGACATACTTCCCGTCAGCACAATCTGAGTCGAGGGTAACATTGCAACGAACTCCTACCTCAACGACAGTCTGATTCACACTATTTACGGATTCTTCCCCTCAGTTGCAACGGGGTATAAGATTGTTGAGACCCCTGCCAATGCAATATATCTTCCGCTGATAGCTCAGACATTGTACTATTTGGAGCTGCGTATTGCGAACCAGAATGATCAACTTGTTGACGTTCGTGGTGAGGAAATCGTTGTACGATAACATCTAAGGCAGGATGGGGGTATGATATAAAACAAGTGCACGCAATCCACAGCATGCCACTTCGCTACCGAACAGCAAAGTGATAACATGTGCTAAATACGCGTTTCTTAAATCAGTTGGCCTGAAACCTCGCAATGACGTCCTCACTCAATATAACCAGTCAAGAAGAGTATGATGAGAGAATTATGCGTCAGGAATACTTCTCTCATAAACCTTACGCTTCAACCAGATTTAACAAGAACGATTAAATCAGGATTGTCATCCAGCACCAAGACGCACCCACGCTTCAAGGCAAGAGTTTCATATATCTAGAGGGGTCATTCAAGAAAACCGACGGCAGTGATACAGTGGATCCAAGCTTACACGTGATGCTTTAACATTCCTCTTCCAAGAGATACACTATGAACTGATATCGACCATACACGCAATATCGGCATAACACAACCCTTAAAACATACATCTCTGCATCACCTGCAGATTTGCACAGTAGAAAATGCGGGTGGTTCATAGACGATCCAGAAGATAGAACAGTTGCAGAGTACAGGCGATTTACTGCCTACATACCTATAAAAATGCTTATGAGATACTTTGAGGACATGAGACAGATTATTATGAATGCTAAACAGGAACTCATTCTGGTGCGGAGTGCGACAGAGAGTAACTCACATATACAAGTAGCTCAAGAGGCGATTATGATCAAAATCAGCAAGATAATATGGAAAATGCCTCACATCAGTGTATCATACGAGGAACGTTTGAAGCTTTTAAAAGCCCTGAATTCGGGTACATTTCTGTCACTGACATTTTGCTCATGGGAGGTTTTCAAGTACCCAGTGTTACCGACTGCGAGCAGACAAACATGGGGTATTAAAACCTCCTCCCATCTAGAGACACCTAGATTCATCATACTTGCGTTTCAGACTGATAGGAGAGATCATATAGCAAATGATTCCATCGTGTTCGACAACTGCAAGTTAACTAATGCCAAAATCCAACTCAATTCAGAATTTTACCCATATGACAATTTACATCTGCAGTGGAATCAAAATGTATGCAGTCTAGCTTATGACATGTAGGCAAGGTTTCTTGCTTCTTACTATGAAATAGCCAAAGGAGAAGGAGGAGAGTGTCTACTCAGTCCACGTAAGTTCAAGGAGCTTTCACCGATCATCATAATAGACTGCTCGAAACAGAACGGGATAATTAATTCTGGACCTATAGATGTGCGAATTGAATTTGGATTATCGACAAATTTCGCAGAACACACTTCCGTGTATGGGCTACTTCTACATGACCGTGTAATCAACTACTGCCCGCTCTCCAGTGTCGTGCAACGAGCTGTATAAATGAATAGGTGCTGCACCATACCTAAAGCACTTCACAATGGCGTCTCAAGGTGCGAACATCACTGCACACCCTCAAGGTTTTTGCGATGGTGAGCACAGCTGTTGCGTTTGTAGCATACACACAACATGCTGGAATATTAGAGACATTCTCAGCAAACTCTGCATCACCAAGGTCTTTCAAGCATGTGAGATGTGCTAAGATACAGAAGAGTGGAAAGTGGTTAACACATTTCTACCATGGAATTCACTGGGATGATCCTGGCATACCCTATAATGATATGGCGACTGCGCTTAAATTATTCGATCATGCTGATACCATCGTCTACATGGAGGGGAAGGAGAAGATCTCATGGATGTGGCGATTCTTTAAATCTGCTCTTATTCAAGACCTGGAATTCTAAGGATGTCCTTCTATCCATCGACTCAAGAACAGGTACCGAAAAAGCGCTACTGCATCTGCTTATGAAAATGTAAAATTACTTTTAAGTTGGATGAGAAATAAATGAATTTTTTCCCCTAACAATCCTTGTATACTTTTTTTTATACCTACGTCCTCAGCATGTAAGTTTATCCTTGATACTATACCTGCTTCCATCTATACCTGCATTCCACTGGAACTGTCCGACCCACTAATCACAGCCTTAGCGCGCTGTCACCGGGGGAGAAGTGCTACCTGTGCTATTAATAGGCGCGCTTTCACCTCGCCTGTAGTGAATTCTTTGAAATTGTGTGTTAAAGGCGCTACGTCTTGTAAACTTGTGCGTGCAATGGAAATGTAACTGCAGAATATTCAAACATATATTTTAGCAAAAACATAATGATTAGGTTTTTGTTTAAATAAAATCAGTGATGTAGGGTAAGGAATTTTTTTTCCTTTATTCAGTTCAATTCAGTTCTTGAGTTTACAATTTAGTTTGTGTTGTGCAGTATATATATAAATCTTGAGAAACGTTACAGTTTAATGCAGTGATACTCTTAACTTATTATTACCACTAGAATCCAACACATATTGGAGATTCCTCGAAGGGAATGTTGGTTATAGAGCCATACTTAAAACTAAAGCAGAGGTATAGACTAACTTACACACTAAATACTATCACTAATGAAATTCCATCCAAACAGACTATATTGAACCGAGCTGCACTGTGAATTAATGTTCTCTTACTTAACTAGATGGCTCTCATATTTTTTAAGTAGGCATTTTCCGTGAAATAATTAATTAATTGAGTGGCTCCAACTTAACGAGACAAGTTCTAAATATATGTTTGAAATATACATTTATCATTGAAATACTTCAGTAACAACATTTAATTGGATGGCCCCAACTTAACTGAGCAGCTCTGAATATTTTTTTTTTTTTTGAACTGGGTAGCTCTAGACATTTTTCAACACAGACAGCTGAAATAGTTTAATAATAAGAATTAACTGTGTGGCTCTAAGGCATCCAACCCAAACAGCTGTGCTAAGGAAAAAATAATTTGGAAGGAAATAAAACTACTTTGACTGGATGGCTAGCAGTAGGTGAAGCTTAAACACTACTCTATTTACACACACACACACACACACACACACACACACACACACACACACACATGAATAACGAAAGAGGGACAATAATATTTTTCTTCAGCACATTGTGCTTATATATAAATCAAGTCGCAATAATTTTTCTTTATTTTCCAGCACATAGTGCTTATATATATATATATATATATATATATATATATATATATATATATATATATATATATATATATATAAGGAATTAGTTTTTGTATTTATTTATTTATTTATTCAGCACATGGTGCTTATACATATATGAAAGTAGATGTATTTACACATTCATACATATTTTACACTCACACACATATGCACACACTTTCATACATATTTTTACACCCCCACATACGCACACACACTCACACCACACATCACACACACACAACCAATAATTACACTATGATGAAGGAGCCATACTATTTGATACATAAACCCACCCCATTCACACACTCATTGTCTCTCTATCGCTCAATCAGAGTCTCCACTCCTACTTTTGCTTCAAGTAAATTGTGTGAGCATGGGAGGGTTTCCACCCCGTTATCACAAATGAATCTTTTATTGTCATGAGGACACAATCCGACTTAAGACTGCAGTACAGTGTACACTTCGTGACCTTGTGATCGAATACTAGTTTGCCAAACAATATGTGGAGGAGCACCTTGAACGCTGCGACCATACAGGCACTGCAAATAGTCTTCAACTGTGAGAGCGCGAGATGCCACATGTCGAACACCCTTTGCCCACTCTGGGTACCCCGTCTATTGTATGATATGTATACATTTTGAAACTCAATCCCACAAACTCTACAATCGGTAAACCATTCGCCTCATCTTTCATGAGACGGATAAGCTTCTTGTACTTAGGAACAATACCGTAAGGATTATCGACCTTATAAGAAGATGTGTCGAATTCTTTACCATACCACCTAATTACTTCATATGGATCACAGTTCTTGATCCAGTAGATAAAGCTGTCTCTACCCACATAAAACAACTTTGGTTCTACGAAATGAGGTCTCGCAAACTCGTAGTGGAAGCGGTACATGTAGAATCTGGAGATATCCAGTCTGCACATCCCCAAATAAATAGGCTTCATAAACTCTACTGCAGTCTTCGACATCTCAACAGCTACAAAGTTTTCACTGAAGATGGTGGCATACTTAAAATTTGGCCTGGCTATACACTTTCTCACGCCATAACACCCTTCCCTTACGTTTCTAATCAAAATATCGCGTCCATTTCTCACATTCTGCATAGTTTTCCCGAAAATGGAATTTTTCATTAATTTGTAAAAATCTTTTTCAAAATCATTACTCGCGACCACCCTCTTTTCGGTATTTAGTTCAACATACACTACTAGCCATTAAAATAGCTACACCACGAAGATGACGTGCTACAGACGAGAAATTTAACTGACAGGAAGAAGATGCTTGATATGCAAATGCTTTTCAGAGCATTCACACAAGGTTTGCGCCCATGGCGACACCTACAACGTGCTCACATGAGAAAAGTTTCCAACCGATTTCTCATACACAAACAGCAGTTGACCGGCGTCTGGTGAAACGTTGTTGTGATGCCTCGTACAAGGAGGAGAAATGCGTACCATCACGTTTCCGACTTTGATAAAGGTCGGATTGTAGCCTATCGCGATTGCGGTTTATCGTATCGCGACATTGCTGCTCGCGTTGGTTGACATCCAATAACTGTTATCATAATATGGAATCGGTGAGTTCAGGAGGGTAATACGGTATGCCGTGCTGGATCCCAACGGCCTTGTATCACTAGCAGTTGAGATGACAGGCATCTTATCCGCATGGCTGTAACGGATGGTGCAGCCACGTCTCGATCCGTGGGTCAACAGATAGGGACGTTAGCAAGACAGCAACCATCTGCACGAACAATTCGACGACGTTTGCAGCAGCATGGACTATCAGATCGGAGACTATGGCTGCAGTTACCCTTGACGCTGCATCACAGACAGGAGCGCCTGCGATGGTGTACTCAAAGACGAACCTGGGTCCACGAACGGCAAAACGTCATTTTTTCGGATAAATCCGGGTTCTGTATACAGCATCATGATGGTGGCATCCGTGTTTGGCGACATCGCGGTGAACGCACATTGGAAGCCTGTATTCATCATCACCATACTGACGTATCACCCAGCGAGATGGTATGGGGTGCCATTGGTTACACGTCTCGGTCACCTCTTGTTCGCATTGACGGCACTTTGAACAGTGGACGTTACATTTCAGATGTGTTACGACCCATGGCTCTACCCTTCATTCGATCCCTGCGAAACCCTACATTTCAGCAGGATAATGCACGACCGCATGTTGCAGGTCCTGTACGGGCCTTTCTGGATACAGTAAATGTTCAAATGCTGCCTTGGCCAGCACATTCTCCAGATCTCTCACCAATTGAAAACGTCTGGTAAATAGTGGCCGAGCAACTGGTTCGTCACAATATGCCAGTCACTACTCTTGATGAACTGTGGTATAGTGTTGAAGCTCCAGCTGTACCTGTACACGCCATCCAAGCTCTGTTTGACTCAATGCTCAGATGTATCAAGGCTGTTATTACGGCCAGAGGTGGTCGTTCTGGGTACTGATTTCTCAGGATCTATGCACCCAAACTGCATGAAAATGTAATCACATGTTAGTTCTAGTATAATATATTTGTCCAATGAATACCCGTTTATGATCTGCATTTCTTCTTGGTGTAGCAATTTTAATGGCCAGTAGTGTACTCCTTCAACCAGGGGGATTGCTTGAAGGAGATAGCCCGGGTGATTCTAACAAGCTTCAGCCCTAAGCTGAGGCATTGCTGGAGATTACGATAATCAATAATATACCTCTGCTTATCTCCAACAGAAGCCAACAGTTTAGGAATGGTGCTTCCTCACGGAATTTGTTGCTCTGGACATAACGGCAATTCGCTTGTCTCTGAGTGCAAATTATTAAGATATGTGATGTCTGCCTCTACCACATACCCTTCATCAGAATCGGCTGCAAGACCCATAATTTTTCCACCTAACCCCCTTCAATTCGTCTTCAGGCACCCATCGAAACCCACCCGCCGGCAGTGGCTGCATCATGGGGTGCCCATATAAGTTGTTCTCAGCTAGGTACATAATGAAACTCGAATCAAGGGATGCATTAATGCCGACACCCATCCGCAGGTTGGCTTCGCATGCCTCTGAACGCATTGACAAAGTCCCCCACGGATCCCGTGCTCAAAAAATAGAAGCATTGCAGCATCAGTCAAAAGTTCGATGCTGCGACCTGTTTCTTTGAGCATAGCGTCTCAGGACAACCCAGGTTCCGTGTAATAAAAGGTGGGGTCCAGAGAGTATGTGGCCATATATACACTCCAGAACTTTTCGAAAACATCTGCAAGCAAACGCATGTCTGTGTCTATGCATAGTCTTGCATATCCTCCCAAATTGGGGATGTTAAAATTCCTGCCAGACATTCACAGCATGCTCATAATCTGCTGTAGTTACGGCATCGCCTGTGAGAGTACTGGTAAATGCAGATATGTCAGGAAGCCTGGTTTCATTGAGTTTTGCCATACAATTGACCTGCTTGTATGGGAAAACTCCTTTCCTAGTCCGCAAGTTGGAACTTTTCCTCATCAGGAAATGCAGATCAAGTGATAGACATATCATTCTGAGGTAGAGTTTCAACGAGTTTCTGGAGTGAAGTCTACATAAAGTGTAAAGAGTCAAGGAAGCAGAGTGTAATGTGAAATGTACTTCTCAACACTTTTAGGCAGGACACTGACCTGATCATTTTTCATACCGAAATTGGCCAAGTGCTCAACGAGAAAATGAGCGTCATACCCACTCAAATTATGAAAAAAAAACGGGTGTATGCCGTGGTAACTTATACATCAAATTGCATGCGTTATGAGCTGCACCGCAGAACTTTCCCATAAGATGGCAATGATCTCTACGGGGAGTTTCCACTTTTCTATCTAATGGTAGCCCATAAATATGACAAATAACCGCCTTTTCATACAATTCATCATCTTCCTTTGATTTGGTCATGGGAAAGTTGGTGCTGTCCTTGGAAGCACAGTCTAGTAGATGTATCGCTAATAACTCTTATGATGAAAAATAATTCAGACACCTTAAGCAAATATGTTTTACCCGAGAATCAGTTGATAGTTGGGAGGGAAGGAGTTGGGACATATCTTTGATCCAAACATAGTGATAATTATCACCTTCAGAGATGAGCAGCATCTTTACATGCAGCTCTCAGTCACCTGCAAATTTTGAGAAATGGTGGGGGCTGATGACGGTGTGCTAGTGTTGCTCATCTGACTTGCTTTTCTTCTCCAGGCCATAAATGTGAACCGATATGTCGGTATTCTGCGCCTCAAATTTAGTTATGTCCTGAATTTTGATGGGGAACTCTATACTATCAAAGTTACATTATGTCTTAATATCACGGGCTTTGTGACTGTTTGGACACTGTGGATCTTTCTTGTAACTTCTCTCACAAGCCAGGATTGACCATGCAAAACAAGCATCATCATTTGTATTTGCGATATTAATGCATGCCTTCTTGTTTGCTGTATATTTAGGGAGCTTAATATAACTGGACCCTCCATTTACCAGATCATAGACATGTATATGGATGTCAAGGTGTGGTATATGGCTGAGCGCTTTAGCAGATCTGTGAACTTCCATCTTGGAAAACTGGGCTATAATTGTGCTCAAGGTGGATTCATGATACCACTCAGCAATGGACACGGAGTCACGCTTCTAAAAACCCGACAGGGTCGCAATACCTCCCTCCCGGATTCTCAATCCTTGTGAATGAACCCTAGCAACTGCTGAGCATTCTAGAGGGGTCATTATATCGTTATTCTGATGTCCTTCACTATCAATAGGACAGGGGAGAGCACTACCGCTAGCCACAGACTAATCAATATTACTATTACTACTACTACAACTAGAAGTCCATCCCATCGATGACGGGGCTGGTACGGGTGCGTCAGCTGTAGGGAGGGGTACGCGCCATGGTACACACACCTTTCGCTGACAGCGGAGGTGAACTGTCTGAGGAGGCGGAGGCGGTGATGGTCGGTGGGAACAACCGGGCTGCGGCGATGATTCCCGAGGTGACGGCCGGAGTGGCCGTGCGGTTCTAGGCGCTGCAGTCTGGAACCGAGCAGGTTCGAATCCTGCCTCGGGCATGGATGTGTGTGATGTCCTTAGGTTAGTTAGGTTTAATTAGTTCTAAGTTCTAGGCGACTGATGACCTCAGAAGTTAAGTCGCATAGCGCTCAGAGCCATTCCCTGGGTCTGGTGTCCCCATTACCGACTGGTGAGGGGGAGACAGATGCCCTTATTTGTCATCTGCTGGCTGAGTTGCCGATGGGCGCCAGAGGGCTTGCGGTGGTCAGGGGCAGGTGCTGCTGCCGCCTCTCGAGCAGTTGTGATCAGTGCTATACATGGCGCTGCGTGTCTCTGTGGTGTGTGGCCAATTCCTGCCCCTGCAACCATCGCTCTAGATACACGATGTACTACATAGGGCTCGCCTGTAACATAAATAAAAAGAAATAAGTTTAATGATCTAGATTAAAAACAATAAATAATAAGACTAAATAATGGTAATTATTTGCTGTAATGATAAAGTTCAAAAATATTCACCTCCACTCTGGCTCCATGGCTTGAGCAACTCATCAGCACATTCAGTGAGGTCTCCCACCCACTCCGATATCTCCTCCACCTCATCTAAAAGGGTCATGTCCGCCGCTCGTGGTCTCGCGGTAGCGTTCTTGCTTCCCGAGCACGGGGTCCCGGGTTCGATTCCCGGCGGGGTCAGGGATTTTCACCTGCCTCGAGATGACTGGGTGTTTGTGTTGTCCTCATCATTTCATCATCATCCAGGAAAGTGGCGAAATTGGACTGAGCAAAGATTGGGTAATTGTTCGGGCGCTGATAACCACGCAGTTGAGCGCCCCACAAACCAAACATCATCATCATCATCATCATAAAAGGGTCATACACTTGCGCCTTTCAGATTCTTCTTCATCTACAGCGGCCGCCGTCTCATGAACCCAATCAGGGATTCCATCCCCACCTTGCTCTGCTTGCACTCTCAGTGACTCCCTCCCTATGCATAGAATCATCTAGAAAGAAAAGAAAAGAATATGTCTCAGACAGCTCAATCTAGGCACTTAGAAAACCAATATATATTACACGAAATTATTTTATCTAAAGCTACGTTTTACAAATGTACTTACATTCGCGCTGTGTTCCAGCCCTCTCGACCTCTAGCTGATGGGCTAGCTCAGCCAACATGCGAGGGATGAATTCTAGAATTCCAGTATGGAAAAAAATCTCTGTAGCACACACACACACACACACACACACACACACAATCTGTTAAAAGGCGCAGCAGTCAGTGGACTGTGGCCCAAACAGATATTTGACAAACACAGAAAACACATAACACACACACAATCCGTTAAAGAACACAACAGTCTGTGTTCACTTTGACCAAAACAGATATAACACAGACACGGAATCTATTAAAGGGTGCAGCAGTTTGTCGACTGTGGCCGAAACACATATTTGACAAACAAACATTGAACACAGTCACAGAATCCTTTAGAGGGTTCAGCAGTTTGTGGACTGTGGCCGAAACAGATATAACACAGAACACAGAACACAGACACAGAATCCGTTAAAGAGCGCAGCAGTCTGTGGACTGTGGCTCCAACAGATATTTGAACACCGAAAAAGTACTTACCAGGTAATTGATCTTCATCTCCTCGGCGGCACTTTCCGCTGCAGCTGTTGTCGCTGCTGCTGCTGTTAATATGCTTCATGATGATAATGAAGGTACAAATGATTTACCTCTGAGAAACTTGTAGAAGTACAGAAGCAGAATGATGGCGAGTTTGGTTGTGGCTTGGCTTATATAGCTTCTATGATGTCGAATCACGTCACTGATGCAGTAGTCAATAGGAGCGCAGCATTCTAGGGGTGGGGGGGGGGGGGGTGCTACGTCATGAATGAATGACTGACTGTGCTCCTATTGGGAAAACCTCGAACTTCTCATTTAATCACTGAATCTCCAAGTGATACATTCAGTTATCGAATATCATTAAAATTGGATTGGAATTAAGTACTTAGGTAATTCATACATTAGATGTGCGATGTGTCACATGTGTTCTGTTAGAATCGCTAGCATATTTCTAGAAGACGATGTGTGAAGTCAGTATTAGCGTGCAGGCTAGAGGCTATGATGTCAGCATTCACGCACTCGCAGGCTATACACGTGGCGCATGCCCCGTTAGAATCGTGTGAGAGAGAACGCATTGCAGCATCTCTCTCTCTGCGCTTGACTGCAGGTAGAGAGGGGGTGACGGGACTTTCACATACTGTGAACGACGATCTTGGATTACGTAATGGGAGCGCACTCTAGTGACTTCACTGTGTACTAGGTGAGTTTGAGTCTGGACCTCGTGGTGAATACACTATTTCCCATCTCCTTGGATAACGGTACTCGCGTCATCAGCTGACGTCATGTCCATCATCTTGGACGACAGCGCCCTCTGCTGGTGGTAGTGTGTACTAGGTCATTTGTAGTCTGGACCTCGTGGTGAACACACTGAATGGCTGTACTGCATGAAATTGTTTAAATAAAGACTAGAGCATGTAAAATAAAGACTTATCTCCAGCACTGGTCGAGTCCTTTTCTCACAAATCCCTAGGAGGAGGTGGTGGTCAGGTGGCTTAGGTTAGTGGAGGTAATCTTTCTTTCACGTCATTTTCTTAGCTTAGTAGAGATACGCGAATTGACCTTTCTTTACCATCAAAATTCAAACTTGGCGCCAGTTCCTAGGAAGAGGTGGCAGTCGGATGACTTGGGTTAGTGGGGGTAGCCCAAGTGACCTATCTTCCCGCGATATTTTCGATTAGTAGAGATAACCGTGGTGTGATGCATTATTCTGTTGGAATTTGAACTTCCCGCCATTTTTCTGGTGCAGTGGAGGGGAGGGGGGTTAGGTTAGTGGAGGTAGCACAATTGACCTATCTTCCCGCCAAAATCCGCCATCTTGGATGACGTCATTCACTGTTGCCAAGTCTACAAAAAAATGGCTCTGAGCACTATGGGACTCAACATCTTAGGTCATAAGTCCCCTAGAACTTAGAACTACTTAAACCTAACTAACCTAAGGACATCACACACATCCATGCCCAAGGCAGGATTCGAACCTGCGACCGTAGCAGTCCCGCGGTTCCGGACTGCAGCGCCAGAACCGCTAGACCACCGCGGCCGGCGCCAAGTCTACACACCGCCATATTTGATTACGTCATCGCTGCCATCTTGGATGACGTCATTCACTGTTGCCAAGTCTACACACCGCCATATTGGATGACATAATCGCTGACATCTTGGATACGTCTGGCAACAATGCAGAGTGCACCAGAACACAGGTTGTCCCAATACTCATGTACACGCAATACATTACATTTGTTTACGTTGAGGATCACTCCTTGCACCAAGTATCGATCCTCTGTAGGTCTATGGACATAATCTTCTCAGTCTCAAGAAAGTATATTATATCTGAACTGAGAATATGTTCCAGGATTCTGCAGCAAACAGAAGTTAGGGATACTGGACTGTAATTTTGCAGGTGGGTAATTTTACCTTTCTTATATACTGCAGTCACCTGTGCTTTTTCCAGTTGCTTGGGACTTTCTGGTGGGTGAGAGATTCGCAATCAATGCAAGCTAGGTAAGGGGCCAATGCTGTAGGTTACTCTTTGTAAAATCGAACTGGGATTACATCTGGACCTGGTGATTTATTTGCTTTCAAATCTGTCAGTCGTTTCTCTACGCCAGGTATGCTCATTACTATGTCATGCATACGGGAGTTTCCCAGATTGTCAAATGATGGTATATATGTAGGATTCTCCCGTGTGAACGATTTCTTGAACGTGAAATTTAAAACTTCGCCTTTCGTTTTACTGTCTTCAACTGCCACACGAGATTGGTGAACAAGGGACTGAATGGAAGCCTTAGACCCGCTTAGCGATTTTAGATGCGACAAGAATTTTCTCGGGTTCTCTGCCAGATCTTTCGCTAAGGTGTGACAGTGGTAGTTGTACGCTTCGTGCATAGACCCACGAATCTCTATTGACCTTTTCTTGTCGTAATTTATGCGTTCCCTTTTGAACCGAGGGTGCAACAGGCCCTGATTCCTCAGCATCCGCCGAATTTCGTTATTAAACAGTGTTGGATCTTTTCCATCCTTTATCCTCTTACTCGGCACATAACATTCCAGACCATGACTTACGATCTGCTTAAACGTTGCCCATAATTTCCCTAGATCCATCTTTCTGGAACTAAGCGATACCAATTCACTGACTAAGTGAGATGCTAATAACTGCTTATCTACTCTATATAGCAGAAACACTCTGCTAGCCTTCTTGACTGATTTATTAACTTTCGTAATCATAGTTGCTACAATGACATCGTGTCGCTAAACTTCGTTTCTACACCGACATTGTCGATAAGGCCCGGGCTATTTGTAGCTACAAGGTCTAAGATATTTCCACTGGGCGTGGGCTGCCGAGCTACCTGCTCAAGACAATTTTCAAAAAAACATGTTCAAAAGTATTTTGCATGACAGTCTGTCTATATCCCCTGCAATGAATCCATACACATCGCAGTCTATACTCGGCAGGATAAAGTCTCCTCCAACTAGTATAGCATAATCTGGACATTTATGCGCTATTAGATGTAGACTTTCTTTGAATGACTCTAGAACTGTCATATCATATTCGGATATCCGGTAAAAACATCGAACAATTAACTTGGTTTCATCTACACCTGTTGTAGGCGACCAGATGATTTCACTGTCACTCTCAACTTCGACCTCAATGGAGACAATATTTTTGTCAACTGGAATGAACACTCCCCCTCCTAAGGCCTCCCATCTCTCTTTCCGGTTACGTTCCAAGGGTTTGGCTCTGAGCACTATGGGACTTAACATCTGTGGTCATCAGTCCCCTAGAACTTAAAACTACTTAAACCTAACTAACCTAAGGACATCACACACATCCATGCGCGAGGCAGGATTCGAACCTGCGACCGTAGCAGTCGCGCGGTTCCGGACTGAGCGCCTAGAACCGCGAGACCACCGCGGCCGGCGTTCCAACGGTTTCAGCCACCTCTTGGTCCCAAGAATTATCTGAGTGCGGAACTTTCCTGGAGGGCAGTAAATTTGGGAACTTTGTTACGAATACTTCCATAGTTTACTGATAAAATTGTGACAATCGAAGCGTCTTTATTCTGAAGGCCGTTTGAGTTCCCTTGCTGCATATCGACTGGCATCAGAGCACCTCAAACTACTGCCTAGCCTAAAAAACCCTCATGTGCATTCCACAAATACTCTGCTACCCGAGTAGCTGGTTCCTTTGTGAAGTGCACCCTTGGCCTATCAAGGAGGGTCATTCGACCAGCGTCCGTGGGTGAAAGACTACATTCATTTAAACACTGAAGAGAGGTCTCTCTTGATGAGTTATTTTGAAAAATATTTTCACAAACTGATGAATAATTCAGTTTTCGGTAAAACGACGGAGAATGTTAGAGAATACGCGAAATTCATTTAGTTTGCCGATGGGCTGGGCGTTATGATGCAAGAGAGTACAACGCCACGCCAAATTTCAAATGGGCCACTGTCTTCAAGGAAGGACTAGTCACTGTGGAGATGGCCAAGATTACAGTGCAGTTCAGGAAACCTGAACATATCGGTATGTACGTTCCGGACCTCTCCAAACTTCACACGTACCACTTTACTTCGCCGATCTCGAGTTACTTCATATGAATACAAGTAGTCTCATCCCCTAAGTGAAAGGCTGCAATCCATATGAAGTAATTAGGTGCAAACACCAATAATTTGACATGTCTAGATATACGGCCAATAATCCTATTGCAATAACACCTCAAAACAAAAAGGTTATTGGCCTGATGAAAGACGACATGAATGGTTCACAGATTATGGAGTTGTGGGTCTCAGATCGAAGATATACGCACACTGCATAGATGCTAGTGCCATCCAAAGTGGTCAAGTGATTGGGTGTCACTTGTGTCATACGTCTGTACGTGGGATTTATACACTCCTAAACATCCCTAGGTCCACTATCTCCAATGTGATAGTGAAGCAGCAACGTGAAGGGACACATAGAGCACAAAAGCGTACAGGCCGACCTCGTCTGTTGACTGGCAGAGACCGCTGACAGTTGAAGAGGGTTGTAATGTGTAATAGGCAGACATCTATCCAGACCATCATACGGGAATTCCAAACTGCATCAGGATCCACTGCAAGTACTATGAAAAGCGGAAGGTGAGAAAACTTGGATTTCATGGCCGAGCGGCTGTTCATAAGCCACACATCACGCCAGTAAATGCCAAACGACGCCTCCCTTGGTGTAAGGAGCGCAAACATTGTACAACTGAACAGTGAAAAAACGTTGTGTGGAATGACGAATCACGATACATAATGTAGCGATCCGATGGCAGGGTGTGGGTGTGGCGAATGCCCGGTGAACATCATCTGCTGGCGTGTGTAGTCTCAACAGTAAAATTCGGAAGCGGTGGTGTTATGGTGAGGTCGTGTTTTTCATGGAGTGGGCTTGCACCCCTCGTTGTTTTGCACAGGTCTACATTGATGTTTTAAGCAACTTATTGCTTCCCACTTTTTAAGAGTAGTTCGGGGATGGCGATTGCATCTTTCAACACGATCGAGCACCTGTTCATAATGAACTGACTGTAGCGGAGTCGTTACATGACAATAACATCTCTGTAATGGACTGGCCTGCACAGAGTCCTGACCTGAATCCTATAGAACACCTATGGGATGTTTTGGAACACCGACTTCGTGCCAGGCCTCACCGACCGACATCGATATCTCTCCTCAGTGCAGCACCCCAGGAGCAACAGTGTCCCTAATTTGCTGGGAAGTGGCGGTGCGGTCCCCTACGGCACTGCGTAGGATCCTACGGTCTTGGCGTGCATCCGTGCGTCGCTGCGGTCCGGTCCCAGGTCGACGGGCACGTGCACCTTCCGCCGACCACTGGCGACAACATCGATGTACTGTGGAGACCTCACGCCCCACGTGTTGAGCAATTCGGCGGTACGTCCACCCGGCCTCCCGCATGCCCACTATACGCCCCCGCTCAAAGTCCGTCAACTGCACATACGGTTCACGTCCACGCTGTCGCGGCATGCTACCAGTGTGAAAGACTGCGATGGAGCTCCGTATGCCACGGCAAACTGGCTGACGCTGACGGCGGCGGTGCACAAATGCTGCGCAGCTAGCGCCATTCGACGGCCAACACCGCGGTTCCTGGTGTGTCCGCTGTGCCGTGCGTGTGATCATTGCTTGTACAGCCCTCTCGCAGTGTCCGGAGCAAGTATGGTGGGTCTGACACACCGGTGTCAATGTGTTCTTTTTTCCATTTCCAGGAGTGTATTTCAAAAACTTTTTTGTTTGACTGTTGTTCGCCACGAAGGAAAGATCATTAAATTAAGTCGCTACTTATGAGAAACTTTGTCATCTCACAAAGGAAGTGGTGTATTTGTTCCTTGATGCGCTGCTGCAGTAACGTAAGATACCATTCAACTCTCCAAGACGGTGCGGAAGCAAGTCGCGGGTATCTCTGACACATTCAAAGGCAACTCACTGCTTGGTCCATCTATTCCAACGCCCTAAACACACAAGTTGTTAATGCTGTCAAAATCCCCAAAAGGACACTCGTGAACAAAATACTACAGACTATGACACACTAAATATGCATACATAAGAATATATCCCCCCCATGAACCATAGACCTTGCCGTTACCTTGCCGTTGGTGGGGAGGCTTGCGTGCCTCAGCGATACAGAGAGCCGTACCGTAGGTGCAACCACAACGGAGGGGTATCTGTTGAGAGGCCAGACAAACGTGTGGTTCCTGAAGAGGGGCAGCAGCCTTTTCAGTAGTTGCAGGGGCAACAGTCTGGATGATTGACTGATCTGGCCTTGTAACACTAACCAAAACGGCCTTGCTGTGCTGGTACTGCGAACGGCTGAAAGCAAGGGGAAACTACAGCCGTAATTTTTCCCGAGGGTATGCAGCTTTACTGTATGGTTAAATGATGATGGCATCCTCTTGGGTAAAATATTCCGGAGGTAAAATAGTCCCCCATTCGAATCTCCGTGCGGGGCCTACTCAAGAGGATGTCGTTATCAGGAGAAAGAAAACTGTTGTTCTACGGATCGGAGCGTGGAATGTCAGATCCCTTAATCGGGCAGGTAGGTTAGAAAATTTAAAAAGGGAAATGGATAGGTTTAAGTTAGATATAGTGGGAATTAGTGAAGTTCGGTGGCAGGAGGAACAAGACTTCTGGTCAGATGATTACAGGGTTATAAACACAAAATCAAACAGGGGTAATGCAGGAGTAGGTTTAATAATGAATAGGAAAATAGGAATGCGGGTAAGCTACTACAAACAGCATAGTGGTCGCATTATTGTGGCCAAGATAGATACGAAGCCCACACCTACCACAGTAGTACAAGTTTATATGCCAACTAGCTCTGCAGATGACGAAGAAATTGAAGAAATGTATGACGAAATAAAAGAAATTATTCAGATAGTGAAGTGAGACGAAAATTTAATAGTCATTGGTGCCTGGAATTCGTCAGTAGGGAAAGGGAGAGAAGGAAACGTAGTAGGTGACTATGGATTGGGGGTAAGAAATGAAAGAGGAAGCCGCCTGGTAGAATTTTGCACAGAGCACAACTTAATCATAGCTAACACTTGGTTCAAGAATCATAAAAGAAGGTCGTATACATGGAAGAAGCCTGGAGATACTGACAGGTTTCAGATAGATTATATAATGGTAAGACAGAGATTTAGGAACCAGGTTTTAAATTGTAAGACATTTCCAGGGGCAGATGTGGACTCTGAGCACAATTTATTGGTTACGAACTGTAGATTAAAACTGAAGAAACTACAAAAAGGTGGTAATTTAAGGAGATGGGACCTGGATAAACTGACTAAACCAGAGGTCGTACAGAGTTTCAGGGAGAGCATGAGGGAACGATTGACAAGAATGGGGGAAAGAAATACAGTAGAAGAAGAATGGGTAGCTTTGAGGGATGAAGTAGTGAAGGCAGCAGAGGATCATGTGGGTATAAAGACGAGAGCCAGCAGAAATCCTTGGGTAACAGAAGAAATAGTGAATTTAATAGATGAAAGGAGAAAATATCAAAATGCAGTGAATGAAGCAGGCAAAAAGGAATACAAACGTCTCAAAAATGAGATCGACAGGAAGTGCAAAATGGCTAAGCAGGGATGGCTAGAGGACAAATGTGTGGATATAGAGGCTTGTCTCACTAGGGGTAAGATAGATACTGCCTACAGGAAAATTAAAGAGACCTTTGAAGAAAAGAGAACCACTTGTATGAATATCAAGAGCTCAGATGGAAACCCAGTTCTAAGCAAAGAAGGGAAAGCAGAAAGGTGGAAGGAGTATATAGAGGGTCTATACAAGGGCGATGTACTTGAGGACAATATTATGGAAATGGAAGAGGATGTAGTGGAGATGAAATGGGAGATACGATAGTGTGTGAAGAGTTTGACAGAGCACTGAAAGACCTGAGTCGAAACAAGGCCCCGGGAGTAGATAACATTTCATTAGAACTACAGACGGCCTTGGGAGAGCCAGTCATGACTAAACTCTACCATCTGGTGAGCAAGATGTATGAAACAGGCGAAATACCCTCAGACTTCAAGAAGAATATAATTATTCCAATCCCAAAGAAAGCAGGTGTTGACAAATGTGAAAATTACCGAACTATCAGTTTAATAAATCACGGCTGCAAAATACTAACACGAATTCTTTACAGGCGAATGGAAAAACTAGTAGAAGCCAACCTCGGGGAAGATCAGTTTGGATTCCGTAGAAATATCGGAACACGTGAGGCAATACTGACCCTACGACTGATCTTAGAAGCTAGATTAAGGAAAGGCAAACCTACGTTTCTAGCATTTGTAGACTTAGAGAAAGCTTTTGACAATGTTGACTGGAATACTCTCTTTCAAATTCTAAAGGTGGCAGGGGTAAAATACAGGGAGCGAAAAGCTATTTACAATTTGTACAGAAACCAGATGGCAGTTATAAGAGTCGAGGGACATCAGAGGGAAGCAGTGGTTGGGAAGGGAGTGAGACAGGGTTGTAGCCTCTCCCCGATGTTGTTCAATCTCTATATTGAGCAAGCAATGAAGGGAACAAAAGAAAAATTCGGAGTAGATATTAAATTCCATGGAGAAGAAATAAAAACATTATGGTTCGCCGATGACATTGTAATTCTGTCAGAGACAGCAAAGCACTTGGAAGAGCAGTTGAACGGAATGGATAGTGTCTTGAAAGAAGAATATAAGATGAGCATCAACAAAAGCAAAACGAGGATGATAGAATGTAGTCGAATTAAGTCGGATGATTAGGAAATGAGACACTTAAAGTAGTAAAGGAGTTTTGCTATTTGGGGTGGGGGGGGGGCAAAATAACTGATGATGTTCGAAGTAGAGAGGATATAAAATGTAGACTGGCAATGGCAAGGAAAGCATTTCTGAAGAAGAGAAATTTGTTAACATCGAGTATATATTTAAGTGTCAGGAAGTCGTTTCTGAAAGTATTTGTATGGAGTGTAGCCATGTATGGAAGTGAAACATGGACGACAAATAGTTTGGACAAGAAGAGAATAGAAGCTTTCGAAATGTGGTGCTACAGAAGAATGCTGAAGAGATTAGATGGGTAGATCACATAACTAATGAGGAAGTATTGAATAGGATTGGGGAGAAGAGAAGTTTGTGGCACAACTTGACTAGAAGAAGGGCTCGGTTGGTTGGTAGGACTTGTTCTGAGGCATCAAGGGATCACCAATTTAGTATTGGAGGGCAGCGTGGAGGGTAAAAATCGTAGAGGGA
Source organism: Schistocerca cancellata (assembly GCF_023864275.1). NCBI lineage: Eukaryota > Metazoa > Arthropoda > Insecta > Orthoptera > Acrididae > Schistocerca > Schistocerca cancellata. The sequence goes on from NC_064629.1 coordinate 63,976,855, forward strand.
GATCAAGAGATGAATACACCAAGCAGATTCAGAAGGATGTAGGTTGCAGTAGGTACTGGGAGATGAAGAAGCTTGCACAGGATAGAGTAGCATGGAGAGGTGCTTCAAACCAGTCTCAGGACTGAAGACCAAAACAACAACAAGAATATATCACACAAAAACTTATAGCAAAATACAAATAAAGCCTTATGGTCAAGAAGCTTCCAATCTTAACTAAATGTCCTAATGCTCCTCTTACAGAATACATACAAGAAAAGAAAAACAAAAGTCTTCTTCCATAACTCAACTATTTCATTACTTCCGTTGGCCCTGACATTCCGTTAACTTGTCGTCCTTTGGCGTCCAACTGCCTCGGTTTCGGACGGTGTCAGTTTACTTCTTTATTATGGCTTCGATTACCGTCGCCGTTCTCTCACGTGCTTCCATTTGCTTGCTCATTACCACATGAGTTTCAGCGTTGGTGCCTGTCGAAAGCAACACCCTCACTCTTCTCTTCTCTCTCAATCTCATCCAGACCTGCTGTTATCAATCTGAAAGCCTCCAGCTCTTTTTTTCTACGCAAATGAGGGTTCTTTTATGCTCCTTCGGAATGGTATTAACAAACAACTGGATTAGTTCATCGCTATTATATGGGTTATGCAAATGCTGCTCTCTCTTCAGATTTCGTCGAAATATACTAATACGACTACAACCGTGTTGCTGCTAGTGGTGGAGCTTTAATTATACTCAAGTGCATCCTTTTTTGCTCAGCAGCAAATCAAATAGTTTAATGATTTTGGTTTCGAAATCTGCGATTGTTGCTCAGTTTCTGATTATTCGTAACGCTTTCACAATAACTTCACCTTAAATAGCTACACATGAATTGTATGAAGGGCGTTCAATAAGTAATGTAACACATTTTTTACTGAAAGCAAGTTAGTTTTTTTTAGTATTCCAATACACCATATTATTCCCCACTCTTTTGGCAACAAATCACTGTTTTTTTAACATAATCTCCAGGCACTGCGACTGTCTTAGTCACCTTACTGGGAGGGCCCGTATGCTCGCATGGTCTCACTCTACTCTTGTCGACACCAGAGTCAACTTCTTCCTGCATCAATAACCTCTCTATCAAATGGTTCAAATGGCTCTGAGCACTATGGGACTCAACTTCTGAGGTCATCAGTCCCCTAGAACTTAGAACTACTTAAACCTAACTGTCCTAAGGACATCACACACATCCATGCTCGAGGCAGGATTCGAATCTGCGACCGTAGCGGTCGCGCGGTTCCAGACTGTAGCGGCTATAACCGCTCGGCCAATCCGGCCGGCTAACCTCTATATCATCCACGTACCGATTCCTGCGGAGTGCATCCTTCATTGGGCCAAACAGATGGAAGTCGGAAGGTGCGAGATGTGGGCTGCAGGGTGGATGAGTACTAACAGCCCAATGAAGATTTGTGAGCTCCTCTCAGGTGCGCAGAATTGTTTGAGGCCTTGCTTTGCCATGGAGAAGGAGAAGTTCGTTTGTATTTTTGTGATGGCGAATCGGCTAAAGTCGTTTCTTCAGTTTCTTGAGTGAAGTACACTACACTGTACTGCCTTTAGGTAGCAAGGAACCCAGTGGGCACAAACCCTCGAGTATCCCAACTGATGGTCGAGTGTGTCAACACTGTCAACAGAGATGTCCAGTTGAGCTGAGAGGCGTCTGATTGTGGTCCATCGATCACCTCGAATGAGACTGTCCGCACGTTCCAACATTGCAGGAATCACAGCTGTGTGCGGCTGGCTGGCACGCGGGAGATTGGGCGGGTTTGCGTGACCTTGTTGCGGAGATAACAGACGCCACGCACAACGACTTACCGTGCTTTCATTTACTGCCAGGTCTCCGTCGACGTTCTGCAAGCCCCTATAAATGTCTGTGACGCCCTGGTTTTCCGCCAAAAGAAAATCATTGACAGCTGTCTGCTTGGAGCGCACCTTCGCTACAGATGCCATTTTGAAAGCTATGTCCCGGCGGAGATTCGAGTCCTCCCTCGGGCATGGGTGGGTGTGTTTGTCCTTAGGATAATATAGGTTAAGTAGTGTGTAAGCTTAGGGACTGATGACCTTAGCAGTTAACTCCCATAAGATTTCACACACATTTGAACATTTTTTTGAAGGCTTTGTATAGCGCCGCTACCTATCGAAACTTCATGAAACTATAGGGACTGAAGCGAAAATATTCCACAATGTCCCACAACAAACTCCGCATTTTTCAATCGAAATTGGCCGAAAAAAAGAAAGTTGCATTACTTATAGAACGCCCCTCGTAATTTCCTGTGTACCGACCATGATTTCAGTAGGCCATCTCTAAACTGACTCACCCATGTGTATGCCCCGCACATCGTGTAAGTTTGGAATTTTGGAGCAAAAGCGCTTTCCGTCAAACATTCTATGAATTTAGGACTCGGACCCAGACGTTGCACTCGTTTCTCTAAACACAAATCTTTCTGAAACGGATGAGGGCGTGCTATTAGTCCGCGAACTTTCGCCTCCATTGCTCTCATATTCGTTCCTCAACCTTCTATCGGATACTAACAATACCGGCATCGGCATTCGCGGTCGCTCCCTCTCTTTCTTCAATGTATTTACTTCGTTTTTGACCGATACGAACTCTTTTGTCTGTAAATTGTACCGATTCAGTGCTGTCTGATACTGATCGGTACTCCAAATTCTGTACTCTTTGCGGAAGAGATTTCTTAACACCTACAGCCTTCTACACCATTTGTAAAAGAGAGGCATTGCTTTCCTCTAGCTTCTCCAGATTAGCTTCGACCTCTGCCAGCCTGGATACACGGATTTTCATCGTTTCCGAAATTTCTTCTAACTTATCGTCAATCGATTCGAATATAGACTTTACCTTTCTTTCTAAATCTTCCATTTTTGACCAGAATTGCTATCTTTCCTCCCTCGGTTCTTTCCTGTCGTTTTTAGCTTTTCTGTCTCTTTCCTCAGCTTTCCTTGCTGTTTCTTGCATTCCTTTCCTATCTTGTTAGTCTTTTCTGTCTCTATCCTCAGCTTCTTTCCTATCTTGTTCGACTTTTTTCCTATCTTGTCTGACTTTTGTCTCTTTCTTCAGCTTCTCTTGTTTCTTTCCTGCATTTATTTCCTATCTTGTTCGGTTTTTGCCTGTCTTGTTCAGCTTGCCTTAATGTTTGTTTTAGCCTGAGTGGAAGGTCACCTGGTCACCTATATTTCCTATACTCGATCTGCTCTACATTTCGTTCAGTTCTGTTTCGCAAGCAATTCTATTTTTAATCTGGTCTGATATCTGTGTGGTATCATCCGAAGAACGAGGTCTCATGTCAACATTGGTACCTCACGACAGAACCACATGTAAGGACAGTCGCTGCCTGATAGAGCAACGAATGAAAGACGACGGCGTAGATGCATCCTCAGCAGGTTCCGTACGTCGCCGATGCTCGAAAGGTTCCCACTACAGCGCGGCAACGGCAGCGACAAGCGTTTTCCGCTTTGACGTGGCGGTTCGTGGAATTGACGTTCCCATCTGGAAGCGGCAGACGACTGCGGTAGCTTCAAATGGTTCCAAGCACTATGGGACTTAACATCTGAGGTCATCAGTCCCCTAGTCTTAAAACTACTTAAACCTAACTAACCTAAAGACATCACACACATCCATGCCCGAGGCAGGATTCGAACCTGCGACCGTAGCGTTCGCGCGGTTCCGGACTGAAGCGCCTAGAACCGCTCGGCCACAACGGCCGGCGCTTGCGGTAGCCAATGACGGACAGCCACTGAGGTACAGGGCGGGACCCACTGAAAGGAAAGACGAAGTTGGGTGAAGACATACCAATTTTTCATTTTCTGTACAATGTACTCTTTCACACATTTCATTATTCATGTTTCCTCATTTCACCATAAACAGATTTCATGACTACCGTTCATGATTGTTCACTATCTCCTAACACATTAAAACAATGTACGATAAAAGAGATTATGCAGATAGTTAAGCTAGACAAAAATTTAAAATTTAATACTGTAGCAGGTACAGGTTGGTTCAAATGACTCTGAGCACTATGGGACCTAACATCTATGGTCATCAGTCCCCTAGAACTCAGAAATACTTAAACCTAACTAACCTAAGGACGGCACACAACACCCAGTCATCACGAGGCAGAGAAAATCCCTTACCCCGCCGGGAATCGAACCCGGGAACCCGGGCATGGGAAGCGAGAACGCTACCGCACGACCACAGCAGGTACAGGGAAACAGTAAGAACACAAAGGCTTAGCACAATGTAATCATCGCCAACACCTTGCTTAAGAATCGTGAAAGAATAATACATATTTGGAACAGAGTTTTCGAAACCAGATTTTAAATTGTATGACATTTTCCAGTGCAGACGCAAAACCGACAATAATGTATTGGTTACGAGTTGCAGTTTACAGCTAAAGAGACAGTAAACGGTAGCAAATTAAGGAGATGGAACTTGAATAATGAAAGACCCACAGCTTTTCGATAATCTTAAAGTTACCGTAATGAAACAACTGATGAAACAGACGAAGGAATCCACTACAGTACGAATGGATAGCTTCGAGAGAAAAAGTGGTGAATGCAGCAGAGTATGAGAACGGGAAAAAGGTACAGTAGAAATCGTTTGATAAAACGTGATATATTGAATTTAATTAACAAGAGGAAAAAATATAAAAATGCAGCAAATAAAGTAGGCCATGGGGAATAGAAATGTCTAAACATGACGTTGAGAGAGTCCAACATGGAAACGCAAAAAAATATAAGAGAATGAAAATGAGAAAGAAGAAAGAAAACTGCTCAAAGGAGAAGCAACTGTCAATAACTCATTTGACAAGCCAGAACTAAGCAAATACGAGAAGGCTAGAAAATGAAAGGAATATGTAGAGAGGAGGAGGGGGAGGGTTTATACAAACTAAAATAAGTATATTGTTAGATTCCGATTAAATGTCTGAACATGAAAGGCAAGTGACCCTACCATTAGTAGTGGGACTAAGTATGTGCCACCCTACTCTCCATTGTTGCCAAATTTATTCAAGATGGCGGCGATGACGTCATCCAAGATGGTGGCATGTAGACTTGGCAACATCGCATGACGTCATCCAAGATGGCGGATTTTGGTGGGAAAATAGGCCAATTGTGCTACATTCACTAACCTAACCTCAAGAAAAAATGGCGGGAATTTTGAATTTTGGCGGGAAAATAGACCAATTGTGCTACGTCCACTAACCTAAGCCTCCAGAAGAAAAAATGGCGGGAAGTTTGAATTCCAACAGGATAATGCATGCAAAACTGTACTTATCTTTATTATTATGTATTATTGATTATCATTCATTAACATTCATGATCATTTATTATTATTTATTATCATTTATTATTATTTATTATCATTTATTATCATTCATTATTATTGACCTGCCTCCACTAGAAAATTCCCTCCAAAATCAAATTCCAACACGATAATGGCTGCAAAACCTTACTTTTGTTTATTATTATTCATTATTATTCATTATCATTAATTAACATCCATTATCATTCATTGTCATTTATTATCATTCATTATAATTTATTATCATTCAGTATCATTTATTATTATTATTATTTATTATTACTGGCTTACCTCCACTAGAAAATTGCGCCAAATTCAAATTCGAACACGACAATGTCTTGAAAACTGTACTTCTGTTTATTATTATCATTTATTATTTATTCAAGATGTCCGATTTTCTCGGCAAGAAAGCCATTTTCCTTACATCCATAACAAAAATCTATCACAAGTTCAAATCCCAACACCATAATTGATTACACGTATGAACTTTCTCCGTCACTTACCTTTTTTCACTGGTAGCCTATCACAATCGCGTCAAATAATAAACCAGTCTTATAGTAATGTAAGTCACGTCCTTTGATTTTGCAGGGGGAAGGGACTGAAGACTATATTTCAAGCAGTGCGGTCATCACTTGTTCTCCAACACAGTCAGCACACACATCTTTGATATCGCAGTGCAGTCACCACGACGTTCGCGCTCCAACTGAATTAGTTCAGATCCTCGCCACCCCCTGGCCAGCACGCAGACACTGCCGACGCCTGTCACATGAGGCGGCCGCCCACACTGGACGGCCGGTATGCTGGGGGCGAGCCCAGCGATCGCTCCCACGTCGTAAACATCTTTTCGCTGGACACGCTGGAACTTGCCAAGTTTGACGTCACAGTGGTCCCTTGTCCGCTCACCACGTGAATTCGTCGCCTCCACACGTTTCCCGCATAAATTGTTTGCCTCGGACCTGAATCACACAACGGTCGGCTGTTCCCTGCCACAGTTTTTGCGCCAAAGTTGTTTTCCTGGGCACGTTCAAACCTGTCGATGCCGACCGCTCACCGTCCACCACGTGTCCCTGTGCGAGCAAGAACGCAGTGCTACACTATTGGCGGCAAAGTTTGCTCGACACTGGAATCCGCCATGACTATACAACACCACATTTGAGCCGCACTAGAACGCTCACTAATTGACTCTCTCTCGCGCGCGCGTGATAACTGTACAATCACTTCGCTGCCGCCCCGCTTACGTCACACAACCTCCATACACGCGACAGACCTAGTCTTCTGTCAATACCTAAGTACTTAATTCCATTTCGTTTTTAAACATATTAAATAATTCAATTTACAATTTCATATACCTATGCAAAGGTGATCAACTACCTAATTTCAACTACTTTTCGAGGACCAGACAGCCACCTCTTCCTAGGAACCAGCGCCGAGTTTGAATTCTGGCAGTAAAGAAAAGTCACTTCTGCTTTCTCTACCAACCTAACAAAATTGTTGTAAATAAAGGGCACTTGTACTAACCTCAGCAATCTGACCATCACGTCCTCCTAGGAACCAGCGCCAAGTTTGAAATCTGCCATTAAACAAAGCTCACTGGCGCTTCCACCACCAACCTAAGAAAATTGTGTAAACCAAGCTCATCACCGTTAAACTAAGCCACCAGCACTCAACCTCTTTGTACACGTTTTGGGTAAAAGGACTCACCCTGCACTAGGCCCATGGATGGAGGAACAAATTTACTTTATTTAGGAATGGAGTATATGTATCACACCGACATGTTCCACACCATACAGACCTGCAAAACACTCCTACATAACTCATTTATAATGTTCTAGACACACGCTTGCTAATTGTAAACGGTTAAAAATAACTCATATCCCAGCCTACAGACATGCAAACTGCTCGTAAATAATGCAGAACACTTATGTCCAAATAGCGAAACAGCTGCTAATTTTCGGAAATAATGTCAGTGCATAAGCTGATGGAAGGAGGAACGAGTGTACTTTATTTATTTGCGACATATCTTTTTGAAACTTTTACTACTCATAGGTTTCGATATGTAAGGCTGACATAAGAAAGTTTCTGAACTCCAGTAGTGCAGTATACTTGGCAACACAACCACACCCATCAAGATATTCATTCCAATCCAGACCTGTAACTCCTCTACAGATAAATTTGTCCAGTTATTTGTCTACTCACTCACATTCTGAGCAGATTGCCGTTATTGTGCAAAATCACCTCAGACTGCACTGTGCTGCTCGGGGAAGTAAGGAAGGACTGCACTCTATTTATTTCAAGCCCTTTTATTTAGTAGAGGAGTATATTTGTCACAAAAAACCCGCACTGATCCGACTGTGGTCATCTGACACAGGCCACAAACACGTAAACAGCTCCTAAATTCACCACACAATAGCAAACAGCTCTTAAATAATGCAGTAAACAATATCAGCAGACGAGCTCTGTACTCTTAAACTCTCCAAATAAAGCACAGCACAGTGCACAGACATGCTCGCAAAATAGTACAACATACGCGCCCAAACCCCCACAGATGCCAAACGGACAAAAAGTCTCTGCTCGCCCCCCCCCCCCCCAAAAAAAATAACATGACCTCAGCACAGTCGCATTCGTACCTATCACCGGAGAAATTGTTATCGCCTATGCGCCTTAGATTACGCTCCAAGGCAGACCCAGGCCTCAGCTTGCGAGCGCTCGTGACAGCCGACCACAAAGGGCAACATCCCGCCCCCCCCCCCCCCCCCCACCCCGCCACCTCACACACGTGAAAGCTGCATTGTTCTTCTCATGTATACCGCCAGCGTCTCAGGTCTGGACCTGCCTTCACGTCTATTGTCAGAATAGCTCATAGCTCGTTGATACACACGATTAACGCGGCCGGGAAAACATTTAGTACTCGCATGTAACCGAGATGGTGACGGAAAACCAGTCACTCTGATCTGCGCTGCAGGTGCGTGTAATCATTGAGAACACTCTATTTATTTTTTCGAACAACTTATTTAACAATACAGTATTTCTATCACGCTATCACAAAAAACCCACCCAGATGTACCCTGGGCCATGTTGCACAGCCTACAGACAGGCACCCAATCATAATTTCAGTACACACTATATCAAACTGCTACTAAATAATTCCTCACACAGATGTGTAGATACGCTCAGTACTCGTAAACTATTCTAATAACGCATAGCAGAGCCTGCAGATCCGTTCGCAAAATAACTCAGCAGACGTGCGCAGCTAGCCCCCACTCCGCACCCTGCCCACAGGATCGTGAAGTTACGCATCCGTCTGATTTCAGACCTCGCACAACCCCTGCTCGGCTTCCGCAAGCGTGGGTTGGCGCGGTCAACGCGCTCGTCAGCGGTCAAAGCACACACATACGTCCGACCAGGACCGCGATCCGTCACAATCCCGAGCCGCAACCACCGAACGCGGGTGAAAGTCAACTTTATATCAACGTAGCTTATTTCCATAGCGCAACCTCCATACGGTAGACGCATCATAGCAGCGCATGTCTTTACCTCCTATGACACTGTAGCACCCTGCACATTGCTCCTCACATGACATTACACGGCCCTTTAACTAAACATAACTACACATCCCTGCTCTCGCCTCGTCGCGTGACCAGCCATCTTAGACCTTCTCCATATTATTCTTACTTTACATAATTTTTTTTAAAAAAAAGAAGATCTAATTTACACCTCCCACCCGTCCCACCATCAACATACGCAAACGTCCTCAACCCTATCTTGACACTCATATATCACCCCACAAACCATGTCCATCAATCAATTTACCATTCTCATCCCCTCTTTTCGAATTACAAACGTAGCCTCTATCTAAACACCAATCAACTCATCTTTCTCGCACTTTCAACAATAAAATCAATTTTACACACACCCAGAAATACCAAACGCAATTAAAGAGTCAAACTTTTATACAGAGCATCAAGCACATACCACACTCCCACCAACATTCTAAGCCTGGTCCATATTTACAACCTCCACCTTGAATTAAATATTATTACCACTGACGCAACATTCTTTCAGCGCTCGCATTGTACCTATTTTTCGGCTCTTAAGTGTTGTCACTAGCGGTCGAATATCACTATCTATAGATTGCATAAATTTCCACATAAAAAAAAATCTCGCCCCGCCGTTTAGAGACTCCTATATCCGAACACATAGCATCATTCAACTATCACTTGCTCTTATCTAATAACTCATCCATTAGGTCTGGGGGCTAGGTCACCCCTTTCTTTGTTTCTTTCTTTCTTTCAGCAGCAGACAGCTATTTTTTTACAGTGGTGGGTGGCTAAATTGCGCCACCAACTTAACATCACCATTCGCGAAACATATCTTCAAATACCTAATCACATAAAGACGATCAAATTATATCAGACAACGCTATTGATATTTCTAAGACCTCGCGCATAGTATTCGATCAATCTCTTTGCGTATGGCGGTCACAGATCTATCTAGTCCTCTTACGTTAAAAGATCATCCCCACCTCGGCATTGACCAACCTACCCCGCAACATCGCTACCCAATTATTCCTCAACCGAGCAGACGAATACAGCTACACTCCATGTCTCTTGGCTGAATAGAGCTTTCCTAGTCCTAAACCCTCCAAGGGCACCACATTTCTCGAAATGTAACCAAGTCTTGGAGCGTAGCACACCATATCGATCGATAGTAACAGATCTCAAAGTGCCTTAATTTAATAGCATATACTTAAGAAGAACAAGAACAGAGCGATATTTATACACAACGTAGTTCGATACATTTTTAAGTAAATCATCCAATCTATCATGTGTAAAGTATTGTTCTAGAGTCCATGATCGGTGCATCGAAGGTTCCGGTAAGAGAGAGAGAGAGAGAGAGAACATAAACACACACACATTCCTAAGACTAGAACGTTCAACACTTAAATACGAGCAATAATCTTAGATCGCTTACTTTTCCGTCCTGTTAGACATACATCGTTCTCCCCAGTCACCCTACGCTGAGCTATCTCCACCCCAATCGTAAAACTTTTCCTTTCTATGATACGAGCCCAATATAGTCCTGCGGACACATCTAGTGCCCAATGATCACACCAGATCACGAGTCGGAAATAGTATTATTACTCCATCAGGTCTATATAAAAATGATAGTTATTAGCAGCCGGTACATCCTACAAGCAAACAGATACGCATAACAGCAGCGTCCAACATGTGAAAATTACAAGTCATCCCGTCACCAACTCTGTAAACACCCGTCTGTCGGGTAAGTGTGTACATAATGATTACAGCCCCTCACAAATACCCACAGCTAACTTAGCTATGACGCTGAAGTTTCGATTTTACACCAAGCATACGAGAGGGTGGGGATCGCGTAAATCAAAATGTGTTTAGAGGAATGTGTCAACTTTCATCACGCATGAGATGGAAGTCCTCTGATGACCGACGGGTTCACCGTTAACGATCGCAAGTAGACAGTGGTTTAAATCACATACCAAACACGTAGCCACATACGACTAGAACGCTGGCTATATCACGTGACTAAAGCATCCAAATAGAATACTGGGGAAAAAATCTACCTTCACCAACTTGTCCTTCTCTGGAATAAATCAGTTAACGTTTAAATCGTACCTATTCGCAGCTCTGTCTCAATCGATCATCCCGTACACCCTCTGGTATCATTTAACACAGATGTGAGTAAGTTTAGACGTGAATGATTCTCGGTCCTCCTGAAAAGCATCAAATACACTATTCAACTCGCGTGTATCACTGCTACCTCAGTAGACATACACTATAATACGAACTCAACGAGAAAAAATTGACTGCCTTCCTTATTCCGCTCGGTTTGATGTCATCGTTTTCCTGCATTCCTCTTGTTGCCGCATACTTGAACCATACACAAATTCCCCCCTGCGAACCAGAAGATAAACAAGTACGTTATCATTTTCACCGCATTTCGGTTTATATTAGGTTAGTTTACATCTATGTGCTAATCAGTTTTCGCATTTCTTTCGATTTATGTCAGATCCATCCATGCGACCACGACATAAGTTATCGTTCTCTGTTCTAAAATTGCCTCTAAATGTAAACAAGGCGTATCCAGTCACCTTCACATTCGGAGAGCGCTTGCTCTGTTTTTCTGTATCTCTATGTACATGTTGTACTTGTACCTAGTTTGAGGCATACAGCATTGCGCGCATTTCCGGCGAATGGTCAAAACAAGGTCCTGTTGCAGTAACTGAGATCGTTCTGTTTATAGAAAGGTTGGAGAAGGTAATAGATATCTCTTTCTCCGACTTAAACTGCAGACATCAGATGGGTGAAGATAAATGCATACTCATCTATGCTTAGAAAGGGAGAATGCTTTTTTATTATTAAGTGGGTTTTGACAGGAGTGAATATGATTTTATATATGCGAGTGTTTCAGCGAAGGGTGAAAGACGTCAGGTTCGCTGGCTGGGGGGAGACACTGTTTACATGTCCTGTTGGAGATGCGGGGGGAGATAGAGATCTGCGCTATTCAGGAATCCATTTGTGCACTGTATGTCGTTAGACAATAGCTGGAGAGCAAGTATAGGGTGAGCTCACTTCAGCATTCTGGTCCTGGGGGTTGAGTGGCCGGCTGTTTAGATGGACAGCTATGTGGCTTTGACATGCCGCCAGCGGCGCTCGGACACTTGCTTTGTAACACACTATGGGATTAGTTTGAGCATTTAGTACTTGTTTCGGTGGTTATTGCATTAAGAACTGTAATATTGAAGGTCATGTCATCAGCGGTACAGCTGTGTAATTGAGTAAGTGTGTTTAGGTATTTGAAGATATGTTTCGCGAATGGTGATGTTAAGTTGGTGGCGCAATTTAGCCACCACTGTAAAAAAATAGCTGTCTGCTGCTGAAAGAAAGAAAGAAACAAAGAAAGGGGTGACCTAGCCCCCAGACCTAATGGATGAGTTATTAGATAAGAGCAAGTGATAGTTGAATGATGCTATGTGTTCGGATATAGGAGTCTCTAAACGGCGGGGCGAGATTTTTTTTTATGTGGAAATTTATGCAATCTATAGATAGTGATATTCGACCGCTAGTGACAACAGTTAAGAGCGGAAAAATAGGCACAAATCGAGCGCTGGAAGAATGTTGCGTCAATGGTAATAATATTTAATTCAAGGTGGAGGTTGTAAATATGGACCAGGCTTAGAATGTTGGTGGGAGTGTGGTATGTGCTTGATGCTCTGTATAAAAGTTTGATTCTTTAATTGCGTTTGGTATTTCTGGGTGTGTGTAAAATTGATTTTATTGTTGAAAGTGCGAGAAAGATGAGTTGATTGGTGTTTAGATAGAGGCTACGTTTGTAATTCGAAAAGAGGGGATGAGAATGGTAAATTGATTGATGGACATGGTTTGTGGGGTGATATATGAGTGTCAAGATAGGGTTGAGGACGTTTGCGTATGTTGATGGTGGGACGGGTAGGAGGTGTAAATTAGATCTTCTTTTTTTAAAAAAGATTATGTAAAGTAAGAATAATATGGAGAAGGTCTAAGATGGCTGGTCACGCGACGAGGCGAGAGCAGGGATGTGTAGTTATGTTTAGTTAAAGGGCCGTGTAATGTCATGTGAGGAGCAATGTGCAGGGTGCTACAGTGTCATAGGAGGTAAAGACATGCGCTGCTATGATGCGTCTACCGTATGGAGGTTGCGCTATGGAAATAAGCTACGTTGATATAAAGTTGACTTTCACCCGCGTTCGGTGGTTGCGGCTCGGGATTGTGACGGATCGCGGTCCTGGTCGGACGTATGTGTGTGCTTTGACCGCTGACGAGCGCGTTGACCGCGCCAACCCACGCTTGCGGAAGCCGAGCAGGGGCTGTGCGAGGTCTGAAATCAGACGGATGCGTAACTTCACGATCCTATGGGCAGGGTGCGGAGTGGGGGCTAGCTGCGCACATCTGCTGAGTTATTTTGCGAACGGATCTGCAGGCTCTGCTATGCGTTATTAGAATAGTTTACGAGTACTGAGCGTATCTACACATCTGTGTGAGGAATTATTTAGTAGCAGTTTGATATAGTGTGTACTGAAATTATGATTGGGTGCCTGTCTGTAGGCTGTGCAACATGGCCCAGGGTACATCTGGGTGGGTTTTTTGTGATAGCGTGATAGAAATACTGTATTGTTAAATAAGTTGTTCGAAAAAATAAATAGAGTGTTCTCAATGATTACACGCACCTGCAGCGCAGATCAGAGTGACTGGTTTTCCGTCACCATCTCGGTTACATGCGAGTACTAAATGTTTTCCCGGCCGCGTTAATCGTGTGTATCAACGAGCTATGAGCTATTCTGACAATAGACGTGAAGGCAGGTCCAGACCTGAGACGCTGGCGGTATACATGAGAAGAACAATGCAGCTTTCACGTGTGTGAGGTGGCGGGGTGGGGGGGGGGGGGGGGCGGGATGTTGCCCTTTGTGGTCGGCTGTCACGAGCGCTCGCAAGCTGAGGCCTGGGTCTGCCTTGGAGCGTAATCTAAGGCGCATAGGCGATAACAATTTCTCCGGTGATAGGTACGAATGCGACTGTGCTGAGGTCATGTTATTTTTTTGGGGGGGGGGGGGGCGAGCAGAGACTTTTTGTCGGTTTGGCATCTGTGGGGGTTTGGGCGCGTATGTTGTACTATTTTGCGAGCATGTCTGTGCACTGTGCTGTGCTTTATTTGGAGAGTTTAAGAGTACAGAGCTCGTCTGCTGATATTGTTTACTGCATTATTTAAGAGCTGTTTGCTATTGTGTGGTGAATTTAGGAGCTGTTTACGTGTTTGTGGCCTGTGTCAGATGACCACAGTCGGATCAGTGCGGGTTTTTTGTGACAAATATACTCCTCTACTAAATAAAAGGGCTTGAAATAAATAGAGTGCAGTCCTTCCTTACTTCCCCGAGCAGCACAGTGCAGTCTGAGGTGATTTTGCACAATAACGGCAATCTGCTCAGAATGTGAGTGAGTAGACAAATAACTGGACAAATTTATCTGTAGAGGAGTTACAGGTCTGGATTGGAATGAATATCTTGATGGGTGTGGTTGTGTTGCCAAGTATACTGCACTACTGGAGTTCAGAAACTTTCTTATGTCAGCCTTACATATCGAAACCTATGAGTAGTAAAAGTTTCAAAAAGATATGTCGCAAATAAATAAAGTACACTCGTTCCTCCTTCCATCAGCTTATGCACTGACATTATTTCCGAAAATTAGCAGCTGTTTCGCTATTTGGACATAAGTGTTCTGCATTATTTACGAGCAGTTTGCATGTCTGTAGGCTGGGCTATGAGTTATTTTTAACCGTTTACAATTAGCAAGCGTGTGTCTAGAACATTATAAATGTGTTATGTAGGAGTGTTTTGCAGGTCTGTATGGTGTGGAACATGTCGGTGTGATACATATACTCCATTCCTAAATAAAGTAAATTGGTTCCTCCATCCATGGGCCTAGTGCAGGGTGAGTCCTTTTACCCAAAACGTGTACAAAGAGGTTGAGTGCTGGTGGCTTAGTTTAACGGTGATGAGCTTGGTTTACACAATTTTCTTAGGTTGGTGGCGGAAGCACCAGTGAGCTTCGTTTAATGGCAGATTTCAAACTTGGCGCTGGTTCCTAGTAGGACGTGGCGGTCAGGTTGCTGAGGTTAGTACAAGTGCCCTTTATTTACAACAATTTTGTTAGGTTGGTAGAGAAAGCAGAAGTGACCTTTCTTTACTGCCAGAATTCAAACTCGGTGCTGGTTCCTAGGAAGAGGTGGCTGTCTGGTCCTCGAAAAGTAGTTGAAATTAGGTAGTTGATCACCTTTGCATAGGTATATGAAACTGTAAATTGAATTATTTAATATGTTTAAAAACGAATTGGAATTAAGTACTTAGGTATTGACAGAAGACTAGGTTTGTCGCGTGTATGGAGGGTGTGTGACATAAGCGGGGCGGCAGCGCAGCGATTGTACAGTTATTACACGCGCGCGAGAGAGAGTCAATCAGTGAGCGTTCTAGTGTGGTCCAAACGTGCTGTTATATAGTCATGGTGGGTTCCACTGTCAAGCAAACTTTGCCACCAAAAGTGTAGCACTGCGTTCTCGCTCGCACAGGGACACGTGGTGGACAGTGAGCCCAGGAAAACAACTTTGGCGCCAAAAGTGTGGCAGTGAACAGCCGACCATTGTGTGATTCAGCTCCAAGGCCATCAATTTATGCGGGAAACGTGCGGAGGCGACGAATACACGTGGTGAGCGGACAAGGGACCACTGTGACGTCAAACTTGGCAAGTTCCAGCGTGTCCAGCGAAAACATGTTTACGACGTGGGAGCGATCGCTGGGCTCGCCCCCAGCATACCGGCCGCTCAGTGTGGGCGGCCGCCTCATGTGACAGGCATCGGCAGTGTCTCCACGCGCTGGCCAGGGGGTGGCGAAGATCTGAACTAATTCAGTTGGAGCGCGAACGTCGTGGTGACTGCACTGCGATATCAAAGATGTGTGTGCTGACTGTGTTGGAGAACAAGTGATGACTGCACTGCTTGAAATAAAGTGGTTTCTCGGATGTTGTGACAGTTTATAGAGACCGAAACTATATCCCAAACACCAGGGCAAGATCTATCACGTGTGACATCGGAAAGAGAGGACCATTGTTTGGCTGTAAGGACACAACAACACCTCCTTAGTGCTGCATGGTAACTGGCGCCTGACCTCGCAGAACCCACTGGACGTGTTGTATTGAGGCAAACGTTGTACAGAAGGCTTCAGCAGGATAGTCTTTATTATTGGAGGTACCTCTAATGCGTCTCCACAGAAAGGAACGTCTAGAGTGGAGTCGTCAACATGGCACTTGGATGGTCGAACAGAGGGCCAATGTTCTTTTCACAAATGAGTCCCGATTTGGTCTGGAGAGTGATTCTCGACGGATTCACATCTGGAGGGAAAATGGAACACGATTTCGGGACCCAACATAGTGGAGAAATGCCGATACCGACGAGTATCATTAATAATATGGGTAGGGTTTATGTTGACCACTCCAACACCTCCTCATGAAGTTGCACGGGTGAATTGACAAGGTTTAACTGCTGCCAAGCATCGTGCCGAGATCTTGTGATTTCATCAACGGTTGTTTTTAGATGCTGTGGGCTCATACTTCGCACTGAAGGACGATAATGCTCGAACCTCATAAAGCAAGAGTGGTTGATATTTTCTTGGAAACGGGAAATATTGCACGCCTGGCGTCGCCTGCTCGCTCTCCCGATTTAAGTCCTATAGAGCATGTCTGGGATGCACTAGGGAGTCAGGTCGCATCACGCCAGCGTCCACCAGCGTCCTCCAAGACTTGCGAGCAGCTCTGCAAGAAGAATGGGCCCTATTGCCGCAACATGAGACTGATGACATCATTCACAGCATGCCCCGTAGTTGGCAGGCTTGTATTGCTGCCAGATGTGCCACAATCCATACTGAGCACATTAACCAATTGTGGGAATATGTGTGCAAACCCATTAAATTGGAAGAAACGAAGAACATTTTTGTCTACCGTTATGCATGTTGCAGTTGTTTACGTTCTGTATTCATTACATTGTTCCTACTTTACTATCACCTATTTATAGTGTTATGTGGCAAGATGAAAGCAATTTTTCAAAATTTCCGTTGTTGCTTTAATTTTGGACACCAGTGTACATAAGTGACACTTCAGTGGACATGGATTGTTCCCAAGTTACATATTTCATAGTGTACAAGTTTTAATTGAGTGATCTAATATTTTGTGTATGTTATACTATCTGCTGGATCTTCTCCAGAGGTAAATCTAGGCTTATTAGGACCCACTACAGTGCCAACACAAATGTCTCGAGTGCATTTTTTTCCTTTTTTTCTCGCCTGCGAGTTTTCCTGGGCCCCTGGCGAAGAGATTGCTACTGCCGGTTCTTGCTGGGAAAGTTCTGCATCGAAATCCTTTGTATCTGCTGAACTTAATTGTAAAGAAATGTGGAGAATCCATTGTAGAACCCCTAACCCACATAATAAATGCATCTTTTACAAATGGAGTATTCCCTGACCTACTAAAGACTTCTAAAATTACCCCACTTCACAAAAAGGCTCTAAAAATGATGTAGCCAATTACAGGCCCATAGCACAACTCAGCTGATTCTCAAAAATGTTTGAAAAATTATTTTACCCCAGATTGGAAGACTTCACTAATAAGCTATCCTTATTAACAAAACACCAGCATGGTTTTAGAAAGCAAAAGACAACTACCACAGCTATTTATGAGTATCTCAACAAAACCTTAAAAGCACTGGATAATAAGGAAATCACCACTGATATCGTTTTAGATTTATCCAAAGCCTTTGATGTAATTGACCATACCATACTCCTTAAGAAGTTGGCAAGTAAAGGTATAAGAGGAATTGCAAACAAATGGTTAGAATCTTACCTGTCAAACAGATTTCAAAAAGTTGAAATTAATTTTGAAAAAAAGAATACAACCGCCCATCAATCTATTGTCCACTCCTCTGACACAATGCCTATTAGATATGGTGTGCCACAAGGCTCAATCCTGGGACCCATACTGTTTCTGCTATACATTGATGATATAAGCACGAAGCTTGCTACAGGACATACCACACTATTTGCCGATGTCACAAGTATACTAATAACAGGTACTGATACAGAGGACCACAACCAAAAAATTAAACCGCTTATGTTGTCACTCAGCAAATGGTTCAACGAGAACAAACTGATTATAAACATACAGAAAACAACTTACATCAACTTCAGACTCTCATCCCAAAAACAAGAAATGCCTGATGTAATTCTAAATAACCAAGAGCTTATGTGTGTGGACTCTGTCAAGTTTCCTGGCATATGGCTTGAAGAAAATCTTAAGTGGGAGACTCACACAAATTATATCTCAAAAAAGCTCTCAACTCTGTGTTACATTTTAAGGATACTCAAAAAATCAATCACAAATTCTGTTCTCATACATGTATATTATGCTTACTTCCATTCTACATTACAGTATGGAATCATATTTTGGGGGAACTCACCTGGAGGTAGATATATTTTCAAAATGAAAAAAAGGCAATACACATAATATGTAATCTAAGACATAACGAATCATGCAGACAACATTTCAAAACAAATGGCATTATGACACTGCCCTCTGCTTACATTTATAATATCGTCTCATTTGTCAAGTCATACCTGTTAAACAATGACTGTACTCTAAAATTCAATGGAGATATTCACAACTATGCAACAAGGTAGCAACCTGACCTACATATGATTCAGTCCAGAAGTACCTGCTACCAAAAAAGTGTTTTAAATGTTGGGATACAAATGTATAACAATTTACCCAATGAAATCAAAGCAACAAAGAACTCAAGAGCCTTCACACATAAGTTAAAAAAATATCTCTTGGACCATTGGTTTTATGCAGTTGATCATTATTTTGAAAGGGGTTAAAAATGTAAACAATATGATAAATGTTCAATTAGGTCTGAAAATTATATACTGTGCATGTCTATGAAATATACTGGATTATTATATACTGTGCATGTCTATGAAATACACTGGACTACTTTACTATTAAATTTGTATTGGCTGTTTATATTTTACCATACAACATTTGTATTTACTGTTTAGTTAAAGATAGCTAACTTCCTCATTGCAAAATAATGTAAAATCAATTTATTAAAAATTACTTGCAAATATGTTCTCCTGACCTGTCCAATATCGTATGTACAACCTTACAATTCTATGATTTGTATTAACTGTTTTGTTTAAGATATATAATTTCCTTGCTACAAAATAATGTAAAAATCAATTTGTAAAAATTACTTGTAAATAGCCCTCTTGACTTGTCCAATATCATATGTACAGCTGTACAATACTATGATTGCCTGGATCAATACAATACAATATTATCTTTGTTGATCTTTCTAGCTCCCCTAGAACGTGCTCAGTCTGCTCTGGCCATTGTAATTAACACAAATGCGAAACCTTGCTGTTGGGAGATCAAAAATACGAATCGAATTTGTGCAAATAAATGCCCTAAACTCACGAGAAATATCACACGCAAAATAAATTCAATTCACACGCAACATACACTCCTGGAAATGGAAAAAAGAACACATTGACACCGGTGTGTCAGACCCACCATACTTGCTCCGGACACTGCGAGAGGGCTGTACAAGCAATGATCACACGCACGGCACAGCGGACACACCAGGAACCGCGGTGTTGGCCGTCGAATGGCGCTAGCTGCGCAGCATTTGTGCACCGCCGCCATCAGTGTCAGCCAGTTTGCCGTGGCATACGGAGCTCCATCGCAGTCTTTAACACTGGTAGCATGCCGCGACAGCGTGGACGTGAACCGTATGTGCAGTTGACGGACTTTGAGCGGGGGCGTATAGTGGGCATGCGGGAGGCCGGGTGGACGTACCGCCGAATTGCTCAACACGTGGGGCGTGAGGTCTCCACAGTACATCGATGTTGTCGCCAGTGGTCGGCGGAAGGTGCACGTGCCCGTCGACCTGGGACCGGACCGCAGCGACGCACGGATGCACGCCAAGACCGTAGGATCCTACGCAGTGCCGTAGGGGACCGCACCGCCACTTACCAGCAAATTAGGGACACTGTTGCTCCTGGGGTATCGGCGAGGACCATTCGCAACCGTCTCCATGAAGCTGGGCTACGGTCCCGCACACCGTTAGGCCGTCTTCCGCTCATGCCCCAACATCGTGCAGCCCGCCTCCAGTGGTGTCGCGACAGGCGTGAATGGAGGGACGAATGGAGACGTGTCGTCTTCAGCGATGAGAGTCGCTTCTGCCTTGGTGCCAATGATGGTCGTATGCGTGTTTGGCGCCGTGCAGGTGAGCGCCACAATCAGGACTGCATAGGACCGAGGCACACAGGGCCAACATCCGGCATCATGGTGTGGGGAGCGATCTCCTACACTGGCCGTACACCACTGGTGATCGTCGAGGGGACACTGAATAGTGCACGGGACATCCAAACCGTCATCGAACCCATCGTTATACCATTCCTAGACCGGCAAGGGAACTTGCTGTTCCAACAGGACAACGCACGTCCGCATGTATCCCGTGCCACCCAACGTGCTCTAGAAGGTGTAAGTCAACTACCCTGGCCAGCAAGATCTCCGGGTCTGTCCCCCATTGAGCATGTTTGGGACTGGATGAAGCGTCGTCTCACGCGGTCTGCACGTCCAGTACGAACGCTGGTCCAACTGAGGCGCCAGGTGGAAATGGCATGGCAAGCCATTCCACAGGACTACATCCAACATCTCTACGATCGTCTCCATGTGAGAATAGCAGCCTGCATTGCTGCGAAAGGTGGATATACACTGTACTAGTGCCGACATTGTGCATGCTCTGTTGCCTGTGTCTATGTGCCTGTGGTTCTGTCAGTGTGATCATGTGATGTATCTGACCCCAGGAATGTGTCAATAAAGTTTCCCCTTCCTGGGACAATGAATTCACGGTGTTCTTATTTCAATTTCCAGGAGTGTATAATAAACAAAAGACGCCCCCAAAAGTACAATAGATATAAAACACTTTGCGCAAGGTAGTCTGCAGCTGCTGAGCAATGAACAAGCGAGGAAGACGGACTGGAAATGGTGGCTACAACAAATCTTTGGACTTTATGGTGTGTCTTACCATGGCGTTCTAATTGCGAAATGTTAAGACAGTTCCAGTAGTAAGAATCAGGGTCGACATGAAATTCGCTGCTTGTAGCTGATTACGGTACCAATGAAACGTAACGTGAAGACATGCTGTGGCTCGGCAATTGCATGTGCTGTCTGCCTACCAAACTTACGACTTCAACATCAAAATGCTATACGAGGGGGATCACTGCTCACTATACATCGATTAAATGTTAACAATGGTCTCAGAAACGTGGGAACCTGTACAGCAATGGAAATATCGTCACAGTGAGACAACAAATTAGATATACAAATAACTGACTATATTTGGTAGTTAAGGGTCGCCTAGTCAGGATGAGTTGTCAGTCAGTCAGGGCTCTAATAGGAGAGCAAGTGTGCGCTGTACGCTATTGATTTATTTCGATCAAAATTCTAAATGAATCAATTAAAATGACTGTATGCAGTTACTATCGTGCAAACGTCAGTTCTCTGAACATTAGCAGCTTAACTACACGTGAATGCAGCTCTAATACATTAGCGGATACCTTAAATCTAATTGGAAGACTGCTTGGGAAGATCTACAATCTTTCGTAATCTGCACAGTTCACAAATGCAAAGTAATGAAGTGCAAGACTCGCAAAATAAGCAACCCAAGCTGAGCAGTAAATACTGCAGATAATGAGCTGCTCCAATAATGGACAGTGCTATATTACAAAATTTGAAACATACTTCAAACTCAGCGATTGTGCGGCACTACGCACAAGGCAACGCTGAATGTAAGTAGCAGAAATAGCGACAGAGAAAAACTGTCACTGACACCTGGAGAGGACCAGACAAGATCACCGCAGCAAGTGCCGAAAAGGAATCTTCTCTCAATCTCTCCCTCTTCTTTAAAAATTCAACCTGGAGATGAGGACCTTCAGCCATTGCCTCTGGGATGAGCTAAAACTACACTTTCTTTTCCAGTATACAAAGAAACCCTGCACAAATTTCTCATTCTTGGCTCACCGAATGCCTTTTGGTATGCATCAGGTTAGTTTGACTCCTAGCCAAGTTGCACTCATTGGTCGAACCCTCTGCGCCAAATAACGTTGTAGGAAAAGATTCACATGATTCAAGATTCACATTATTGAATAACCAGATTTTGAAGGAAAGACAACGTGTTATCACACGGTGGGAAAGCGGTGTCATGCCATCCTCTTCTACAATCTGCGTACAGGAAGGTGAATTCGTCACACACAGCTAACGTCTGGGGGCTTTTCGGCGCCTGCTTTCAAACAGGAAAAGGCAATAGTAACTGAAACGGGTGGCCAGAGGCTTCTGTGAAAAGTAGTGCCCACAAGGTCTGTCTCCTTTCATCAAAGTCTTTGTGGCAGACCTCCTGTGGTCAAGCCAGAACTACTAGTCGACCACTTCAAACGCTCGCTTCCCATCAGGACAAACTGAAACCTTTCTCCAGAGCCAGCTAGGCTTGTGCTAACCTCAAACCTAGCCTAAAATGAGCAAATAAAATGATTAAAGATCGATAGCGATATGTGGCTATAATATCACAATAGCTGGATATATTTACACGCTTAAGTAAGAACGTAGTTTAGTGTCTACATCTGGCATGACTGATTCATGCGAATCACCATGTATTGATGCACAGCGAATGTTATAGGGTTGAGTGATGAGTTCTTCCAAAGAAATTCCATTGAACTTGGCAGCAATTTGCTTTGGAGCATCCACAGATAATATGTCTTTTGTATCACTACATCGTCCGCCCCGGTAGCTGAGTGGTCAGCGTGACAGACTGTCAATCCTAAGGGCCCGGGTTCGATTACCGAATGGGTCGGAAATTTTCTCCGCTCAGGGACTGGGTGTTGTGTTGTCCTAATCATCATCATTTCATCCCCGTCGACGCGCAGGTCGCCGAAGTGGCGTCAAATTGAAAGACCTGCACCAGGCGGACGGTCTACCTGACGGGAGGCCCTAGCCACACGACATTTCCATTTATATCACTACATCGAGGATTTTTGAAAAACACTGCTGGATACATCTCATGAGCCAACATCATTTCTACACTAACAAGTTTACTATCACGGCAAATTAAGCTACATGTTGCATTATGCAGCATTATTTTCATGTCACATAGTTTTGATGGCATTGCCTCATGTGCGAGAAAAATTACCAATAATTAGTTCCACGTTTCCAGTCATCAACAGTCCAATGTCGGTGTTGACGGGCATAGGCAAGGAAAAAGATTTGTGTCGTGCAGCCATCAATGGTATACAAGCAGGGCCTTCAGCTCTGAAAGCCCATACTGATGATATTTCATTGGATGGTTTGCACGCTGACCCTTGTTCATGGCCCAGCATTGAAATCTGCAGAAATTTGCGGAAGGGTTGCACTTCTGTCATGTTGCACAATTCTGTTCGGTCATCGTTGGTCCCGTTCTTGCAGGATCTTTTTCCACCTGCAGCAATGTCAGAGATTTGATGTTTAACTGGCTTCCTGGTACTCACGGTACACTTGTGAAATGGTCGCATGCTGCGAGGGGTAGCCGCACTGTCTGAGGCATCTTGTCACGGTTCATGCGGCTCCCCCGTTGGAGGTTCGAGTCATCCTGCGGGCAGAGGTATGTGTGTTGTCCGTAGCGTAAGTTAAAGTTAGATTAAGTAGTGCGTAATCTTAGGGAACAATGATTGCAGCAGTTTAGTCCCATAAGATCTTACCACAATCTTCCAAAAAACTTCCAAATGTTCGTGCGGGAAAATCCCCACTTCATCAATACCTCAGAGATGCTGTGTCCCATCACTTATGCGCTGACTATACGACCACATAAAAAACTTACTTAAATCTTGATAACCTGTCATTGTAGCACCAGTAACCGATCTAACAACTACCCAGACACTTGTTGTCTTATATAGGAGTTGCTAACTGAAGCATTATATTCTGGATGTTTACATATCTCTGTATTTGAATACGCATGCCTATACTACGTTCGTTGGTGCTTCAGTGTACATTTTGTTACCACCATCACTAATATTTACATGATGGCTGCATTGTGGTGAAGACGACTTGCACTACTGCTGCACCTTTTGACACGTTCATCCTTTCAGAGCTCCAATGTGATCATAAAATGCTTTTTCAACGGCATTTAAAGTAAAACATTTTCAGCAGCTTATGGAAATTAAGCATGGAAAAAATATATATCATCTTTGCTTTCAGGTATAAAAGAAGCATGCACAGCAAGTCCATCGCTACTACCTACCTTCTCTCTCTCTCTCTCTCTCTCTCTCTCTCTCGAAAAAATCAATAAGGTTGAATAAGGTTGTGGTACTTGATTCTAAATGCAAAGCAAAGGTATTAGTTGTTAATTTAAGTTATCGTGGCAATTGTACACTGCAAGATCTGAACACTGCAGCTTCATTAGGGACTTTGAAACCATCCATTAGCTTGTTGGTGAAAGATAATGATGACTGCACGAAGCTGGTGCTTTCAAGAAATCTAGTAAGCTGGAATACCCTAAATATTCTGAAACATGTTATCCCCAAATACCTTGTGATGCTCCAACAGATGACAATGGATTTGATGAGATGGAAGAAGAGAGTGTTAATGATAATTAGATGTTCAAGTGGCTTAAATCCAAAAATGTGTGTAAGCTGCTCCTTGATATTTATAAAAAAAACTTGCAGAGAAGTGTTGTAATTGGAATGCAATATTGATTAGTATTTGTCTCCTAAAGACCTGATACCATTGTTTTGTTTCAGTGGTTACCTCAAGTGTTTCAGAGTGATGCTCTTATTTATTTGTTTATAAGTATGAACACTCTTAAAAGCATTATATGTTGAATGCACGATGTCAGACTGATGGCCCTACTAATATTAAACTGAACTGTGAAGACTGAAAAAAGGAGCAAGCAAAATAAATTTTTTTGGATCAGGACAAAGAGGGAATCAGCACACATTGTGGGGAGCCTACATCAGGGGCAAGTGTACATTCAGGGGCAAACCTATTCTTGTCCTTTGATAGACAGGTCCTTAACCTAACAATTTCTGGTGGACAAGGCAATGTTTGGAATTTGTTTATTTAAATTTTTTTGGGATACAAGGTGGTGTTTGAAATATAGTCTATTCATTTATTTAAACAACTTGTTGAGAAATTGATTGCACTGTATGGAATACTGTTTGCTTAAACAATTTACAGGATACAAGGTGGGGTATAGAATATAGTTTATTTAAAGAATTTGTCAGGAAATTGATTGAAGTGTGTAGAATATTTAAACAATTGGGATGCTTTTCATTCCATTCACGTAAGGAAACAGGTTAGTACACTGTCACAGATTGCTTAAACATATCTCAGAAGGTTTCTTGTGTCTGGCCACGCATGCAGACTGCCTGGAATCAGGGCATGCCAGAAGGACTTTTAAAATGCCGGTGGGCTCACCATACCGCTGTCAGCTGTTGGGTTGGGTTGTTTGGGGGAAGAGACCAAACAGCAAGGCCATCGGTCTCATTGGATTAGGGAAGGAAGTCGGCCGTGTCCTTTCAAAGGAACCACCCCGACATTTGCCTCGAGCGATTTAGGGAAATCACGGAAAACCTAAATCAGGATGGCCGGACGCGGGATTTAACCGTTGTCCTCCCAAATGCAAGTCCAGTGTGCTAACCACTGCGCCACCTTGCTCGGTGTCAGCTGTTAGCGGCTCCACAGTTGTATGAAGCACTATGCTAATCACTGAACGAAAGTGTCAGATGGCGGCAAACATTTGATATTGATACCTGAGAAATTCCTGTCAAAACACATGCTCTCTCTCAAATACCCATGCCATGTTGCAAGCCACTGCCTGGCCTGCACGCACCATTGGTCGTGCTCAGACCGAACTGCAAACAAATCAGTTTTTACCTGGTAAACCCTGAGCTGTGAATTTCCCGGAAATATTTTGTCAGTCTGTCAGACTGACTGGCTAATTAATTAAATTGATATCCTTTAGTGTGGGACAGTTTCTGCTTGGTTCCTATTGGTGGATACTAGGACTGGAATATTTGATGGGATTTGATCCTGCAACCACCCAGGTTCCAAACCCTACTGGATTTGTTTTCCCTTGCCTCTTATCAGTGGATACTGACACAGTTAGGTCATTTGGTAGGAAGTTCATTGCATTGGAGATAGTTGAAAATTTCAAATTTCTGATCAGCTTCATGCTATGCCTGTAAAGAATCTGCGGAGTGTTGGACTGGTGTATATGCTTGCAATACCATTATCAGTAATGATGAATTAATCAGTCAGGAATTTGATGATGCAATTTGGTTTCTAAAGCACTATATAACCCCTAAGCTAGTTCCCTCCACTACTTTCAAAAGGAGGAGGAGGAGGAGGAGGAAAGGTCTACCGCTTGGTAGGATAAACACGACAACAACAAGTACCTTTACAAGACAGAGTCAACTGTGATGTATTGAGAAGCACTAAACACGACACAATTAAACCACGATCCAATCCGTAGCAGTAGTTGTCACGGCTAGATGTCAGAGATCACTGAAAATCTCGCCCATCCCACACACACATGCAGCCTGCCAATCCTCTCATATGCCACCGGCGGCAATGCTCACAGGTTGATGAAAACTATTGGCACGGCCACAGCTGCAGTCTTGGATGAGCATGTATGCCACAGCACACCACCCCCTGCCACGGAGGACGTCCATGGATGATCGGAGTGGTAGGAATTCGGAAGTTATCAAGCCGTCCAGCACAGACACCCATAATTTAGAATCTTCTCTCAGCAAACATACATGTCCGCTTCTGCTGCTGCTCATCCAGCACACTGGGAACTTCACCAGCCCTGGGCACCAGGGGCGAGATAAGACAGGTTGACACATTCTTTGTACCTAACTGTCTGTCAAAGGCTGAGCTAATCCATTACTTTTGATTGCTCATTCCTCGGGACCACTGCTACAGCCAGCCATAGTGCACTGCGAAACAAGCTGCAGCAGCTCGGATGGATACAGTAGTTCTAACCAATTTCACCAAGACACAGACCCCCAGTTTAAAGAACACACTTTACCCAATCTTAGGCAGCGATGTTGTCCATACCCCAGTTCAGTTTGTTGTCCATACCCCAGTTCAGTATAGAAATCAAACAGTATCTTTCTCTTGGAAGGAAAATATAAAAAATACATAGAGTCTTAAAATTCAATCAATCAGATTGGTTGAAGAAATCTATATAGATTTAGATACAGATATGAGAATTCAAGCCAAAAATGAGTTTGAAAAAGATTTCTACAAATTATTGAATAATTCAGTGTTTGGAAAAACAATCGAAAAAATAAGAAACAAAGTGGATATAAAATTAGTGTCATATGGAAATAAATCTGATGAACTTATAGCTAAACAAACTTTAAAGAAAGACCTATATTTAATGAAAATCTCGTTGCTATTCATATGAATAAAACAAAAATTGTGTTCAATAAAAACATCTATGTTGGTATGAGTATACTTGATTTATCTGAAGAACTGATGTATGATTTTCACTATAGAATAATGAAACCAAAGTATGGAGAAAATATTGAGTTTGTTATCAAGATATGGACAGTTACATGTACAGTATAAAAACTGAAGATTTTCATGAAGACATGAAAACAATGATTGATAAATTTGATACTAGTGATTGTCCTCAAAATAATATTTATGGTATTCCACAAGTAAACAACAAAGTTATAGGAAAAATGAAAGATGAATGCAGTAGAAAATTAATGGAAAAATTTTGTGATCTGAGAGCAAAAATGTATGCTTATAAAGTTGGTGATAAAATAGAGAAAAAATTTAAAGGAGTTAAGAAATGTATTGTCAAAAATAGAATAAGCTTAGAAGATTATAAAGATTGTTTGTTTAACAATAGAGAACAGTACAGAAGAATTAATATGATTCAAAGTGAAAAACCTGAAATATACACAGTTGAAATAAACAAGAAAGCATTGAGTCCTCATGATGACAAAAGATATGTTTTGAAAAATGAAGTAGATACATTCAAATTATAAAAATTTCTTACATTCGCCATAATTCATTTTATTTATTTTCTTATGTACACATTTTATAAAACAGTATTAAAATTCATTTTCTTACATTCACCTTTTGTATGAAAACAATAATTATTTTTGAAAATATTAATTGTTATTTATTTTTCTAAGTAATTTGAATCAAATTAAGTGAGTTCAACCTGAAGAGTGGATTATAGTAGATCCATTTAGTAGGTTTTGGATAAGTTTTCATTTTCTAGTGAACCTCCTAAATGGATCTACTTGTGAGGTCATCCACATGAGTGCTAAAAGGAATCCGTTAAACTTCGGTTACACAATAAATCAGTCAGATCTAAAGGCTGCAAAGTCAACTAAATACCTAGGAATTACAATTACGAACAGCTTAAATTGGAAGGAACACACAGAAAATGTTGTGAGGAAGGTGAACCAAATACTGTGTTTTATTGGCAGAACATTTAGAAGATGCAACACATCTACACGGTGTGCATGGAGAAATTTAAAAGAAGAGCAGAATGTTTTGTATTATTGAGAAACGAGGCAGAGTGTGTCATTGCCATGATAAAGGATTTGGGGTGGACATTATTAAAACAAAGGCATTCTCGTTGCTGTGGAATCTTCTCACGAAACTTCAATCACCAAATCTCCGCACCATCCTCGTGTAGTGCTGTGTCATGTAATGATGGCAGGGAGAGGCCTGAATGCAAATGTAGATGAGAAGCCAGGGAGTGGAATGACAGCCGATGGAATCTCCCTGTTTGCATCCCTGTATCCACACTGTGACTGATCTCAAACACCAATTGACAATCTGGCCACAGGGTGCACGCCCACATCCAGTGAGACACTGTGGCCGAGCTGACAGCAAGAGGATCTTCTGGGATGGCATGGCAGCAGTCTGGGGGCAGCACCTTCATGGACATCAACAGAGGCTACAGAACAGACTGACACAGACATTAGCTACAATACTAATGGTGGTGGCACTGCAATGTCGGTCTCCATTGGCACCAGGCCGGACAGTGCCAGCCATGACTGGCAGAGAGTGAGAGATGACCGCAGCAGTGGTGGTGTGTTGCGAACCTCAGTGGGCACTACTCTGGATGGTGCCAGCCACATAAATGACCACTGTTGTGGATCCCAGCAGTGTACTGGGTCTGTGGGCAAAAGTTCTGTGGCAGAATCACTGACATAAGAGCACCACGGCTGGTTCTGGTGACGTCAGTGCAGCACAGCAGAACCTTGTACGACATAAGAAGAACATCCTATGGCAGCTGTTATGACACTTTGTTCCCAACACTGTTTCTTGCCGAAAACTTTGAGAAAGACTTCATCCTAAGGCTGAAATTTTGTCTGACCCAGTGTAATGAATTGTTTCCACACTGTTTGCAGAAGATGCAACAGAGTAAAGTGGCGACGACTGTGTAACAATTCTGTCAACGACTTCTTGCCGTGTGGCATAGTGTGGTAGGAGGAAAGAAAAAAAATTTGAGGTTTGCTCTCATGTGCGAGAAAAACATAATTTCTCCATGAAACTGTTGAATGTTTGAACAAAACATTCAGCTTTACTGTTAGATTGAGAGTGAAAAGGGGCAGTAGTCACATTGGTGTGTGCCAGTTAGAGCACAAAACTGTTGAAAGTCAGGTGATGTGAACTGTGATCCATTGTTTGATACAAGGACCTCAGGAAAACTTTCAAGGTAAAAATTAGAAGGCAGAACTGATATCAATACATGCAGTAGTGGTGCACGTCATGGGGACAACAAATGGAAATTTACTGTATGCATCTACCACCAACAGTCATCACACATGCCAGAACGGATCTGTGAAATCAATACAGATACACTACCATGGTCTGGATGGACATGGCCACGTTCCGCAAAAACATTGCAACTTGAGATCATTTGCTCTATCTGGGTGTCCGTGCCCTACCAAATACAATGACTTTTGGCCAGTTTCTTTGGGCTGACTAGGCCCCAGTGACCTTGATGCAACAAAGACACAACTTTCTTTTGGCAGGAGTGAGGAATGATAATCCGTGCATTGTTATTCTCCGGATGCAACAGTGGAACACCTGATCACACAGATAGCATGTGATGAAGCAAAACGCAGCAATGCCTCACTGAGTTGGCGTTGTAGTTGGCAGAAGAGCCAACACCATGTTACTAGAGGAGGCCGAAATGCACGCGTTTTAGCTCACGCAAGCTGGCGCGAGGAGGGAAGAACTATACTGACATGAGGTCTCGAACATGACAAGGAATTAGAATTCAGAAAGCAGACAGAATTAGTTTGATACTTAACTTTAATCCATTAATGATAAACGTCGCTCTTGACGGTACATGATTCACAATATTATCTGTTCAGAATACATTTGTAGTAACTGAATATGGCGCCTTGCTACGCCGTAGCAAATGATGTAGCTGAAGGCTATGCTAAACTGTCGTCTCTGCAAATGAGAGCGTATGTAGTCAGTGAACCATTGCTAGCAAAGCTGGCTGTACAACTGGGGCGAGTGGGCTGTACAACTGGGGCGAGTGCTAGTGAGTCTCTCTGGACTAGACCTGCCATGTGGCGGCGCTCGGTCTGCAATCACTGATAGTGGCGACACGCGGGTCCGACGTATACTAACGGACCGCGGCCGATTTAAAGGCTACCACCTAGCAAGTGTGGTGTCTGGCTGTGACACCACAGTTGGTAATTTATACGCACCCACATTTCAAAAGCATGTGAACAGCTGCGTCAGAAGCAGTTGCTCCAGCAATACCAAAAAAATCGAGAGGAAAATTAGGAAGAACTTCAAAATCCTGTGAGTCTATTTGATAACATGATGCCTCAGATGAATCAAACACTGTGTCGATACCGACTGGTAACTGAGACAACATGTCAGCGTTCAAATGTTGGGCAGTGGGCCAATACAACAACTTGTACTGATAATGAGACAATATCAGAGGCCAACTTTGCAATCTTTGCCCTGTCTTTTACGGAACAGGCTTGGAAGGATTGAACAACTTCATTAAACATTGATGATCTGTAATCAAATAGAACTCCTGACTGTACATATATTTGTGGACTTTGGTAACACTACAAACAATGGTGAGAGCCTCTTTTTCAAGCTGACTGTAATTACACTGCACTTTGTTAAAGGTTTTTGAAGCAAATGAAGCAGACCTATCAGATAAACTAATTCTGTGGGAGAGCACAGTTCCCGTCCCATAAGATGATGCATCCACAGCTAACACAACAGGTTTAGTTGGATCAAAATGAATCAAATGATGGCAACTAAATAATGTGTCCTTTAATTGGTGAAATGCATCCTAGCATTCTTGGGACCACACAAAGGGAACACCTTTCTGGCACAGCGGTTTCAGTGGAGCAGCAATTTTCACAGCGTTTACAATTAATATTTAATGTAATACGTAACCTTGCTCATGGTAGCTTGGAGCTCCTTATGTTTAAGGGACACTGGCAGATCTTTAATCACAGATGAGTGCAAATTAGCTGGATTAATATCCTGTGCATTTGTAGCATGTTCTAAATATTCAAGTTCTTCATGGTAGAAGGGGCACTTTCCCTTGATGTGGTTTAAGCCAACTACAGAAAGAACTTGAAACAAGCAGTCTAAATTTGCCAAATTTTCAGAAGGCATATGACCCATGACCACTATATCATCCAAATAGTTTGTACAAAAAGGGAATTTTGCTGGCAGTTGGTCCAAGAACCATTGAAAAATAGCAGGAGCTAAAGCACTTCCAAATGGTAGTCTCTGAAACTGAAATAGATCTAGGTGAGTACTGATCACAAAATATTGCTTGGACTGCTCATCCAGCGGCAACTATAACTCTGCCTCATGTAAGTCAGTCTTGGAAAAGAATTTGCCCTGTCCCAATCTGTGCAATAATTTCTACGGTCGTGGGAGAGGAAAGGAATAAACAACAGTTTGTGTGGTGTACTGTTGCTTTAAAATCAGCACACAGATGTAAAGCTTCTGATGACTTTATGAGATTGACCAAAGGTGATGCCCACTGACTTGCAGAAACAGGGGGGATAAGCCGAATGTCTGTCCATCATTGCAATTCCTGAGAAACTTGCTCACTCACTGCGTGTGGAACAGGCCTTGTCCGAAAAAATCATGGCTGCACATTGTCTTTAACAGTAACGTGAACTTCAAAATCATTATCCCTTCCAAAACCTGGATCAAACAGTTCACTGTACTTATTACACAAGTCAGAAACAGCACTGCAAGGCACTAAAACAATTTGTAACACTATGTCTCATATGCACAGGCTGAACAAATCAAACAAGTCCAAGCCAAAAATGTTTACACTGTTCCTAGAACCGAGTAAATGAAACAAAACACGTTTGTTGCTGGCAAACGGCACATGGCAAGTATTTCATGTCCATTACATGCAGACAAAACAGAGGTACGCTTCTGTAGCTGTGGTCTACTGATCCTTTCATGTGTGCCCTTACTGATTAGGGAAACAGATGCACCTATATCTCACTGAAATTTGTCTTTTGAGCTGCTCTTAATTGGGAAAAAAGTTTGTTCTCCTGTGTGTGTACTGGGAGAGAAGATTTCCGCAAGGCAGATATGCAATCCTTTACCTGTGCTGGCTCTAATGGCAATGCTGACATGACATGCACTTGTTGATTGCTTCGCTGAAGCTGTGCACCTGCCCTGGCTGCCTTGTAAACATACTGTTTGAGTATGACCTTGGCTAAGACACTGGAAACATTTTGAGTCACATCACAGACAAGTTTCTCATCATGATGTGAAAAGCACTGAGGACAAGGCTACCTCAATGTATTCTGTAGTACACCTCGCGTACCACAAGTCTGAAAGTTTTTACATTTACCGTTCATCTGAGCCCTGTTTTTATTCACTTTAACTTAGTGTGAGCTTTAGACTGTCTTGTGTACTTTTATCAACAGAAATACATGGAGCCTCAATATTGAATTCAGTTGTGTCCACAAGAGTTTTAGATTCCACAACTCACAGAACTATCTACAGATCAGGATTTGGCAATTTGAGAATACATGTGTCTGACACCTTTTGCACGACTGCGTCACGTAACATGACATCACTATAACAGAGCCTACATGAACATTTAAACCTGCAATGTCTTGCAAGCCCTGTAAGTTTGGGAATCCACTGTTTTAAAGTTTATGCAAGCTGCTTCTTGAGCTAGGAAAACTTAAACCATGCTGCAGCCAAACACACTTGAATGTCATAATGTTCACTGAGCACCCAAAAAAGTTCATTATATCTAACAGTTTCTGGACAAGAACTGGGGCACAGTTTAACACAGACAGTACACTACTAACTATAAGTGCCTCTGTAATGTCTCAGAATGGAGGAAGACACGATCATACAACTCCCAACATGCCACATCTGCACTGTGGTGTTTAACATTATATTGATAATAAAATTATTAGTTTTGAGATGAATTCAATAGAGATCAGTAACAGTGATGCTTCTGAAATCATTAAAAGTACATAAGGCCCAGAATTGCCATGGAATACTGTTTGACTTCCAAGAGAATTCCCAACTGAAACTGTGCCAGTGTTAAACAAAATCAGTCACAGATTCATTGAACCAGGGATCGAAAGTTAGCACAAGTCACACACAAAAGTTGGGCAAGGAAACAGTCACAGAACTTCCATTCTACACTGCTAGTCTCACCTGTATATAATGCAGAACTGACCACTAGATGTTACGAGAGGCAGACCTACCGGTATAAAAGGAGATGTGGAGTGTGTGAGTGTATTGAACCAGAGACCTAGAAACGACGGAGAGGCTTCTTCCTGCTGTAGCCCTCAGTGGTTCACACCACCACAACAGGCCACAGCAGTCCACCCACCTCACCACCGCCCTCACACCAAATCCAGGGTGGTTGTGCGGTTCAGCCCCCTCTGGACAACTCCTCTTCCCCCCCCCCCCCCCCCCCCCCTCCCCGGTAACATCTCATACCAGACGAGTGTATCCCAAATGTTTGCATGGTACAGTAATTATGGTGTATGTGTACGTGGAGACAGTTTTTGCACAGCAATCGCCAACATAGTGTAACTGAGGCGAAATAAGGGGAACCAGCCTGCATTTGCCGAGGCAGATGGAAAACCGCCTTAAAAACCATCCACAGCCTGGCCAACACACTGAACCTTGACACTAATCTGTCAGGTGGATTCGTGCCGGGAACTGGCACGCCTTCCCACTTGCTCACTTGGGAAGCAGGGCGTTATCAGACTGCGCGGCTAGCCAGGCGGGTAGGTGTGGAATACTATACTGTGAGTAGAGAAGTAACAGCAGAATGAATGAGTTCAGACAACTGAGTGATTTTGAACATGGACCAGTCATTGGATGTCACCTGAGTAACAAATCCAACAAAGATATTTCATCCCTTTTAAAGTTTCCCAAATTGACTGTTGATGATGTGAGTGTGAAGTTGAAACAGCTAAGGCAGGGAGCATCAGGCACCACGGAGGGTGGCTGTAAAAAATCACATGAAATCAGTGGAAGGAATCACTTGTGAGTTCCAAAGTGCTATCATCAATCTAGCTAGCACAATGACTATGCATAGCAAGTTAGAAAAAATAGAGTACATTAGTTTGAGCAGCTCTTCATAAGCCAAACACTTCTGTAGTCAATTTAAGCAATGCTTGCTTCAGTTGGTGTAAAGAGTGATGCCACTGGACAGGGGATGACTGGAAACAAGTGACTTGGAGTGAAGAATCATGCTATACACTGTGGCAGTCCAATGGAAGGCCTTGGGGATGGGGAATACGTGGAAAAAGTTACCTGCCAAAATGTGTAGTGCCGAAAGAGGAGTACGGAGGAGGTAATGTTATGGTATAACTACAGAAGTATATGAACACATTTTACAGCATTGTGTACTGCATACATCAGAGGAACAGTTCGGAGACAATGACTGTTTATATCAGCACAGTAATGCACCCAATTGTAAAGCAGCATCTCTGAGGCAATGGTTTGTAGACAGTAACATTCTTGAATAGTACTTGCCTGCCCAGAGTCCCAATCGGAATCCAATGGAACACCTTTGGGATGAGTTAAAACAACCTTTCTCCACAACCCAGCACTCAATACCATTATCTTTTCTGGTTTTGGCTCTTAAGGAGGAATGGGCTGCCATTCCTCCACAGACATTCAGACATCTCATTGAATGTGTCGCTAGCAAAGTCAACAGTCACTACCTTATGTACATTAACTTCTTTATTTAAACCACAATTTGTTTCAGTCATATATACCCATCTTCAGGTGGTTACATTTATGCATCAAGCACTGCATGTTGTGAGCATCTGGCATCTACTACTGCAGTGTATTCCAGCTTTTGATACAAAAATATGTGTTGTATGGCATGATTTTAAATATGATGAATTGTTTGGCCATTAAATGGTATATGCTGATTCATTTTGCATACATCATTTGTTTCTTTCACATAAAAGCACACCATAATTATTCTCATCATCAGACATGTGCTTTACAAGTGGTATGATAGCAATGTTTGCAGAAAACACTACTGAAAAATGCTTTGGAGTTGAAATATGGAAGTTGTGCACATCATTAAGTGCAAAAAATCTGTAACTTAGAATGCACTATATAAAATTTGTTCATGAATTAGAAACAAATTAGAAAGATAAAGATCAAACAGGTTCATTACAGTACATAATTAGGCATATATGAAACTTTCTTCACATTCTTCATCCATGGGAGGAATGAGAAGAAAGTTTAACAGTGTGGTAGCATAAAAAGTGAATACTGCCACCCTGATCAAAAAGACTTGCAGAACATAGGTGTTAAGATGAACACAGATGTAAACTCTTGTCAAAACCAGTTTTGAACATGTGCCACTTATAATTAGATTCTACCTTCAAATCCACACAGAAAATTTCATTTTATTCTGCTGATCAGTTTCCATGGCAGTGCGATAGACTCTTCATATAGTGTTAATGGTGTGTGAATACAACATTTGAAAATGGTTTTAACAGTGGGAGAAATTGACACTCACTGATACAATCTGTTATGTGTACCTACCTGTTGTTAAGTAA
The DNA here is from genome assembly GCF_023864275.1 of Schistocerca cancellata. Classification (NCBI taxonomy): domain Eukaryota; kingdom Metazoa; phylum Arthropoda; class Insecta; order Orthoptera; family Acrididae; genus Schistocerca; species Schistocerca cancellata. The sequence goes on from NC_064629.1 coordinate 64,012,947, forward strand.
CATTCACCACAGGGAAACTTTATATGATACAAAAATAAATAGATTAAATCAAGTTGACAACCTCTGTTTGTAGTAGTTATATAAAGGAACAGAACTTTACCAATAAAACATATTTATTTAAATTTGACTGGTCACCATATTTAATTGAGCCTTCATAGCTAAACAGTCATGGGGTTTCACTACATTGGCAAAGTACATAGTTCTTGTCAATATTAAACACATTTCTACTGTTTCAATGATTATTTCACAATTTAGATTTAACACAGTATTAAGTTGTACTGTTCTCAAAAATTGTACTTCTGGAGAAAGTTTTGCAGAACACAAAATTTCAAAAGCAGCACACTGTCATGATCCACGAAGTTCATTTGAGTTTCTACAGAAGGATACTGAAATGTACTGTTTTAACACCAGGTCTTCCAGCAATTTTGGAAACACAAAATGTCATACCTGCAAGGCCCTGGATATTTTTAAATATTAGATTTACTTTAGAGTCAAAGAGTAGTAATGCAGCCACAAAAATAATTTGTTTCTCAAAAGATGAGCAAATGAGATACTGGGTAGATGAGCCAACAAAAGGTAAAATGGAGGAAGTGATAATTTGTTAACTATAAACATAAAGCTATTTTTAAAAGGAGAACATCACTAAAGCCATCCACATACTGGTGTGTGTGTGTGTGTGTGTGTGTGTGTGTGTGTGTGTGTGTGTGTGTGTGTGAGTGTGTGTGTGATGTAAGGGGCTCTCCTTTTATTGCCTGAAAAATGTCACCTTCATTTTACAGTATTATAAAAATGTGCAAAGCTAAGTGTAATCCAGAAATATGTATACATTTTTTTTAATTTCCTGTTAATTAGTAAAATTTAGTTTGATACAGTGTAATGGATTAAATACGTACAGGAAAGTATAACAATGTATCGAAGCTGTCGTATCACTGGGCAGCTGTTAGAAACTAGCAGGGGAATCAAGTATTTCTGTAGTAGACACAATTATAGTTCCAGATACCAAAACATGTGTTTTGATAATGAAATAAATGTGAATCGTCCACATTTTTGTGCCTAGGTACTTATTGCAAACAACACATAGGATGACATAGCAGTTTCGATTACTGCTTTCCTACAATTAAGGATCATCCACATTTTTGTGCTTACGTAATTATTGCACACAACAAATACGATGACTTAGCAGTTTTGATTACTGCTTTGCTATGATTCTATTTCTCTGAATTATGGCAATCCACATTCACTTACTGTGTGATGTATGTCAGAGAGATGAAGTCCATTATTCATATTACATAAAGTTTCCAAGTGTTATATACTAGTGCATTCTGTTAACAACTGCTAACTAACAAATATGTGCATTATGCATGTCACCTTTTTAACCATTCTCCTAATAATCCACATCCCTGTTATCTCGTGTATTTCCTTCACTGTTGAATTTCAACAATCAAATATGTTGCTGGGTGCATGACTGATTTCAGAGATGGCTCTCCTACATTTCAAGGAATTCTTCTGGTTCCATATGAAATTGTCAACTATTCTATGGAAATATCCAGCAGTTATTATGAAGTTAATAAAACTTTAACTTCTAAATCTATACTCCAAAAGCTTGTGTAGATGAAGGTACTTCATTCACCACTGTCACTCCCCTCCTTTCTTGTCTCAGTCTCAAATGAAGTACTGGAAGAGTGACTGTCAATAAGCCTTTGTACTAGCTCGAATCTCTCTGATTTTACCATCACGGTCTTTCCGCAAGGTGGATGTAGGAGGAAGTAATATGTTGATTAACTCTTCTAGGAATGTACAGTCTTACTGTTTTAACAAGAAACCACACCTTGATGGACATCTCTCTTGTTATGTCAGGCACTGAAGTTGGAAGAGTGTCTTCACGACACTTTTCCACTTACTAAACCAAAGCACGACGAAGCACGGTCTAATTTCCAGTTTTGGCCGAGATCGATAGATGACAGCAGTCAATCAAATTATTTATTTATTTCATTTCCATTGATGATGTATGCCAAGCTGTTCCCACACTGTGCCATAGGGATAGGGCATCCCTCAGCTTGCTGATGAAGACTACCTGTAAGGTGACCATATTGCACATGATCTGCACATGCCTGAACTGCTAGGGCACCCCTGCCTTTTGGCTCTTGGTCATGGCAGTATTATCATGTAAACTACAACCCAACAGGCCGATTGCCCATATGTCTGCTGCTTGCACATCCACCTATGCCTGTGGGTGCCCAACGGGTGTCCGTGAGCGAGCACTTGAGCTGGAACAACCTCTTGTATGCCTTCTTCAGGAGCTCATTCATTATAGTGGTGAAGAGAACAGCTTCTTGCTATAAACCTGGCTGTATTCCCATGCTCTCAGTGATTCTTGCAGGAGATTTTACTGTGGCTGCAGTTATTTTCAAATTGATTTTCAGTCTAATTTATAACAGCACTAACTACTGTAATTCTTCCTGTTCATGAGTACTGATGCCATCTTGAAGTTCAGTAAATCTATCCTAAGATTTTTTGAAGTTCACAATATTCCTGCAGTAACTGTTGCAGTCTAAACATTACACTATCAGTTCCCTCAATTCGAACTTGTTCCCCAAAGAGGACAATTTCAGTGAAAGATGCCCCTATGAGTTGAACCTTTGTTCCCTTCATATTTTATGGAAAAAAGGGGTCTTTTTTACTCTTTCATCCTGTAAACTGAGCATATTCCTGCCATATTTCATGTAAGACCATGTAAATTAATTATATGGAATTATTCTCATGGTTTCATTATTTTTGTGTACTTATTGAGTTGCTAGTTCCATACAGGTTTTCTCCTTTAATGTTCTCTCAATCCCATTGTCCATTGGTTAATATTAAGTACATGTATTCACCTAGTTTCTTTTTATTCCTAGGTACATCACATCAATGTTCTGTGTCTCACAAACACAGTCAGCAGTTTATCAAAATAATTCCTCCACAGTACTTTGGTTTTTGGACTGTTAATGTTTAGTATTCCCTCATTGGAATAAACATACCTTCACATAATCACATCTTTAACACGTTGACTGCCACGGGACCACTGGCGGATGCAGCAGGGGTTCACATCTGACACCATGTGCCTGCCAGCTGCCACTCTCTCCATTCTGTTTACTGTACTGTAGTATATAGTGCAGTAGTACAGATTCCATTTTATTTCTTAACTGAATTGATGCCAGTGTATAAGAAGTCTTGTACAAGACCTTGATCAAAATCTTGAACTTTTTTTTGTTAAATCTTCACTTCGTCCAAACATATAGTGTACTAAGCAGAGTGGAACACGTGGCTGCCAGCGGACACATGGCATCAGGCACACATCTACCTATTCCACTGGTGACCTCACTGCAGTCATCATTTTGATTTAAATATTTTTGTTCTCTCCTTCAATAAAATATTTTCAGTACTCAAAGTATTCCTTGCTGTGATCTGCTTCACAGTTTACGTATTTTGAAAGTGCACTATTTTGCTGAGCAAAACTTTTTGTTCATTGCACCAAGCCAGTCATCCAATTTCTTAAAACCTCTAACTTAGAAGCATACATTACTTTTTATTGTATTTAGGTTATTTTTACAATATTTATATTTTCGCTGGTCTCCTACAGTCTTTAAATCAGTATGGCATACATTTTGTGTGATTTATCTTTGAATTCTTCAGCCTTGGCTCATGTTCTTTAGTTTGTCTTTGACCAGTATTATTCCTTTCAGTTTATTGAGTCTGACCAGCTACACCATCATACATGAGTGCATTATCATAGCTCATGGAGATAGTATGGTGATTTTCACATTCAGCCTTCTAGTATTGATCACCTATATGCAGAGGTCATTCTTTGCTTGAGTTCATGACAAAAGTAAAATTCTAAATTATTCCTCTAGTCATTCTTGATCAATTCATTGTGTTTTTATGAGTCCAAACATATTTGCTTTTTATTTATTGACTATGAAAATGTAGTTTTTGACTTAATATTCAGTGTCATGCTTAAGTGTGACCATTTCAGCTGAAATCAAAAACTGTAATTCATTTTGTCAGTTTTAGCCTTTGAAGCAGGAAAAATGTTAAATCACACTAGTAGGGAAAAAAATCAACTGATAGGATAATTAGCAAGCATCTTTTTGAACACTGTTCCAGGGGAACAGCGTAGGATTGCAGGTCATTAAAATTAAAAATTTGCTAATGAGGTGACCAGTTTTGATCATAGTACGATCCTCATGAGACCATTAAAACTCTGTCAACTCTGAAGACATAATGACAGTGTACAGCCATTTTTCTTTATAAGGTTGCATGGTCTTATGTTGCTTTTATATTTGTGTTTATGACATAGTAGACAATTCAGCTATAACCATTAGCAATAATACATAGTTATGTATGTTGGCGACACATTTCATGACCCTGTAACTTTTTTTTATGACCAATGTCCAACCAACGCTGACTTCCATGGTTTCACTGATTGAGATTGAAACCGTTTGATCATGCCTCAATGCCTTGACAACCAGTTGGAATTTCTATTATGCCAGAAATTTTATATTTGTACAAATACTTATGATGCTCTGTCAGTCTGTGAATGTTGTTGATCTTTTTTATTGTCCTGTAACCTAAACGGAGGGCCAATGTTTCTCAAAAGGGTAACTCCTGTGATTTTGTTGATTGAAAATGAAACAGTCTGATTATGCCTTGTTACTTAGATAACCATTTGGCATTCATATGATGCCACATTTTATATAGTCGTACAAATAGATATGGATATTTCACTGTATATGCTTTGTCAATTGGCAAGAAGCAATACACCGATTCAGCTCTTGCTGCCTAAGTAACTGTTGATGTCTCAGTGATTCCAGTTATTGCCAGTTTTTATAAAATGTCAAATATTCACGTATACTTCATTATACATATTTTACTTAATTAACATAGGAATGCGTAAGCTGCAATTCTGCTTATAACATTACAGATTACATTTAGCTTATGCAACTGTAGTTTCATTTTATGGTATACCACGTATTTTGATGTGCAATTTAAGCTTAATGTTTGTTATTACTAACAGCATACTGTCATAAATGATGGTAGTGAATTTTCCTGTTTATTTTAGCTTGTGTCGGGCCATCACTGACTTTATAACATCACTGATCGATAACAGTATGTCTAAATTCAGGTTTCATCTTCTAGGTAACCATTTGGCATCATGTCAACCGTCTTTGGACTACGTGTAGCTATTGAAATCTCCTACAGAAGACAGGTCACATTTCAATACACTATGTTACGAGATATCACATCCTTTGAATTCTCTATCACTAATACAATTTTTTTTCATTGTGTAATTGATGTATCATCTCATATTTATATTTTTGGTATTACATCTATAATAATTACACTTTATTGCAATCTTATTATGAAATTACTTACTACTCAGTAACCATTGGCTGCAAATGACATTATGCGGTAGACAGTGGGCATAGCTTCGGCTACTTTACCATAAACAGCCAAGTGCGGGTCAGCAGTGTTTATTGTTGCTAGTTAGAAGGCTGCTCCTCACCACTCCCTACAGCCATCATCATGGATACATATGGAATTGTATTTTAAATTATTTACATTTATACTTAAGTCTTGTCCTCCAAAAGTTTGTATTACTCTTTTCACATAGTTTTAATGGTCTGATGATGGCTATACCATGATCAAAACTGGCTCCTGATTAATAAATTTTAAATTTTAGCAACCTACTTGCAAACGTTGACTGTTTTTATTTAAAAATCTTTATAGAATAATTAGTGTGTCCAATTTTAAAATAAGTTTATCATGCAAAAATATAGCTGATGAAATGTGTAATGGTAACATTTATATTCCATCTAGGACGTAACACTAGCATAAAAAACAACTGCGGTTAGTTATTAATATTTCTGTACATTAATATTGTGATATTCAATCTTTGTTAGGTCCAATTCAGAAATTATGTCTATATGATAACAATAGCAAACTAAAAGGAGTCAATGAAGTTTCAGATTGTCCTCACTGACAAAAATCATGTTCATAAATCACAAAACAACAATATTTTTACTGCCTGCATCATGGCCATGACCTTTGGGTGATTAAAGCTTATTAAAACAATGCATGTATGCTGAAAGGCTTACATAAGCCCATATGAACTAAAACACGTGAAGTAACATTACAGACAAGTTGCAACACTCTTGCCACCCATCATATCTAGTTAAAACACAAAATGATGTCTTCTTGTAAAGCAGTTTCTACAACCACAATTGCAGCATGTTTAGCCTGAACTCATTCTGTCTTTTTCTGATGTTATTTTCAGTTACTTGTAACCATAAAACATTTCTTAGACATATGAACTTCAAACTGGGGATAAAAACCTATAGAGATTTTCAGACATTTCAACTAGTAAATGACATTTTCAGAACAGTACGATGTAAAATTCTGAATGTTATGATATAGAAACTATTGAAACTAATATAGCTAATAAATGAGAAAGATAAAGTGTTTGTTATAAAGAGTTAGTTGTTAAATGTCTCTAAAAACAACAAACATTTTGATTCATATTTTGCAGTAGAAATTTGTAACATATATTACATCAATTAAATACAGTTAGCTTCATGTAGTTATTACAAATAACTAAATATTCATAAAAATCACAATTTTATTGTAACATTATTTTCAAAAATATGTTATACATTGAATATTGGGAAGCACACTTCTGTTTCATTCAATCTACATTATGAAATTTACATATGATATTGACTAAATGTAAGCAGTATAAAAAATTATAAACAAATGAAACTGATGAACATACAACAACAATTTGTATGTAATTGACTCTTTCACTCAAATACACATTGTACATGGTATCACACTTCATACTCAACATTTATATATTTGACACAAAATTATATACAATTCATCTGCTAATTATTAGTACGGCAACTTCTGGTAGATGCAGAAGTGACTGGAGATCCAGGGAGTGTGGGGCAGGGGCCTGCACAGTGCTAGCCTTGGCACAGTTCCCACTTCAGCACTCAAACACAGCACAACTTTAATTAGTGCTAGTATAGCTAGACCATGTCAAATAGGAGACACAACACTGCTGAGCACTATCTGCCATTGGGGCGGGCAGATAAGTGCAAATGCAACCATTTTGAAGGCAAGCGGTAGCAATATCATAAGCAATGACACAAATCACCAAAGGCAACAGATGGCCAGTCCAGTAACTGCATGTGTGTAGGAACGCACTGTTTTTGCTGTGTTCACATAATACTAATCACAAATGTGTAGTTGGATGCCTACAATGGCATAGTTAAGGGGAGTATCCAGCAAACACGGTAGGGAAGATCCAGCAAACACTGCAGGAAAGCAACAAACAACTTCCACAACTCAGGCACTAGTCAGCTTGGCACTATGGAGGGTACTGGGTGTCAGGGTAGTGAGGAGGAGGAGGAGGAGGAGGAGGAGGAGGAGGATGGGGCACAAGAATGTAGAAGGGCACAAAAAGAATAGCAAGATATGTATGATGGGGGAGGGGAGAGGTAAACAAAACAATGAGTTGGGAGAGACGGGTGCAGGAAGGATGGGAAAAATGAAAAGGTGAAAAAAGAAAAATGATAATGTCCTGAGTAACATGCTGTCACTGTTTTCAGCACTTTGTAAGTCAGTTTCTGGGGCTGTGTTGGCCCATACCACAGAGAGAACAATCCACGACAGGGACACTGTAGCAAGGTGATCCTCATCAGATTCTTCATTTGTACAATGAAACACAAGAAGAAAACAGAAACACATAATATTAATGCTATTAGTGATAAAATGTAAACTTGTTAAAAAAATTGACACAAACAATTACACAGACTTAAGTTTTTAAATCACGTTGATACAGTTGCCTCAAAGAAATTGTGCACGTCGTAGTGTTAACACTGACAGAATAAATGCCTATAGTGATTCTTGTTTCAGTTAGAAGTTCCGAGTTAAACAACTTACAGATATCATGAACATTATCTGTACATCACTACCAATAATCTGTGTGAAGATGCAGTGCAGTCACTCACACTGGCACAACAACAAAAAATGTTACAAAATTTTGGGAAATGACAACAAATTCATAGAATCAGTTGATAATCTTTTCTATTTTGGAGAAATGAGGATGGCTGGGTGAAGGCAGAAGAAACTGAAGAGTAAAGAAATGACTTGGAAAACTTTGGCAAATTAAACAAGAGTTTTCAACATTAAGATTCCAATGTGTCTGATAATGAAAGCATGCAATCAGTTTCTGTTACCAGTTCTGCCCTGTGAAAAATGAGACTTCGACATTTAATATGAAAGCTGTTTAAAACTACGGGTTTCCCAGTGAGCATTAGACACAGTAAAATACAGAAAGGATCCAGAAAAGAGAGTACAGCGAGAGATGTAATTAGAATGAAATACAAGAGGGCAGGACCTGTAGCCAGCTGAATCTATTTACTTCTTGTTCTAATGACCCATGTTGTGAATATACCACAGGACATAGAATGTGTCAGTTTTACAAGTTTGTTGTGGTTATATTCTATGAGTGGCATAGCAATATAGACCACCTATAAGGAAACTGATGGGAGCTAAGTTGCACATGCAATGAGTCATGACCTCAGAGTAACACATGTTCATACAAATCAGCCTGCTCCTCAAGCCAATTTGCATATAGGTACCTGAACAACAGTTGACTACTTCTTTCATTATTATGAATCAATACAGCCCTTTGCCATACCCAGAACAAGATGAAACTTTGTGTAATTTTTTATGATGATAATTGTTAATGACAGTATGAATTTCAGCCTTCTGTCTAAAATAAATTTTGGTATACAAAACATTACCTAAAATACTGAATGTGACATGTTAATGCGTTTTCTGTAGACATCAGTGAAGATGGTTGACTGAATACTGGATCCTTAAATAATGGTGTAAACAACACATTTAGGAAAGCACTAAAAATTACATAATAACTTACTTTTTCATTACTATGATTATTCTTCCTACATAATGTTATTTTGATCTGTCTTGCTGTGGGGAATAAATGCGGCACCTACAAATCACTGTAACTGTAACGAGGTGTGAATGAGCATGGGAATCAGATTGTGCAGTTCTTATGTGAGTCACATCCATGGGAGTAAATGATAACTGTAAAGCAGCCTATTTTTGCTACTCAGGGAACATTAAACTTACTTTAGTCCTTCAGATAGTTAAAGGTGGGGCTAATTTGTTTTTATTTGATTTTTGGGGATTGATTTTGGAACAGGGACTGACCCATAGCAGGAAACTATTGGGTACATGAATTGTAATAAGAAGTTGATTGGCTACTGTGGTAACTGGCCAATCAGTAAAGAGAACTTTCATGTGCATTAGGACTGGGAGACGATGTTCGCACGTGAGTTGGTAGGAGTTGGTGGCCTTCTCTCAAGACGTGAGGTCATGTTGCCAGGACCTCTATTAAATTTTGTTACATATGAGTAACAGTCAACTTTTGGAATCTGTGATGTATTAGGAAATGAGTAAGATTAAATGTGGATAATGTTTATGGAAGTTTCAGATTACTTTTGTATGAACTGCAAATTTCTTTTGGAGAAATTCTGTGTTATGTGCTGTGCAATAGTAACAGAGGAGTTTCTATGTCAAAAGTGATGATGTGCATAGTATTAGAGTAAGCATTCCAAACTGTAAAACAATGTGTGTTTTTTCTGTATCAGGTCTGTGTGAAAACCTTCAACTATTAGAATGAAAGTGTGCTATACAAGTAGCGAACTGTAAGCTAGGATGGACTTAGCAGCAAATGAATGTATAGAAAAATAACAATATATAAAGGAATTTTAATGTAATGACTTTTCTTCATTCAGATGTTATAGCCAGTCTGGTAAACTTACAAAATATGCACTCTGTTGAAATTTTTTACAGCTTTTCATAGTTGAGGAACATTACACATCACTTCAGGGTAGGCATCTTTCTGCAGAAACCATTGAGATGAGTGCTTCTGGTCTTAGTAGAAAGTCAGAAGAGAAACCTGTGCTGCTGTCAGGTCTGTGTGAAACCTCAAACTAGCTACTAGAGTGAAAGTGTGCTGTACATGTGAAAGGCTATTTAAAAACTCTGTTTTTGCATTTTTGGAACCGTTTGCTATGATGGACTTGGTAGGAAATGAATGTATAAAGAAAAGGCAATATATAAAGAAATCTTTCTACAAGGTCCTTTCTTCATTAAGAAGTTATAGCCAGACCCAGTAAACTTAAAAAATTTTTACATGTGTAGAGCAACAAAATCTTTTACAGCTTTTCTTAGTTGAGGAACATCAATATGTTGTTTCAGGGCAGGTGTGTTTCTGCAGAAACCTTTGAGATGATTGCCTTCTGTCTTAGTGGGTAAACAGAACAAAAACCTGTGCTGCTGCATTTCGTAACAGAAAATAAAAATATTTAAATATGTTTAGCAATAATAAATAAACATGCAGACAAATAAGGATTATGGAATGTATGTTATCTGATCAAAAGTGTTCGGACACCCATATGTTATGCAGAATTGACCACTAGATGTTATGAGAGGCAGACACTCCAATATAAAAGGAGGTGGGAAGTACTGTATTTTGAGTAGTGAAATAGTAATAGCAGAATGGGTCCGCCTGGATAGTTCAGTGTCTTCGAACATGGACCAGTCATTGGATGTCACCTGTGTAACAAATCAGTGATATTTCAACCCTTCTAATGCTGTCCAGGTTGACCGATGACTGTTAGTGATCTGAAACTTCCTGGCAGATTAAAACTGTGTGCTGGATTGAGACTCAAACTCAGGAATTTTGCCTTTTGTGGGCATGTGCTCAACCAACTCATGGCCAGTCCTCATAGCTTTACTTTCAGTAGCACCCCATTTACTACCTCCCAGACTTCACAGAAGTTCTCCTGTGAAAGATGCAGGACTAGCACTCCTGGAAGAAAGGATATTGCAGAGACATGGCTTAGAAACAGCCTAGTTGATGTTTGCAGAGTGAATTTTTTACTCTGCAGTGGAGTGTGCACTGATATGAAACTTATTGGCAGATTAAAACTGTGTGCTGGACTGAGACTCAAACTTAGGAACTTTGCTTTTGCCTGCCCAGAGTACCCTGAACCAAATGAAATACATCTTAGATGAGTTAGAATGTCAACTCTCCATTAGACTCCTGCATCCAACACCACTGCTAGGGATGGGCACACTCATTCATCTTTGGGAACTAGTACACTGGTGATCATTCCTTTTTAGGAACCATTCTTTTTTACTCATTCGTCATTCCTTTTTTATCTAACTGTGCATACTACATGGAGTTTCGACACAGAAGCTGAGAAACTGCATTCTAAAATGTAAAAATAGAAGCTTTGTACCAGCAATGGGAGCTACAACATAAATATGCTAGGAGATCATCAGAACTTCATAAGTGAAAAGAAACAAGACTTTTTTAAAAAATCTTTGATGATATAGCACAAATCATTGCTTTGGCAATCTTTACAATTGAAAAAGATAACCTGTTTTTGATCAGTCATCAGCAGAAAGGGGGCCCCAAGGTTTATGCATGGAATGAGTTATTTGAGAAAGAGAACTTCTGAGTGAGCACAGGCAGCCATTAACCGATGAGAGTAAAACAAATATGAAATTCAACAATTCAGTAAATTTGTATAATGTACTTAAAATATAAATTTTATTCACACGTGTACTTGGAGGGGGGGGAAAATTCACTTCTAGTTCAATTCTGATAATTTTACACACATTTCATTCATTTAATGTACTATGGGAATGGGCACAAAAAAACTGTCCATGAAATTCATGCTGAATGGCTTTTAAGTTAAATCATTAGTTTCTGTCAGAACAACATAAAGTATGATCAGTTTTAGAAGTGGATGTGTTTTGATTGAAAAGATTTTGGAGGAAGATCTCTTGTATTTATCTTGCAGGAATAAGATATATGAGAGGATTACATTGACAGTTTTTGAATTAAATGCATATTTCCTTCTCGAAGAACCATCTCGTGGAGCATCTTTCTGTGCTCCAAGGGGATCCATCATGCAAGTTGGACGGTGAAGGCCATTTACGTACAGAAAAAATTTATGTTCCATGATTAAGTTGAATTACAACAAGTAGAGACTGCAATTTGTTCTATTTGTATTTTCCTTGCCAGTATGTAAGTCAAAGCATCATTCTGTGCTTCTTCAGAAGCCAAAGCACCATGTTTGGATTTCAGAAGTCTTTAAAAACTTTATACATGTATATCAGGTCACCTGTACCCTGCACATGAGTAAAAAAAAAATCATTTATGGTTTCTGTCCCCCATTCTGTCACCTTAATCTTCTGAAACAAAAATGAAAAGAGTCGCTACACTGAATCATAAAGCAGAATCAACAGACAAAAATATATAAGTATTCTAGTAGGAAATGATCAAAAATTATGACAAATGGGATTGAACAGCTTGTTTCTAATAAAATACAATTATTTTTGAACAGATCTGATTTGAGTGACATGTTCCTTCTGACAGATTCTTCACAGTGACATGAAAATGAAGTTGTCATCAACACTCAACACCTAGTTACTAAGCTCAAAGTTGTAAATTATCCAATGGAAACAGGTGTCAAACAGAGACATTATCAAAGAATACATATTCTTAAAATAAAATGTGATTTTCTCATCACATTTGCCTCACACAGGAAATAGTAGGTTTATAGATTGTATTATTAAAGTTAATGCAACAATATAGTAATAATAATTGACACAAAAGTAAAAAAAAATATTTCATTAATAAGTTCCTTTTGAACATTATTATTTTAGATGAAACGTAAACATGATTTTATGCCATTCTATGATCAAATGTAGAGGCACCCCCTTCCTCTTTGCCTATAGAGCCAGAATAATGCACAACTATTTTTTTGTGCAAAGAAACCAAATTAGGGGGTAACAAAAAGAAACAAAACCACATCTGAGAAATAATAGCCTAAATAAAGCAGATCTATAAATTAGGGGGGAAACTAATGGCTGCCTCATTTTGTTTCTTCAAACAGAAAACAACTTGCTTTGGGATAAATGTGTGTTCTAAAGTTGATCAAAATAATGAAGAGTAAGCAGATTTCTCTTTTTGCTGTCTGAAAAATATGTACATATCACAAATAACTTAATTTTTGTATAAGTTATATCATCATTAAAAAGTTGAACTGGAGCAAGGAGTGAGTGACTACACAAAAAATAATGAAACTGATCAATTGAGACCAATTCAGTAACAAGGAATGGCAAAACTAGACTGAGGAATGAGGCCGAGGAGGGAATGAGACTGGCAAACGTGAACAGTGAACAACAGTTCCTGGGAGCAAGACCAACCGCGACCAAAGTGAGTGGTGAATGACCATTCCTTGGAAGTAATTCCTCTGTCATTTTGTTCACTTTAGTAAACTGTTCCTATGGACCCATTTGTTCATGAATAACCCACCTGTAATCATTAATTTCTCTGGTTTCAGCTCTTGAGGAAGAATGGGCAGCCATTCCTCCGGAGACATTCAGACACCTCATTGAACGTGTCCCCAGTAGAGTTCAAGATGCCATAAAAGCAAAGGGTATGCATGACCCATATTAACTGCCACTAACATGTGCCTGGATACTTTGATCAGACAGTGTATCTGAGTGTTATAGGTATAGGGATACTACACCTCGGTTCCGGAACTTTTTTATAGTATAAAATGACCATTGCAAAAGGAACTGTTTGAAGTTATTTTTTTAACAAGAGCTCATCATCCACTAAACATTCAATTTGTGAACGGAGGGGATTACAAACATTAGAGCTATACTCCCGTTCGTACACTCATAGATGTAAGATGGAATGAAGAAGTTTGATGCTGGATTCAAAGAGATAAAAAGTGACTTACATGATGATGTAATGGAGGGTGCATAGGTAATTACTTATTTCATGTTTCCTGAGATATTTACCTCCTCTGTAGTTCACTGATAACAGACGACAAGTGCTAGATGGCCTCATACGCTGCATCAACTGGTATTACACCAGTACCATTCAAGAACTCTTCAAGCTCATCCCTGTTATTTTCAAGAAGATGGGGCTTCCTACTAGATTTCTTTTTCTTCTTTTTATCCTCATTCTGTTCTTTATCCTTGTTTAGTTTTTTCTTGTGTTTTTTGACATTTTTTTCATCACCCTAATTGAAAAGAAAGAGTACACCATCAAATATGTTATTATCTGAGCAATAAAAAAATATTGTTAAGACAATATTAAAATGAAATATATTTCAAACATAGGAGTGTCACTGATAAATTTGGTGGTTCATATATACTAATCCAGTTACAAAAACTGAAAAAAGAACAAGATGAATTGACAGAGGTTGTGAACAACAATATTTTCATTTGCTATGTGCATCACAATTCATTCTGAAACATTACAAATGAGCAGAGAAATCATTAACAGTGGCTAACTCTTAGTATAAATGAAATGCCTACAGAATTATACAGCAACATATGGTTTAATGTACACCAACATATTCAGTAAGCACAAATGCAAGTAGGTCATACATATTTCATTAACTTGAAATAATGAATGTTATATACAGATTTATGGTGCCCCGAGAACAACATTCACAGAAGGAGAAAATTCTGCAATAAGAATTAAAATGTATTTATTCTATTTACTAAGCCTTCTAAATTATAATGCAAAAATGATAATTTGTCTCTTTTGAGTGTTAGTCTTATGATGCACACATGTTGTAACTGTGTACTACATAAATTATTGGTCATCTTAATTCCACTAAAAACATTGTTCTTGTCCACAATACATCACTTGAATAACAGAACATCATACATTTGAGACAATTTGTGATCTTGAGAAGAATGCTGTCCACACCACCCCCACTGCCTGTTTAACTTCTTATTAACTATTTCCAAAACCTTTGTAATTAAAAAATCCTTCCATTGTGCATATATATAATTGTTCTGTCTTAATGTTGCATCAAATTAGAGTAAAAAGTTATTTCTTTGATGACTATCTCCATCATTTTCATTTGAAGCAGCTGGTTGTTGACTGCTGCTGAGATGGCCTTTTGTAACCAATAACTGACCTATGATTGGTTGTCCTACATTATATCTCACTGTTAGATATCTTGCCAATGCCTGTAACATAGAAACACTAGTCACAACATCATTTCTGTTGCAGTCCTCAGTTCTATTCTAAATTGATGGAACAGTGAGATGAGAACATTTTTTACTACACTATGATCATGGTGAACTTTGTTCCCATACTTCCATAATCTGTTGACAGGAAGTAACTGCTTATGTCAACAAATGTTGTGTTTTTAAATAACATTTATATGTTTTGTACCTCCTTATTCAGACTTTCCAACTCTGCTTACACATTATCATTCAGGTAAATTGTGACAATTTGGAATAAAAAATGTAATCACATATGTATTTTCCATTTGTATAGTTTTTTAGACTGAGACCACAACATATTTTGTCTTATTCTATGCAATATACTGTTCACCATGCGGGCATATGGAAAAGCCATATCTGCTAAATGCAGAGCTTTTTCTACGGTCCACAGCTGTCACAGAACTGAATTTCATAACAGGTTTAATTTTGGTTGTTATTTTATGATGGTTTCTTTTGTGAATTCTTGTGACTATGTTTTGCCTTTAGCTATATGCATGTAAATCAGTTATAAGTTCACTTATTGCTCGAAAATTATGGATTTCTCAGCTCATATTTGTAGTGCATGCCATCATGTTTCTTGTAGTTTTTGGGTTGTTTTGCTGACAATAAGTGATAATGTTGCAACAACATTTTTAGAGCCAGAAAACATACTATGTGCACAGTCACATTTGATTCCTTATCTTAATTTTCTGGATGGAAAGACTTTTCTATCTTGTTTTGTTCACACTACACTTTTTCTTTTCACTTGTTTCACAAATACAGTTATCTGCACCTACACAACCAAAGTAAAAAAGTACTTAAAATTTGTCTTGGTTTTATATTTTTTGGGTACTGTTTTCATGTCATGTTTGTCCTCTTGACTGAGGAGGCCAATATTTTTTTGCAACAACAGTGTCCTTTGCTCCAACATCAACTCATGTGTTAATACTTCATTTACAGGTTTTGCTAGTGTGCTGAATAAAAATTGTAAACAAGATAAATGTCAGCTTCAAAATTTCGTCCTTACACTTAAGATGCGCCTTCCTTTTAGCACATTTTTTCACAGTGACATGAAGTTTTGTATTAGCCATTTGTTTAAAGAAGTTAGAGAATGCCATTTTAAAGTGCAATGGGTGAAGCAAATGATTAGCTGTATACTTTCATACATATATGTCAGATCAAATTCTCATATACATTATAAACAACATGAAGGATCACAAGATGAGGGAGAGGGCTGGAGATTATGAGTGGTAAATCTGGATACGCTACACACATGCTGGTCAGCTATAAAATAAGCATATTGTATAGTTTATGTTTTAAACTGAGGAGTGGCACATTGATTTCGTAGTCCTTGCTAACAAGATAACTGATTGAGTGTCTCTGGAACATAGTTCATGTTCTAATGAGTATGTCTAACTGACTGACTGTCTTACATTTAGTACTGTGACTATTTGCAAAAGAGCAACATGAATGTGATTCAGTATTTTGAAAATAGGTGAGAACAATCTCTAGCAACACAAGTATGACAGAGGAATAACTAAAATTAAGAGAGGAAATTTTTACTCAATGTGTCATAGTACTGAGAAAATTTGTTATAATTTGTGTAAACAGTAAACAAGGGCTGAATGTTGCCATAAACGAGCTGACAAATCTATCTAAAAAGTAATTTGAAACTGGAATTAATTTTGAAACTTGTCAAAGTTATACATGTTCTTTGTAAAAGGGAACACATTTACATGGAAAAGGAAATTATTACATTATTATGAAGAACAAAGTAAGAAAACATTAATATGTATGAAAAAGGGAAGGCTCATAAAAATTAAGTAACCAACAGTCAACTTTGGGTGATTTTCATGATAACTGTGTTATCTTACAGTTCTGAGGAGGAAACAATTTCTTTTAGAAGGTACTGGACAGGGAATACATATTTTTGAGGTATCAATGTAGCCCAGAAAGAAAATAATTTTAAGTGTAGATTTTGCTTGGCTGAATGAATATTTACAAGCCATTTTAATGATTTGATAAGGGAGCAAATATCACCCTCCAGACAGGCAACCTGAAGAGCTTTTATAAACTGTGAAAATACAAGAAGAAATATCAGAAAAATAAACTATGCTGTTCACAGGAACTTTTTCTGTGGAGAGTGGGGTAAGTGTTTTGTCATATGTAGTAGCATTATGTTAAAAAATTTGACCTGTAAATTTTACGATAAAGTTCTGTACTCACATTTCGTTTCTATTAAGGCAGTAACAGTAAAAAGATAAAAAAAGTGAGCAGATATATATGTAAGAAATATTAGCATTTATTTCTATATTTTTCAGCATCACATGAGAAATTTTAATAGAGGCTCCATGTTGAGGACTAAATATCTCCAGAACACACCTAACACCTAATAAATGTTTGGTACAGTAAATCACTGCATTCAACCATGGGCACTGGTTTGTTACAATTGGTTCTGGTGGCAGGGAAAAATCAGGTGCTGCTAGTTTGCTGGTAGCAAACATCTTCTGTTGTTAAGACACCAGCTCACAAAATGAATAAAAGTGGCATGGACAGTTGTTGCAACATGGGCAAAGAAGATAAAAGGTATGACATTTAAAAATTTAACTCTGAAGCATACTGGCTTTCATTTAACTTGATACATTATTCACAAAGAGAAATATATGCATAAAATTTTGATTTATTTGTTACCTGAGACTGCTCTGTTGCAATTAGATACGGCATAACTGTTTATTCTTTTTTTAGGAATATAATTATAATTTTATCACAATCTTGGTATGTAATCAACTGGCATTCACAAAAATTACTTTGAATTTTAAGTAAGATGTTTTAACAGTATAAATGTAGCACTGATTCATATAGTTTTTGTGCAAAGGCAATTCATTTGGTAATTCTGTAATGTGTATCTTATCTACAGAATTTGTAACAACAGGACTGTTTAATATCTTTAATGGAATATCTGTAGACAAAATGGAATCACAAAATTACAAATGAAACTGAAAAAAATTACCAAGAGATAATTTGCCTCATTGTTCTTTTTCTCAACAGGAGCACTTGTCATGGATTTTATTCCAATGTTCTCTTAGTGTTTAATAATGTTGAAATGTTGAAGGACTTCAAATCACTTCTGAACACCAGGTACTACATGTTAAAAATACAGAATGATGTAACTCCATAAGCATCCTCACAATGTATACCTTCATAAGCACATTGTGGGGACATGCCAACAAAATTGGATAAGTCTCACTAAA
Organism: Schistocerca cancellata; assembly: GCF_023864275.1. Taxonomy (NCBI): domain Eukaryota; kingdom Metazoa; phylum Arthropoda; class Insecta; order Orthoptera; family Acrididae; genus Schistocerca; species Schistocerca cancellata. The sequence continues at coordinate 64,031,363 of NC_064629.1, forward strand.
TAATACTGACTCGGACTTCTCAGTTTACTGAATGCATACCACACCAAAAATGCAAAACCCTGCTCCAAATTGGAAAGAAATGAAGGCAATAAACTAAATAAAAAGTACTTTAAAAATATTCTTTGCAAATAAGTATACAATGACCACTTAAAATTTTAACACTATATATAATACGTACATAATAATCAAATAATGGGAAGTCCATGATGGAATAACAACAATATTATGAGAAGGATAGATTGCTACTCACCATATAGAGATGTTAAGCTGCAGACAGGCACAACAAAAAGACTGCTATACATTTAAGTTTTCACATGAAAGGCCTTCTTCCACACCGCATGCACATGACCAATGTCTCTGGTCTTTGCGGCTGAACTGTGGACAGCAACTGTGGATGATGGGAACAGCAATCTGAGGTGGGTTTTGGGGGTAAGGAGGAGGCATGGGCTGTGGAGGGGGGAATAGAAGGAGAGGAGAAGGAGCAGTGCCACTTCGCTTGTGGGAGCATGCAGGGGACATGGTGGGGACAGGGTAGGACTGCTACGTGCAATCAGGAGGATGGTAGCAAAAAAGGAAAGTAGAAGAGAGAGGAAAAGCACTAGTGGGTGCATTGGCGGAATAGAAGGCTGTGTAGCATTAGAGTGGGAGCAGTGAAATGAGTAGGTAGGTAAAGGACAGGGACTAGCAAAGGTTGAGGTCAGGGGGTTACAGGAACATAGAATATATTGCAGGAAGAGTTCCCACCTGCAAAATTCCGAAAAGCTGGTGTTGGTAGGAAGGATCCAGAGGGTGCACAGGCTGTGAAGCAGTCATTGAACTGAAGCACATTGTGTTGGGCAGCATGTTCAACAAGTGGCTGGTCCAGCTGTTCTTGCCCACAGTTTGTCAGTGACCATTCACGTGGTCAGACAGTTTGTCAGTTGTCTTGCCTGTGTAGAAAGCAGCACGGCTGTTGTAGCTTAGTTTGTAGATCACACAACTGCTTTCACAAGTAGCCTTGCCTCTGAAAGAGACTGGAGGAGGTGATGGTAGGAAGATGTACGGACAAGTCTTGCACCTAATTCTATTGCAGAGATATAAGCCATAAGAAAAGGGTGTTGGGAGCAGGGGTGGAGTTGGAATGTACAAGGATATTGTGTAGGTTAGCCACTGTGGGAGGGATGGGAAAGGTAGTGGGTAGGATATTCTTAATTTCAGGGCATGACGAGAGATAGTTAAAACCCTGTCAGAGAATGTGATTCAGTTGCTCCAGTCCTGGACGGCGCTGAGTCACATAGGAAGTGCTCCTCTGTGGCCAGATGGTGGGAATGTGGGAGCTGACTAGAGAGACACGGCATGGGGCATCCGTTTCTGTACACCTCCCACCTCCCACATACCCCCTTGTCTGGTCACAAAGGGAGAAATCCCCTTGTGTCTCACTACCACACAGGGCTGGTGCATCTGAACCATATTCCACAACAGGATTTAGACTATCTCTCATCGTGTAATGAAATGAGGAATATCCTATCCACTATCTTTCCCCAGCCCTCCCACAGTGGTACTCTGCCACCCACCGAACCTGTGCAATATCCTTGTCCATACCTACTCCACCCATCCGCCCAACCCCTTGCCTCATGGCTCATATCCCTGCAATAGAAGCAGATGCAAAATCTGTCCCATACATCCTCCCACCATCACCTATCACATCAAAGGAAGTACTACCTGTGAAAGCACTCATGTGGTCTACAAACTATGTTGCTACCACTGAGTTGCTTTCTTTATGTGGGAATGACAACTAAAAAGTTCTTTGACCACATGAATGGCCACTAACAAACTGTGGCCAAGAGACAGCTGGACGACCCACTAGTTGAACATGCGGTCCAACGTAATGTGCTTCACTTCAATGACTGCTTCACAGCCCGTGCCACTTGGATCCTTCCTACCAATACCAACTTTCTGAACTGTGCTGGTGGGAACTCACTGTGCGATAAAGCCTGCCGATATGTTCCTGTAACCTCTGGTACCAACCTTCGCTACTCCCTGTCCTTCACCTACCTATCCTCTACTCCATTCTCACTACAGTGCTAGACTGTCCTCTATTCTGCCAATGCACTCACTAGTCTTTTTCATCTCCCCTACTTCTCTCCTTTTCCATCCCCCCCTCCCCCCACTTCCCACAACCTCACAACACAATTGCACCTCTAGCAGCCCTACCTTGTCCCAAGCACAACACTGCACACTCTCACAAGCAGCACTGCACCCTCCCCTACCCTGCTATTACCAATCTCCGTCCCATGCTGCCTCCTTATCCCTACCACCCATGACAGGTTGCTGTTCCCATTAGGCACAGTCGCTGTCTGCAGTCTGGCCACAGTGGCCAGAGACAGTGGTCCCATGTGTGCAAGACGTACTTGTCTGAACACTCAAGTGCCAAAGAAAATGGTATAGGCATGCGTATTCAAATACAGAGATATGTAAACAGGCAGGAGACAGTACTGTGGTCGACAATGCCTATATAAGACAACAAGTATCTGGTGCAGTTGTTAGATTGGTTACTGCTGCTACAATGGCAGGTTATCAAGATTTAAATGAGTTTGAATGTGGTGTAATAGTCGGCGCACGAGCGATGGGACACAGCATCTCCAAGGTAGCGATGAAGTGGGGATTTTCCCATACGACCATTTCACGAGTCTACCATGAATATCAGGAATCCAGTAAAACATCAAATCTCTGACATCACTGTGGCTGGTAACAGATCCTGCAAGAACGGGACCAACTACCACTGAAGAGAATTGTTCAACATGAGAGAAGTGCAACTCTTCTGCAAATTGCAGCAGATATCAATGCTGGGCCATCAACAAGTCTCATCATGCGAACCATTCAACAAAACATCATCGATATAGGCTTTTGGAGCCGAAGGCCCATTAGTGTATCCCTGATGACTGCATGACACAAAGCTTTACGCCTCGCCTGTGCCGTCAACACCATCATTGCACTGTTGATGACTGGAAACATGATGCCTGGTTGGATGAGTCTTGTTTCAAATTGTATCGACCGGAGTATGGAGACAACCTCATGAATCCATGGACCCTGCATGTCAGTAGGGGACTGCTCAAGCTGGTGGAGGCTCTCTAATGGTGTGGGGTGTGTGCGGCTGGAGTGATGTGGGGCGCCTGATATGTCTAGATATGACTGTGACAGGTGACACATACGTAAGCATCCTGTCTGATCACCTGCATCCATTTGTGTTCATTGTGCATTCTGACGGAATTCCAGCAGGACAATGTGACATCCCACAGGTCCAGAATTGCTACATAGTGGTTCCAGGAACACTATTTTGAGTTTAAAAACCTCTGCTGGCCACCAAATTCCCCAGACATGAACATTATTGAGTATATCTGGGGCCTTGCAATGTGCTCTTAAGAAGAGATCTCCACCCCCTCGTACTCTTATGAGTATGCTCGCAGGGGCCCTACAAGATATTACGCAGGTCCATCAGTTTCTTTGGCTCTACAGAGTGTGTGTGTGTGTGTGTGTGTGTGTGTGTGTGTGTGTGTGTGTGTGTGTGTGTGTGTGTGTGTGTATGTATGTGTGTGTTTTCTTCTTTGGAAAAGGCCTTTTGGCTGAAAGCTTAAATGTATAGCAGTCTTTTTCATTGTGCATGTCTGTGACTCAATGTCTGCTCTACATGGCAAACAACAATGTATCCTTTTCATAATATTGTGCATAATAATCAAGCTTTTAAAATCCATACTTACAGTGCAATCAAAATATTCACGTACATCCATATATATTATAAAAATGTAGGTATGTATTGTGTATGTATGCACAAGGGTTGTTCAGGAAGTAAAAAATGATTGCACACCATGCCAGGCGCCAATCCTCCACCACCACGACTGCCAGTGTGCCAGGTAGCTCCTTCCACTTTCTCACTATGAGCTGAATTTTGTTGCTGTTATGTAACCTTTTGAAATGGCGGCACCCTCTGAAAATCCCACCAAATGCGAATTGTGTAGTGTCAATGATTTGATTCATGTGCATATCATGCCAAGAGGCCAAACAATCAATTCACAGGCCTATTGCTGAACTCTTCAATGACTTTGGTGTGCCATTCAAGACAAGAAACAGGGAATGTTGTTGGCAAAGGTGTTTTTTGATTCATAACATTGTGTGACCTCATGCATCAGCATGAACACAGTAAGAACTTCAGCATCTCAAGTGAGAAATTTTTGGACGTCCTTACAGCCCTGACTTGGCACCAAGTGATTTTCACTTATTCCCAAAACTAAAGGAATTTTTGCGTGAAAAACAGAGCTCAAACAAGCAATGATATCCTGATTCAAATCTCGTTTGGTGGTACAATATAGGAATTGAAAAATCAGCTCCACATTACTGTAAGTACACTCCTGGAAATTGAAATAAGAACACCGTGAATTCATTGTCCCAGGAAGGGGAAACTTTATTGACACATTCCTGGAGTCAGATACATCACATGATCACACTGAGAGAACCACAGGCACATAGACACAGGCAACAGAGCATGCACAATGTCGGCACTAGTACAGTGTATATCCACCTTTCGCAGCAATGCAGGCTGCTATTCTCCCATGGAGACGATCGTAGAGATGCTGGATGTAGTCCTGTGGAACGGCTTGCCATGCCATTTCCACCTGACGCCTCAGTTGGACCAGCGTTCGTGCTGGACGTGCAGACCGCGTGAGACGACGCTTCAACCAGTCCCAAACATGCTCAATGGGGGACAGATCCGGAGATCTTGCTGGCCAGGGTAGTTGACTTACACCTTCTAGAGCACGTTGGGTGGCACGGGATACATGCGGACGTGCATTGTCCTGTTGGAACAGCAAGTTCCCTTGCCGGTCTAGGAATGGTAGAACGATGGGTTCGATGATGGTTTGGATGTACCGTGCACTATTCAGTGTCCCCTTGACGATCACCAGTGGTGTACGGCCAGTGTAGGAGATCGCTCCCCACACCATGATGCCGGGTGTTGGCCCTGTGTGCCTCGGTCGTATGCAGTCCTGATTGTGGCGCTCACCTGCACGGCGCCAAACACGCATACGACCATCATTGGCACCAAGGCAGAAGCGACTCTCATCGCTGAAGACGACACGTCTCCATTCGTCCCTCCATTCACGCCTGTCGCGACACCACTGGAGGCGGGCTGCACGATGTTGGGGCGTGAGCGGAAGACGGCCTAACGGTGTGCGGGACCGTAGCCCAGCTTCATGGAGACGGTTGCGAATGGTCCTCGCCGATACCCCAGGAGCAACAGTGTCCCTAATTTGCTGGGAAGTGGCGGTGCGGTCCCCTACGGCACTGCGTAGGATCCTACGGTCTTGGCGTGCATCCGTGCGTCGCTGCGGTCCGGTCCCAGGTCGACGGGCACGTGCACCTTCCGCCGACCACTGGCGACAACATCGATGTACTGTGGAGACCTCACGCCCCACGTGTTGAGCAATTCGGCGGTACGTCCACCCGGCCTCCCGCATGCCCACTATACGCCCTCGCTCAAAGTCCGTCAACTGCACATACGGTTCACGTCCACACTGTCGCGGCATGCTACCAGTGTTAAAGACTGCGATGGAGCTCCGTATGCCACGGCAAACTGGCTGACACTGACGGCGGCGGTGCACAAATGCTGCGCAGCTAGCGCCATTCGACGGCCAACACCGCGGTTCCTGGTGTGTCCGCTGTGCCGTGCGTGTGATCATTGCTTGTACAGCCCTCTCGCAGTGTCCGGAGCAAGTATGGTGGGTCTGACACACCGGTGTCAATGTGTTCTTTTTTCCATTTCCAGGAGTGTATCTTGACAGCTATGGTGACAACACTAAAAAATAGAATAAGGTACTATAACTTTGTAAATAATGTTTTGTGTCAATATCTTTCATTTCTATTTAGTTATGCCACAATGTTCTTTACTTCCTGAACGACCTTTGTATGTTCCAAATCTCCTCCTAAGCTACTGGACCAACTTCAACTACACTCGGCACACACAACATTTACTGCCTGAAAAAAGTCGCTGTGATGGTGAGAATCACCTGCCTACCAAAGGGTTGGGAGTGCAGATGAAAAGCAAGTGCTACCCACGACGAGTGAATACCCAGGTTCTTTTCATCCAGTATTTTGAGAATGAGAGCATTTAGTGACTTGCAACAAACTTAACACATAATTTGAAATCTTAACAAAACCTTTTTCTTGTTGAAAACCCCCACACAATGATGAACAGAAAAAAGTTTACCACTTACTACATTTTCACTGTTCATGCATTAAAATTGTCACATCAGATAGGATATTTTAAATTATAACTGCTTAACTTCTAACTGTATTTGTGACACATTTTCCAGATAGTATTCACATCTACCAATGAATATACATCAAAATTATACACTCCTGGAAATGGAAAAAAGAACACATTGACACCGGTGTGTCAGACCCACCATACTTGCTCCGGACACTGCGAGAGGGCTGTACAAGCAATGATCACACGCACGGCACAGCGGACACACCAGGAACCGCGGTGTTGGCCGTCGAATGGCGCTAGCTGCGCAGCATTTGTGCACCGCCGCCGTCAGTGTCAGCCAGTTTGCCGTGGCATACGGAGCTCCATCGCAGTCTTTAACACTGGTAGCATGCCGCGACAGCGTGGACGTGAACCGTATGTGCAGTTGACGGACTTTGAGCGGGGGCGTATAGTGGGCATGCGGGAGGCCGGGTGGACGTACCGCCGAATTGCTCAACACGTGGGGCGTGAGGTCTCCACAGTACATCGATGTTGTCGCCAGTGGTCTGCGGAAGGTGCACGTGCCCGTCGACCTGGGACCGGGCCGCAGCGATGCACGGATGCACGCCAAGACCGTAGGATCCTACGCAGTGCCGTAGGGGACCGCACCGCCACTTCCCAGCAAATTAGGGACACTGTTGCTCCTGGGGTATCGGCGAGGACCATTCGCAACCGTCTCCATGAAGCTGGGCTACGGTCCCGCACACCGTTAGGCCGTCTTCCGCTCACGCCCCAACATCGTGCAGCCCGCCTCCAGTGGTGTCGCGACAGGCGTGAATGGAAGGACGAATGGAGACGTGTCGTCTTCAGCGATGTGAGTCGCTTCTGCCTTGGTGCCAATGATGGTCGTATGCGTGTTTGGCGCCGTGCAGGTGAGCGCCACAATCAGGACTGCACACGACCGAGGCACACAGGGCCAACACCCAGCATCATGGTGTGGGGAGCGATCTCCTACACTGGCCGTACACCACTGGTGATCGTCGAGGGGACACTGAATAGTGCACGGTACATCCAAACCATCATCGAACCCATCGTTCTACCATTCCTAGACCGGCAAGGGAACTTGCTGTTCCAACAGGACAATGCACGTCCGCAAGTATCCCGTGCCACCCAACGTGCTCTAGAAGGTGTAAGTCAACTACCATGGCCAGCAAGATCTCCGGATCTGTCCCCCATTGAGCATGTTTGGGACTGGATGAAGCGTCGTCTCACGCGGTCTGCACGTCCAGCACGAACGCTGGTCCAACTGAGGCGCCAGGTGGAAATGGCATGGCAAGCCATTCCACAGGACTACATCCAGCATCTCTACGATCGTCTCCATGGGAGAATAGCAGCCTGCATTGCTGCGAAAGGTGGATATACACTGTACTAGTGCCGACATTGTGCATGCTCTGTTGCCTGTGTCTATGTGCCTGTGGTTCTGTCAGTGTGATCATGTGATGTATCTGACCCCAGGAATGTGTCAATAAAGTTTCCCCTTCCTGGGACAATGAATTCATGGTGTTCTTATTTCAATTTCCGGGAGTGTATATCTCATTGTATGAGTGAAAAACTGCAGCATCATGCATGATGTTTAAATTTATTGCTTCTTTGCTACTAAGTCTCTTTACAACACATTCTGCAGACAATATACACATATGCTGCCAAATGTACCTACATAATTACATCAATGTACGGCATATAGTTCGACATATGTGACATCATAAACACTGAGTTGCATGAAAACAGAACTATAGGGTGAAATTCGCCTGAGATACAGGTGAAATATGTGTACAAATACGTGTGACCTGTCTGCATGCGAGCAAAGCCATGGATAAAAACCCCTCTAAAAATACTGGATCAATTTCAAACAAATTTAGTACACACATTACTTACTATCTGCAATGAAATACTGTGTGGATAAGGACCAGCAAAATCCTATTGGGGTGAGGAGGAAGAGATGGATAGACAGACAGGGAAAGGAGGAGATGGACACAGATATTGGGGAGGAGGAGAGGGACAGTGAGATGGGAAGGGGAAGATGTACAGAGAGATGAGGAGGAGGAAATGGACATAGAGATGAGGAGGAGGAAATGGACATAGAGATGAGGAGGAGGAAATGGACATAGAGATGAGGAGGAGGAAATGGACATAGAGATGAGGAGGAGGAAATGGACATAGAGATGAGGAGGAGGAAATGGACAGAAAGAGAGGCGGGAGGAGGTGGACTGAGAGAGGGGAAAGGGGAGAGAGAGGGGAGAGAGGGGAAAGGGGAGAGAGAGGGGAAAGGGGAGAGAGAGGGGAAAGGGGAGAGAGAGGGGAAAGGGGGGAGAGAGGGGAAAGGGGGGAGAGAGGGGAAAGGGGGGAGAGAGGGGAAAGGGGGGAGAGAGGGGAAAGGGGAGATAGATGGGGTGAGGAGGAAATAGAGGGGGCGAGGAGGAAATAGAGGGGTGAGGAGGAAATAGAGGGGTGAGGAGGAAATAGAGGGGCGAGGAGGAAATAGAGGGGCGAGGAGGAAATAGGGGGGCGAGGAGGAAACAGAGGGGGGCGAGGAGGAAACAGAGGGGGGAGGAGGAAATGGAGGGGGCGAGGAGGAAATAGAGAGGGCGAGGAGGAAATAGAGGGGGGCGAGGAGGAAATAGAGGGGAGCGAGGAGGAAATAGAGGGGAGCGAGGAGGAAATAGACAGAGCAAGTATCTGCTCAGATGGACAGAGGGAGTATGAGCAGATGGACGGAAAAGGGAAGAGCAGATGAACAGAGAGGTGGGAGTAGCTGATGGACAAAGGGGGGGGGGGGGAGTAGCAGATGGACAGAGAGGGGGGGAGTAGCAGATGTACAAAGGGGCAGAAGGAGATGCATAGAGGGGCAGAAGGAGATGCATAGAGGGGCAGAAGGAGATGCATAGAGGGGCAGAAGGAGATGCACAGAGGGGCAGAAGGAGATGCACAGAGGGGCAGAAGGATATGCATAGAGGGGCAGAAGAAGATGGACAGAGAATTGGGGGGGGGGGGGGGGCAGAGGAAGTTGACAGAGAGAGGGAGGAGAAGGAGGTTGACAGAGAGAGGGAGGAGAAGGAGATGGACAGAGAGGGAGCAGAGGAGATAAACAGAGAGAGAGGGAAGGAGGAGATAGGCTAATAGAAGTGGAATAAACACTAAACTCGGGTGAGCAATAATCCCGCAATGTAACATAATGTAGTAAGCAGAGTGCTGCTTGAAGACCACACGCACTAGACTGTAACTGTTACGGAATACAGTCATTGGTTTCTGGTAAAAAAATGTCTGAAAAGTGAAAACATGTTGTGTTAACAATAACGCAGGAACAGGAAATAATAAACAACTCAAAGAAGACAGTACTGTTACCGGAACTATGACATTGATTTACAATGTGGATGAAACTATGATCCACGATATTCGGAAAAACAAAGACAAAATAATTCAATTTGCTAGCAGTTCTGACTCATCCTGCAGGTTTGTAGAGTGGAAGCCTGTGAAAATGTGTACTTATACAAAACTGGATAAAGCTATGCTGGAATGGTTTCAACAGAAAAAAGCAGAGGGCACACAAGTATCTGACACAATAAGGCCAAACACACTCAGTTTTTTTTTTTTTTTTATCTTGGGGAATGGAAGAGATTTTAACGTGTCCTCTAGTTAACAAGATACAAACAACATCATGGTATCCAGATGATTACCATCCAAGGAAAAATGTTACATAGAATTAATAAGGGTGCTTCTGAATTTTGTAATGATTCCTAGGAGTTTATTGCATGATAAAATTTAGAGCTAGAGCAGATATATGATGTGGATGAAACTGGGTTGTTTTGGAAGTGTCTACCAACAAAGACTTTAGCTTGCAAGACAAAGTTTTGTGCACCTGGTTATACATCAAGCACAGAAAGGATAACTGAGAATTTTGTTGCACTAATGGTACAGGATCTCATAAAGTTAGGCTTGGCATAGACGGTACACCTAAAAAATTGCAATGTTTCAAGAAAAAAGAAATGCACAATTTACCTGTCCTTTATTTTCAGCAGAAAGGGGCTCGGATGGACCACACAACATTTCAAACATGGTTCTGTAACCATGGTTCTGTAAGCATTTACTACTGAAAGGTTGAAAATTTACTGTTGAAAGGTCTACCTGCAAGGGCTGTTTTGTTACTGGACAATACACCATTTGAACAAAAATGCTCTGAAATTGAATCATGGGATGATATTTGCAAAATAATTACCTCACAATGTGATAGCCTTAATCCAGCAATGGTTTACGGTGTCACTGCTGCCTTGAAGAAAATTTATAGAGGAAGTCTGCTACAAAAACTTATTGATGAGGGGTAGCAATCTTTGAACAGTCTGGAAACAATTAATTGCTAGACGTAATTTATAAAATCACGAAGTAAAGTAAAACAATCAGTCATACCCAAGTCATGGGAAAACATTAATCCTAAAACTGATGAAACCAGTAATTCTAATGACAAAGACGACTGCTCATAAGCAACATTAGGTACTGTTTTGAAAAGCACTCCAGGTTCTGAAACTGTTAACAAAATAAATATTTCTGAATGGTTTTATGTCGAGCGCAATGAGTCGGGTCATGAGATGTTGGGTGACAGTGCTATTGTTCAGCGAATACAAGGGAAATATGTGGTGGTGAATGACAGTGATGAAGATGACAACACTTCTTTAAATTCAGAAACAGTAATCACTAATCAGTCATGTATCAGCACTTCAATGGGCTGTAGGGTTAAAATACTCACACAGCGAGATGGAGTTATTGCAAATGTCTGAAATCAAACCATACTTGCCACTTGAACCGCCAATGGAGCTGCAAGTGATCACAACAACAAAATTTTTGGAAATAAGCTACATCCTTGAGGTGATCACTGCATCACCTGGCGAGATCCCGTGGCCAACCTGCCTGATGGAAGTATGGAAGTGGGTGCTCCGCCAGGAATGGCAATCCTCGTCGTTGCTCCATATGATCTGCATAACATACCGGCTACCATGTGATGACAAGGATCACCTCTGACCTGGACTAACCTTTGACTGTGTGATTATGTACTTCTTGTTCACTGTTTGTCTATCCAGCGAATATGGAATAAAGACTGTTAGTAAGTGTAAACCACAACAATCCCCTTTCTGACAAGTTGGTGATACATAAAATTTGTAGTGTGATATGTGAAACACAAGCTACCTCACTGAGACAGAAATTAAATCAAGGCTATTTGCTTCAAAGTAGTGTAATGTAATATGAAACGGGATTGTACTGTATTCTTCATAAGTATGTATTTTCGCATAATCTTTGATGATTAAAGTAGAATTTATTATAAACATTAGTTAAGTGATTTGAATTATGACACTGTAATTAATTTTTATTTCTGAACAACTGTAATACATTACTCTGAACTGTAATTGTGGATTATCCAGGGAATTTGATATTTTCAAGTTCTCAATTACTGCGGATAATTGAGAGTTTACTGCATGTCCAAAAGAGCTTCTTATTGGCTACAATAAAAATGAATGCATTTACACAAAATCTGACACCTAGTAATAATCTCTCTCTTCCTATAACAACAGTTTTTCTCTCTCTTGGCGACTGCTGTATCACAGAACTACTGTGAATGAGTAATAAAAAGAGTTAATCGGAATGTGACATTACCACTAACAAACTGAATGTGGTTCACTATGAATTAGTTCACATATAAAAATGCATTATGAAGCCTTCTCCCCTATTGCTTAGAATTTTGTTTCTATTGAAGCATCTGGATGCAAGCTCTGAACCAACACCTTAGTTGGATCATTCAGAGTCAGTGAAAATCAAAGGACTATGGCAAAAAAAAAAAAAAAAAACACACAACACTACAAGCTATGCTGAATGCACAAAAAGATTCTGTACTGTGTATTCCAGCATTGCATCTATTCAGGACTTGGATGATTGGGATCAGCAGAGACGGTGGCAAGTGTTAACTGAGCAAAGAAGTGAAAGAGACAGATGAATCAGACTATAGATACGATCAGAACTCAATGGAATCTAGTTACAGGCACTCTACAAAACCTGTTAGTAGAGTTTTTGCTCTTCACACACTATTCAACACCTCTTTGCCACCCCTTCCTCTAACAGTCAAATAGTGAGGCAAAAAAATTCTGAAGGACTTGAAAATCTCAGCTTTTTTAAAAAAAAGAAAGAAAGAAAATGAAAAAAAGAAAGAAAACACTGCTGCCTACCTCTACACCGTCCACAATTCGCAGTCAGAACAGTGGTTTGGGCAACAGGTTTTGACATGCACTTGGGTCAAGACACATTGTGATTAACCAATGTAAGTATCTTATGATGTCTCCAGATGGCCAATGGCACAGTTAGCAGAATCAGCTATATGCGTAGCTGCAAGTGGTGGACAAGCCAGAGTGTATCCTCCACCTCCAATGGCAACCGTGGGTACTTGAGTATCCTGAAAGGCTTCAGCTGTCACTGAGTTCACAAAAGCTTCAAAATCAGCAAGTGGTCACAACTGTCCACCCCTGTGACAATCCAGCTCTGGACACCGGTCTGCATCCTAGCAGGTAGTTCACATTTTCAAAATCAGTTGCATCTGCCTCAACAGGCACAGCCATAAGCATATGAACACAGCAGCTGGCCTCTGACACAGACACCTTCCACATTTCCAGCCAGGCAGTTCCGACAGGCAAACGGGGACCATCTACCATGCACGCTCCATGCAGCCACGAAAATGGCAGGTTACAGCACTGTCGCAGACAAGGCTGCACTGTGACCCAGAATCTTATTGAGTGGGCCCTGGAGTACCTGGACCCACCTGATCTGATCTGGACAAGTTTCATCAGCAACCTTCTCTCCCCCCCCCAACCACCACCCACCACCAATGATGCACAATGATAGGTTCCTCAATCTCCAGCCGCTCTTCAGTGGTACCTACCCCCACCAAGACTGCACTGCAGTGTGGATTTCATATGGTTTTGCAATATGGCTGGTATTTTAACGTGTTCAATAATGGCTTGGCAAATCTGTATTGTATGAATTTTTTGTCATGCTTGTGATTATATGTATATATATTTTTCTTTCTTTAATCAATGCCAAGTTCTTTTTCTTCCGAGGAGAAGCAGTTAACAACAGTTACAGTATAACAGTTACAGTGAGTGTGGCATGCAGGCTAAATAACTATAAGAAAGCATTCTTCAGTAACACAGCTCATGTTCCTACTGACTAAATATGCACTGAAATTCTGTGTTTGCTCTTAATCATTAAACATTCCACCAAGTGTAATGGTAAAACATGCCATTTGCCTTATGTCTGATACATACATTTTTGGTAACCCTTGAGTAGTCATGCACGTGATGTATGTCACCCTGGGATTTTCTTTTTGTTATGTTGTCCCCCATAAGGGGTGTCCACAGATATGAATTTCTCTAGCTCTGAGTTCCACTTCAAAGGTCAGTATATCACCATTGTTGTTTGAACGTGGCTATTGTTTACCCACATTGTGTGCTCTGGTTACAATTGTCACCCATGTGACTAATGGTGTTACCATTTCCGATTCTTTTGCGATAGGCAAGGTCTTTATTTTTCAGTTTAATGTCTATATTTTTCAGTTTACTGTCTATATTTTTCAGTTACTGTCTATATTAAATATTGTATAATATGCTTCACACTGCATTTATATTTCCATTCATTCTCACATTTTCTTTGAATTTTTACAGTCGTAATTACTGGTAATATTTTAATGTCTGTACCAAATAAATAGTGGAATGTTGAGACAACTTCAGATCCAGCAACATGGTTGGCTTGGTTTGATGAACTTAGTGATCACCGTTCAGCTTCTGAGCAAGAAATGTCAGAAGATAATGGAAGAGCATGTTTTAAGTGACAATGCAAATGAAAGATATTTTTTGTGTAAAGATAAGGCCACAAAATGGGTGAAACAGAAGCCCTCAACTAACATACGTACTTCGGCACCCAATGTAATCTCTCTGGACCGCAAAGTGGAGCATGAGAAATAAATTCTGAAGCTTTTGGCTTTTCTCTAATAATAATGACACTAGGAAAATAAACAGTTGTACAAATATTTACATAGAAACACTCAGGTCACCGTTTGGGAGGGATTGAGGTGCCTGTAGAACATATGAAACAGAAATCAGGACATTTTGGGGTTTACTGTATCTTATGGGTACAACGAGATTACCTAGGAAAAACATTCATCAAATGTGGGACAATTTCACAGGCAATGGCCTAGATTCATGTTACTTATCAATGAATGAACAAAGATTTTGCTTTCTCTTATGATGCTTATGTTTTGATGATATGAGAGAAAGAAACTTGAAAAATGAAAGTGATAAGTTAGCTCCCATAAGAGAAAGAAGTGTCTGAAATAATAGAACATAATTTACAGAAATACTTCTTGCCAAGTGAGATCCTTACTGTAGGTGAAAAACTGTTAGTGTTTTGGGTAACAGTCCTTCTCAGTAGTTCATACTTAGCAAACACACTAAGTATGGGCTGAAAACATTTGCTTTAGTTGATGCTAAGACAGCATATACAGTAAATTTAGAAACCTATGTAGGTTCACAGTTCAATGGACCTTACAAACAAAGCAAAAATGAATAATAAGTTTACCTTATGAACAATACACTGCAATACCTGTATATCAGCCTCACTAACACAACAATTGAACCAACATGATGTAATAACAATGGTAGAGCTAATTGCGAGCATTAACAGAAATGTAACCACCAATAATCGGTTTTCGACGTATTCTCTGCTGAAAGTCTCAAAGATAAGGGTCTTACTGATGGGGGCACACTTCACTGAAAGAAATGCGAAGTATCTTTGGAGTTTCTTCTAAATAAACAAAGATCTGAAAAATCTCCAATTTTTGGCTTTCAAAACCACAAAACCCTTGTGTCATACTGTCTCAAGATGAATAAAGTCGCCCTTGCAATTTATACAATTCACCACGACAATGTTATCAACAGCAATACAGGGGATGAGATGTTTGGTTTGTGGGGCGCTCAACTGCGTGGTTATCAGCGCCCGTACAATTACCCAATCTTTGCTCAGTCCATTTTTGCCACTTTCCTGGATGATGATGAAATGATGAGGACAACACAACCACCCAGTCATCTCGAGGCAGGTGAAAATCCCTGACCCCGCCGGGAATCGAACCCGGGACCCTGTGCTCGGGAAGTGAGAACGCTACCGCGAGACCACGAGCGGCGGACAATACAGGGGATGCAAAAACACCTGAGATCATAACGTTTTACAACATGACAAATGTTGGCGTGAACTTGACAAATGTTGGCGTGAACTTGGCTGATCATCTGTGTCAAAAAAATAATATGGCTTGAAATTCAAGGCACTGGCCTATGGCAGTGTTATACAATCTACTAAACTTAGCTGCAATAAATGCATTTTGCATTTACAAATTCAATAAAAACCGACAAAGCACTGAAGAGAACTTTTTTCCTAACCAATCTTGCATGGGAGATTATAAAGTCCCAAACAGAAAGCAGATGTCAAGCACCACATGTTCCTAAGATCAGGAGGCATGGACTTTTACTGCTCGGAATGGAAGAGACTGTAAACAGGCCACAGGAGGAAGGATAGGGAAAAATGGGAAGATGTTTTGAGTCTGACAGATCACGGGACAAATCAACCAGGAAGTGGTGTGTTAGGTGCAGTAAGTGGACCTGCCCTGATCATTTGAAGGAAGTTTGTGTCAATTGTTTGGATAGTGTGGAGCAAAATAATACATGTACCAAAATGTAATTTTGGAAGTATTGGTTTAATTGCTATATTAGTGAGGCTCATATACAGGTATTGCAGTGTACTGTTCAGAAGCTAAACTTATTATCCATTTTTGCTGCAATATAAATTCACTTTTGTTTGTTTTCATTAAAATAGGTTGTGTGTGACTATTTTAATAAGTGTAGTGCATTCAAGTATGAAGTTCAGTAATTAACTGAATCCCATACCATTAGGCAAGTGTAAAACCCATTTTGTTTCATCATCGTTAAAATAACACTGAAAACAATGGTGGCTGACAGCTGTCACCCATGTGACCAATAATGTAACAGAAATTCCCATGACTACAGCAGGGTTAAGAAGGTACCAACAATAACATTTGCCCCTGCGGCTATAGTTAAAGAGTTTCACAGTTTTATGATTATATATCACACAAGTATAGCCTCACAGATTCATTAACAAAGCTTGGACAGGCCTCCTTATCTAGATGATAATACTGTGAGAGAAATAATAGAAAAAAAGTACTATACTATAATGATACACGAGTCACGAAACATATGAAATTTTGACCTACATTTTCATTTTTTCTAATAGTTACTGATTTTTGGAAAGTTTCCACCTCAAGGAAATAAGAGAGATATTATTCTGAAACTATTTGGCAGAGTCTGAAGTGTGAACAAAAACTCTAAACCACTATTTTTTATAGAGCTTGTGACTTCTTAATCCTTCCTTCTCATTCTTTCAAAACAACAAATATGTTATATTGCTCTGTTATAGTTGCAAAAAACAGTGACCAGAACTGCCATATGGAGAAGAGAGAACCGTAATTAGGATAGCAGCTGAAACAACAACTAAATGTATGTGGTCCATACCATCCCACAGATACCAATATTTAGGGCCCCGATTTATGATATGTGACAGAAGAATTCCACTATTCCCTATGACATGCCTTTCACTGTATACTAAAAGACATCAGAGTTCAACATGACAGTTATAGAGTTAGACTATCTTGCTGTGGAACTCTACGGATCAATTTCAACACTGCTTTGCTAATAGAATGCTAATGGAATGCTGCAACCCTTGACATGGTCACAGTGTGCTTTCCTTATTTATGCATAGACCCGAAAGGCTGCAAGATTATCTGTACAGTACATGATCTAAATTTGCATTTTCGCTGTGCTGCCCAGTTTTCCATTAAGATAGAAAGGAATATTCCATCCCACATGAAACCTGTTGTCTCAATCAAAAATAAGCCAAGAACTTTAGACTGGATGCTCCAGTGTCATAACAGACCATGCTCTTGATACTGTGCTCCACAATGGACACACCTATACAGAATCTGATTTAATCAGTGCAGAATTTCCTTCAATAGCTTCCATTAAATGCACATATAAGCAAAAGTTTTGCATCACTCCTTTATTTCGAAATTCATGGCACAGAAAACAAAAATTGGCTCTGAAGCATGCATACGTATTCAACTGAAATGTGTCCAAAAAAAAAAAAAGAAAAAAAAAGAAACATTTGTGTAATGATAAAATCATCTATTTCCCATAGGATGTTTTTCACAATACACCTGAGCAATGTCAATATGTGGTGGGATGTCCCCTTGCTCAGATACAGGCTTGAATACATCGCGCCATACCACTGATGAGACCCCTGGACCAAACTGTCCCACTTTACAGTGGCGATTCTTTGTAAACTGTGCAAAGTACATGGTCTTTATCAATGCCCAAACACAGCTCATTTAAACTGACCCCACACATATTCAAATAGGTTCACATTCGGGAAACTGGCAGTTCACTCCATCCTGGTGACCCTAGCATGCAAAAAGAACAATTTCATGAGAACAGCATGATGAGAATGCAAGTTAGCATCCATAAAGATGAAAAGATGAAACTGTCATTGAATTGTCAGCAATATGATCCCACTATTGGTTACAGACTATTGTCCCAGTACTGCAGAGTAGTGATATCACTCTCAACAAACACGAGAATCGTAAGGTGGCCCCATGTAATGATAACCCAACATCACTCCACCAATTATCCATAAACACCACCCGATGCCAATCCTGGGGTTGATTCTGCATGATTTCTTGCCTATCTGTAAGGGAGTCCATGGTGATGTGGTGTATGATGTGTTGCTTACTATGGTAGTTGAGAATGGAGATTCGTATTATGCAATTGCCTGGCAACAGTTTCATGCAATACCTGACACCAAATTCAGTCCTAGAACACTAAGCCCATACTTCCTTTGATTCAAAAGTCATAGGTATTGGTCATCCTGTGCCCCTGTGGATGTGGATGACCTGTCCTGAACACTGCCTGTCAATTGGAACCAATTCCATGTTTGCACCACATCACTTTGACTACAGTACACTTGTCAAGCAACTTCCCTGGTTCTGCAGTTGACATGGTCATGCCGACCCAATCATTGGTCACGGCTGTCCTTCGTGGCATGATGGATGTTCACTCTACTGTTCCTCAATGCATCCCTACTTGTTCTTTACTTTCAAATGGAATGCTGCAATTCATTAGAGTGTAGTGTTCTACCTTCAGTTAGCGTTTAAAGTAACTTTGTGTATGTTTACAAACAATCAGGGGTGACCTTCCAATCAGTACAGGAACAGTCAAAATAGCAACACACCTACATGACATGTCCTGGTGATGGAAAAAGTATTTTGATGTGTGTATATTGTAGTTTTTGGCAGCTTTCTAGTACATGTGACCCGAAACTGGGAGTTGAGGATCAGCTACGCTTGAGTGTCTAATCACGTAACTGCCCTTGAAAGTTATGTCATAACTTAATCAAATAAAAAATAAAATGGGGGGGGGGGGGGGGGTTAAGCACAGCATACTGTGGATATCATGAAAACAGAGAACAAAAAACTATTTCATACTTGACAACTTTGAGATTTTCTGCTGTTTCTATATTTTTCTGACTTCTGCATTAACATTTCATCAATTACATACAACATAAAATGAAAAATTTGTCCATTCACGAAAAGCGCCAAGCTCTTCCACTTCACCATACACAGCACACTGCACGGCTAACCAACTAATTATATACAACTATACTGTGGATGATCTAAATTATGTTCACTGAAATGCACGACTTCTGTTTTCTACACAATATTTTCACTTCCCTTTGGCAATATTTTATTACTCGTACTAGCTTATAACTGTCCAGAACTGAAGCTGACAAGATCCCCACTCACTCACATACTGAGCTCTTGCTCATATGTAGTCTATTGTCACTTTGATTATTTCTGGTACATGGTTACAGCTGCTGTTATGCATCCGAAAGGAGTTCCCTACTCTACATCCACACACATGCAGATTCACATGCAATAGTGCACACATACTGAACAGCATGTGTCCATTTACCCACCCTTGCAATATGCACTCCCACTTCTCATCCATATATAGCTGTGTCAGAACCACACATTTTAAGTTGTGAGAAAAGTGAGCAATCCTGAAAGGCATGTTACACAGATGGTTCATTACAAGATAGTGTGTTGTAGCTTTCTTGAAATTGGCTCACATCCACGTGAATCTTCATTTCCAATGATACAATAACTGATTCAATCTCCTGGCTGTTAATTTCCCTTAGGTGGATCTGAAATAAAGGTCTCAAAGAAATAGTTTTTAAGTACTTGTCTGTGCTAGCGACATTTCAGTTTATCATACCAACTAATGGCAGAGAATGGTTATTGAATATATGACACATTTTTGACACATGCCTTAGAATTATTTTTCTGCAGCAATGGTATCATAACTGTGGTACTCTATTGTGTCTTCAATATGTATCCAATATGAACTGGATCATTTTAATCTGGTCTGAACATGTCTTTATTCTCTTGACACAATAGTTGTCTTTATATTATACAATTTCTTTATTCCTTTAATTATCTATAAACGATGCTTAGCAGCACATTTTTCAGATATTAATAAAATGTAAGATGGTTTTTAATAACTGAATATGCAGATTTCCTACCACATATGTTTTGTAAGAACATTTTTCAGTGAACATGCTGTAGATTCCTTTATTTTACAAATTTACTGAGTGCATACATCAGACTTTTTTCATTGTGATACCTTGCATATCTAGAATTTGGGATGCAGGATGTGAGAAATTGTTAATGATTTTTACCATGAAACTATCCACATTTAATGACAAGCCCCCAGAAATACTACAAGGGACGTTCAATAAGTAATGAAACACTTTTTTTTCTTTTAGAAAATAAACATTAAATTTGTTGTATTGAATTTTACACATTTATTTGACTGGTTTCAATTTTCAACCATCATCGAGGGACTATACCAAACAGACAAATGAGTAATAAATGTTACTGTGGTTCTACAAGCATCCTTGATGCCCAGTCTCTGTATCTAAGTGGAATGAGTCACAATATTTCACTGATAACTATTAATGTGTATCATCATATGCCCTGTTGTATGGCATGATATTTCAAATAGAAAAATTCGTATTGTTTTTTGCTTCGTAAGTATATCTTTTGAGTATCTTTATGTATAATGTTCAGACTTAATGACTACGGGATGTGTATTTTTCATCAGTAACATGTACTGTTTATTTCTGTTTGGAATAGTTCCCGATGATGATTGAAAACTGAAGCTAGTCAGAATAAACGTGTAAAATTCAATACAGTCAGGTTAACAGGCATTTCTAAAATATGTTTGTGCTGTAGACTGTTGCCTAAAAATGTTTGGACATCTTTGTGGAAGCAGGTTGGTTTTATTCTGGATTCCAATACACCAAATTATTCTCCACTGTTTTCACCACAAAACCCTATTTTTCAACATCATCTCTGTTCCGTACAATAGCCTTATGCCACCTCACTGGGAGGGACTGTATGGCTGTCTCTACCTGTCAGCATACGAGCCAACATCTTGCTGTATCAATAACCTTCCCATCGTACATGTAATGCTTCCCGGGGAACGCATCGTTCATTGGGTCAAATAGATGGAAATCAGAAGGTGCAAGATCTGGGCTTGGATGAGTAACAGTCCAATGACATTTTGTGAGTTCCTCTGTGCACAGACTTGTTTGAGGCCTTGTGATGTCATGGAGGAGGAGAAGTTTGTTTGCATTTTAAAGCCAACACACATGCTGAAGTCATTTCTTCAATTTCCTGAGGTTAGCACAACACACCTCAAGAGTTAATTATTGCAAACAAAACAAGCCCTTCAGAATACCAGAAGACCACCGCCATGACTTT
The DNA here is from genome assembly GCF_023864275.1 of Schistocerca cancellata. Classification (NCBI taxonomy): domain Eukaryota; kingdom Metazoa; phylum Arthropoda; class Insecta; order Orthoptera; family Acrididae; genus Schistocerca; species Schistocerca cancellata. The sequence continues at coordinate 64,052,614 of NC_064629.1, forward strand.
ACTGGCTGAGGGTGCAGCTTTTAACATTTTCTTCAGAGGAGAGGTCATGTGGTGCCACACCAAGGATTGCTGTTTTCTCTCCGTTTTGAAGTTAGGAACCCTTATTTCACAGCCTGTGACGATGTTTGACAAAAAATTGTTGTGATCGGCCTCATAACATGCAAGCAATTCTGCGAGCATGGTCCTTTTTGCTCTTCATGCTCTTCTGTTAGGCAGCAAGGAACCCAGCAGGCACACCTCTGAGCAGCCCATGTGGTGGACAAGTGTGTCAGCACTACTGACAGAAATGTCCAGGTGTTTGATTGTTATTTGTTGATCACTTTGAATGAGAGTGTCCACATGTTCCAAGACTGCAGGAGTTACAGCGGACAGGACTGTGCAAACTTGTTGTGATTATGAAAAACGTCTGGCCGAATGACTCACTGTGTTTTGTTCACTGCCAGGTCTCTGCAGACATTCTGCAACTGCCTATGAAAATATGTGATGCCCTGGTTTTCCAATAAAAGAAACTCAATGACAGCTCTCTGCTTGGACTACACCTCTGTTACAGACACCAATTTGAAGGCCACATATAGTGCCACCACCTATTGGGACTAACTTCATGAAATTATAGGGGCTGAAGCAGGAATATTCCACGATATCCCATTACAAATTCAGCATTTTATCAACTGAAAAGAAAAAAAAAAAATGTGTTGCATTACTTATTGTATATATAGCTTTGAAGCTACTTCTAGTACCTCAGTTGGAAAATGAGCCATCTTAGTCAGATCTTACAAATCTAAGAGATAATCTGACACTTTTTATCTTCAGAAGAGCATGCTACCTTAATGATGAAGTCTCCACATAGCTATTATTATTTGAGATTCTTATAAACCAAGCCTAATACTATTTCAGTTACAAACCCTCCTACATACAAAACTGGAAAAAAATTATGCACCACAATTGAGACACTACAAACATAAAAATTTGGGCACAACAGTCAGACAATCTTTAAGCACAACATTTCAAGAAGACTTTTATTTAAATGAGACATTATCATTCATGTAAAAGTATAGCCCTATATATTGGTATGGGTTTCTTGGAGGGGGAAAAAACTAATCTGAACTGTTGTACACATATAGCATCTAATAAACAGGCAAGATACATAGTCTAAAGCACTCCATCTTCAGGCCACAAGTGGCCCATCGGGACCATCCGACCGCCGTGTTATCCTCAGTTGAGGATGTGGATAGGAGGGGCGTGTGGTCAGCACACCGCTCTCCTGGTCGTTATGATGGTTTTCTTTGACCGGAGCCACTACTATTCGGTCGAGTGGATCCTCAATTGGCATCACGAAGCTGAGTGCACCCCGAAAAATGGCAACAGCGCATGGCGGCTGGATGGTCACCTATCCAAGTGCTGGCCATGCCCGACAGCGCTTAACTTCGGTGATCTCATGGGAACCAGTGTATCCACTGCGGAAAAGCCGTTGCCATACATAGTCTATATCTCAACATTTTTTCTGTGATTTAGTTGATATTATGATTAGAGAATCAAACTAGGTCACTTATTCAACTTGAGTAATTCCCTAAAAGTATTTCTACTGTCAAAGTTATTTTTATTAAGGAGGGATGCCTTTCAACAGACCCAGTAGGCCTCCAGTTGTAGAGCAGGGTGGATTTCAGTAGCAGCAGCAGCAGCTATCAGTTTGTCCACATATTGCATAAATCATTAGGTTTAGTAGTATTCTTACGTGCTTCTGAACAGAAAAACACACTACCTGTTTCTTTAACTGTGTTTAGCAGGATTATTTATTTTGTATAAGAGGTTGTGTATTTTGCTGTCACTTGTGTACACTCAGCTACTGTTTTACCATAGTTTTTTCACTGCTGCAATTGTTAAGTCTTGCTTCATTTACTTGATTCTGTGAGCTTTTCAAACAGTAAATATTCTGTAGAGCTCCAGCAGAGCAGGGTAGAAAGCAGCAGCAGCAGCAGCAGCAGCTCTCAGTCTAAACACATATTCTATATATTACATTTAGTTGAGTAGTACTCTTACATGCTAGGATGAATACAGAATGCACATGCAGTGAGTGGACACAAGAGGAGCTGGTCACAGACAGTGAATAGCTGAAAATGCTGTTGGCCATAGTCAGCCATCACAGGCTGCTGCCTCACGGTGTAGCACTGGCGGGAAACTGGTGTGTCGCATGGTACACCTCAGGTGTCGCTTGTTTTGCCCATGGGCTATGCTGCCGAGGCACCTTCCATTGTACTTGATATGGGGAACTGTGCTCACCACAAAATGAGTGGCAATACGAGTCATGTTCACATCACTTGAGGCAGACAGTGAATGTGGGGACTGGCTGGCTGGTGTCATCCATTCACCCTACGAGTCAACAGGTGGCCACTCTTCCAGCAGGATCCAAGCAGGCACACAGGGGGGACAGGTTTGCTAGTTATTGGGAAGTCCAATGTTACATGCACTATGGAGCCCCTTAGGGAAATAGCATTCAGGTCTGAAAAGGAGTCCAATGTGTGTTCGGTATGTCTGCTGGGGAGCCTCATCCAAGATGTGAAGGAGGCCTCGCCTGCAGCTATTGAAGGTGGTGATAATTAATAGTTTAGGGTACTAAATGGTGAGATCATCAGCACCCTTGCTTGAAATAATTGCAAAGGAGGATGGTGAACATCTATTAAAAAATAACAAATTTTAAAACCAAGTTGTATCCTCACACGAGTATTGAAAACACGGTCCTGACATTGTGAGAATTGTAAAAGAACAATCATACATTTGGACAAAACACAACAGAATAACTAGATTTATCTTTTGCTATTAAGCAAGGATAAAATATCAGTACAGACATAGTTAAAAAGAGGACAGATGACTGTGGCTAAGTGACTACTTAGAAATAATTGGTAACTGAGCCACTCTGCAACACATTAAAACTCACACCCAACATTGTGGGAAAAGTCCTGACATCACACAAAATCTTAAAACAGATACTACACTCACCTTACTATCAGTTAAGATAACGCACACATCTGTGTTCAGGTCATCATATAAAATACACTCAACTGAAATATTTTGTATCGACACACTGGGGGTGTAAGAGAAAGCCCTGCATCAACGGGCAGTGTCCCACTCCAAGCTTTCCCTCGAGTTGTCATATAAAACACACTCAATTAAAATATGTCATATCGACAGCTGTGTTCCACATCTGTGACACACTGGGGCTACTTGGGACAAGATAAAGCCAGGTTTCAATTGACAAAGTCCTGCTTTAACCCTTTTAAGAACTACTTCGTCAGCTCATTGTTGTCTGAGGGTCATAAGCCATGATTGCACTGATGGTTTCACTGAAAGCAGCTTATTACTCCTCACTTCCAGCCACTGAGCCTCCCCACCAACACATGGTCTTCTGGGTTACAAATATGGCAATAGCCTGCAGGGGGACTGAACAACAAGCAGAAGATGGAAGGTAGCAAGCCTCCTTGGCAACAGCAGCAGCAAGTTCATTTCCCCTGACCCCTATGTGCCCTGGAACCCAGCAGAAAATTATTTTTGTACCTTGTTGCTGCAGAAGGCAGAGAGGATCCTGCATTTCTTGCACCATCTGATTTGCTGGGTACATATGACCAATAGCAAGTAGGGCACTTTGGGAATCTAAGCGGATAAGGAATTTATTGCTGCAATACCATCTCATCTGCTCTAGTGCCCTCAGGACAGGACAGCAAACAATTCTGCATAATAAACTGAAAACTGTTTTGGGAGCCCTGTCCTGGGGACACTGTGAGGGAACACAATGGAGCAACCGATACAAATCCCCATGCTTAGACCCGCCTGTGTAAGCACTACTAATCCAGTTGGTGGTTTAAAATGTCGTTAAATTTAATTTTAATAATATACTCTGGGGTACAATTATTCCTGTATTCAGTCAATTTAAAAAGTAACCTAAGCCTCATCAGCATCCAGGGGTATCCCATATTCCACTCCCAGCTTTGGACCCCAGTACACTTCACCTGTGGTAACCGAAGGCTCTACTTCGCACTGATACCAAATGGTTTAATTTGCCTGTGGACAGTTACAGAACAGATGTTCTAGTGGCGGCTGTGCAACGGAGATGAATGCTGATGATTAGGGAATGGAAAGAGCCCTATATGCTTGGGTACCACAAGGAGAAAATTTTGAATTAACAGTGGAGGCTTACCAGCCTTGGCACACAACCTGGACTTGTGCAACAAGTCGCTGTTGACTGCCTAATACCCTCATGGTGAATTGTGTCCAGCATTTTCAGGTATGAAGGCATTGCTGATCCACAAATCTAGCATCCATATTCAAGCAGGGGTCGCACAAATGCTTTACAAAGTCAGAATAGACATGCTCTGTTGACTACCTGTCACTAACGCATCTAAAGATTTTATAATTAAATTTTCCTCAAGACATTTAAGTCTCATCTTTATCTACAATAATGATGGAACCTGAAACACGATGGAGAGGCTTGTGTTCCCAACAGACCCAGTCAGTGGCTGGAAACTGTCCAAGATGATGATGATGATGAATGATGGAACCTGAATAAATGAATTAAAATTTGTGCCACGGCTGGGTTCAAGTCCCATCTGATTTGCTGAGTACATATGACCAATAGCAAGTAGGGCACTTTGGGAATCTGAGAAGATGAGGAATTTATTGCCATAATCTGGCCACGGCACAAATTTTAATTCATGTATTCAGCTTCCATCATTATTGTATTTAATGATGGTCAAAGGCCTGAGGGATCTTATCATCAGTTCTTTAAGATGGGGCAGACATGTCAGACTCTCATCGAAAGTGAGACCCAGATATTTCATCTTTTCCTTAAAAGTGAGAATGGTATCACCCAGTTTTAAAACAGGTGAATTAAAAAGAGCGGGAGCATTTAAAATCAAAACACTTACAGCTTTCTCCAAAGAGAATTTAAAACCTAATATGTTTGACCATTCTTCCATCTATCTGATCATCAAGTGTAACTGACGATTAGCCATTGCAAGTTTGGTGGTGGCACAGCAGATGGAGAAGTCATCCACAAACAAAAAAAAAAAAAAAACTGTGCAGGATGCCTTGTGCACATAATACTGTTGATTGAAATGGTGAACGCTACTACACCTAAAACACTTCCTCGAGGGATGCCATTGCCCTGCTTAAAATGGCCAGATAGGGTATTCAGACAGGACATTGCCGATCTTGTACCAAAAATACATATCTGATAGGAAGGGCTGTATGAATGTGGAGAGATGTCCAAGGAAACACCACTTGCAAAGCTACAACAAAATATTATGCCTACAGTTAATACCATAGACTTTTCCCAAATCAAAGAGTACACCGAAAAGGTGTTGGTAGTGTATGAAAGCCTGTTGAATTGTATGAATTGTAACTTCGAGCAGGATCAGGTTATTGAGACTGGAATTATACCTCTTGAACCCGCACTGGTAGCGAATGAGAAGTGACCTGGTTTTGAGAATACACACTAGTCATTGGTTGACCATATACTCCACTGTCTTTTCTATGCAGCTTGTGAGGCTGACAGTATGATAACTACTGGGGTTAGTCCAATCCTTCACTGGTTTTAAAATTGTGATTAAACCAAATTCTTTCCACAAGTTGGGAAAGTCTCCTGTCATCCAGATTTCATTAAAGAGTTGGGTTCAACTGTTTCAACATGCTGTACATTATCAGGTCATGACTGGGCACAATATGATGAGCAGAATCCAACTCCCAAACAGAGAAAGGTTAGTTGTATTCTTCTACTTTGGTGGAATGAAAATCAAAACCAACCCTTTCCTGCATCTCCCAATAATGACAGGAAGCTGGATTCTGGCTAGAATCAGCTGTAATGGTCTTGTACAGTTCAGGTATAACCTGAGCAATGTCTCTCAGTGATGTTAAGAGGCACCCCTGCTGTCAAGCAGATGCTATTGGCAATTATGAGTTCCACCTGGAAATTCTCCCAATGGCTTCTCATGCTCTGCTTGTGGGTGTAGACCTACTGATGATATTCAGGAACTCTTGCTTACTCTCTCAAATTATTTACTATTATGATGCTCAACACGGCAATCAGCAATAGTTCGCATAGAGTGACCCAGGTAACTGTTATGACACTTGCAAGGAATATTACAAATCCCCTGGTACTCTCAGGATAAGATTATCTTTAACAGGATGCAACATTTCTTTAATTTTTTTAGGTGGCCAGATGGCCAGTCCGATTCCTTGCCTGGTTAAGACTCTACCTATTTCAGTTATTGTTGTACTGTAGAATGGAAGCTGCACTATGTGTGGGTCCTAATGGCTTCACTGAATGACTCTGTGTGTGTCTCAGTTTCCTCGACAGTGCTGAAGTAATATCACAGACAGAATGCTTGTTCCTTTTGAAATAGTTAACCTCGGATACAAGGTGCTCCTTGTCTAAAATAGTCTTGGCTCTAGCTATTTGAGTGCTTAGCATAGCACTCTTCTGAGATGGATCACAAAAGCTACATCCACGGGGGTATGTCTGTGTGCATTGGTTTTCAACAGACAGAATGGCTGTATTGTCACTCTGCTTTTTGTTCGACCAATACATCTAAGAAAGGCAACTTCCTCTCCTCCTCCATTTCTGCTGTAAATATGTTAAGACATATAATGTTCATATGGTCAATGAACTGCTTCATCAACATACCTGAAGAAACAGGCTGGATGGATGAGAGCACTATTCAATGCTCATTCTTCAAAATCCTATATGAAAAAAATTATCTATGATAGGCGAAAGGGGTGAACGCATGGTTGTTTCATCAGTCATTTTGTAATAATTTGCACAGTCTGCCAAACTGCAGGGAAATCTTCATGATAGTTCCTTTACATGTGTTACTGTAAGACTAATTTCTTGCTATTTAAGGTCATGATACACAATAGATGGACACGTACAGTCACTGTAACACACTGGACTTGCATTCGGGAGGACAACGGTTCAAACCCCGTCCGGCCATCCTGATTTATGTTTTCTGTGATTTCCCTGAATCTCTTCAGGCAAATGCCGGGACGGTTCCTTTGAAAGGACATGGTCGATTTCCTTCCCTAATCCAATAGGACTGATGACCTTGCTGTGTGGTACCCTCCCCCAAATCAACCACCCAACCAGTCACTGTAACACAGAGGACTTTCAAACTTCTAAGTGAAAGATAAACTGCTTTTCCATCTAATGCATTTGCCTCTTCTTCCAGTGATGATGATATCATTGACAGAAACTGGTATACAGTAAAGATTTATTTATACAGTTTATGGTTAAACATGCAGTTCTTTAAGTCTAAATATGGGTCTACAGTGGTCTACTATACACTGAGGTGACAAAAGTCATAGGATACCTCCTAATATCATGTTGGACATCCTTTTGCCTTGTGCAATGCAACTCGACTTGTCATGGACTCAACAAGCCATTGAAAGACCCCCACAGAACTAATGAGCTATGCTGCTTCTATAGTCATCCATAACTGTGAAAGTGTTGCCAATGCAGGATTTTGTGCATGAACTGACCATTCAATTACACTCCTGGAAATTGAAATAAGAACACCGTGAATTCATTGTCCCAGGAAGGGGAAACTTTATTGACACATTCCTGGGGTCAGATACATCACATGATCACACTGACAGAACCACAGGCACATAGACACAGGCAACAGAGCATGCACAATGTCAGCACTAGTACAGGGTATATCCACCTTTTGCAGCAATGCAGGCTGCTATTCTCCCATGGAGACGATCGTAGAGATGCTGGATGTAGTCCTGTGGAACGGCTTGCCATGCCATTTCCACCTGGCGCCTCAGTTGGACCAGCGTTCGTGCTGGACGTGCAGACCGCGTGAGACGACGCTTCATCCAGTCCCAAACATGCTCAATGGGGGACAGATCCGGAGATCTTGCTGGCCAGGGTAGTTGACTTACACCTTCTAGAGCACGTTGGGTGGCACGGGATACATGCGGACGTGCATTGTCCTGTTGGAACAGCAAGTTCCCTTGCCAGTCTAGGAATGGTAGAACGATGGGTTCGATGACGGTTTGGATGTACCGTGCACTATTCAGTGTCCCCTTGACGATCACCAGTGGTGTACGGCCAGTGTAGGAGATCGCTCCCCACACCATGATGCCGGGTGTTGGCCCTGTGTGCCTCGGTCGTATGCAGTCCTGATTGTGGCGCTCACCTGCACGGCGCCAAACACGCATACGACCATCATTGGCACCAAGGCAGAAGCGACTCTCATCGCTGAAGACGACACGTCTCCATTCGTCCCTCCATTCACGCCTGTCGCGACACCACTGGAGGCTGGCTGCACGATGTTGGGGCGTGAGCGGAAGACGGCCTAACGGTGTGTGGGACCGTAGCCCAGCTTCATGGAGATGGTTGCGAATGGTCCTCGCCGATACCCCAAGAGCAACAGTGTCCCTAATTTGCTGGGAAGTGGCGGTGCGGTCCCCTACGGCACTGCGTAGGATCCTACGGTCTTGGCGTGCATCCGTGCGTCGCTGCGGTCCGGTCCCAGGTCGACGGGCATGTGCACCTTCCGCCGACCACTGGCGACAACATCGATGTACTGTGGAGACCTCACGCCCCACGTGTTGAGCAATTCGGCGGTACGTCCACCCGGGCTCCCGCATGCCCACTATAAGCCCCCGCTCAAAGTCCGTCAGCTGCACATACGGTTCACGTCCACACTGTCGCGGCATGCTACCAGTGTTAAAGACTGCGATGGAGCTCCGTATGCCACGGCAAACTGGCTGACACTGACGGCGGCGGTGCACAAATGCTGCGCAGCTAGCGCCATTCGACGGCCAACACCGCGGTTCCTGGTGTGTCCGCTGTGCTGTGCGTGTGATCATTGCTTGTACAGCCCTCTCGCAGTGTCCGGAGCAAGTATGGTGGGTCTGACACACCGGTGTCAATGTGTTCTTTTTTCCATTTCCAGGAGTGTATGTCCCATACATGTTCATGGGAGTCATGTTGGGCAATCTGGGTGGCCAAATCATTCGTTAGAATTGTCCAGAATGTTCTTCAAACCAGTCGTAAACAACAGTGGCCCTGTGAAATGGCACACTGTCATCCATAAAAAATCCATCATTGTTTAAGAACAAGAAGTCCATGAATGGCTGCAAGTAAACACAGGCCACACCATTACGAAGCCACCACCAGCTTGCATAGTGCCTTGTTGACAACTTGGGTCCATCACTTCATGGGGTCTGCACCACACTCCTACCATTTAATCAGCTCTTACCAACTGAAATAGGGACTCATCTGACCAGACCACAGTTTTCCACTTGTCAAGGACCCAACTGATTGGTCACGAGCCCCAGAAAGATGCAGCAGGTGATGTCACGCTGTTAGCAAAGGCACTTGCGTCAGCTGTTTGACTGATTTTTGCAGTTATTTGAATCAGTGTTGCTTATCTGTCGGTATTGAAAATTCTATGTAAATGCTGCTGATCTTGGTCATTAAGTGAAGGCCATCAGCCACTGCATTGTTTGTGGTGAGAGGTAATGCCTGAAATTGGTATTCTTGGCACACTCTTGACACTGTGGATCTTGCAATATTGAATTCCCTAACGATTTATGAAATGGAATGTTCTGTGTGTCTAGCTACAACTACCATTCCGCATTCAAAGCCTGTTTTAATTCCTGTTGTGTGGCTATAATCGCATAAGAAACCTTTTCATATGAATTACCTGAGTAGAAATGACAGCTCTGCCAATATACTACCCTTTTATACTTTGTGTATGGGGTACTACTACCATCTGTATGTGCAAATATCATTATCCTGTGACTTTTGTCACTTTAGTGTAGATGCCATCTTTCTGTACATTGGCATGCAAAACATAAGGACAAAAGTAGCTTTCACATGACATGTCACTGGGAAGTAATAAAGCTTGATGAAACTTGGACAAAAAAAACTGCTACAGTGTAATACAGAAGACAACTGAAAGATGAAAGAAATACACCGTGAGATGAACAGAAATGACAGTTTTATCCAAAGACAATTCTTACACTGAAGCCAGCGGGTTTATGATGGTTCCCTGGACATTACAAAAGGCAGAATATGGTTCTTAACAGTGTTCCACTCGTCCACCTGTACATTTGACAACTGCTGGATGGGCGCTGGTGCATATGGGTGTGCTGCAAAACATCTCCCCATTGCATCCAACACATGCTCAAAGGGCTTCAAGTTGAAGGAATGGACAGGTGAGGCCATTCACCGAATATCCTCTCGTTTCAAGACCTCCTCCAGCTGTGCTGTTTGATGCAGTGTCGCATTATTATCCATAAAAATAAAGTCAGGGTTGAATACACCCCTGGGAAGATGCAGAAGGGGGAGGAGTACAGTGACGTGTGTTCCTCCATGCATTGACCAGTGAGTGCACCATGTTAAAAGACTTGAAGGTCAGTAAGCGAATCCAACATTATTGCTCACCATGAAAACAATCATGTTCGACAACGTTTCTGGGTGCATTGTGTGTTCCCACCTCTCGCCATATGAGGGTGCATCCAAAATCACTAGTCAAGCCACATATGTTCTCATCCGAGAAGAGCATGTGACCCCACTTCTTGTAGGTCCAGTCTGTATGCTCTAGGCATCATTGCAAATGGAGCTGCAGTAGTGCGGGTATCAACAGAAAACAATGTACTGGTCCTTGGGCAAAAAGACCACCCCATGCAGTTGCCATATCACTGTGAAGTGTGAGATTGCATGGCTTCTAGTTCTGTTAAATGTGTTGCAATTTCATGCAGAGTTTGGCAGGGGTCCCTTCTTGCCTGTTGCACAATGTAGCAGTTATCTTCATCTGCCGACGTAGTTGACCATTATCAACCACCTACTCTTCTTCGGTCAGCAGTGACTGTGGTTTGGAATGGTTCCCATGCATGTGAAACAATGCTGTGAGCAATATCAAACTTCTGGGCAACACTCATCACACTTTGCTCTCCTTCCAATTTCCATGATTCTACCCTATGTGGAGTCATCCAGATGTTGTCTCCAGGTCACCACAGTAAATCATAACTGCTTGCTGACTGACACACACATTGCCTTTTCCCATTTCTTCAACCACCTCATCCTGCAGGGCTACCCCTATCTGGTAGTCATGCTGACCTAATGCAATGTGATATCCCGCTTTCTCTGCATGACTCGGAGACTTCTGCCAACAAGTTCCTGCACTTTTACTCATTTCTATTGCATTATTAATATATTATATTAATTTATCTATCTCATCCTTAAGTTTTGCAGACTAAGTTATTTAAGGCAGACTCTACGACTCGTATTCTTCACAAATTTGTCACAGGAGCCAGAGTTCATCCATCTTCCAGCTAAGTGACATTGTAAGATGCCATTAGAGAATCTGATGGCCTTCATCAATGTTGTCAGGGGATAAGAGGGTGTCACCTTAGCATGCACCATGTACGTGATGTAATTCAGCCAATCAGATGTCATTTTATGAACACAGATATGGGAGCCCCACCAGTTTCATAACAGTCAGACTTAGCTCCCTGATGATGCTAATGGAGGCAATCATCTAAAGCTCAGAGTTTTATCTGAATTTGATGCAGCAAGATGACATGCAAACTTTTTACCCAAGAGCTCTATTGCAAAAAACCTTGTAGCCATTTTGCAGAGGTTGTTTTTGCCCCTAATATTTTTATCACACTTTCCAATATTTTTTGAGAAACATAAGCATTCATAATCACAAAGGAAATTAAAGAATATATGCATGATAAAACAGTTGTCAAAATACAAAGTTTTTTCTGAAAGTGTCTCAGTAAGATGTTCTAGAACAAAAAACAGACATTATTCTTATGATATGCTTCTGTATTATGAAAATATTGTCCTTGTAAGTCACAAGAATCTCCCCCTCATCCCCTCCTAAAAAAAAAAAAAGAGCAATTTTAAATATGAATAATAAACTAACTCCATCAATCATTTATCTCTTATCAATTGTTTACATCTAAGCTAAGGGTTCTCCAATCATGGTTGGGCTCTATATATGATACGAAGCATGTGGTATAGAAAAAAAATTTAAAATCAACAAAGAAACTCATCAGTATTGGAGTCATACTGTGTCAGTTTTAAACTGTAGTAAAGACTGATACAGACATATCTGCACTGCACACCATCATGCAATCAAGTAACCACAAACATGTAAAATCTATAGCAATAAATGTTGATTACCGGCCATTTCTTTCTAAATTTTCTATTTACTATTCCTACTGGAACAAGTAACCCTTGATCTAGAGGCTAAAAAGAGTTGAATACACAACACCAACCTTAACTTTCTCTCTTCTGTGGTCCTTCATAGTGACAGGACTGGACGCTGTGGAGCTGTCAGGTGTCTGTAAAGGTCCTAGCAAATGTAAATTTATATTTGAATAAGTATTAGAATTGATCTTCCAGTTCTGAGCACCCAGGCCAAATTCATCTTTGCTTTCTTGCATACTTTGTGACTTCTTCTCAATGTTTAAAAGCGAATCAAACTTCTCTGACATAATGTTAAATTCTGTGTTATCCATTGTGTCCTGCTTGTCACTGTATAATTTATTGGAGGAAATTATATAATGATCATCTTTTGCATTAAAGCTGTTGGTCACCTCATCTTCTGGGTCAAGTTCATCTTGAAACCTTGTGACAAGAGGATTTGTATTGTCCACATCACTGTAAATCAAGCAAAAAGACACATGAAAATTAAATTTAATTTGTACATATAAAAGTTGTGCACATTTTTAATAACTGTAATAATTTTTTTTTTAAATAAAATGGTAGTGGTAATTGCTCCTCAGCTATTGTGCTTTCATCTTTCACCAGAGCTCACAGATATTCTCTCCTCTGTCAATCTATAGTGTCCAAGATGAGGCAGCTAAGGTGGCATCAGAAGATGAAAGAGGCCATAGGCATGGAGCAGGGGAGGTAGTGATAAGAATATGAAGACACAGTTCCTGAGAGAAGATGAGGAGGAGGAGAATTAGGATTAGGAAGGGTGGAGGGGGGGGAGAGGGGGGGGGGAGAGAGAGGGGGGGGGAGAGGTTGGTTGGTTGGTTTAAGGATTAAAGGGACCAAACTGCAGAGGTCATCGGTCCCTTTTTCCAAAAAATACCCACAGAGAATAAACAAAAAACGTTCAACAGAATAGGAGACAGACGACACAGAACAAAAGAAACGTAGACAAGGACCAGACAAAACGAAATAAAATCACACAGTGTGTGACGGTGGTTGGCCGACCAGAGGAACAAAAAAAGGAAAAGCCAACCACCGAAAACACATTAAAAACTGAGTTGAAAACTGTAGGCCAAACGCCAGAATCAACACAAAACAATAAAATAAAACAGAAACACTCAGATTAAATGATAAAAAACCCCTGCCCGAATAAAACGCAAAACTAAGCCAGCCATAGCAGGGTCATCTGTTAAAAGGGCAGGGAGCGTGTCAGGCAGTGCGAACGTCTGCCTGAGCACAGCTAAAAGCGGACACTCCAATAAAATATGGACCACAGATAAAACGGAGCCGCAGCGACATACAGGTGCGTCCGCACGGCGCAATAAGTGGCCGTGCATCATCCATGTGTGCCCAATGCGCAGCCGGCAGAGGACAACAGACTCCTTGCGAGAGACCCGCAAGGAGGACCACCACACATCGGTCGTCGCCTTAACAGCCCGCAGTTTATTCGGAGATGTCATGCCACGCCACTCATCAGTCCACATTCCAAGCACCTTACGGCGCAACACCAACTGCTGATCACGAGCCGGGAGGCCGATCTCCAAAGCTGGGGCGTCGATCGCCCCTTTGGCCAGCCTGTCAACACATTCGTTCCCTGGGACGCCAACGTGACCTGGCGTCCAAACAAAGACCACCAAATGACCAGAGTGGGTAATGGCAGAAACAGACTCCTGAATAGAGGACACCAGAGGAGAAGAGGTATAGCAGCGGTCGATGGCCTGGAGGCTGCTCAGGGAGTCACTGCAGATGACAATGGACGTACCTGAGCAGGAATGCATATGCTCAAGAGTGCGCAATACGGCCACCAGCTCTGCAGTAAAAATACTGCAGCCAGCCAGCAAGGATCGCTGTTCAACATGGGCAGCGTGAGCAAAAGCGTAGGCAGTGCGACCATCAACCAGGGAACCATCAGTGTAGACAGTCTCACAGCCTGAAAATGAGGCGAGGAGCGCAAGAAAACGGCGACGGAGGGCCACAGGCGGAACCGGGTCCTTGGGTCCCTGTGCTAAGTCCAGATGGACAGACGGCCGGGGCAAACACCAGGGAGGCGTAGGTGCATGGACCCGGAAGGGAGGCAGAAGAGGGGATGACCCCAGTTCCGACAGCAGGGACTGGACGCGGACAGCTATGGAAAGCCCAGACCGAGGTCGCCGTTCGGGCAGATGGAGGACCATGGCAGGGAAAAGCAGGTGACAATTGGGATGGCCCGGCGAGCAATGCACGTGGACAGCATAGTCGGCGAGCAGTCGATGGCGGCGAATCCGCAGCGGGGGATCCCCGGCCTCCACCAGTAGACTATCCACGGGGCTCGTACGAAAAGCGCCAGTTGCAAGCCGAACCCCACAGTGGTGTATGGGGTCTAACAACGTCAACACTGAGGGTGATGCAGACCCATAGGCCAGGCTCCCATAATCAAGCCTGGACTGCACAAGGGCTCTGTACAATCACAACAGCGTGCAGCGATCTGCACCCCAAGACGTGTGGCTCAGGCAGCGGAGGGCGTTGAGGTGCCGCCAGCACTTTTGCTTCAGCTGAGTAATATGAGGAACCCATGTGAGCCGGGCATCAAAGACAAGTCCCAAGAAGCGGCACGTGTCCACCACTTCAAGCAGGTGGCCGTCGAGGTAAAGTTCAGGATGAGGGTGGACCGTCCGACGCCTGCAAGAGTGCTTAACTCGAGTCTTGGCTGCAGAGAACTGAAAACCATGAGTCAGAGCCCACGATGCTGCCTTGCGAACGGCTACTTGCAGCCTGCGTTCGGCGACTCCCGTAGTCGTGGAGCTAAAGGAGATGCAGAAGTCGTCGGCATACAAAGAAGGAGACACCGACGACCCCACGGCTGCAGCCAGACCATTAATGGCCACTAGAAATAAGGAGACGCTCAACACCGAGCCCTGCGGGACCCCATTTTCCTGTGTATAAGATGAACTAGAGGCGGCACTGACTTGCACCCGGAAAGAGCGGCGCAATAGAAAGGTTTGAAGAAAAGCCGGGAGCCGACAACGAAGACACCACTCATGCAACGTAGCAAGGATGTGATGCCTCCATGTGGTGTCATACGCCTTCCGCAGATCAAAAAATACAGCAACGAGATGCTGACGTCGGGCAAAGGTCGTACGGATAGCAGATTCCAGCCACACCAAATTGTCTGCAGCAGACCGGCCCCGATGGAAGCCACCCTGGGATGGAGCGAGGAGACCGCGCGGCTTAAGGACCCAACACAAACGCCGCCCCACCATACGTTCGAGCAATTTGCACAAAACATTGGTGAGGGTAATGGGACGATAGCTGTCCACCGCCAGTGGGTCCGCACCGGGCTTCAAGATGGGGACAATAACACCCTCTCGCCATTGCGACGGGAACACGCCCTCGCTCCAAATGCGGTTAAAGATGGTGAGGATGTCTCTCTGGCAGTCCCTGGAGAGATGCTTCAGCATCTGTGCGTGGATGCAGTCCGGTCCTGGTGCTGTATCAGGGCAATCGGCGAGGGCAGCGAGGAATTCCCTCTCGCTGAAAGGAGCATTGTATTTTTCAGAACGACGCGTGTGGAATGATAACGGCGTCTGCTCAGCTCGCTCCTTGCGAGAGCGAAAGGCGGGGGGGGGTAAGTTGCAGTCGCAGAGCTCTTAGCAAAGTGCGCGGCAAGGTGTTCAGCAATGGCGGCAGCGTCCGTGCAGACAGCGCCAACCAAGGAGATCCCAGGGACACCCATAGGGGACTGGTATCCATAAATCCGCCGGATCCGGGACCACACGAGCGAGGGGGAGACATGGGAGCCCAAGGATGAGACATACCTCTCCCAGCACTCCTGCTTACGGCATGCAATAAGATGATGGGCCAAGGCATGGAGCCTCTTAAAGGCGATGAGGGTCTCCAGAGACAGGTGCCGCCTATGATGCTGGAGAGCCCGCCTACGGTCGCGAATAGCCTCAGCAATCTCCGGCAACCACCAGGGTACAGCCCTCCTCCGAGGGAGTCCAGAAGAGCGGGGGATGGCAGTCTCGGCCGCAGAAATGATTGACGCGGTCAAGACACGGACCACCTCATCGATGTCACCCTGTGGGGGAGACTCAATGGTTGCAGCGGAAGTAAAAGCCAGCCAGTCTGCCCTGTTGAGAGCCCAGCGGGGCAGGCGCCCAGAAGAATGACACTGGGGCAGTGACAAATAGATGGGAAAATGGTCGCTACCACACAGGTCAGGATGCACTCTCCAGTGGAGGGATGGGACAAGTCTGGGGCTGCAAAGAGAGAGATCGATGGCCAAGAACGAGCCATGGGCCACACTGAAATGCGTGGGAGCACCGGTGTTCAAGAGGCTAAGGTCGAGCTGAGCCAACACATGCTCCACGGCACGACCGCGGTCATCGGAGACAGTCCCACCCCATATAGGGTTGTGGGCATTGAAATCGCCCAGAAGCAGCAACGGTGGTGGGAGTTAAGCCAGCAGCGCAGCCAAGACATGTCGGGGGAGCTCCCCATCCGGAGGAATGTAAACAGAGCAAACAGTAATAGCCGGCAAGAGCTCAACCCTGACAGCGACTGCCTCTAAAGGTGTCAGAAGGGGTACTAGCGAGCTACAGACAGAGTGGTGAACAAAGAGGCAAACTCCACCTGACGCTCGTTGACAGGCAGCACGGTTCTTATAGTATCCCCGATAACCGCGAAGGGCGAGGGTCCGCATTGCTGGAAACCAAGTTTCCTGCAGAGCAATGCAGAGAACAGGGGAAACACTCAGAAGCATCCACAGCTCAGGCAGGTGGCGGAAATAACCGCCGCAATTCCACTGGAGAATGGAAGCAGTAAGGGACTGGGAGGGCGTGAAGGCAACTAAGAGGCAGACGGCGCCTCAGAGCCAACTGCCGCCACCGGGGGAGAGTCAGCTGTGTCCATAGGAAAGGCCCCCGAGGGTTCCGTGAGGGCGAGATCCACGGCAGAGGCGAGGATCTCCACCTCATCCCCGGAGCCAGGACTATGTACAGCAGGCGGTGCTGAAACCGCCGGAACGTCCTTCTTCTTGGACACGTTCCGTTCCTTCTTCTCGCGTCTGCCCTTAGGGTGAGAGGGCTGGGAGAGCTTCTCTGAAGGAGCGTCGGAGGCTGACGATGACGCAGAAGCCCTACGACCAGCAGGTGGCGGAACCTTCAGCCACTGGCTGACACCCGGCTAGGTAGGAGAAGAAACGGAGGAAGGGAGAGCCCCAAGGGACCCCTTCTGCGAGAGAGGAACTGGCAGAGGCAACGCCGGCAGAGAAGGAGGGGGAGGGATCAAGCCCCCCGGTTGTGGAGCAGATGTCACTCCCGAATTAAGCGTGGGGGGAGCGACAGAAGAGGGTTTGCCCCCAACTGCTAAGGGGGCAACAGAGGAAGGCTTGCCCCCAGACACGAGGGGGGCAGACAGAGATGCACGGGCTCGAGGGCCCACTGAAGGCGGCACAGATGAGGTGACAACCACCGCTCGCGAGTGCGATGATAACGTGGCTGCAGCATAAGATGTTCGAAGGGAAGCAGGATACAACCTTTCAAATTTCAGTTTTGCCTCTCGATAAGTAAGCCGGTCCAGGGTCTTAAATGCCATTCTCTTCCGCTCCTTATGAAGAACGGGACAATCTGGCGAGCATGGAGAGTGGTGCTCCCCACAGTTGACACATACAGGCGGAAGCGCACATGGAGAATTGGGATGAGAGGGGCGTCCGCAATCTCGACATGTGGCGCTGGATGGGCAACGGGAGGACATGTGCCCAAACTTCCAGCACTGGAAGCACCGCATCGGGGGAGGGACGTATGGCTTGACGTCACAACGGTAAACCATTACCTTGACCTTCTCGGGCAAGACATCACCCTCGAAGGCCAAGATAAAGGCACCGGTGGCCACCCTGTTAGTCTTGGGTCCTCTATGTACACGACGGACAAAATGTACACCACGTCGTTCCAAGTCGGCTCTCAGCTCATCGTCGGATTGTAACAATAGGTCACGGTGGTAAATAATCCCCTGCGCCATATTTAAGCTACTGTTGGGAGTGACGGTAACAGGGACATCACCCAGCTTATCACACAAGAGCAACGCTCGTGACTGGGCTGGGGAGGACGTCTTGAGGAGGATGGACCCACTCCTCATTTTAGACAACCCTGCCACTTCCCCAAACTTATCCTCCAGGTGTTCCACAAAAAACAGAGGCTTCGTCGTAAGAAAGGAGTCACCATCAGTCCTGCTGCAGACAAGGTATTGTGGTACGTAAGGCTCCCGCTTGGCACTAGATCTGCGTTCCTCCCACGGCGCAGCCAACGAGGGGAACGACTGAGGGTCATATTGCACAGCATCAAACTCAACTCTGCCTCGCTTAGAGACGCTGGTGGCCATGCGACCACCAGCTTCGTGTGATTTATTGCACTTCATTGCGCCACATCCGCCCAGATGCCACCTTCTCCAAACGAGGGCTCTCCCCAAGGG
The DNA here is from genome assembly GCF_023864275.1 of Schistocerca cancellata. Classification (NCBI taxonomy): domain Eukaryota; kingdom Metazoa; phylum Arthropoda; class Insecta; order Orthoptera; family Acrididae; genus Schistocerca; species Schistocerca cancellata. The sequence goes on from NC_064629.1 coordinate 64,071,296, forward strand.
CGCCACCCAGCCAAAGCAACGGGTACCTGGCCGATATCCCGTTGCCCTGAGTCCCCGTGCCCCAGACAAGATGGGCACATACTCCTTGGCATGCGTGGGGAGGAAACAGCTCTGGCATCTGTAGTGCGATCCCTGCGTGGTTAGGGGGCTACCACCAAGAGGGTACATGACGACCCCACCACAACGGACTGGCTACCGTGCTGGATTTTAGGTGCTGAAAGGGTCCACAGTTGTCGGGGGCGCTAAGAAAGGGATTGCGCACAAGATGAGAAGGAGGCAACCCAGAAGACGTTGGGTGTAAATCCCACCACAATAGGTAGCATGCAAGATGGTGGTGCATGATGGACCAATAGAAAAACACCATGTAAGGCGTCCTTCCCCAGAGGGAGGGAGAGAGGGAGAGGGAGGGAGGGGGGGAGAGAGGGAGAGGGAGGGAGGGGGGAGGGAGAGGGAGAGGGAGGGAGAGAGAGAGAGAGAGAGAGAGAGAGTCTGGAAAGGCGGGGAGCTACTGAGAGAGGAATGAAAGAGGTGGGGAGTGGTAAGAAATGACAGCAGAGGTACAAGACTGCTACATGCTTCTAGGTAAGGATGGCTAATTCAATTGCCCATGAATATACAAGAGTAAGTCAATTATTACCCCCAGTTTACCTATATTTTTGTTTATTTTGGTAGTACTGTCATTTTAGGTTGACGGCACATGCATTGTTTATTTGTTGTTATATCTTTGCAATTTTCAAGCTGCTAGGTTAGTTTTGTTATCACTGACATGCTGTTAATCATGGCTGCTTCGCTGTCTATTTGTGTCTATCTTGGCTATGATAATGCATTCACTATGCTGTTCATAGTACCTTATCCAAATTCCTATTTTCTTATTCATTATTAAACACACTCCTGCCTTACCCTTACTTGACTTTATATTTATAACCATGCATTCACCTAACTAGAAGTCCTGTTCTTACTGCCACAGAACACAAGGAATATTCTATCCAAACATCTTTCCTACGCCTCTCTCAAGGTGGCATTATGCCACTCACCCAAGATCTATAACTTCCCTGTCAATTTATATTCCACTCAAACTATCAAGTTCCGTAGGTCATACAATCACATCAATTTGAAAGATCTGGACGTAATATTTCTGCCACACATCCATCCACTACCTCCTGTTACAGTCCTTTCACTAGTATATACTTTATTTCCCCAACTATAAGACGACCCTGAATATAACTTGATCCCATTTTTTAAGGAACTCCTTGAGAAATTTTTACCTTTATCATATCCTGCCTAATAAAAATTACACATTGTTTTAGAAATATAAAGTGGCTATGTAAAAAAAGTTAATATTACACTTATCATAAACTTATGCATTTGAAACTTCCTGGCAGATTAAAACTGTGTGCCCGACCGAGACTCGAACTCGGGACCTTTGCCTTTCGCGGGCAAGTGCTCTACCAACTGAGCTACCGAAGCACGACTCACGCCCGGTACTCACAGCTTTACTGCTGCCAGTACCTCGTCTCCTACCTTCCAAACTTTACAGAAGCTCTCCTGCAAACCTTGCAGAACTAGCACTCCTGAAAGAAAGGATATTGCGGAGACATGGCTTAGCCACAGCCTGGGGGATGTTTCCAGAATGAGATTTTCACTCTGCAGTGGAGTGTGCGCTGATATGAAACTTCCTGGCAGATTAAAACTGTTTGCCCGACCGAGACTCGAACTCGGGACCTTTGCCTTTCGCGGGCAAGTGCTCTACCAACTGAGCTACCGAAGCACGACTCACGCCCGGTACTCACAGCTTTACTTCTGCCAGTACCTCGTCTCCTACCTTCCAAACTTTACAGAAGCTCTCCTGCAAACCTTGCAGAACTAGCACTCCTGAAAGAAAGGATATTGCGGAGACATGGCTTAGCCACAGCCTGGGCAGGGTGTCTATGTGGACAAGGAAAAAATATTCCCAGATTTTTCCCGGATTTCCCGGTTAAAAACACACTTTCTCCCGGATGACAGTATATTTTCCCCTATCACTCCTTTGAATGGTTATGGTTTTGTACACGGGCATACAATTTCCCGGCACTTTAGAAAACGAAACTCAGAGAAAAAAGACACGTTTTGGAAATATCTTTGATGTGCAGCAACATGTACGCTGCGTATTTTCGAATTACGAAAACATACATTAGAAAATCCACCAAACACCGCATGTTACTTCCCGAACCATTGAAACCGAGATTTCGATGCGCTTTTGTAAGCCGTTCATAACTCATGTCACGTGATCTCGCCAGGCGATGACAGAGGATATTCAGAGCATAGGACACCTGATGTAGTCAGCCAATAGCAACATCAGTGTTACGTAGCGCGCCAAACAGGGAAAGTTAATAGTTTAAATTAATATACAGTGTTGTTACAAGAAACGCAAAGCTTTCAAATAAAATATTGGTCTCAAGCTGCAAGAGAAGCTAAGCTTTCGCATATACTGTTGATCTTTTTTGCGCGTGTTACACTTTAAGAGATATCATACAAATGTGCCTGTAAAATTTTTAATAATGACATAAATGTCTGATCTTCAGGGTTCGAAATGCTTCTAAATGGCTCGTCATCAGACAGCTGATTTTTAAATGAGAGTCAAACGCTTTGTGATTTAATAAATTCACGGTCCATTCTTGTGCGTAGTTCAACTTACGTAAAAGGATATTTACTTTGAAAGTAACGCTTTTCAAACCACCAATCGTAATATTTTCCCGCGACCTGTTACAAATAGGTTAGTTTCAGCAGTTGCCAGAGAGCGCAGGTAACAGGCGACACCGCGCTTGGGTAGGTATCATGACGTAGGAAGCCCGTATGTACGTACGTGTAAAAGATCATCAATGAAAGATGATACTGCAAGAGCATCGGAATTTCGTGGTTGGTTGGTTTTGGGGAAGGAGACCAGACAGCGTGGTCATCGGTCTCATCGGATTAGGGAAGGAAGTCGGCCGTGCCCTGTCATAGGAACCATCCCGGCATTTGCCTGGAGTGATTTAGGGAAATCACGGAAAACCTAAATCAGGATGGCCGGACGCGGGATTGAACCGTCGTCCTTCCGAATGCGAGTCCAGTGTCTTACCACTGCGCCACCTCGCTCGGTGGAATTTCGTGAACCATATTAAAATGTGCACATTTAAAGTGCATACTTAAAGGCACACTCGTATGTCCAGATTCCCAATGAAGTACCGTAGACCCCGACCTGATATTAAGCTTTTAAGTGTGATTTTCAGGATGTAAATTTTCTTGGAGCACCAGTACTGTATTATATCACGTTTGGTTCTTTATTATGGCATAATGCCATACGTGCTAGAAAATGAAAACGTGCACTTGAAATGCAGCGAACAGTTGAAACTACCCAGTACTGTGGAATTAAACATTTCGTTTCAGATACATTGACTGCCTCTGCGGAAAAGATTAGCAAAAGTCAAATTTCTTTAGCAAACAGACAAAAATAACTTCATTGTTCCGCAAGGCGATTAATGCTTGACTGTCAGAAAGGTGGAAATAAAATAAAATCTGAAACTAATGACATATTTCAGCCTTTAGTAATTATGTGAATGTGTTTTAATTCACTTGATAGCTCCCGGCCACGTATATCTGTTTTGTTTTCATTTGACGTGAAGAGTAAATGAAGGGGAAACAGCAAAATCACTGAACGTAAACATGGGTCACGTGGGGACTACCCACTATAGCTCAGATTGCTCTGCGCATCAGCCCCGGATCTACGACATTTGCGAACCGGGTCAATACTAAAAAAAATCGAATTTTCAAAATATGTTCATCTTGTAGCGCACATCTTTCTGAAAAGTATGAAACATAAAACATATGTATTTGAGGAAATGTAAGACATATTATTTGGTCTTAAGTATGCCCAAGTGCAGTTCCATGCCTCTTCATAAAGCATTTTTCTACTGCACGTCCAAACTATATTTAGGAGAGTGGAAATTGAAATATCCTGTGGTGCCTCTCCTGCTCCCAGTCGGCCGGTTTGGCAGCCTGCCTCTCTTAAAAAAAAATCTCGCAATCAATAGCGGATGGGATTATTTGTAATCGAGAGAACAAGAACTCTTCGCAAAATCTGAACTCTTCATTGCCCATTAGTTAATAACTTGCTGTTTTGTGTGTCATAAAATTAAATATAGGATATATAAAACCAGTACTGACAAGAGATAAGCAAGAAATTACACATTTCTTCAAACCTTAGCTCCTAGCATTTTTTTCTCTCTAATCTTGCTACAGCTTTACATGGCGTGTTTTCCTTTGTGTGAAAGAGTCTTTTACCTCATCAAAGTTTGTCAAACGTTTTGCTACATGGAAAATCGAAATGTAGTTATCTAATACTGAAAAAGCTGTTAATACAAATAATACCCAAGACTGATGTGGTTTCTCGATCTGATTACGTCTATTTTGTCACTGTCTGCTAGATAAAACAAAATAGGCCTTTCTAATACGGCAGCAATTTTATAACACACCAAATAAACGAGACTGTTTTGGCACAAATGGTCATTTTTATAACACGACAGAATATAATCCAATAAGTATCAATATCAAATGCCTATTAGGCCTACTACAACCAAAAAGCTTTACGTTAGGAAATAGTTTCACGTTTCATTCATATGCACCAGCTTCTCTAGCATGACATCGAAAACTAGTATTACGAAATTTTTATATAAATTTGGAATCGTCTTATTCTTCCATAATTTGTGTGATGTCCTCGTTTCTTCTCCGTCCTCGTTCTAACAAACAATCCTGTCATCACCAATTCTGTAGCTATTGCTGCCACTGTCAAAATTTGTTCGCCGATTAACTTCACTAACCCTGCCAGAATCACTGGTTTAGTTCTCCCGCAATTATTCTCCGGTTAGGCGTTCTTACGTGTTCGTACAACACGTTTTCCGCGTTACTTCCATAATAGAACTTAAGCGGCTGGTAACCGGGGACTGTACTACTGGTCCTTACTAGTGTAGCAATCTGTCCAAACATTTTCTGTCATAACTTCAATTTCTTGGTCACACCGAGAAGATAATACATAATCTTTCTCACCTGTTATTCCTGTCAGTCGTTTATTTCCATTCTGATAGTATGAATTTATTGATTTCACTAGTAATTATAAGAACGCTGATCATTCCCACACACAATCAGCCACATAATCAGACAGCGATTGCCATTCATCCATTCGGCTTTACTCCACTCAGCTCGTATAGCCCCGTCCCCTTTTGTCTGTGGAAAGTTTATTTCTAGATGCGACGAGGATTCTCCTGACAGAGACATCACGTACACTATGCATGCATTCAAAAGTCAGCTTATGATACATTCAGAAATCAACTTAAAATGTGTTCAAATACCAACAGAGAAGCGTTTCAAAATCATATGACTAATTGATAGGCAAATGTGCGCTGGATGCTAGGTGCTTTGTGAAACAAGTTTTTTTCCCCTCAAGAATATGAATTAGGTGCCCCCTTTTCCCGGAAGTATCTAGCTGCTTGCTGCGACTGCTTGCACAGCCAACAGCCACATTCCTGTTGACAGAAGCGGGAGAATCTACTACTCAAACGTGACTCTACTGCGCATGCGCATGAGCCCGCGCGTTAACTACTAAAACAAATCGAATGTAAACAGTTGCGACTTTACGCTCATTGGAGGCAATTTGTTGTTATGAAGCACTGCATAGTCTTCCTAAAGCCTTTGACACATTTTCAGTCTGCAGACGCGTGAATGAGCACTTGTGTCGTCGTTGTATATGGCGCATTTTCTTTGCAATTTAAGTTATTTTCGTTTTTTCTCTTGTTTATGTTTTATTGTTGAAGTATTATTCTGCAGTAGCGGGATACAGTAATATCTTTTGTTAGTGTGTCGGTTCTTACTAGTCAAAATTACAAAAATTTAACTGAAAACTAAAACAATGAAAAATTCCCGGAATTCTAAAAATATCCCGGGTTTTTCCCGGTTTTCTCCTGGATGAAAAAAATCCCGGGTTTTTCCCGGATCTCCCGGTTGTCCCGGGTCGTAGACACCCTGCTGGGGGATGTTTCCAGTATGAGATTTTCACTCTGCAGCGGAGTGTGCGCTGATATGAAACTTCCTGGCAGATTAAAACTGTGTGCCCGACCGAGACTCGAACTCGGGACCTTTGCCTTTCGCGGGCAAGTGCTCTACCAACTGAGCTACCGAAGCACGACTCACGCCCGGTACTCACAGCTTTACTTCTGCCAGTACCTCGTCTCCTACCTTCCAAACTTTACAGAAGCTCTCCTGCAAACCTTGCAGAACTAGCACTCCTGAAAGAAAGGATATTGCGGAGACATGGCTTAGCCACAGCCTGGGGGATGTTTCCAGAATGAGATTTTCACTCTGCAGCGGAGTGTGCGCTGATATGAAACTTCCTGGCAGATTAAAACTGTGTGCCCGACCGAGACTCGAACTCGGGACCTTTGCCTTTCGCGGGCAAGTGCTCTACCAACTGAGCTACCGAAGCACGACTCACGCCCAGTACTCACAGCTTTACTTCTGCCAGTACCTCGTCTCCTACCTTCCAAACTTTACAGAAGCTCTCCTGCAAACCTTGCAGAACTAGCACTCCTGAAAGAAAGGATATTGCGGAGACATGGCTTAGCCACAGCCTTGGGGATGTTTCCAGAATGAGATTTTCACTCTGCAGCAGAGTGTGCGCTGATATGAAATTTCCTGGCAGATTAAAACTGTGTGCTCGACCGAGACTCGAACTCGGGACCTTTGCCTTTCGCGGGCAAGTGCTCTACCAACTGAGCTACCGAAGCACGACTCACGCCCGGTACTCACAGCTTTACTTCTGCCAGTACCTAGTCTCTTACCTTCCAAACTTTACAGAAGCTCTCCTGCAAACATTGCAGAACTAGCACTCCTGAAAGAAAGGATATTGCGGAGACATGGCTTAGCCACAGCCTGGGGGATGTTTCCAGAATGAGATTTTCACTCTGCAGTGGAGTGTGCGCTGATATGAAACTTCCTGGCAGATTAAAACTGTGTGCCCGCTGCAGAGTGAAAATCCCATTCTGGAAACATCCCCCAGGCTGTGGCTAAGCCATGTCTCCGCAATATCCTTTCTTTCAGGAGTGCTAGTTCTGCAAGGTTTGCAGGAGAGCTTCTGTAAAGTTTGGAAGGTAGGAGACGAGGCACTGGCAGAAGTAAAGCTGTGAGTATCGGGCGTGAGTCGTGCTTCGGTAGCTCAGTTGGTAGAGCACTTGCCCGCGAAAGGCAAAGGTCCCGAGTTCGAGTCTCGGTCGGGCACACAGTTTTAATCTGCCAGGAAGTTTCATATCAGCGCACACTCCGCTGCAGAGTGAAAATCTCATTCTGGAAACATCCCCCAGGCTGTGGCTAAGCCATGTCTCCGCAATATCCTTTCTTTCAGGAGTGCTAGTTCTGCAAGGTTTGCAGGAGAGCTTCTGTAAAGTTTGGAAGGTAGGAGACGAGGTACTGGCAGAAGTAAAGCTGTGAGTACCGGGCGTGAGTCGTGCTTCGGTAGCTCAGTTGGTAGAGCACTTGCACGCGAAAGGCAAAGGTCCCGAGTTCGAGTCTCGGTCGGGCACACAGTTTTAATCTGCCAGGAAGTTACATATCAGTGCACACTCCGCTGCAGAGTGAAAATCTCATTCTGGAAACATCCCCCAGGCTGTGGCTAAGCCATGTCTTCGCAATTTCCTTTCTTTCAGGAGTTCTAGTTCTGCAAGGTTTGCAGGAGAGCTTCTCTAAAGTTTGGAAGGTAGGAGACGAGGTACTGGCAGAAGTAAAGCTGTGAGTACCGGGCGTGAGTCGTGCTTCGGTAGCTCAGTTGGTAGAGCACTTGCCCGCGAAAGGCAAAGGTCCCGAGTTCGAGTCTCGGTCGGGCACACAGTTTTAATCTGCCAGGAAGTTTCATATCAGCGCACACTCCGCTGCAGAGTGAAAATCTCATTCTGGAAACATCCCCCAGGCTGTGGCTAAGCCATGTCTCCGCAATATCCTTTCTTTCAGGAGTGCTAGTTCTGCAAGGTTTGCAGGAGAGCTTCTGTAAAGTTTGGAAGGTAGGAGACGAGGTACTGGCAGAAGTAAAGCTGTGAGTACCGGGCGTGGGTCGTGCTTCGGTAGCTCAGTTGGTAGAGCACTTGCCCGCGAAAGGCAAAGGTCCCGAGTTCGAGTCTCGGTCGGGCACACAGTTTTAATCTGCCAGGAAGTTTCATATCAGCGCACACTCCGCTGCAGAGTGAAAATCTCATTCTGGAAACATCCCCCAGGCTGTGGCTAAGCCATGTCTCCGCAATATCCTTTCTTTCAGGAGTGCTAGTTCTGCAAGGTTTGCAGGAGAGCTTCTGTAAAGTTTGGAAGGTAAGAGACTAGGTACTGGCAGAAGTAAAGCTGTGAGTACCGGGCGTGAGTCGTGCTTCGGTAGCTCAGTTGGTAGAGCACTTGCCCGCGAAAGGCAAAGGTCCCGAGTTCGAGTCTCGGTCGGGCACACAGTTTTAATCTGCCAGGAAGTTTCATATCAGCGCACACTCCGCTGCAGAGTGAAAATCTCATTCTGGAAACATCCCCCAGGCTGTGGCTAAGCCATGTCTCCGCAATATCCTTTCTTTCAGGAGTGCTAGTTCTGCAAGGTTTGCAGGAGAGCTTCTGTAAAGTTTGGAAAGTAGGAGACGAGGTACTGGCAGAAGTAAAGCTGTGAGTATCGGGCGTGAGTCGTGCTTCGGTAGCTCAGTTGGTAGAGCACTTGCCCGCGAAAGGCAAAGGTCCCGAGTTCGAGTCTCGGTCGGGCACACAGTTTAAATCTGCCAAGAAATTTCATATCAGCGCACACTCCGCTGCAGAGTGAAAATCTCATTCTGGAAACATCCCCCAGGCTGTGGCTAAGCCATGTCTCCGCAATATCCTTTCTTTCAGGAGTGCTAGTTCTGCAAGGTTTGCAGGAGAGCTTCTGTAAAGTTTGGAAGGTAGGAGACGAGGTACTGGCAGAAGTAAAGCTGTGAGTACCGGGCGTGAGTCGTGCTTCGGTAGCTCAGTTGGTAGAGCACTTGCCCGCGAAAGGCAAAGGTCCCGAGTTCGAGTCTCGGTCGAGCACACAGTTTTAATCTGCCAGGAAGTTTCATATCAGTGCACACTCCGCTGCAGAGTGAAAATCTCATTCTGGAAACATCCCCCAGGCTGTGGCTAAGCCATGTCTCCGCAATATCCTTTCTTTCAGGAGTGCTAGTTCTGCAAGGTTTGCAGGAGAGCTTCTGTAAAGTTTGGAAGGTAGGAGACGAGGTACTGGCAGAAGTAAAGCTGTGAGTACCGGGCGTGAGTCGTGCTTCGGTAGCTCAGTTGGTAGAGCACTTGCCCGCGAAAGGCAAAGGTCCCGAGTTCGAGTCTCGGTCGGGCACACAGTTTTAATCTGCCAGGAAGTTTCATATCAGCGCACACTCCGCTGCAGAGTGAAAATCTCATTCTGGAAACATCCCCCAGGCTGTGGCTAAGCCATGTCTCCGCAATATCCTTTCTTTCAGGAGTGCTAGTTCTGCAAGGTTTGCAGGAGAGCTTCTGTAAAGTTTGGAAGGTAGGAGATGAGGTACTGGCAGAAGTAAAGCTGTGAGTACCGGGCGTGAGTCGTGCTTCGGTAGCTCAGTTGGTAGAGCACTTGCCCGCGAAAGGCAAAGGTCCTGAGTTCGAGTCTCGGTCGGGCACACAGTTTTAATCTGCCAGGAAGTTTCATATCAGCGCACACTCCGCTGCAGAGTGAAAATCTCATTCTGGAAACATCCCCCAGGCTGTGGCTAAGCCATGTCTCCGCAATATCCTTTCTTTCAGGAGTGCTAGTTCTGCAAGGTTTGCAGGAGAGCTTCTGTAAAGTTTGGAAGGTAGGAGACGAGGTACTGGCAGAAGTAAAGCTGTGAGTACCGGGCGTGAGTCGTGCTTCGGTAGCTCAGTTGGTAGAGCACTTGCCCGCGAAAGGCAAAGGTCCCGAGTTCGAGTCTCGGTCGGGCACACAGTTTTAATCTGCCAGGAAGTTTCATATCAGCGCACACTCCGCTGCAGAGTGAAAATCTCATTCTGGAAACATCCCCCAGGCTGTGGCTAAGCCATGTCTCCGCAATATCCTTTCTTTCAGGAGTGCTAGTTCTGCAAGGTTTGCAGGAGAGCTTCTGTAAAGTTTGGAAGGTAGGAGACGAGGTACTGGCAGAAGTAAAGCTGTGAGTACCGGGCGTGAGTCGTGCTTCGGTAGCTCAGTTGGTAGAGCACTTGCACGCGAAAGGCAAAGGTCCCGAGTTCGAGTCTCGGTCGGGCACACAGTTTTAATCTGCCAGGAAGTTTCATATCAGCGCACACTCCGCTGCAGAGTGAAAATCTCATTCTGGAAACATCCCCCAAGCTGTGGCTAAGCCATGTCTCTGCAATATCCTTTCTTTCAGGAGTGCTAGTTCTGCAAGGTTTGCAGGAGAGCTTCTGTAAAGTTTGGAAGGTAGGAGACGAGGTACTGGCAGAAGTAAAGCTGTGAGTACCGGGCGTGAGTCGTGCTTCGGTAGCTCAGTTGGTAGAGCACTTGCCCGCGAAAGGCAAAGGTCCCGAGTTCGAGTCTCGGTCGGGCACACAGTTTTAATCTGCCAGGAAGTTTCATATCAGCACACACTCCGCTGCAGAGTGAAAATCTCATTCTGGAAACATCCCCCAGGCTGTGGCTAAGCCATGTCTCCGCAATATCCTTTCTTTCAGGAGTGCTAGTTCTGCAAGGTTTGCAGGAGAGCTTCTGTAAAGTTTGGAAGGTAGGAGACGAGGTACTGGCAGAAGTAAAGCTGTGAGTACCGGGCGTGAGTCGTGCTTCGGTAGCTCAGTTGGTAGAGCACTTGCCCGCGAAAGGCAAAGGTCCCGAGTTCGAGTCTCGGTCGGGCACACAGTTTTAATCTGCCAGGAAGTTTCATATCAGCGCACACTCCGCTGCAGAGTGAAAATCTCATTCTGGAAACATCCCCCAGGCTGTGGCTAAGCCATGTCTCCGCAATATCCTTTCTTTCAGGAGTGCTAGTTCTGCAAGGTTTGCAGGAGAGCTTCTGTAAAGTTTGGAAGGTAGGAGACGAGGTACTGGCAGAAGTAAAGCTGTGAGTACCGGGCGTGAGTCGTGCTTCGGTAGCTCAGTTGGTAGAGCACTTGCCCGCGAAAGGCAAAGGTCCCGAGTTCGAGTCTCGGTCGGGCACACAGTTTTAATCTGCCAGGAAGTTTCATATCAGCGCACACTCCGCTGCAGAGTGAAAATCTCATTCTGAACTTATGCATTTATTGATTCTCCACATTTTGATAATAATTGGAGAAATAAAAAATAAAAAGAAAGAGTTTACATTAATTTATTCTTCAATTCCTTTTTTTCATTACTCTCTAAGCCAGTCACCTGTGTTATCACTATTTTAATCATAATCATAATCATCACCACTGGTATCAACATGTTCATTTGTAGGCCTACTGGCATTTCTACCTTCCTGACACTCCTCCAATAGTGTGTCATCTTTGAGCTAGCCACAGCACTGGATATGCAGCACTTTAATACTTTCATAACTGATTCACCTGACATTCTACCCCAAGTAGTAATGAGCCACTGGCCCAGCATGGATTTTGAGAGCTTTTTAAACTTTTCTCCTGAAGTGAAAGTATGGTCTCCTTGAAAAGGCCACTGTTTGTAAAACTGTCACAAATGAGCCTTGAAAGTTCTATTCACAACAACATCCATTACCTGAAGTTGTGTGGTCAAGCTGCCAGTAATTATTACAAGGTCTGAGTTGTTCTTTGCTATCAGCTCCTTAACTTCCTGGGTGACGTGTACCCTAAAAGAATCCCAGAGTAACATTTTCCTTCTCTTAAACAAAGAGCCTGCTATTCTGTTGCAAACAACCTTCAACCAATCTAGCATCAGGTTATTTGTCATCCATATCTTTTCTTGGCATTTAAAGATAAGTTCTGCAGGCAATTTTTATCTTGGTATCATTTTTCTATGAAAAATCAGCATGGGGGAGCTTGCTTCCATCTGATAATGCATCCCGCATTACTATTAGCCTTGCCTTTTCACTGCTAGAACTTTTTATAGGAATTCTTTTATTGCCTTTCATGCTGACTGTAATATTTGACACATCAAAGTAAAAAGGTACCTGATTGGCATTGCCCATATGGTCTAGCAAATGGACATACTGTTTCCTTAGATTGATTAGATGATGATGATGTGCAAGTAGCTTTTCATCAAATGCCACAGGCAGTAGCTGAGCTAGCATTGTTCTTTGTTGTAATGTAAGCCTCAGCCCCTTCATCGTCCTCACTTGCTGCGAGACATACAGTTGGAAAATTCCTCTTTATCTCCAGTACCTTCATTTGGCTAATTTCTCTGGCAGTCGGTAAGTCTTCATTGAATTTTTCTTGCATACATTGAACAGTCTGCTGCGCCAACAGATAAAACCTTCCCTGATTCGGTCACCTGAAAATTTGGCACACAGAACTAGCAATCTTTAATTTATTCTTCATGTGATGCCACCTACAAACATTTTCTTCTGTGACACTAAAGTTCCTTTCTGCCGCACATCGGTTCGCGATCTCTGCTTTATGAATCACCGTTAACTTAAAATTAGAGTTGTATGCCCGCATGAATCAGCTGTGAACCATGAAAACACAGAATAATGTTTCTCAACAGGTGCAGCTCTAATTTGCATCTATTATTGATTGCTACAATTTACAGTTCTTGCAGCACTTAACTTTGTAGCTAACCTTCAAAATCAACAATGCTGCAGAACAGTGGCAGCTTTAGTGTAGTTTTTGTGAACATGTACCATACTGAAACTACAGTTCACTCGAATCCATTATTAGCTGAAATTCAATTGCTTTAAAATTGGACAAATACTCAATAATAGTACACTTCTCTATGAGAGAGAAATGAAATGATTGTATGACATTATTGGCCAGGAGACCCCATCTGCAGTTGTTTGGGGCTGCCTGGTTCAATTCTTTCTTTTTGGGCACTACTTCAGTTACTTGACCCCAGTACACTTGAAACATGGCACAACAAATAAAACACACACCTCAACAATGGCACATTGTCTTCTAAACAAAGTCATAAATACCAGTCACTAATAATGTAATGCAAGTAATCTGCATTGAACAAATGTCAGCATGGATTTCTTACTGTGAACTACCCAGGTATTATAAATTATTAATTTTTCTTGCATACACTTATTAATAGCCAAAGACCCATCTGTGGACCTATAATAATGCAGTTATGTTCATGCAACACATTAAATCCTATGTAAATACAGAATGCAAGAACAAAAGTTTTAACAAAGTAAATACTGTAAGCATGTCACACAATAAAACAAAATCAAACAATCTGTTTTTGATATTAGTAATGTGACACATTTTTCCAATTTGAAAATGCTTTGAGTATATTCAGTCACTGTGGATGAATAATGTAAGTAATGGAAAAATTCATTTGACTAACAAAATGGATCATTATTGTTCAAAAGATGAAACACTGACAGTATATAAAGACAAAGGCATCAATATGGTGATTACTGACAATATTGTGTGTGTGTGTGTGTGTGTGTGTGTGTGTGTGTGTGTATATCTAAAAATTCAGTTCATTGTGGAACACTGAGAATGAAGGCATGCAGTCAGCTGTCAGACTGTGCAAACTGACGGGAGCAAATTGGCAGCATCACATTGTACTCTCTCTCTCTCTCTCTCTCTCTCTCTCCCCCTCCTCCCCTTTTGCTGGGTATTCAATGCTTATTTACCTTCTAAACAGGATTTTTCATGAACATATTACTATTTCATCCACTGGTTTGGACAATGAAGTTTACGAGCTGGTTAATTTAAACACTGATGGTAAGTATAGTGAGGAATACAATTAAACAGTATTCAACTTTCACAAGAGTGACAGGAGACAATGAGATAAAAAAATGTAATCAGGAAATAAATCTCGAACCAGTAGAATACACACACCAAAAAAAGTTTTGCATCACCTCGGTTCCGAGAGTTCCGGAACCTGTACAGAAAACTGGAATAAAGATCAACATAAACATCATTTCTGCCCTTTTTATTGCTCATGAAAACCACACATTGCATGTCATACCACCATACAGCAAGACCTTCACAGCAAGACCTTCAGAGGTGGTGGTCTAGATTGCTGTACACACCGGTACCTCTAATACCTAGTAGCACATCCTCTTGCATTGATGCATGCATTCGTCGTGGCATACTATCAAGTCCATCAAGGCACTGTTGGTCCAGATTGTCCCACTCCTCAACGGCGATTTAGCGTAGAGCCCTCAGAGTGGTTGGTGGGTCACGTCGTCCATAATCAGTCCTTTTCAATCTATCCCATGCTTGTTCGATAGGGTTCATGTCTGGAGAACATGCTGGCCACTCTAATCGAGCGATGTCATTACCTTGAAGGAAGTCACTCACAAGATGTGCACATTGGGGGTGGGAATTGTCATCCATGAAGATGAATGCCTCGCCAATATGCTGCCGATATGGTTGCACTATCGGTCAGAGGATGGCATTCATGTACCATACAGCCATTACGGCACCTTCCATGACCACCAGCGGTGTACGTCGGTCCCACATAATGCTATCCGAAAACAGCAGGGAACCTCCACCTTGCTGCACTCACTGGACAGTGCGTCTAAGGTGTTCAGCCTGACCGGGTTGCCTCCAAACATATCTCCGATGATTGTCTGGCTGAAGGCATATGTGACACTCATTGGTGAAGAGAATGCGATGCCAATCCTGAGTGGTCCATTCGGCATGTTGTTGGGCCCATATGTACTGCACTGCATGGTGTCGTGGTTGCAAAGATGGACCTCGCCATGGAAGTAAGGAGTGAAGTTGCACATCATGCAGCCTATTGAGCACAGTTTGTGTCATAACATGATGTTGTGAGGCTGCATGAAAAGCATTATTCAACATGGTGGCATTGCTGTCACGGTTCCTCCAAGCCATAATCCGTAGGTAGCGGTCATCCACTGCAGCAGTAGCCCTTGGGCAGCCTGAGCGAGGCATGTCATCAACAGTTGCTGACTCTCTGTATCTCCCCCATGTCCGAACAACATCGCTTCGGTTCACTTCAAGATGCCTGGACACTTCCCTTGTTGAGAGGCCTTCCTGGCATAATGTACCAATGCAGACACAAACGAACTGCGGTACTGACCGTCTAGGCATGGTTGAACTACAGACAACATGAGCCATGTACTTCCTTCCTGGTGGAATGACTGGAACTGATCAGCTGTCTGACCCCCTCCATCTAATAGGCGCTGCTCATGCATGGTTGTTTACATCTTTGGGAGGTTTTAGTGACATTTCTGAACAGTCAAAGGGACTGTGTCTGTGATACAATACCCACAGTCAACATCTATCTTCAGGAGTTCCGGGAATAGGTGTGATGCAAAACTTTTTTTTGATGTGTGTATATGCCAAAGGCCTGTTTCTCTATTGGGAAAGTCTTCTCACTGCCCTTTGGAATATTAGCCCTATAATAATCTGACACTGCATATAAGCTGCACATTTAAATTTTGAAGAAGAAATAAAAATAAATATTTTGCACAAAAATAAGCTGCACGTTGACTGAGAAGAGAAAAATTACCAGAAATTTACTTGTTCAATACGACACAGTGGCACTTAATGGTACCATATTTTGTCTTATTCACACTCATCACTATCAATACTGGTATTGAGTTCATGATTCTGAGTCTCACTCTCATCACCTTCTGCATTCTCCTCCCAAAGTATGTCATCCTTGCTGCAGTCCAGTGCATTCAATATGCATCATTTCTTAAACCCCCTTGACGGTGGTCTCTGATGCTATGGAGAGCCATGAATCACGAATCCACTCACACAGAAGGGTGTCACAATGGCTTCTTCATCTTACAGGATGGTGCAAGCGCATGGCCTTCTCCCAGGAGCCAATCTGAATAAATTTTTCAGAAATATTCTTGAACAGCTTGTTTATGGTCCCGTATAGCACCTGTAGTTGTGAAGTCATTCCTCCGGGTATTACAACAAGGTCTGTCTTTTGTGCAAAAAGTTAATCTTTTACTTCAGCAGTTACATGTCCCTTAAGAGTATCCAAAACTACCATGTCTCTCTTAGCATGCAGTGCTCCAGGTCTGCAATTCCAAATGCCTACTGTCATGTTCCTTGGCATGTTGAAAATTACTAGTGTTTTGTCAGCTGATGAAAAGGGCACGAGTGACTCTTTTGCAACTGGATAATGTACTGCTGGGAGTCAAACTGTTTCCTGCTCAAAATCTGCTGGCTTCTTTGTGCTACTGTAGTACTTCATAAGAGATCAAGGCATTTCTCCACATAAACCAACGACACCAACCAATACTTCCACACTCTCCAGGAAATGGCACGTTGTAAAAGCACTGTCTGTATGGATGGAGATGCTCGTGAGTTAGCAAGAAGCTGAGGTCTATGCCAGCGATAGCACAGCTGCTGGCAGTGTCTTCTACACCACACAGGCCTCAATGGATGACCCAGACAAAGCGTCTTACAATGCCCATCTCACCATATCCACTCCCACAGTCTTTCCCCACTTCCCCAGATCCCATCCAAGGTGTGACGTGACACATGCTGAGTAATTAGCCTTGCACCATGTGGGGTACCATGATGTTGACCAAACAGATCCCCAATACTCGTTGGATCAAAATGGAGAACACTGAAAAGAAAACAAAAACTAAAGGACCTAAAGAGACTGCAAACACCCAAGCATCAGGGCTGGAACTGATGGAAATTGTTTCTGCAATTGAATTGGGTGATCAAACTAGTCCAAGAAGTGGAAACTGTTACTGTGATGTTGGATCAGGTCAAGATTAAATCCTTGTTTGAGACTATAGAGGAGGAAACTTCTCAAAGAAAAGAAACAAAAGGAATGTAAAGAAAGGCTTCCTAAACAAAAATGGAGGGAACTAAAAGGTCTTGAACCTAAGACCTCCTAAAAAAGACAGTCCCAGAGTGAAAGGGGTAATCAGATTCCTTCCACCTCTAAGACAGAGAACAAGAGAGGAGTCTAATACTCCCACTTCTCAGCATAAATGGATCCAGAAAAAGCTAAGGCAGGAAACTAAGGCAGGAAAGACTCTTTCCTTCTCATCCCATCCAGTAAGTGTCTCCTGAACCAGGGTTCTGGATGACTTTCCCGAACTCTACCCCTTTTTTCTAAACATCTCAAGTCCTTTTCCTACATCCCTCTTCTTTCTCCTTCAACCCTTCTGACAGAAGGAGCGACTGGCTCCAAAAGCTTGCATATGCAAAACCTTTTTTTAAACATGTGTTCTCCTGCTGCCTGGTTGGTAGTAGATTTTTTATCCATTGAATTACAGTGTCAAAAACTGATTATCTTCGTTGTTACACATGTATATTAAGTTTGAGGTTGAAATGGGTGTTAAACAGACCCTGGCCTATAGGAATCCTAGGAAAACAGATTGGGACTCATATAGGAAAGATCTAAACTCATGCATATCTCAAGTCAAAACTTTGATGAGGAACCCATTAGATTTTGAGGGAATAGCAGAGGCAGTAACATCTGCCGTCACAGCTTCATATTTAGAGAACTGCCCAATCACCAAGAAGTGCACAAACAGGAACATACCTTGGTGGAACAACAATCTGGAAGTGAAAAGGAAACAGATAGAAAGACTGTTCAACCTTGCACAGAAGAAAGGACAACAGGCAAAATATCAGGAGGCCCTTGTCAAATACAACCTTATGATTAAACCAGCAAAGCTTATCTACCTGGAAGGTATTTTGTGAGGAATTGGAAGGTACAGCTACTTGTTCTAGACTTCATAAAACCCTCACTAGAATACCAACTAATCCAGAAGGTATTTTAAGGAAGGAGGATGGTAAGTATACAAGGACAGCGAGTGACATGCTGGATGTGCTCTTTGAGACTCACTTCCCGCAGTGCACTCTGGCAGGTAACACAGGCCAGGAGTCAATCCCTGAAGGACAGTGGTTTACATGTAATCAAAGGGAAAACTAGGATTCTACCAGAGAATGAGTTGATTTTATGAAATCCAGTGGGCGGTGTGAATGTTTCAAGCACTCATCAAGCCCTGATGGTATCTTTCCAGTTCTACTATAACAAACAGGAGAGCATGTAATTAGATTCCTATGTAGACTGTTTAGAGTCGGGTCAGCATAGTAGCAACAATCATTCCTAATTCTTGGAGAACAATGAGGGATGTTTTCATTCCGAAGCCAGGGAAATTCATCTCACCAAGGCCAAGGATATAAAACCCATCAGCCTGTCCTCCTTTATTCATTTAAATCCATGTGTTCTGATAATACACAGTGAGTTACAGATATTGGATAAAATTTAACATTTTTAACCCATATTATGGGGAGACTATGGTATTATAACACACTGCAACAACTTGACTAAAATAGCTTCACTGAGTTGTTCATGTTCTGCACTTAAAAATAAACAGCAAAATAACTTTTCTAGGTATTCTTTTACAGGGTAAAAACAGTGACACAGCAGACAGAACTTCATGGCTTTACTAAATTGTATGTTGTCTCCAACAGACTTAGTACATGTGTGAAGCTTGCTGAATAGTTGGACGTCCATGTGGCTCTCTTCTGGATTTTGAAAATGCTCAGGGCAGTTGAAAAATTCCCCAGAATAGCGCACCATATTTTAGGCAGGCCCGTACATATGCATAGTGTGCACTAGTTACTGTTTTCTGGCTAGCACATGATTTCAGCATACTCACGGCATAGCAGCCAGTACTTATTCTGGCAGTTACCTTTTCAGTATGTTTATTCAATTTCAGGTTATCTTTTACCCACAGACCACAGATCCAGGAATTTGAACACAGCATTTGGATTTATTGGTTGGTTATTTGACATTACAAGTGGTTGAGAGGGATTTGCATTTTGTGGGGTGTGAAAGCTCATGGAAACTGTTCTTTTTACGGTTGATGGTTAATCTGTTGATTGTATTCCAGTTGCCCAGTTGCTCAGTAGCAAAGTCCACAGCCTTCTGGACAGCCTGTGTGTTCTCTCTTTTAAGGAGTACAGTTGTGTCACCAGCAAATACTATGGTTCTGTGTGCATCTCCATTCAGGCTAAAATCATTAATATACAGGATGAATAGTAGAGGTCCCAAATACTGAGCCCTGTGGTACATCTTGTTTAACAGTTTACCCAGTAGATAGGATTTTGGTTATTGAACTGAGTTGTTTATTAGTGTACTTCATGTTAACTTTCTGTATATGATTGCTTAGGAACAATGAATCCATTTGTCTGCACATCCCCTGATGCCATACTGTCCAGTTTCCTCTAAAGACACTAGAAAAACCAGTTATTGTGCACATAAGGGAGAAGAGATTAAGTGAGGTTCCTCTACATGTAAATCAACACATGAAACAATCATGTGAAACTTTGCCCAAATTGATTGGAAGGTGGAAAAAGCTCTACACTTTCAGGAAATATTTCTATGCTGGACATCGAGGGGGCTTTTGACAATATAATATTCAAATCCATGTTTAGAGCTGCAGACGAGCATGGCACCGAGACCACGACATGCAGGTGGATTCAGACCATCCTAAGCAGAAGAAAGATAGAAGCCACCATGATGAATGAGAAAATGGCAATCAACACTACTGGGCAGTGTCCACAAGGAGGGGTATTGTTCTCACTACTGTGGAACCAAATGGTGAATGGACACACTGAAGAGTTAAATACCAGAGGCTACTTATGCAGATGATTCAGTCATAGTAATACTTGTCAAATTTGCTGGTGCTCTTAAAACAATGGCACAATGTGCACTAGACATTGTGTAACACTGGTGCAGAACACAGGATCTAGGGATTAGTCTCAAGAAAACTGTTGTAGTACCATTTATGAGAAAGGAAATCCAGCACACCTACTTGAACCCCAAGTGCCTTGAAAAAATTCTACCAGTAGAAGGGATAGTGAAGTATCTAGGGATAACCCTGGATGTGAAATTGTCATGGACCCCTTGCATAAAGTATATATGTTGCACGGCAAAAAAAGTACTCATGTTAGCACTAGAAGGACCTGTGATAAAAAATGAGTCTATATCCCAGAAATATGTGCTGGATATACAACACTGTACACAATCAGCTTAACAGCTCATGCATGAAAGTTACTTACAAGAATAATATATACAAAAATGGAAAAGAAAATTGAGGATGGGTTAGATGACGATCAGTTTGGCTTTAGGATAAGTAAAGGCACTAGAGAGGCAATTCTGATGTTGCGGTTGATAATGGAAGCAAGACAAAAGAAAAATCAAGGTATATTCATAGGATTTGTCAACCTGGAAAAAGCATTGGACAATGTAAAATGATGCAAGATGTTCAAAATCCTGAGAAAAATAGGGGTAAGCTACAGGGAGAGACAGGTAATATACAATATGTACAAGAGCCAAGAGGGAATAATAATAGTGGACAACCAAGAACTAAGAGCTCGGATTAAAAAGAGTATAAGACATTAATGTAATCTTTCGTCCCTACTGTTCAATCTGTACATTGAAGAAGCAATGATGGAAATAAAAGAAATGTTCAACAGTGTAATTAAAGTTCAAGGTGAAAGGATATCAATGATATGATTCGCTGATGACATTTTTATCCTGAGTGAAGGTGAAAAAGAATTACATGATCTGCTAAATGGAATGAACCATCTAATGAATACAGAATATGGATTTAGAGTAAATTTAAAAAAGATGAAAGTAATGAGAAGTAGCAGAAATGAG
This sequence comes from Schistocerca cancellata, assembly GCF_023864275.1. Lineage (NCBI taxonomy): Eukaryota > Metazoa > Arthropoda > Insecta > Orthoptera > Acrididae > Schistocerca > Schistocerca cancellata. Next base: position 64,092,057 of record NC_064629.1, read on the forward strand.
ATGATGATGTTTGGTTTGTGGGGCACTCTACTAGCAGAAATGAGAAAAGCAATAAACTTGACATCAGGATTAATGGTCACTAGGTAGATGAACTTAAGGAATTCTGCTACCTAGGCAGCAAAATAACCACTGATGGACGGTGCAAGGAGGACATCAAAAGCAGACAAGCACTGGCAAAAAGGACATTCATTGCCTAGAGAAGTCAACTAGTATCAAATATAGAGCTTAATTTGAGGAAAAATTTCTAAGAATTTATATTTGGAGCAGCATTGTATGGTAGTGAAACATGGATTGTGGGATAACTGGAGCTCTAGAGAATCAAAGCATTTGAGATGTGGTGCTACAGATGAACTAAAAATTAGGTGGACTGATAAGGTAAGGAATGTGGAGGTTCTATGCAGAATTGGAGAGGAATGGAATATGTGGAAAACACTGACAAGGAGAAGGGACAGGATGATAGGACATCTGTTAAGCCATCAAGGCATGACTTCCATGGTAGTAGAGGGAGCTGTAGAGGGTAAAATCTGTAGAGGAAGACAGAGATTGGAATACATCCAGCAAATAACTGAGGACATAGCTTGAAAGTCTTACTATGAGATGAAAAGGTTGGTACAGATGAGGAATTCATGGCGGGCCGCATCAAACCAGATAGAAAAATTTATGGGGCTACAGTATGGTAGAATAAAGCAGAAAAGGTGACTGCTAAGGAGCTTGGCAACATGCAGAGACTGGCCTGTTTAGCCATAACAGGCGGAACTGCTGGGATGGAGACCATGCTGTACATGCGTCCATAACACCTTTGGGTTACAATGGAGGCAGCAGCAGGGCATACATGTTAAAAGCTGGAAACAACTGGATTCCTGTAGGATATCCACAATTCTAGACCGATATAGTGAGTGTGGTAAATATAGGAAAGATTGAGGAAATGGTAGCTGACCATAAAGTAACTCTAGCTGCTTTAATAAACCTTTCAATGTAACAACTGAAAGAAGGGAGCAGTGGTAGAACGAGTTACTACATTGTTCAGGAGACATGGTCTGTTTTACTGACAAGTCAAAAACAGATGAAGGCACTGGGGCTGGAGTATGCCTGCTGTGGTCCCTGGTCACTCAGGAGTTAGTAGCAATGAACAAGCTGATACACTGGCAAGGACAAGCATGATGACTCCATTTATTGGACCAGAACCCATCCTAACCACCACTAATGGGATGGTAAAATCAAAACTATGTGGCCTGAATCAAGAGGCAGGATGTAGAATATTGGGCTACAGTCCAAAAACAAAAGCAGAGCGCAAGCTGGTGATACTGAAATCATGTTTTAAGAAAAGTTCTGTAATACTGAACTTGAACAAGAAATAGATTAAGCTCACGGTAGGACTCATGACTGGCCATGGAGACTTTAAGAAAGGCCTACATATGATGGGTACAGAAGAAGAAACCTCTAACTGCAGACTGTGAGATGAGGAGGATGACACTGCACCACATATAACATTCCAGTGCAAAGCTCTGGAAGGCAAATTACACAGAATATTCAGGTCAGTAGAGCCTGAAGAAAATGTGACTAATAAGTTACTAGTAAAGAGTCTCCTACTACTTCTTAAGGGTACCACTTGGTTTCACTTGAATCACAGGGAGCAAATCCCACAATAAACTCAGTTTAGTTGCAGTGTGGACAACATTGGGCTAAGACCACTGTTGGTTTTGTCTCCCTGCGTAAATCAAATCAAATCAACATTCCCACTGAAGTCTCCTCGTGGCATGTTTAAGACTCTTGCGATTTCCAAGACCTTCAGTTGGATTATTTCTCATGAGATAGGCATCCTATTTTTCCTCTTATCTTGCATATAGGAAAGAACCTCAGCTTCAAGTGACGATTTTCTTGTTGTAACAGCCATCTTCCATTTTTCTACTGAAGCAACCCAGCATCTTGAATGTCAAATCAAATGCCATTCAGCCATCTAATTTCCAAACTGTTATTTTACTGGGCTACCAGTTTTGGCAATATATTATGCCATCCTCAGGCCCCCTGACTGACATGAAAGAAGATTCTAACTCAGTTCCAGTCAAAATAGGGGCCAGCATTCAAAGGCTGGTATCTGCAGATTTCTGCTTGATACAGTGATCACTTCAAACATCACCTGTTGACTTTTTGAACTGATCACTCTATCAAGCAGAAATCTACAGATACCAGTCTTTGAATGCTGGTTGCTATTTTGACCAGAACCAGGGTTGGAATCTTCCTGCATGTCAGTCAGGGGGTCTGAAGATGGCATAACATATCACAGAAACTGGTAGCCCAATAAAATAACAGTTTGGAAATTAGATGGCTGAAATGTGTCTGATTTGATATTCTGTACTGAACAAACGAGTCCTGCAACCATCTCTGAAAAGATGGACAAACAAAGACTTAGATTCAATCAGTCCACACTTTCTTCCAGCCCCTCTGTTGGTTGTGGTTTTGGCATAATGCAGAACTATAAGTTGAAACTTTCACTTAACTGCATTGAATTCCTTAGCTTGACGACAATTTTCACTCTAAATGGTTGTTCATATTGGCATAAATCAGGCTTTCCTACCAGTATCCAACTGAAATGGAATTATAAGCTAAAGAACAATATTGGTAGACCTACACAATGTGAATGCCAATAAAATACTGGTAAAAGTTTGTATTGTTGTGTAATATAATGCACTGCCACCAGTTTCAGTTACAGGCACTAGTTGTATTGCTGCAAATGAGCATAATTTTTGCACAGCAAGGGTATGCAAAAAGACAAGGTACCTGATATAAGCCACATCCTAACTTTACAAGGACGAAATTTAGATAAAAAGGGTAGCATATTTTTGGGGCAATATGATAAATGCTGGCCATTATGTTACAAGTCTTACCCATTTCCCCTTTCTGTCCTACCCTGTATACCACTTTTCTCTTTTCATAACAAAAAATAACTAATTACTACCAAAAATTTGTTTTTCTAACTAATAAGTTACCTACAGAGGACTCCACAATCAAATATAATCTTTATCATACAGTCAACCAATTAATAAATAAAATAGGGGTGTTGTGTAAACAAATCTACCAGGAACAAAAATGATGAGATATACAGGGTGATTGTACTCAAAGATAAACTTTCAAACCAGTGTAGAAATAACATCACTGGTCAGAACGATGTCAAACTGCAATGGAACATTATTGGAGGAGGAGGAAAACGTACGGCAGAAGAAAAATAAATAGTTACAAAATGTAGCAATAGATGGCACTGTAAACATCATAATTTAAAAGCGGTTGACTAAAATGACAAATGAATCATATAACAATGCCTAAGGTGTACATTTGACGTTAAGCAAACCGTACTACTCAGTGTGCATGGGTGTACAGGTGTGATACTGTTAGTTACGTAAGCCCATCCACCACGGCAAGGTCATATCACATTGCATGGGAAAAATCACTTCTTATTTGTCCAAAGGCCAAAACTCACATAAAAAGCATCACTCGCATCGGTTTCTAATTGTTCTAAGGTCAATAACCACATAAAAGCATCAATCACATTGGTTTTTAATTGTTCTGAGGCCAAAAAACACATAAAAAGCATCAATCAAAATCAAATCGGATTATTAATTTCCATGTGACTGGCGCAAAACATGTTCAATATGCTGTCCACTGTTTTCTGCAAACAAGTTGAAATCAAGAAACAGTATGTTCCACAACTGATCGAAGTATTTCCGGGGTGCCCTCCAGAATTTGTTGCGCAATGTGTGCCTTCAATGCAGCTAAGTTTGCAATTGGAACGCTGAACATAACATCTTTCAGACAGCACCACAGACAGAAGTCACACGGATTAAGATCAGGTGATCGGGATGGCCAGGCTGTAGCAAAATGGCATCGGATAATTCTAGCATTTCTGAAATGGCGCTTCAGCAACTGCTTATCTGGATAAGCAATATGTGAAAGTGCGCTATCTTGCATAAAAATGATCTCATCCACACATCTACACTGTTGGAGGGCTGGAATAACATGGTTGTGCAAAAGACACTCATAGCACTTATCGGTGATGGTACAGTTAACAGGATCAGAAGCAGCTGTCTCTCTGAAAAAATATGGCCCTATGATAAATGATGCCATAAACCCGCACGACACAGTGACCTTTTCAGGATGAAGTGGTATTGGTTGATTTGCATGTGGATTTTCCATTGCCCATATTCGACAATTCTGTGTATTGAAATACCCTGTCAGATGGAAGCAGGTTTCGCCTGTGCACAAAATCTTCCACGGCCAATCAGTGTCCACTTCCATGCGAGCAAGAAATTCTAAGGCAAAGGCCTCTCTTGCTGGCTGGTCACCAGGAAGCAATTCATGCACATGGGTAATTTTGAATGGATAGCTCACGGGTATGTCCAATGTTCGAGCAATTCCACGTGCACTACGCGTTTGCACAGCACCACTCGTCTCCTCCTGCATTGCTGTGGCCACTGCTTCCGCTGCCGTCGAATCAATTTGTTTCCTCCCTCTACTAGGTTGCACACCAAAAGAACCTGTCTTATCGAATTTCCGAATCATTTTCTCCAGACCCACAGCAGTCATTGGACCAACGCCTTTTTTCTAAGCCTTCAATGTCCAGAACTTCTGCAGAGCGACACGTGCACAGTCATCATTCCTGTAATACAACTTTACAAGGAGAGCACGATCCTGCATCAAGACAGTCATGGTGAATGCCACAGACGCGAAAGGAGGAAAAGCCTTGTACCCGGCGTGTTTATACCAACTTCAGTGGGTTGTGCACATGACAGGTGTTTTCATTTACGTATTCTGACACATACAGTGCCATCTATTGATCAATTTTCATACTTTTTTTTCTTCGACCATATGTTTTCCCCTGCTCCGATAATATTCTGTTGCAATTTGACGTTATTCTGACCAGTGGTGTTATTTCTACAGCGTTTTGAAAGTTTAACTTTGATTATATAATTATAATCACCCTGTAGATGAGCAGTCATTAACAAGATATTTCATTGAAAGAAAGCAATGCAAGCCTAACTTTTCGGGGATGCAAAACGGATTATTCTTATTGATTATCTTGCAAAGAATACAACATTAACAATTATTGTGGATACTAAGCAAGTTTTTGGGACCAATTGGATGAAAAAATACACCAGAAAAGCCTGGATTGAACATTTAAAAAAAATCATATTTTGTCCAGATAATGGCTCGTCTACAAGGGTGTTTAGCAATATGGAAAATGTGGAACCTGATGCACAAATAGCTGAACATCTATCTTCTTCACTAGGTCTGACATCCACTAACTTCCACCTATTCTCACACATAAAGGAAGTTGTGACTGGAAAACATTTTGAGACCAATCGGTAGGTTATGGCAGCCATAGATGTGTATCTTGCAGATTTTCCTGAACCATATTCCATGGATAAAATCTACTCACCCAAAAATGTTGAACAAACTGTGTTGACATAAAATCGGGCTACAATGAAAAATAAAGTGTATTTTTGTTGTAAACAAAATAGTCTTTGCTGCCATCACAAACTTTTCGCTTTGTTGACCACTTAGGAGTAATCGACAACACACCTAAGTTCTGAAAGAGCAGCACAGAAATAAAAATGGTGAGAGTGTACTACGTATCATAAAAGCATCCTTATGCAAATGATAACACAATGTTACAAAAGGTGGAAAAAAATGAATAAAGTGAAACAAAGCTGACAATGACCACTAGGCCTTGTTTACAGCAGAAGTAATAGCTCAAAAGTTTGTTTTGAAAAGAATTCCAGCATTTAGTTGGAGAGCTTATGGGGAAATCATGGGATTGTTTAAATTCATATCTTCATTCAGTTCAGTCTAGTTTATTAATTTCTTTGTCTGGGCTAATTGCATAGAGTTACAAGTTGTTTGATTTGTAGGAGGTTAGGAACAGATTCCATAAGACTGGTAACTCTTTTCTTGATTTAATACTACAAACTTTTTAAACTTATAATGTGATTCATATTAAAGTCTTTTGACAACTGTCAATGAATCAATGCTACTAACTGTATAAGAAATAAGTGGAAAAAGCATAAAAATAAGTTAGGATCAATAAATATATAAATAACATCTTATTTTCCTACATTTACCTGTCTGTATCTTCCTCCTTGTGTACAGGAGATGCACATGTGACAGGACTGTCTTCAAGAAATGAATTGTCTATCTGTCCTCCATCAGGCACAAACTCATCAACACTTGTTATCACTTCTGGTGTGCTAGGATTTTTGGAGGGAGTTTCAATCTTTTCTTCTGAACTAGGTTGCTGGATGTTCTCCACACCTTTAACAAACACACGTATACAAATTACAAATTAAGTTGCTACTTAATTCAGCCTTTTAAAAAATAACAATAGTAACAAAGAAAAAAATAGTGGGTACAACATTTTAGATTGTACAGTGACAGGGACATGTGTCTCTTGGCAGAAACTAATCAGATTGCTAACTACACTCGTGGTACATAGTGCACATTCCCACCTATCCCAATAAGCAGAATATCTTTTACCAAAATTCAAATGAACTTTCACTCTATAAATTAAGGTTTACAATGAATGATAGCTTACTCTATCATGCCTCAATGGTAAATGTTTTGTAACTTGTTGAGTGATGTCAAATAAAGAGATTTGAATCAATTCTCATATCTTTGGCTGAGAGAGAGAGAGAGAGAGAGAGAGAGAGAGAGAGAGAGAGATTAGATGGAGGGAAGACGCAAAGGAGGAGGGGTTGAGTTAAAAATGACAATGAGTATTCTCAGAATGCAAACTGACGCACTTCTTTGGACACTGACAAATAACTTGTTCATCTAGGAGTTTTACTATTTCATCAAAAGCTCATTACAGGGTTAGAGTAATTTAAATAAACTAATGGAATCTATATCATGTTGTTCATTGTTCCTTAATATTTTGGACTTCTTCAGGTTTGGAGATGTATTGATATTGGTATATCAGTACACTGCTGGCCATTAACATTGCAACATTATGAAGATGGCATACAACAAACGTCAAACTGGCATGGAGTATATCATGTTTGGATAGGTGATGGATTATCATTTAAACACAACCACACGAAGTAGGTAGAGTAGTAACACCATCTACATTCTGTTTGTATGGAACTATTATGCAAAGGGTTTCTCATTCAAAAACTGCAATTCAATCTTACGTGTTTGGAGATGAATGTGTTACACAGAATCATGTAAGAAGACATTTTTACCAGCACATGTCAGAATTTGACACTGGCATGATTGTGGCCTATCAAGGCTACGGTTTATTATCTCTCAATATTGCTACTTGTGTATTACTTCAGAGCTGACATTATTTTTACAGTTCATTTTGGATCCAAAGTAAGTGAAATTACATGTGACATCAATCCTATATGAACCAATTTCTATGAATGGGTGCTCATTTGGATAATCTTCCACAGTTATGGGCATGTACTTACTTTCCTCTTCATTTATCTGTAGATTCACATCTTTCCAGCACCTCTTTCAAGACTTTTAAAGGCTTCTTTCACTGCTCTTTATATTCTTGGAATTATTTTAATATCATCTGCATATGCCAGCACCAGAACTGAATTGTACAGGACAGTCTACAATGATTATCAATGTGGATTTCATCAAGGAAGATCTACTGTTGACCATATCTTCACAATACAGAAAATATTAGAAAAATGTACAGAATTTGGGACTGATACACCTACGAAAGTACTGACAGAAGAGAGCTGTATATAGCAATGGAGGAGTTAGTGATTCCTAAGAAATTGATTGCCATAGTGAAAGCTATTAAGGAAAACATTCATAGTCAACTTAGTACACACACACACACACACACACACACACACACACACACACACACAAAACATGGAGTAAGGCAGAAGATACATTATCCTGTTTCCTGTTTAATATAGCCTTGGAAAAACTTAATATACAGAATATGCTATCAAGTGCTGTGAACACACACACACACACACACACACACACACACACACTGGAAAACATTATAGGAAATGTGGGCATCGATACAAGAGGTCACTCTGTTGGGGCCTACTTGTACCAGGGATAAAATGAAATGATACAAATTCTGCAAACATATCTCATTCCTCCACTACAATGAGAAGTCATCTGAGCTTAATACATCCCTGCTGACAAGTTAATTCTTAATTCTGAAATATGGAGCAAGTTCATGCAAAACTGCATCCACTGTTATCACCCTCGTGAAAATATTACAACTGATAACCAGTTACTTCCAAGTAAACTAAGATGAACATATACCCAGTTTATGTCAAACAAACTTGATAAATAAGGATGCATGTTTTGGATAGCTGCAGATGTGACATCCCAGTATATTTGCAATGCCTTCCCATTCCTTAGTAAGGAGTAAGGCTGACCACACAACCAGCCACTTGAAGACTATGTCGTTCGTAATTTCATGGAGCCATTTCTAAACCAAGATTGGATTGTGTGAGGGCAGAGACCAAACAGCAAGGTCATCGGTCTCATTGGATTAAGGAAGGATGGGGAAGGAAGTCGGCCATGCCCTTTCGAAGGAACCATCCTGGCATTTGCCTGGAGCGATTTAGGGAAATCACGGAAAACCTAAATCAGGATAGCCGGACGCGGGATTGAACCGTCGTCCCCCTGAATGCGAGTTCAGTGTGCTAACCACTGCGCCACCTCGCTCGGTCTAAACCACGAAGTAACATGATTACAGACAGCTTCTTCACATCTGTTCAGCTTGCCATGAAACACCAAGAGGAGAAAATATTATTAGTGGGAACACTGAACAAGATTCATGACAAAATCCCCAACCAAATGAACCAGTCAGAGTTACATTCCACCTTTATTTTGAAAAAGACTGATAAGCCAAAGTGCACCCTGACAGTGTACCAAGGGGAGAAGAATGTTATTTTGTTGTTGTTGTGGTCTTCAGTCCTGAGACTGGTTTGATGCAGATCTCCATGCTACTGTATCCTGTGCAAGCTTTTTCATCTCCCAGTACCTACTGCAACCTACAGCCTTCTGAATCTGCTTAGTGTATTCATTTCTTGGTCTCCCTCTATGATTTTTACCCTCCACACTACCCTCCAATACTAAATTGGTGATCCCTTGATGCCTCAGAACATGTCTTACCAACCAATCCCTTTTTCTTGTCAAGTTGTACCACAAACTCCTCTTCTCCCCAATTCTATTCAGTACCTTCTCATTAGTTATGTGATCTACCCATCCAATCTTCAGCATTCTTCTGTAGCACCACATTTTGAAAGCTTCTATTCTCTTCTTTTCCAAACTATTTATCGTCCATGTTTCACTTCCATACATGGCTACATTCCATACAAATACTTTCATAAATGACTTCCTGACACTTAAATCTATACTCGATGTTAGCAAATTTCTCTTCTTCAGAAACGCTTTTGTTATAACGTCAAGTTTAATACATATATTTCAGAATGACACAACACATATACGTCACAGAGTAAGTTGACAAGCAAGACATGTGTACACGTTAGCATTCGAATGAGCACTGAGTCCCAGTCTAGCGGCCGCTGCTGCATGGCTGGCAGACAGCGCCGCACGTAGAGGATGCGCGTAATTGCACGGCGGCGCTTTGAATGATCGGCGAGTCACAACAGCTTTCCTTGCCATTGCCAGTCTACATTTTATATTCTCTCTACTTCGACCATCATCAGTTATTTTGCTCCCCAAAGAGAAAAACTCCTTTACTACTTTAAGTGTCTCATTTCCTAATCTAATTCCCTCAGCATTACCTGACTTAATTCGACTACATTCCATTACCCTCGTTCTGCTTTTGTTGATATTCATCTTATATTCTCCTTTCAAGACACTGTCCATTCTGTTCAACTGCTCTTCCAAGTCCTTTGCTGTGTCTGACAGAATTACAATGTCATCGGCGAACCTCAAAGTTTTTATGTCACTATTCTCAGCACACTACATCCTAAAGTAGCACTGAGTGAAGAAAGAAAGAAGAAGACAGAAACTGCTACCTTCTACAACACCATGAAGTGGTAGTCACTGATCGAATAATTCATAAGTATTCAACTAAGATGCTTGAAGGAGATGGCTGATGCATGCATCCTACAATATCATATATGCAAGCAATAAATTCATGGATCATCTACAACAAAATAATCAAAAATAAACTGAAAAGGAAAACAAAAAAGAATGGAACAGGAAAAAGAAAGCCAATTGAATGAAGAAGCAGCTGTAGTATTGGACAAATCAAAGGACAAATCAAAAAAGCAAGTTGGAATGTGGAATGGAACCAAGACCAAAGACACCTGTGAGAAACACAAAAAAACATTCTGAGGAAAAAGGGAGTGAAAAATACCAATAATCTGCTCAAATTATGATTCCAACATTTAAAAACAAACAAGTGAAATAAATGGAAAAAATATGAACTTTAGAAATATTTTTTGGTAGAAATGAAATGTTTTGCATCAAAAACTGCACTATAAAGGTGTTAGAAATTTGAGTTAAGGCTGTGATTGAAATGTGTACATTATATAGAAATGAATGGAAATATAATGGTCTTACTTTAACCTTATATTAAGGCAAATTTCATTATGGGTCAAATGACTCCTCCCATCTGTTCTAGGGATGCCATATTTTCCACTTGTCTGACTTCATGGGCAGTACACCACACTAGCGTTAAATAAAAATATGGTTTGTCTTCTCACAAGATCTTGTCACTACTTGATAATGCTTCTATTAATTTTCCTGATATATGCGGGGTGTTCAAAAAGTATCCGACTTTTATTTATAAAATCAATCTTTATTCAGATACAATTGTTTGACACCATTCATCTTCAAAGTGATCCCTTTCAGTTTCTACACACCTCTCCCAACACTGCTGCCACTACGGGAAGCATCACTGGAAAGCCTATTTTGGTATGTTGTGCAGCTGCTCAGTCAAATTCTGCATATTGTCCCTGTTCTGAAACCTGGTTTCTTTCACTGTCTTTTTCAGTTTAGGGAAAAGTCACAAGTCACTCAGTGCTGGGTTATGGGGAATAGGGAGGCTGACAAACCACAGCCATGTTTTGTCTGGCCAAAAAACTGAATTAATGGAGAACAATGAGTGAATGCATTATTGTGGTGAAGGTGCTGACTGCCCACTGCCCCCAAGTCTGGCCATTTTGTGGCTCACTGCTTCATGAATGTGATGTAGAACCTCTTTGTAGTACTCCTTATTAACATTAGTACCTTCTGGGGCATAATCATGATGGACCACACCACTGGAGTCAAAAAAGACAGTTGGAATAACTTTCACATTACTGCAGACCGGTCCGCTGTATTGGGTCTTGGGGATGATTCCATTGTAATGAATGGAACTTTGTCCCTGGGTCATACCCATTAACCCAGGACTCATCACAAGTGATCACTGTGTTAAGAAAGTTGGGATTACTGTTCACAGTACCCAGCATGTCTACCGTGATCTGCAAATGAAGTTGCTTCTGCTCAGTTGTTAGCAACTTTGGTACAAATTTTGCCAAGATCCTCCTGAGGTCCAAATGTTCTGCTAAAATGGAATGAACAAATCCAATACTTATTTTAACCTCAGATCTAATACTTATTTTAAACTCATCTGCAAGTTATCTGATCTCATTCCGCGTAGCCTGCATCAACCAGGTCCTTGTATGATCAATAACTATCTCATTTGCAGGTGGCCATGTTTGAAGCAGTTATACCACTCCTTTAGCTGTGAGATTCCCATTGCATTGCACCCAAACATTTGTTGAATCTTGCAGATTGTTTCAACTTGAGAATTGCCAAGCTTAAAACAAAATTTGATGCAATACCATTGTTCCACTTTTCCTATCTTTTTCCCACTACACAAAATCCCATGACTATCACTTACACATGTTCACTTGTCAATGGCTAGCCAGCCTTTTCTTCTGCAGCCATGAAAAAAATCAGGCATGCACACGATGTATACTTATAAACGTAGAGAGCATGTGGCCCCCAATGTAAAAAATATATATATACAAAAAAATAAAATTTCAACAGCCCTTGTGTGAGTAAAAATATTTATACTCTAAAAAAGTTAAATGAGATTAAAAATATGCCTTTCTAAATGTCATCAGTATCTTTCTTAGGTGGTTGCTGAACTATTGTCATCAAATAAAAAATTTAAGTAATCTAGAATAAACATGGATGAACAGTTACTCCACTACATTTACATTAAATATAACATGTGGTTTTCAGTTTCCTTCACTATTTAAATTTTGAAAACCAGATGGAAATTCAGTGTTGATACACAACTTGTCTGTTTGAAGACATCTGGAAATATAGATTTTTATTCTCCAACTGATAAGTCTTAAATCATATTGTCCTTTCATGAGCATTGATGGGAGTATTCTCAACAGCATTTAACTCTTCACACAAACGAGGGTCACTCTAAAAGTCTGATAGTAACTGGATTGGCACTCACTGACATACTTCCACCAAAAACGCATAATAGCAGAATCCAGTCCACATTACTGTTGTGAATTTTAACTATGTGCAACTTTCATAAATAATCGTGCTTTGAATGACAGTATGTGAAACTAGGCCTAAGAGTTCAATAATGCCTGCCACAGAAGTAAACACATTTAATATCAACAGACTTATTGAAGAGAACACCTGCTGCCCATAATAGCATATTCAGTTTGCTTTTTTACTTGGATCTAAGATATAAAATTGATTATGATGGTAACCTATTTTATGAAGCAAAAAGGAATAAAAATAAGCTTACTGTTTAATTGCCTGTTACAGATGAGGTCATTGTAGCCAGACACATAAGACTGAGGGGTGAAGGAGATTGGTCGTGTTCTTTTTCTGTTACTCAACTAACATGGAAAAAGTAAATTTGAATGGATCTATGAGGACTGAACTCTGCTCCTCCTAAATGAGAGTCCAACACTTTTAATGATTATTCCAGGTAGTTTGGTTTTTAGGAAGCTTTTTAACATTTACTTAAAATGATTTTTACTGCAGGAAATCAACAAACACTTACATCAGCATGTGTGGACCAGGTAACCATCCTGAATCCTAAATTATATTAATTTTCGTAAACTGTAATGGACCTTACATTTTCCTGGCAGTTAGAGAAAGAGTTTACCATAAAATTAAACAGCAAATTTACTAAATTGTTTTGAAATATCAGATAAATCAAGATTGCTTGTAAATCTTTTTATTGATTACTGTGTTTGACAGGTCTGTGTTGTCATCATTCAATCTTTTAACACATTAACAGAGATAGTTTGTTCCTAGTGCATTAGGACATGAGCACAAGATGATGTATGTTTTATATTTGTGGTATTTTTTGTCTGTTTAACATGCTCATGCTCCATGCTATCTTTCATTGTAAAACAACGCAACATCACTATGTGACTTGGAAGTTTGCAAAGGTCATGAACTTCTGTTAACGTGTTACAAGACTCAATGACGAGAGCGCAGATCTATCAGTAAAGATTTACAAGTGCTCTTGGTATACCTTATGTATCAAAATAATGTAACAATTCAGATTTCCCCAAGAGTTTGCGACAACATCAAACATATATAAAAAGTTACTGTCACCAGTCATCATTTATTTATTTCCACAATGTGTTTTTGAGGTTTAGACCATCTTGATCAGATAGATTTATGTACATTAATATGGCATGTATGTATCGTGTTATGATTTTAGAGTAACCTGTGGCACTGTTTAGTAGAGAACAAATAAAACACTATTTCAATTTTTTATCTACGAGACAGTGCCACAGGTTACTCTAAAGTTGTAACAACACATACGTGCCATATTAATCCACATAAATCTCCCAACATCCATTGTGGAAATAAATAAATAGTGACTCATAAGAGTAACTAGTACTTTCATTTGATATCAGTAACAGAAATGGTAATGGTAAAGCCTAACCAAAAATGTTCGCATTTAGAGCTTGCCAGGATGAAAGCATTCCACCTGGAAAATATGAAATTTATCACTTAACTCTGTATGAAGAACTAAACGTGTTGTGATACTTCACCTGACAATCAGACCATTCGCTTTGATCTGAAAATCAATCAATTTCGTCCAATATATTATTTGCTTTCTTATTCAGTTTTTTACCTGAATCTGAAACAGTTATAATTGTGCTGCCAGAAAACATATACCACAAAAAAAAAGTATGCGAACTTGAGGAAAAACCCAAGTTATGCTACATTATTAATATCTAGGATATTTGTTTCTTATATGACATCGTAAAGCAATTTTGAGCTTCTAACACACAAATAACAGTAATGGAACATTATGACTTTCCCTGAAGTCTATAATGCTGTAAATTATTTTGCAGTATACATATTTTGCATATCTGCATACTCTTAACATTGTTTGTCTGCTAACAGCACAACCCATGACCTGATACCCCATTGGTGATTCATTTTACATTCAGCCTACACAATGAACAGACATCAAGTTGTTTTACTTTTTTCCCCCTGTAGAATGCATAAGAAAGTCAATATGGAAATCTCCGCTACACAAATATCTTCCATAATATGTGGGACATCACACACTCAATTATTTTTCAGAAAGTTACCTAAGTTAGATTTGGGGACATCTGTAAACTGCAATCAATAAATATTTTCTTTTGCTGAATTTAAATATTGCTGTTTACTACACTATACTAAAACATTGATTAGTCTAAAGAGAAAGTTAATACCCAATTCAGTAATAATAACCTACGTTTGTAGTCATTGTTCAGAGCAGTGGGCTGCTAACCAACTTATTGCTGACACAAGTGATAGACTGAATTCATGTTATTAGTAGAAAATCAAATTAGATATTGCAGGTAACATCAAGCAAAATCACAGGATCAGTAAACAATAAAAATGGTTTCATGCCGTACACTATAGTTTGTCTTGCGAGCACCATACCAGTATTTAGTTGGAGTGGCACGCATGTGGCTGAAAATGAGTGGGTGATGCCACGTCTAACTGGGCAGATGGTAGAGGGTCATCAAGATCTCCACCAATGGGTCCACATGCACACTGACAATGGAATTTGCAGACTGAAGAGACTGTGGAGGTAACATGATAGGCTGTTTCACCGGTTTGAGCTGCTGAAGATGGTGGTTGTGTGTGTGAGATGTGCTTCGTTGTGTGAATATGTGTGTGTGTGTGTGTGTGTGTGTGTGTGTGTGTGTGTGTGTGTGTGTGTGTGTGTGTGGTTTTTCTTCTAAAAGTTGTTAAAATAATAAATGTTTAAAATGAAATTAAATGAATTTATCAAATCAGTCTGAAAAGTAACAACACAGTCTTTTTTACATAACTGCTTTTATAAAATTTGATTGTTACGATCAATAATAACCTGTTAAGAACTAGTGTAACATTACTGTGCTATCTGTGAACTCAGTCAAATGAATGCTTTGTATACATTTTGTAAAGCAGCAGCTTATTTATTGTAATGTAATATCGAATGGATATATGCTCATTTAATTTCAGCTGTAAATGACTGTTCCCCTCTTGAGCACTTTATTTTGCTTTAAAATCAAACTTGTAATAGTAACACAAGTAAGCCAGGGAAGCACTAAATCTTTTCCTTTGGTACATTTTCATGTGACCTTTATACGCACCACTTGAGGGTAGCACAGAGAGTCACTTGTGTGCAGTGCTAAGATGCAGTTGAGTGTAAAGTTGTACAGTAAAAGTGTAAAGTTTTGTACGACAAAACCACGGAATAGTTGGAGTCACAAATTATGGTGGTTGAGTTTAGGATTATTACGCGCACTTGTGTCATTGGTATTGTTCTGAGCGCTCTGCTCTGAATGACATAGCTAATGCAAGCATTAAATGTGATCACAGAGAGTTGTTTAGTGAATTTCTATTTTATTTGTTGTGAGTTGTTATCGTCGATAGTGGTGGTTAGTGATGAATTCTTCATAATCAAACAAGAGACGTAATTTGCAGGATACCCGCATCCTCCAAGCAGAAAGCACGTGCATGCGCTTACCACAACTTTCTCTTGGAATCGTCAACAGTGCCATCCCCATCCGTGCCTCGACATGCATGAACCACCATCGTTCGTGGATCAGATTATAGTTACATATTCCACGGATCATTTTGAATGATAGATCATAGTGATGTGGAATGAGTCATTTTACATTCATATAGCAAATTTATTTGTACATATGGTTACATTCTGAATATTTCTTCATGTCTCTTATTTTTCTTTCTTCAAAAAATAAAAAAAATAAAAATAAAAAAGATATACAGATGTCAGTTAGTAACTCCTATCCACCACATTTTACACATTACAGTAATAGAAATTCTGCTACAGAACAGAGAAAGTTAAGGAGAAAGTTTCTCAGTTTGTTTTCAAATTTTACTTTGCTGCCTGTCAGACTTTTATATCACTGGGTAAGTGACCAAAAATTTTTGTTGCAGCACTGTGCACCCCTTTTTGAGCTAAAGAGAGCCTAAATTAAGAACTGGTCTGGTAATATGCACACAGCTGCCACCGCCAGGAGTGTCACTGCCTAGGCACATCCACTGTGCTGGCCTAATGGTGCCCACAGCTTCCTTTTAAAGCTGGCAGCGCAGCGCAACGCAGCAGCTACTTATGTCTTCTCTGTGCTATAATGTTGCTCTCCCTACAGATTGCTGTCTTGGTTCTGAACTTGCTACATCTTAGTTTTCGATCTCAGTTTTCTCACTGGAGTTGTTACTCTGTCATTCCATCTCCACTGTCTTTCTTTTTCTTGTGCTGTCCACCTGTTACTCTTTGGCAGCTTGCTGTCGACACTCCTGGACAGTCAGTCAGTCTCCACTGGTTCTCAAATCATTTCCTTGCTTTGTCTGATCCTGGACACTATAATACTGTTTTTAGTCTTTCCCAAATTTTGCGCATTATCTTCATCCCAAGTTTCAATCCATTGCATTATATGTGC
Organism: Schistocerca cancellata; assembly: GCF_023864275.1. NCBI lineage: Eukaryota > Metazoa > Arthropoda > Insecta > Orthoptera > Acrididae > Schistocerca > Schistocerca cancellata. The sequence goes on from NC_064629.1 coordinate 64,108,991, forward strand.
ATAGACAGAAAATTTAATTTCTGCATCCCTCTATTATTCCTAATCTCTGTGTTCATTGATGTGACTTCTTTAATTAAATGAGTGTTCCAATTTTCAAAACATAATGCACTGCAATGCAAGCATGCCATCTGGAAGCTAGAAAGGAACATGGTAGCAACAGAAAATTGCACTTACAGATTGGAAAGCTTTTTGCAACTCCGATAAAAGTTATATCGAACTTATTAATTACTTTCAGAAACCAATTACCAGTAGATTCTTCAGTTGTTTCTTTAGGTTTCCCAAACATTTTATAAACATAGCCAGCTGTTTGATCTGGTATAGGAATGCCACCTCCAACAGGAACAGGAACAGCAACAGGAACAGAATTACTGCGTTTCACAGATGGAGTATCAGCAGTAGAGGCTGTTGGCTGTTGTGATACCTGTTGAGTTGTCTGAGGAGTGGGAACAGATGATGCAGAATCTGCTACTTGTCGTCTCTTGTTTACAAGGTTATCTAAAAACCTAAACATAAGATAAATATGATTAACATAGTTACAGAACAGGAATGTGTACAAATACATTTAACATGTGGTCAGATATAAAAGGGAACAAATGTATTAATTGACTAACAAATAAACAACAATATCCATCTGATACTGTTAAATACCATATTTACTCGAATCTAAGCCGCACTTTTTTTCCGGTTCTTGTGATCCAAAAAACCCCCTGCGGCTTAGAATCGAGTGCAAAGCAAGCGGAAGTTGTGAAAAATATTGGTGGGTGCCGTCACAACTAACTTCTGCTGTTGAATATATGTAGCACTACACAGGCGTGCTTTGTAGGCACAAAGATAAATACTGGCACCAAAACCTCTGCGTCAGTAAATAAATTAAAAAAAAGGTAAAAGACGAGCTTCTTTCTCCGCCCCGAGTTTCGACCACTGCATTTTCATACATTATCCAACGAAGTAAATGCAAATTCCGTATTGTTCATCTTCGAATGTAGCAGCATTTCAATGTACTACGAAAATCCGACTGGCAAGACTATTTGGGATGTTTGTCAATATGGCCAACTCTACATTCTGAATTTTTTCCTATCTGTGAGAAGAGATGGTTGCTAACAGGATCTTTTATGAATTGTGAATCACATGCAGTATTCTCTTCACCATAAGAATAATACGAACATAAACATTTTGCCATGTATTGTTTCGTGTTTGCTGCTATCTCATTTAAATCCTGTCTGCCTCAAACTACGAAACTAGAGTGAGACAACAGCAAACACGGAAGAATATACATATCATGACATGTTTATATTGGTATTATTCTTATGCCTAATAGTGATACAGTCAGAAATGAAGCACGGCAATTGACTAGATTTTTAAATCTAAGATGACTCTAATTTCTGTGCAGAATGTAATGTACTAAAGAGGCACCTGCAAAGATTTTCAAAGGGAGAAAAAATTTTCGCTAAACTCTCGTTCAGAACATCTTGTATAATACGCAGTCTATTATTTGCTTCTTGTTGATCATTATCAAAGAAAGCTGCAGTGTAAGTAACAACAAATATCAGTCTCTTGCCATTGTTTCGCTAATGAGAAGATTCTTCTCTTCTTCTTCTTCTTCTTCTTCTTCTTCTTCTTTTTTTTTTAATTGTAAGCGGCGGTGCGCGCCCAAAGCAAGCCATGCCGCGAGCGGCGACAGGCCGTAAACACGTACTATCAGAATGCGACAAACAATGCATGACACAGTACAGTAAGGCATTTTCAGCTTAGAGTGGCGTAAACACCTATAACAAAAAGAACTGCGCTTATCAGATCAAAGAAAAATAAGCAATCAATTCAAACCAGACGAAGCACGTGAAAAAGGAAGGGTACCCGTATAAATACGGACGGAGTGCCTGACGCATAGCAATGGCTACCTGGTAAAGCTTAACTGCTAAGCTTACGACTCGAACCAAACTACTGTTGCTATATTGTCATTCATTCGACCTAAATTGTGTCTCATATTACAATGGACCAACTTTGTTTTGATTTGGAGATGCAGCCTAAAACTTTTCTCTCCCCCTGAATTTCTAGTCTCAAATTTCAGGTGCGGCTTAGATTCGAGTGCGGCTTAGATTCGAGTAAATACGGTAGTATTCATTAAGAAACGACAAGAATGGTGCTGAAATATTAATAAAAGAATAGGTAAACCAAATAAGGAAAGTAACAGAAGAAAACATCTTTTCAAAAATAGTATACAGAGATGACACGAATACAGTGAGATTCATATTTGATACCTTTACACCTATCACCTGCTAATTCAGGTTAGTCACAATTTTCAAACTGATTATTTCATTTACATATATAACAGGACTTCTTATGAAAACAATGAATGAAGTAATCTTCCTACTTATTAAAATATCAAGTACATGTCTCTATTTACTGGCATATCATAAACATAACATATGTAAACACTTTAAAGCATACTGACATCTCATCAACTTTATACTAGCATTACCTACGATGATAGTGATGATGAGCTATGAACACAATGTGTTCTGGATCTACAGTAAATGAGTTGTTGTTCTGAGTTTTCACCAATACTGAAAACTATTGCGGAGAAATCATCATCTTACAGGCTATTCAGTCCTCCAATTGTAACTATCATTACTATGCACTTTAACTAATGCAAACCAAAATACTTGCTTGTTGTAGTCTGCTTCATCACTTTCAAGAAATAAATCTAATTCCTGACTGGTTAGTTTTGTTTCTTCTTCATTTGTGGCAAGCTGGGCCAGTAATGTTTCATGTTGTAACTGGAGAAAGGGTAGATTTAGGAACTTATGTAGTAGTTTGAGACCAAATCCATTTCTCATAGAGGACTCCGCATACCGTATTTGAGCTGAACCAGCAGGCCTGAAAAATTAAATTGAAGAAAACATTAATGAAATAACATTTGTGCAGGATTTTGAGTGTCACTGTCACTTGGCTAAGCACCTCAACGAAAACAGAAGCATTGTATATTGTCCACATGTCCTACATGAATCTTAGTCCAGTTTACATTACATCTCATTTTAAAAACATTACCGTGACATTAAAAACCACCATGGAAAGCTTCAGCGCCATTTAGCTAACTTTATTACAGGAATGAAGAAGAAAAGAATAGTATCCAAACCCCTGATAATTAGCAGTAAGTTTGCTAACCCAACCAAAACCCAATGAATTAGAAAACCAAGAATCTCTCTAACTTCAATACTAGACAGTACACAAACTATATTTCATTCACACACATCTGTGTATTACTTTGTGCAGATGGCTAATAATTTCACTGTTTGAAGGCCATAAAAAATGGAGAAAAAGTAAAAAAGAGGGGGAGGAGGGGGTGGGGAGTAAAAAAGAAATGTAAATTCCAAAAATCAATTAGCAAATTACTGAACAAATTAGCACGCTGAACTGAATATTTTGAAGACATTAAACAAAATAAAGTTAAATCTGTCCCCAAAGGCTAGTTTAAACATGATAGCGCTGTAGTAGCTATAGTCCTACAGAAGACAATATGCCATTGCTTTTCTCTGCCATATGAAATGACTTAACCTGTCCAGTTGCTGGGGTGCCTGCAGTTTAACATGGTCTCTCAACCACAACGTTGGCTGCCATTTTTTACACAGTCAAACATTGTAAGTAGTGAAATAAACAATGTGAGACATAAAATGCTAAGAACCTTGAACCTAGGAATTGTTGTCTGACAGGTTCTCACCAAGCCACACTGAAGGCAACTTACACAACTGAAAGAAAAGATAAATACTGAGGGATTTTATGTTACTCAGATGCCCAACAATGTGGTTATAGTTAGGGGCTATCAGAAAGTTTTAAGACTAGCTCTATTTGCAAGAAAGTACTTTATTTACATATCTACATTTACATAGAATCACCTACAAAACAGTCACCTTATTCAGCATTATAGCACTCCCAGTGTTACTGTCACTGCTGAAACGAGTCCTGGAAGTGTTCATTTTGATATGTGTCAAGTACCTTCTGCAATTCATGCCGGATCTCCACAATGGTGGCAAAACAGCTTTGAGCCTGAGATGGTGAAGTTCACAGGAGCCAAATCTGGCGAGTAGGGTGGGTGTGTATGTGCGATAACCATGTTTCTGGTGAGAAGCTCACATGTTAGGAGAACATGGTGACAGGGTGCACTGTCACTGTGGTGCAGCCAGTTTGCCATGTGCCAAGTGTCCTCCTTCGGGCATCTTAAAACGAGGCACTGGGAATCACTGATGATGGTACAACCTCTTGGGACAAATTCAAGATGCACAATGCTGCAGATGGTGAAAAAGAGAATGAGCATGCACTTGGTCACACTGCAGACATGCCTTGTCTTTTTTGGTCTTGAGATAATTAGCTCTGCCACTGTGAAGCCTGTTGCTTTGTCTCAGTGTCATACCCATACACCTACACTCTGTCACTCATAATGACCCTCGACATGAAGGACAGATCATCCAGGGCACATTGGCAGAACTTTTGGCAGATTTCAAAATGGTGTTTTTCTGCTCCTGGATCAGCAGCCTGGGGCAAAATCAGCAGCAACAGGCCACATGTTAAAATCACACATGATAACTTGCACTTTTCCATATGACAGACCAAAATTGTCAGCAATGTTGTGGATTGTTCTCCGAAATCACAAGTTGCTGAACAGTTTCGACATTTTCGGGTGTTTTGCTCATAGAAGGTCAGCCTGATTTCTTCCACTGATGTTGTTCCACTCCTGAAGCGCAAATGCCCCTCAAAACATCTTGCATGGCTCACTGTAGCATCATTGCACACTTGACGAATCATGTCAACCATCTGCATGGCGGATTTCCCCAGATTCACACAGAATTTCAAGTTTGCTCACTGTTCTATCTTGCTGGTCATGCCTATATTGCAGATATGGTAACAAATGTGGCCACAGTAGCCCCAGCTTCACAGCTTCCAAAGTAAACAGGATTCTGTCTCTCAGCGCACTTACTTGTGAAGGTCGGTGTTCCCTGTGCCGGTGTGTGCAGGTTTGTACTGTCATCTGTTGGCATGTTACACAGCTAGTCTTCAAAATTTTTGATACCCCTTGAAAATCACTTAAATATCACAAATGAACATAAAATTTCATTTATACTGCTAGTACATAAAAAAAAGGAAATAATTTCAAAAATGAACACTGCAACAGTATATTTGATATCTGTGGCTGTCTAATGGATTTTTCTCAAAACTATATGTGACATACTAAAATATCCCTCTCAATATTTGGTCATCAGCTTTATTATACATTCTGAGTATCAGGCAGTTTTGTTAAGCATTTGGAATAGAAACTGAAAGGAGGTCAACACACAATACAATACTTTGTTAATCATCACAGATAGTGCACAAGCTCAGATTGGATAATGACTGGCCTTTTCAAAGGAACTATCTTGACATTCACTTCACATGACCTATGAATTAGAATCCCATTCCTATTGAATCCAAGATCACTGTGAAACTCAGACAGTGGGTCTGGCAAGTACATGTTTCTTGAGTTCTGAGACGCCTTCAATTAACATCAAATTACATGAACTCTTCTTTTTGTGGCTGGCTCTGAGCACTATGGGACTTAACAGCTATGGTCATCAGTCCCTTCTTTTTGTGGATCCATACTAAGGAGATCCTCCATGAATGTAGACAATGTCATATTTTTACATTATATGATATTCATAAAATACAGGAATAATAATAATAATAATAATGATAACCATACACACATACACTACATCAACCAGTTCTGTTTAGAAATTTGTCAGTGGAGTAGGAGGAGTAGGCTGATGTAAGTTTTTTCAGGCTACTCTTAAACTGAACTTTATTTGTAACTAAACTTTTTATGGTTCCTGGCAAGTTTTAAAAATACGTGTTCCTGAATAGCGAACCCCTTTTTTGACTAAAGTAAGTGCCTTTATATCTTTATGCAGGTTGTTCTTGATCCTAGTATTAATTTTGTTCCTATAATTGTTCCTGTTTGTTGGAAAGGTGGATTATTGTTTACAACATATTTCATTATGGAATAAATACATTGAGGAGCAGCAGTTAGTGTACTAAGTTCCTTGAACAGGCTTTTACTGCATGCTTGTGAATTTGTACAACAAATAATGCATATTACACACTTTTGAATTCTGAAAACTTGTATTTGATTTGAAGTCACTCAAAAATATGACACTATACGACATTACAGAAAGAAAGTAATCAAAGTATATCAGATTCTTTTATTTTTATGTCACCTATGTCTGATAACTTTTTCATTGAAAATAAGGATTTGTTTAGGCATTACAGCAGTTCTGTGGTATGCTCCTCCAAACTGAATTAATTTTCTGGTTGTAATCCTAGGAATTTAACACTGTCAGTCTCTTAGATATGCCCAACTTCATACCTTAATTTTCATGCTGTCATCTAGTACACAATACGTGTTTATAGAATGTGGTATTGGTGCACAATGTATCCTCTGCCACATTCAATAATGTAGCTTATACATGCATATATGATGTTGCTTTTTGGGGGAGGAGACTAGACAGCAAGGTCATTGGTCTTATCGGATTAGAGAAGGTCTGGGAAGGAAGTCGGCCGTGCCCTTTCAAAGGAACCATCCCTGCATTTGCCTTGAGCAATTAAGGGACATCATGGCACATGCAGGATGCACTGTTACAACAGTGATGTGTGTGTGGATCTAGTGAATAGAAGAGAGTCATACACAGAATGTGACCACGGTCAGGGATGACTGCCACCTTGACCCCATGGCCTTAACTGACAGAACAGCTTCGTCAATAGTGTTGGCTGGGTGTTGACGTACTGTAACAGGTGTGGACACGTCTGTGTTGACAGTTCTATACCATCTGCTGAGGGCTGGACTGGTGATTGCAAACCATTGTGCTAGCTTCAACTGACAAGAAACTACCATTGTCTCAAACTGCAATGTGCACACAAATGCCCTCACTGGAATGCTGAAAGACAGAAAGTAGTGCTTTTGGAAGAGTCCCACATCAGCTTGTCCTGCTGTGATGGTTATGTAAGTGTTACATGCTACCACGGTGGATGCACCTGGGCAGACTGCATTGTTGAGCAGCAGAGTCAGAAAATGCCAAGTTTGACAATTCTGGGGCACCATTAGCTATAACATGCAATCTTGCCTCCTATGTATTGAGGGTAACCTGAACAGCAACCACTACATCAGGGAAGTTTCAGAGCCTGAGGCATTGTCCCTCCTGCAGACAGCTCTGCACACAATACTTCAACGGGACAAAGCACGGCCGGATGTGGTGAGGAATGTGCTAGTTTCCTTAAAAGAAGACACATATGACATGCAAGTGTACTTCGAAGAATGACATGTACAACTGCTTCCCAGGACTGCACATTAGCCCAACAAGCCATCCATCAAACTTGTCTGGGTTATGGTCGTTCAGCAACCTGTTCATTCTTTTGCTCCTGTGACCACTGTTGATGCTTTATGGACACACCTACGAACCATGTGCCAGTGTTTTCTCCAGCAGTATATCCAGATTCTTTTTGACTCCTTGGCACAGCATCCAGAGGTTCTGATTGCAGCACACGGCAGTTTTTACGCCATACTGAATTCTATCATTCAAAGCGCATGTACAGCCCCCTAATTCTAAATGTTTGTGTATTGTTATGTCACTAATTTAAATTTCACTGTAATCATGTGTCTTCTTGGTGTTGCAATTTTCACAGATGGTAGTGTAGTAGGAAGAACACATAATTAAATTTGCAGGTGATTTTAGGGTATTACAGGGTGCAAAATTCAGTACACAGAGTGTCATCTCTGGAAGCAATAATGGCTCTAACATGGCAGGGCATCAATTCAAACTGAGCTTGAATGACAGATGTGTGCATTTAATTGCATGCTGTGTCAACTCCATACCACAGTTCATGAACTGTAGTGACTGGCAAGTGTTGGTGAGCGCATCGCTCAGCAACTCACAACCAGATGTTTTCAATGGGTGAAAGATCTGGAGAATATGGGCAAAATGTGGTCTTGTGTTATCTTGTTGGTAGATAACATCATGCAAACCTTGAAAAGTGATCACAGGCACAAGCCCAAACATGTTTGAAATGTAAGGCTGCTGTCCAAATTATTGGCTACGTTCACAAAACTAACTGCTATGACCGTATGATGATGATGATGATGATGATGATCAATGCAGTCTAACAAAGTTTGTTCTCCTTGGAGCCTCCTGCACATGTGTAACTCATCTGAAAAGATGATGTAACACAGTCCTGTGTCAAGTCTTCTCATTGGACTCATCACTGTCAGCATGCCTCTCTCTGATGCCACACTGAGAGTAGTCACAATAGTCGCCCTGCTGACAGTCTGTGGTGCTCCAGACATAGTCACATGGTCCATATGGGTACTTTTCCTGCTGCAAACGAGGCCATATATATATGTGACATGGCTGTACGATACTGCATGGCTGAATGTTCAATGACTGTCCTCTCTGGCACTAATGGTATGGGCTGTTGAGATTCTGAATGGTGTCGGATATGGCCCCTCTCGAACCCATCGTTTCCATATCTGCATGACAGTTATGGGATCCTTAGAGCTGCAAGCAGCAGTATCACAGAATAATAAACCACAGTCTCGATAATCCATGATCCTGCTGCTGTCAAATTTAGACACACACTGGTAGATGTTTCTCCTTCTCACACAAGGCACAACCCAGTCTTGTCACAAACAACCTATATTCAAATGTGATTTCCCCACTGGGAAATTTTGAACTGTTTATGAGGAATCTGGATTCCTAATTGTGCTATCTGTCACACAGAAGCAAGCAGTTAATTGCCTGCGTTGACTTCAATGTAGATTTCTAAATGATTCTGATAGGAAAAATTATCTGGAAATCTTATCTGGATCCTAAAATTTGATCTCAGTAATTAACTGTAGGACCCTAATTGATAATGTTTTCTTTGGAGAACCTCAAAGCAAGAAAATAACTATTTACCCAGTAACAAATGCTATCTCTGATCATGACGCACAGTTAGGATAAATAACATAGTGCCTTACAGTATGGATACCCCTCAGTGGAAATCAGTTAGAATAATTAATGACTCCAGGACAAATATTCTTAAGAATAGTTTACAATAGATGACCTGGGATGAAATTTATAATGAAGAAAATGCTAACATAAAAGTTAACCTATTCCATGATACATTCATATCATTACTTGAAAACAGCTTTCTGCATACACTAATCAGAAAGCACATTAACCAGCCATGTAAAAAAACATGGGTCACTAGAGGTATTAAAGTGTCCTGTGAAAGGAAAAGGGAAATCTATCTGTTAGCAAGAACAAGTAGAGATCCTGCAGTAGATGCAGACTACAAAAACTACTCAAAATTACTGAGAAATGTTGTTAAAAAACCAAGGAACATGCACACAATGTCATAAATCAGTAAATCCAAAGATTTAAGGCTATATGGAATGTAGTGAAACAAGACAGGACAACCAGCCACAGAACAGGATAACACGACCAATCATTACTTAAATATGGTAGACAGTATAGGGAGAAACAGTTCAATAGAAAGATCACAGCAGTATGTTGAAAAACTAACTGTCATAAAATTCAATCATATGAATATATCACCAACTTCTGCTTCTGAAATTAAGAAAATTATAGATTCTCTCACAAATAAAAGCTCATCTGGTTTTGATGGTGTGTCCAATAGGATACCAAAGATTTGTTCTCATATAATAAGGCCATTCTTATCTGAAATGTGTAATGCATTAAGGCATTTTTCCAGAGAGACTGAAATATTGTCACTGTTAAACCCCTCTTTAACCCTCTATGGATTAGTTTGACAAATCTGTAATGCTTACAGTACGTTGCTGTATCTGCATAGTGAGAAGTATCTTCTCGCAGTCGCTAGCAGATTCATAACGCTTCAGCCTATAAGTATGGGATTTTATGATTCACCATCAGAATTTCTTCAATTACTTGAACGACTGCATCTTGGGAGTTCTGCGTAGCATGGATGTGTGTATTTCAGTTGTTGCTATTTATTATTACTGATCTTGAAGACCATATCAGTTGTGATTCTTCAATTTCTCCAGGCGTATTTTATGACAAAATAAATCTTGGGTGAACAGCCTGGTATGAGTGTGCATAGGACACAATATTTCGGCAATCGACCATGTTGCGATCATCAAGTGTGCTGATGTACTGACCGACAGTGGGCTAGCACCATGTATATATAGGACAATCCCACTCCTGCTCCTCCCTCAGGTGCTTCCTATGAGTCGGTGCGATCCGTGCCCCGGTTGCAGTCCAGGTACAGCATCCGTTCTCCCGCCGTCTGGGCGCTGCACCCTTGGTCTTCTCGTTCAGGAGGGTCTGCCGGCACCGCTCTCGTTGTTCTTCCCTCCTCCCCCGAAGTCGGTACAATCTGGAAAATATCCTTTTTCTTCTTAATCTGGGTGATTGCGGGTTCCCACGCCTTGCTAAGGATGTAACCACTGTCACGATTTAGTTGTGGCTCCCTTACTCTGATCTCTATGGCTTCTTTGATGACACAGTCCCAGTATTTGGAAGTCTGTGTCAGGACTTTGGTTTGGTCATAATCCACGCTGTGGAATTCTGACAGGCAATGCTCAGCAATTGCCGACTTACTGGGCTGTTGCAGTCTAGTGTGCCGTTGATGTTCTTGGCATTGGTCCTCAATGGTATGAATAGTCTGCTCTATGTATACACTACCGCATTGGCAAGGTATCTGATAAACCCGATTTACATAGACCAAGGTTGTCCTTGACACTACCAAGAAGGCTGAAGGACAACCAGGCTGTTCACCCGAGATTTATTTCGTCAACATATAAGTTATCAACTTTAAATAAATGTTACTTGATAGAAGTAATTTTGAGGTATATCTGAAGTAGCTGATGCCCTGTGCAAAATGAACAAGGATGTAAGTTGGAGAAAGAGGGGAGTTGCAGGAAGTGTTGGGGAGTGAGTACCAGGTCACCAGCATTGTGAAGCCTAGTGCAGGGTTGGCTCAGGTGACTGACAACGTAGGGGAGTTATGTAGGAATTTTACAAAGGAGGATCAGGTAATGATAGTGGGTGGAGCAGGGAACAGTCTTGAGAGGGACAGGGAATATGAAGTAGGTGGTGACCTGGTAAAGATGGCTACTCAAACTGGTGGCACTAATGTGCATTTCGTGCAACTGTTTCAGTGTCATGATTGGCCTCATCTTAATGCTGCTGTTAAGTGTGTTAACATAGGGTTGGAGAGGGTGCTGATGGCAGAGGACATGGTCACATTTCAGTGGCGCTAGTTGGGTCTATCAATAGATCGGGTTTCACTAGGCATGGCCTGCACCTCAATAGGTATGGGAAGGGGCAGCTGGCAAAGCTTATAGGTGACAGTGTAGTGGGTGGTGGTGGGATCACTCACGGAAAAATTCCTATAGTAGTTGGTGTTAGAGTTGCACCTTTTTTTTAGAATGAAGTCAAATGATAGGTATAACTGCTTAAAGGAAGTCCCTCTGACTAAGGGCTCACCTTCAGAGGATGTCATGTTTCCAAATAGAGAAGGAATTAGCATGTTTCATCAAAATATATGAAGTATTAGAGATAAAGTTAGTGAACTGCTTATAGATGTTGACTCTTATATTATTGGTATTGGAGCACCACTTAAATAATTTGACAATTTAGAGGCTTCCTTTACCAGGATACAGATTAGCTGGCTGTTTTTCAAGGAGTTCCTAGCAGGGTGGAGGAGTGGCTATGTACCTAAAAACAGTAGTCTATTTGAGTCCATAGACATATCCCGGCACTGCACTGAACAGATATTAGAATGTTGTGCACGGGCCGTTGAATCTAGTGAAACTATACTTCTAGTTGTGGTTGTTTATAGGTCCCCTAACTCTGACTTCAGAGCATTTATGCTCAAGCTAGAGAGGGTTCTTGATTCACTTTGTAGGAAGTACCAGAAATTAGTTATATGTGGTGACCTGAATATAAATGTTGTATATGATGGTGCAAGAAAAAGGATGTTGGTAGATCTCCTAAATTCATATGATCTGATGCAGATTGTGTTTTCTCCAACTAGGGTGCAGGGGAACAGTAGCACAGCCATAGACAATATTTTTATTCATTCTTCATTACTATATGGGCATTCTGTTAGTGAAAGGGTGAATGGCCTTTCAGACCATGATGCACAAATTTTATCACTAAAGGGCTGTTGTACTCACACAAATGCCATATATAATTACAAACTATGTAGGAAAGTTAATCCAACAGCAATAGAGAGTTTTTTAAACCTTGTCAAGGAACAAGAGTGGCAGGATGTTTATAGTGCCGATAACAAAGATGATAAATATGATGCTTTCCTTAACACATTTTTCATGCTCTTTGAGAGTTGCTTTCCATTATGATATCCTAAACAGGGTACTAGCAGTAATAGGCAGCCTGGGTGGCTGACTAGTGGGATGAGGATATCATGTAAAACAAAGTACGAATTATATCCAAATGTTAGAAATAGCCACAACCAAGCTGCAGTAGCTCATTACAAACAGTATTGTTAGGTGCTTAAAAATGTTATTAGGAAGGCAATGAGTATGTGGTATGCAAATAGAAAAGCTAATTCACAGGATAAAATTAAAACTATATGATCAGTTGTGAAGGAAGTATCTGATCAGCAGCACACGGTCGACAATATAAATTCAGTTTGCAGTAAAAATATTTCTGTTACTGATAAATCAGATGTATGTACAGTATTTAACAATAATTTTCTGAGCATTGTTAGTGAATTAAATAAAAATTTAGTTTCTACAGGAAATTATATAACTTTCTTGGCAAATGCCTTTCTTAGATTGAAGTCTGAAATATTTCTCTGTGATACAGACAAGGGGGAGATTGAGTCAATAATTAAATCACTGAAGACTAATGACTCTCATGGATATGATGGGTTGCTAGCAGAATAATAAAGTACTGTGCTGCACATGTCAGCTGTGTATTTAGCCATGTTTGTAATTTTTCATTTAGGAATGGTCAGTTTCCCGAATGACTGAAGTACTCAGTAGTACAGCTGCTTTACAGAAAGGGGTAATGTAGACAATTTTGACCTATTTCTATGCCATTAGTATTTGCTAAAGTTATTAAAAAGGCTATGTATGTAAGGATAATTGATCATTTTATATCACATGATTTGCTATCAAATGTACAGTTCAGCTTTGGAAGTCATTTAACAACCGAAAATGCTATATTCTCTTCTCTCTGTGAGGTACTGGATGGGTTAAACAACAGGTTTCGAATGCTAGGCATATTTTTTGATTTAACTAAGGCGTTTGATTGTGCTGATCACAAAATATTGCTCCAGAAGTTGGACCATTACGGAATACAGGGAGTAGCTCACAACTGGTTCACCTCTTACTTTAGCAACAGACAGCAAAATGTCATTATTCACAGTGTTGAGACTGGCTGTGATGTGGGGTCTGAGTGGGGTATGGTCAAATGGGGGATGCCCCAGGGATCAGTGATGGGGCCACTCCTGTTCCTTATTTATATAAATGATATGCCCTCTAGTATTACGTGTAACTCTAAAATATTTCTGTTTGCTCATGACACTAGCTTGGTAGTAAAGGATGTTGTGTGCAACATTGGCTCGTTTTCAAATAGTGCAGTACATGACCTAAGTTCATGACTTGTAGAAAATAAACTAATGCTAAATCACAGTAAGACTAAGTTTTTACAATTTTTAACACAGTATTCAACAAAACCTGGCATTCTGATTTCACAGAATGGGCATATGATTAGTGAAACTGGACAGTTCAAATTTCTAGGTGTTCAGATAGATAGTAAGCTGTCGTGGAAAGCCCGCATTCAGGATCTTGTTCAAAGACGTAATACTGCCATTTTTACTATTTGAACAGTATCTGAAGGGAGTGATTGTTCGATATGAAAATTAGTATACTTTGCTTATTTCCATTTGCTTACGTCATATGTTGTTATATTTTGTGATAATTCTTCCCATACTAAAAGGATATTTTTGGCTCAGAAACGGGCAGTTCAGGCAATAAGTGCTGTAAGTTCACGAACCTCTTGTTGACCCCTGTTCACGAGTCTAGGTATTTTGACATTGGCCTCTCAATATATGTATTCCTTAGTGTCATTTCTTGTTAACAATATTCGCTTATTCCCAAGGATAAGCAGCTTTCACTTGGTTAATACGCGGCATAAATCAAAACTGCATTTGGATCAGACTTCCTAAACTCTTGTGCAGAAAGGTGTGCAGTATATTGCTGCATCCATTTTCAATAAGCTACCACTCGAATTCAAAAACCTTAGCAGTAATCCCACCGCTTTCAAATTGAAACTGAAGAGTTTCCTCATGGGTCACTCCTTCTATTCCGTTAAGGAGTTTGTTGAAAAATTAAGCTGATTCCTGTTGTATTGTTGATTGTGTTTACTTAAACTTATGGATTGACATTTTTCAGGTTCACAAAAATTTACTTTTATCTGTTATTACTTTTATGTTTTAATTTCATGTACTGACACATTCCATGACTTTGGGGATTTGCTCCTCAAATTGGTCCTATGGAACTTGATGTGTAAATAAAAATAAAATAAAAACCTCCTTCAAGTGTAGATACTGAATAAGCAAAGAAGTAGAAAACAGGGCATGCATCAATGCCAACTCCCCAAAAGGTTATTGTTGTGACTCGCCGATCATTCAAAGTGCTGCCGTGCAATTACGCATGTCCTCTACGTGCGACGCTGTCTGCCAGCCATGCAGCAGCTGTGCCACCTAAGCGGCCAGCCGAGCAGCGGCCGCTAGACTGGGACGCTTATTCGAACACTATGTGTACACATGTCAACTTACTCTGTGACTTATATGTGTTGTTGTGTTGTTCCTAAATATATGTGTTAAACTTGAAGTTCTAACAATTGGCGACGAGGATGGGATTTTTCCTTTTCATCGTTGACTCACAGGGTTCCGTAGCTACTGTCGAGCAACTCTTGCAAAATCTCCTTGAACAACAAACCCTTCTAACAGCAGCGATTCGTGATTTCGTCGTGGCGTCAAATGCGGGGCGTTTCTCGTCGTTGGCTATACCTCCTTTTCCTCCTTACGACGAGACGGCGGAAGACTGGTCTGATTATGAAAAACGTCTTCGACAGCACTTCTTGGCATTTCATGTCACGAACGAACAACCATGTAAGTCTCTGTTCCTTTCCTGGATTTCATCTCAAATGTATCGGTTGTTGTCGCAATTGGGTCCTTTGAAGGATCCTGCGTCTTTGTCCTTTGCTGAAATGTGCTCACTTCTGTCTGTCTATTTTCAAAAGCAAACGCATGTGGTAGCCTCTCGTGTTGCCTTTTATCGTTGTCAAAAACAACAAAATCAATCCTATCGCGCTTGGGCGGCCGAACTTCACGGCCTCAGTCAAAAGTGTCAATTTGTTACTGATGTTCACAAAGAATCCTATGCCGATTCCATTGTACGAGATGCTATTATCCGGTCGGCGCCCGACAAAGAAGTTCGGCAACGTGCCCTTCAGTTGGCGAATCCGACTCTAGATGAAGTTCTCTCCATTGCGCAGAATTTTGAAATTTCTTGTGCCGCTGGGGCGCAAATAGAAGCGTGGGGTGATGTCGGGGAAATACAACCTCTGTGCGCTGTTGACGACGTGTGCTGCGCGTCCCCGCCGGCCGACGTGGCCGCAGTGCGCTCCCACGCGCAGCCTTGGCCTAGCCGTAAACAACCCACTAAGAAACTGCAGCAAAATCCCCGGCAACTTCCTTCATGTCCGCAGTGTTTTACGAAACATTCACGTGAGGAGTGTCCCCAACTTTGGGCTGTGTGTCACAATTGCAAAAAGAAAGGTCATGTGTCTTCCGTTTGTAAATCCGACCGCATACATGATGTTCATTAACATGACGCTGATTCTGATTCTGTGTTGTCTGTCAATTGCAATTCTTCCCTTTCAGGTAAGTTACTCCTCACTGTCCAAATCCTTGGTCGAGATGTTCGCATGCAAGTGGATACCGGTCCTGCTGCCACTATAATTAATTCTCAGACGTATCTTCAGCTGGGTCCTCCACTCCTGTCCCCTGTCACTCGGCAATTACGGACGTACAATAAACAGAAGATCTCTCTCTTGGGACAGTTTAATGCTGAGGTATCTTACAAATCCGTCGTTCGCACTGTTCCCATATTTGTGGTCGACCAGAGCAACGCAGAAAATCTTTTTGGTTTCGATGCCTTTCGCGTTTTTGGGTTCTCCATAGATGACTCTGTCAATATTGTCTCTGACGCTATTCCTTATGCTCAACTGGATTCCTTGCCGACGACATTTTCGTCCCTTTTTTCTCCTGGGTTAGGCCGTGCAAACGACTTTGAAGCTCATATCACACTCAAACCCACTGCTCTGCCTAAGTTTTTTCGGGCTCGGCCCATTCCTGTGGCCCTTCGTGATCGGGTAAAACAGGAGTTGGATCGTCTCACTGCATCAGGGGTCTTGCTTCCTGTCACTTCCAGTGAGTGGTCCTCTCCTGTCGTTGTCGTTGCTAAGCCAAATGGTGATATTCGTCTCTGTGGCGATTTCAAAGCCACTGTAAATGCTCAATGCCTTATTGACACTTACCCTATGTCTCAACCTGAAGAACTGTTCACTAAACTTGCTGGAGGCCAGTATTTTTCCAAAACTTGACCTGTCATAAGCTTATCAACAACTTCCTCTCGACGCTGCTTCCCGACAGTTTCTGGTCCTTAACACACCTTTCGGCCTCTATGAATACCAACGCTTGCCATTCGGGGTTGCTAGTGCCCCTGCTCTCTTTCAGCGATTCTTGGAACAATTATTGCTCCCTGTCCCTGGGTGTATCAATTACATGGATGACATTGTTGTCACTGGCTCCACCACTGAAGAACATCTTCAAAATCTCCGCACACTTTTTCATGTCTTACAGACTGCCGGTCTTAAGTGTAATCTTCAGAAATCACAATTTTTTCAGGCCTCTATCACGTACTTGGGGTTTCAACTCTCTTGGGAGGGTATTCGTCCGCTTCAACAAACTGTCGCTGTGATCGATGCCCTTCCTCGCCCTACATCTGTTAAGGAACTGCAGGCCTTCTTGGGGAAAATAGCATACTATCACAAGTTTTTACCGTCTGCGGCTTCGGTGGCTCAGCCGTTGCATCGCCTGTTGCATAAAAACGTGCCTTTTCACTGGTCCGCGTCATGTGACGCGGCTTTCCAGAAATTAAAGACTATGCTGAAACAGGCCCCGTGCCTGGCTACTTATCGACCTGGCCAACATCTTGTTCTTGCACAGACGCCTCTCAATACGGGGTTGGGGCAGTCCTTGCGCACCGTTTTTCTTACGGTTCGGAACAACCCATTGCTTATGCCTCCAAAACGCTCACGGATGCCCAAACAAAAGTATTCTCAAATTGAGAAAGAAGCTTTGGCCATCATTTATGCTCTTCATAAGTTTGATGTTTTTCTCTATGGCTCAAAATTTCATCTTGTTACGGATCACAAACCACTTGCTTCCTTGTTTCATCCATCAACGTCACTTCCCGACAAGGCTGCACACCACCTCCAGCGTTGGGCTCTTTACTTGTCCCGTTTCAATTATGAGATTCATTTCCGGCCAACGGCTCAACATGCAAATGCTGATGCTCTGTCTCGCCTTCCCATGGGTCCTGATCAGGCATTCGATGGGGACGAACTTTTGTGTTTCCACCTGGATGTTGCCGAGCAGCGGGTTGTGGACGGGTTCCCCATCACTGGGGACAGGCTGGCGGCTGCTACGGGTTCTGACCCTACCCTCTCCCGGGTTTTACGCTGTATTCAGAAGGGTTGGCCAGATCGCCCATCCACTAAGACTTCTGATCTGTTGCGGAACTACTACACTTTGCGCTACCGCCTCACGGCTAGGGATGGTGTTATCCTCCTCTCCACTGACAATGCTTCGCCGCGTGTTGTGGTACCTGCGTCTTTGCGTGCTTCGGTCTTGCGCCTCCTTCACCAGGGACACTAGGGTGTGTCTCGCACAAAATCTCTGGCGCGCCGTCATGTGTACTGGCCTGGCATCGACTCTGAAATAGCACACATGGTCGCTGCCTGCGGCCCTTGTGCGTCACAGGCCGCTGCCCCGAAGTCATCTTTGTCACCGTGGCCTTCGCCTGAGAAGCCCTGGGAGCGCATTCATGCTGACTTTGCGGGACCCTTTTTAGGTACTTATTGGCTCCTCGTAACTGACGCCTACTCTAACTTTCCTTTCATTGTCCATTGCATGTCACCTACCACCAGTGCTCTCGCCCGCATTTTTTCTTTGGAAGGCCTCCCCTCTACTCTTGTTACTGATAATGGTCCGCAATTTGCCTCTTCCGACTTTGCGGATTTTTGTGCTCATCACGGTGTTATGCACGTCACGGCCCCGCCGTTCCATCCACAATCCAACGGTGAGGCTGAACGACTGGTCCGCACGTTTAAGGCTCAGATGCGGAAACTTCTGACTTCTTCTGCTGCTGATGATGCGCTTCTCCAGTTCCTGGCGTCTTACCGTTTCACCCCCATGGGTGATCACAGCCCGGCTGAGCACTTAACATGGTCGACAGCCCCGCATGCTACTTCATCTTCTGCGGCCTCCCACCTCACGGCCGCGGGTGCCTTCACTTGGCCGGTTCACCGCCGACGACCTCGTCTGAGTACGGGGATATGGCAGGCGGACAAAATGGAGCCCAGGCCGCATCTTAAGACACCGTGACAGATGCCTGTATGAAATCCAGACGGACACGGGTGTTGCAGTGCGTCATTCGGACCAGCTTCGGCCTCGGGTGCCAGCAACGCCTGTTCCGAATGCCGCCACACCACCTTTGGCTCTACCTGATGCTCGGGATCTTGGCATCTCTCAATACTCACAACACAACCCTCTCACCGTCATTGCGATGCCAGCACCAGAACGGACGCCACCAGGAGACGTGCCCATGCAGGAACCAGAGGACCATCCTCTGTCAGAGTACATCTACTCGCCTCCTCCTCCAACGGACGCCGACACATCGCCCATGTCTCCTGTCATATCAACTGGACTAGACGCAACAGGCAGATTGGTGCATGGGGCCCCAGCAGATTCGACCCCTACGTCTCCTGTTATCTCGACCCGTTATCATCAGGGACACTTCCGTCCGTACGGGAAGCCTCCTCCTCAAGACTTTACGGCGAGTCAAACAACGCCTATGGACGTTAGCCATCTCCAGGACACCTCCATCAAGACCAGTGCAACAATTTCAAAGGGGGGAAAAGTGTTGTGACTCGCCGATCATTCAAAGTGCTGCCGCGCAATTACGCACGTCCTCTATGTGCAGCGCTGTCTGCCAGCCATGCAGCAGCTGCGCCACCTAAGCGGCCAGCCGAGCAGCGACAGCTAGACTGGGACTCAGTGCTTATTTGAACGCTAACGTGTACACATGTCAACTTACTCTGTGACTTATATGTGTTGTTGTGTTGTTCCTAAATATATGTGTTAAACTTGAAGTTCTAACAGTTATTTGTCAGGACAAAGTTGGGACATTGGCCAGCTGTGTCTATGAAGAGAGGCAGATTGACAAATTGCAAAGGACGTCCATCAGTTATCTGCCAGATGTGTAACATTAATTTGTGCATCGAGAAGAAATGGAACTGTCTTCTGGATCTTCATAAAGAATAAAAACTATGAGGAAGAGAAGTTTCAAATTCTTAAATATTTTCATACATCAAAAAAGTATAAACATTATTATTCACAAGATAAAATTTAATTTATCTGTATCCTTAAATGCCTAGTGTAACAAATATGTATCATTACAAAATATATTATATAAACATGACTTAATGGATTTTTAACAGTATATGTTTATTTTGACCCTTAAATGACACCAATATAGAATTTAACTTTTTGTCTTTATTTCTTCATAATTCTGTACATAGTGTGTTAAGTAAGGTGATGGGACCTGTCAATAACTACCGAGCTGCTTCACTTCTGACATCATTTTCTAGAATTTTTGAGAAGGTGATGTATCATACAAACGGAAACACAAGAAATGGATAACAATGTTCTTAGAAGTATGGTAGACTTGTTTTCTGTGAATGATCGATCCTGCAATTTTCAAAAGATACAACACATTCAATTCTGCACATACAGGGGTACTATGCCAAAGATAAGTAAGTGTAACACATGGTGAGGAAATAATAAATAGGGTGGAAACTTCAACATTCTTAGGCACCCATATTGATGAGATTTTAAACTGGAAAAAGCAAATTTTGCAACTCCTAAAACAACTTAGTTTTGCGACATTTTCACTTAGAATCACTTGAAAATCATAGGGAGAGACTAATCAGTAAGTTGACATATTTTGCATATTTTTAGTCAGTAATGTCATATGGAATAGTGTTGTGGGGTAAATCCTCTTTAAGAAAGAAAGTATTTGTTGCTCAAAAACATGCTATGAGAATAATATTCAGTGCTCCTCCATGATCATCTTGTAGACATCTGTTTAAGAAGTTCGGCATTCTGACTACTGCTTCACAGTACTTTATTTCCTCATGGAGTTTACTGTAAATAACCCACTACAGTTCAAAAGGAGCAATGGTGTATATAATTACAACACCAGAAGGTAAAATGACACTCATTACTCCACATTAAAGTTTCTGTAGCACAAAAAGGGGTTCACAATGCCGCAACAAAAATTTGTTATCACTTACCAAGTGATATAAAATGTCTGACACACAGCAAACCAAAATTTGAAAACAAACTAAAAAAGTTTCTCCTTGACAGCTCCTTCTATTCCACAGAAGAAGTTCTTTTATTGTAATGTTTAAAACGTGGTTAGCAGGCATTACTAAGTAACATCTGTCTATTTAAAAAGACACCTGTAATTGTACAGCATGTAGCCATATTTAGAAATTAATTTGCGATGTGAATGTAAAATGAGTCATGCAAAATGATTCACGGAACATGAAACTAACAAACAAAACCCACTGTGTAATTTTCCCTTATACACAGAGTATAAATGGCATTACTCTACCTACTTTTCCAGTTTCACTGAAATGTTAGTCATTTGTATATCCAAGCATGTAGTGTACTTCATGCCAGTTTGATGTTTGTTGCAGTTTTAATAGCCAGTGGACCGCATCGGTTAGCATAGGAAGTTTTAAAACATTGCTTTATATTGTTTCCATTATTGCACAGTTTTGCCTGTAAAGTCAGTTTCAAATGTTTGCCTGGAATACATACAGTATGTTGTCATAAGGTTTTAATTATCACTTCAAAAAAATAAAGTTATATAACTGAATGTTTGTTTGTTTAAAGGTACATATCACATTCCTGGTACACATAAAAATTTTTGTCACACAGTACTGCAGTACGGTAGCGTGCCACTGAAGGATCCAAAACAAAATGACATTACTTACTGATAAAGCGGAGCATTGTGTGGTAATTTGTTTCCAGAACAGTGGAAATGTTGCATCTGTCTCAGATGAATCCAGATGACTTCTTTAGCTGGATTTTTGCAGCGCTGTTCTCCTTCAAAATGAATTACCACACAATACTCCACTTCATCAATGGGCTGCAGCATTGTGTTTTCACTCCTCTAGCAGTGTGCTATAGAAATGTCCATCTGAAGTTTATTTTCACTCGAATTTCTAAGTGCATGTAGTTCCGCATAAGCCTGGCAGATGTCAATACAGCCTATTTTGCCATTGGGAGTAACTCCATTCAACTTTCTCGATGTTCGTTTGAGCATTTTGTGCTCAAATTGCCAGGCCCTCTACTATAGTTACCTGAACATCCATTGTAGGATTGAGATGCATGAATATGAGATGAAGGACAGTGCAAAAGTAAAACTTGATTCAAAAGAATATATCCTGAGCGTGAAAGGTGGTAGTTGTCAAAATGTTCGGAAGAGATTTTCATTAGTGGCTGATAAAGATGTCAGTTACATGTATTGTTGCAAATGCTTTGCTCTCCTGTCTCTACAGATATGCCACCACACATCTGAAGGCACACATCTGCAGAACATGACAGAGTGTAAGTTCTGAAGCATTACCAGTTTCAGTGACAGTTATGGCAATTAAAAAGGTGCATGGAAACTTGTGCCACAGATCTTCAGCCATTTACATTAATATTAGGTGTAGGATTTTGTGCTTAATGTCAGGAGTTTGTAAACATCAGTTCAGAATTGGGACACACAGACATCTCCAACATCCTATGACAGTGGCACGAAACATCAAGGACAAGCTGTTGAAATATGGGGGAGTATGACACCCAGCATTATCCAGGTCATAGGTGTGAAAGCATGTGGATGTACAGGGAATTTATGGAGCGATAAACATTGGAAAATGTGTTACCCATCTATTACTGTGTCTATTACTGTGCACTTTTTGTCAAGATTAGGCACTACAAAATATAGTATTGGAGACAAGAATTAGAATGAGGAAACATTAGTCAGATTGATTCGAGTAAATTACCAGCATTTTAATAAGATTTCATTGCCACTCAGCAAGGTGCTAATGTATGCAAAGCATTGCAATCCTTTCAGCATTATGCATGCATTTGAAGTGTTTTTGAACCCAGTCCTGAAACACATGTTTGACGATGATTATTTGATAAATGAGGTTGCATTGGTTTATTCCATTACTTATGCTGCCACAGATACAGTCTGTTTCATGAAGAAAACTGGTGACATGTATTCGATACAGACATGCTTGAAGCAAGAAATGGAGAGTACGTGAAAAAGCGTGTTTTGAATCTTACAGTATGTCGTTAGGCAGCACAATAAAATCATGCCAATGGTTCCGCAGAGAGGCAATATGATTTTTCATTACAAGGCCAACTATCGTTACAAAGTTGTTCTGTGAAACTTCACAGTGTTTCCAAATTTTTGTTATTGAATAAAACAACTTACTTTCTCTTATGGATAACTATGATGTTGCAATTAGACACTGTCACCCAGGAATATACATCTACAGCATAACTAAATTGGCTGATGGGAGTATGTCAGTAGCAATACCACTCTGCAGACACACGGAGCTGCCACTAAAATGGTTGCAACGGCAAGTGGAACAGACTGGGTGGCCTCTATCCTCACCCACGGCACCTCATTTGACCACAGCCAGCCTGCTTCCAGCAATTGTACTCGAGCACATCATGCTCGAGTGTAGTGGGCTCGAATGATTATTAGCAAACAAAATGTCCTATTTGCAGACCTCTACTGTGCTACAGTAGTGTGGCATGGAATTTAAATGTGCACCAGGACTGCAGACAATATCTGTAAACATACAACAAATTAATTACGTAACTATTTTTAATGTGATAATTAAAACTTTATGACTACCTCTTGTACCAATTATTTAACATAGTTAAAATATGAAACAACCATTGGTTCTACAGTCTAAAAATTTACAAAAAGATGAATTACATAAATACATCCCATCAACTGGACACACCTGGGTTAGAGTCCAACAACTCTTCAAATCACACAACGATATAAATGTCAGAGGTTGCCCTAGTGTGCAATAAAACTTAACGCATCTACAGTTAAATGTGGTGGGAATACGACAAAAGGAATCCTCATATAAAGATGTGCACCGAGTTGCTGACCCTTCACTCACGGCTCTAGGTGGTGCCGCCTTCGGTCACACATACTGACGCTGCTGCCAGTGGGGATAGCTGTGGATGTCTGGACAGTGGGCTGGGGATGCTGGATACATCCAGCATGTTCCTTGTGTCCCCTGATCGGTCCACTACATTCTTTCCCAACTAACTATTTAATTGTAGACAAAATATGGGTTACACTCAAAGAATTAGTATCTGAGACAATTGAGTGATTTATGCCAAATAAATTTATAAAAGGTGGTAATTATCCCCCATGGTACACAAAACAGGTCAGAACGATGTAGCAGAAGGAAAGAAAAATGTATGCCAAATTTAAAAAAACACAAAATCTCAATATGACTGAGGCTTGAAACTTCAATGCATTGCAGACTTCAATGCAAGAAGCTTTTAATAATAATAATAATAATAATAATAATAATAAAGATTTTATTGTCTTTAGGCCATTACAGCAATTGACAACGTCAAATGAAGTTACAATTTATAATACAGTGTGATAAGGTATTGACTACTGAAATATTTTAGCTTATATTACAATAAATGTACAGTGGGTCATCTGTTGGATTACTGCATTTTACAGTTGAAGAATTCATTGATATCATAGAACGGGTGGGCAATAAACCATTCATGCAGTCTTTCTTTGAATGTATGTTCAGGAAGATCCTGTATGGCATGTGGCAGCTTATTAAATAGCTTGTGTCCTGTGACTTCATAGCTATTTATTGATTTTGATAGTCTGTGGTAAGGCGTGTATATGTGTTTGATGCTTCTTGTGTTGTAACAATGTACCTTTTCTCTACGTTTCACATCTTGTAGGTTCTTCTTCGTAAAGATTAAGACATTGTATATATAGAGGTTTATTACAGTCATAATTTTTTGTTTAGTAAATAAGGGTTTGCAGTGAGCCTTATGTGAGGAATTTGTAATTATCCTAATGGCTTTCTTCTGCAATAATAGGATGTCATGTATATGACTACAGTTACCCCACAAGATAATGCCATAGGATATTATACTCTGGAAAAATGCAAAATACGATGATCTGATGTATGTTTCAGGTACACAATTTCTGAGTTGTCTTAATAAATAAATTACTATGGATAGTTTACTACTAATATAGTTTACATGTTGGCCCCAGGATAACTTTTCGTCTAAATAAACTCCCAGGAATTTAACAGAACTAGGGTCATCAGATACTGGCTTTTCTCTTAGAGTGAAGATTATCTGCTGAGTTTTATTTTCATTTAGCAGGAAACCATTTGCTCTGAACCAATATGCTGCATGAGTGAGTGTATTTTCAGCACAGGTTTTAAGATCATTAAGATTGTTACTGCTATGGAGAAAAGTCGTATCATCTGCATACAATACAGTGGTGGATCTAATAAACGAAGGGAGGTCATTGATCATTATCAGAAACAGGAAGGGCCCCAGTACAGATCCCTGAGGCACACCTACTTTAACATTTTCTAT
Organism: Schistocerca cancellata; assembly: GCF_023864275.1. Lineage (NCBI taxonomy): Eukaryota > Metazoa > Arthropoda > Insecta > Orthoptera > Acrididae > Schistocerca > Schistocerca cancellata. The sequence goes on from NC_064629.1 coordinate 64,134,083, forward strand.
GTTTGACATTTCCTTACCAACACAAACTACCTGTTTACGGTTGTTGAGATAAGCTTTTAATAGTCTGAGACTGTTTTCTTTGATGCCGTAGAATTCTAGTTTCTCTAGTAGTGGCATGTGCTCAACACAGTCGAAAGCCTTGCTTAGGTCACAGAATGAGACCTGAGCAAAGCCTTTGTTCTCAAAAACTTTGAGGATGTAACTGACTACCGTGTTGATTGCATCAATGGTCGACAGATTCTTCCTAAACCCGTATTGTGTAGCATTAATTATTCCTAGGTTCTCAAAGTGAGATGATAATTGTTGGTACATGATGCATTCTATTACCTTGGAGAACGCGGGTACTATTGAAATAGGCCTGTAGCTAGATGGAGAGTCTTTATCTCCCTTTTTGTATACTGGGATGATCCTAGACAGTTTTAACTCATCAGGAAAATATCCCTCAAGTAAGCACTTGTTTATGCAATGGGTTAAGGGGTAGAGAATGCGGTCTCACACTTTTTTTAGCAGGTTGCATGATATGCCATATATATCTAAGCTATCAGATGATTTCAGTTGTTTTATGATCCCTTGCACATATCTAGGCGATACTTCGGAGAAGGTTACCATGCTTGTATTTAGTGACTGTCTACCCCAATTTTGGGAGAGTAACTCTGATGGACTAATGTCTGGTTTGATAATTGCGTCTCCTATTTCTTTCACTGAATTAATAAAAAACTCATTGAGTGTTTGTGGTGGGATATTAATTTTGTCTTTTTTAGTATCTCTGGCAGCACTGTTAATTACTTTCCAAGCGGTTTTGCATTTATTGGTGGAATTATGTATGCGGTTGGCATTGTAGGTTTTTTTGGCTTGCAGGATGGCTTTTTTGTATTCATTCCTGCATTCCACATAGGCTGATTTGGCACAGTCAGACTTCATACTATTGTATATGTTGTACAGTAACAAAACTTGTTTCTTTAGATCTGTCAGCTGTTTATTGTACCATATATTTTGTCTGTTTTGAGATCTGGATTTGTGGCTGCTGTCCATTATTTTGATTTTCTTTATGGGAATACTATGGTTAAATAGGGTCACAAATGCATTAAAAAATCTATCAAATATTATTTTGGCTGGCAGGTCATTACTTGATGTGTAATGTCCATCGACACTACAATGGCCAAACCAGTCTCTGTCAGCAAGGGAATTACAAAATGTGTTAATTTTATCCTCAGTTATGGGTCTGGTAATCACAACTGTTGGGACAGGTCTGTTTGCATTGCTCCTATTTAGGGGAATTTTACTTGCATAATTTAGAGATACGGAGTCATGGTCAGAGAATGGGAACACTACAACTTCGCATGCGTTTTCAGTGGTCTTGAAGTTTACAAAGATGTTATCTAAACATGCTTTGTTTCTTGTGGGCCTGTTATTAACATGATATAAATTGTATTGTCTTAGTAAGTTTTCCAGATCTGCAACACTACCCTTACATTTAGTAACATCAAAATCAGCATTCAAATCACCTCCTATTGCAATATCATAATGTAGCCATTTAATATTACTTAATTCACTCAATAGCATGTCCATTTTTTCTAAAAATATGTTAATGCTTCCCTTTGGTGATCTGTACATGGATACTACTATTAGCTTATGACTATTAATGATTATACCCGTAACTTCAAAGTGCTGTTCATCACACAAGGAATTTAGGTCTAGTTTGGTTATTGTACAATTGAGTGACTGGTTGGAATAAATTGCCACACCACCTCTAATGTGCTCTTTCCTACAGTAGCTATTTACTATACTAAAATTGTCAAATTTGGCAACTGCAAGTTCATTCTCATTAGCCCAGTGTTCACTCAGACAAAAAATATCAAACTGGTTATCAAGACCAAACTCATTTATGATAAGTTCTTTATCTTTCAGTCCTTGAACATTAAGGTAACATATTTTAAGATCCATGCTCTTATTGCTTACACACTGAACACTATGGTGATTGGTTTTCAAACGTTTTTCAGGGCTTATCTTTTGGATTTCTGCCTCTTGTTGCCTTTTACTAAAAAATTGTTCACTTGGAGTGGTAGCACATCTACTGTTGTATGCCTACTGGTGGTTGCTTCTTCTTCTGCTGCTGTTGAATCTTGCTGGTGAAGTGTGGTAGGTACTGCTGCTGCTGCTGTAGGCATTGTTGTGGCAACTGATGACAGTGGAGATTTGGATGTTGCTTCATCTTCTGCTGCTGTTGAATCCTGTAGATGAAGTGTGGTAGGTACTGCTGCTGCAGCATTTCTTATGTGTGTAGGTACAACTGCTGCTTCCACCTCTACTTCTACTGCTGCAATAGAAGTAAGCATTTCTTCAGGCTCTGCTTGCGTCAAGCAAGGAACTGGAAGAGCAGCAATTACTTCTTGGTTGTCAGATGCTTTCAGTATCATGCTGATGTTTTGGCACAGAATCTTCTTGCCTCTGTTATTAAGGTGCATGCCATGTTTCGTGTAACAGTCTCTTTGCAAGGAGTCCATACTTATAAAATATGCGTTTTGGTAGGCCCTGCAAATCTTTGAGTATTGCCTGTTTGCTTTTATGATTTCCACGTTCACACATGACCATTCCGAAAGGTCATGCCTATGTGGAATTCCGACTACAAAAACTGATTTCTCTCTTGTTGAATTTAGTATTGCCTTAAGGTTTCGTGTTGCACTGTGGAGGTCGTTTTTATATACATTATTGGCTCCAGCTATGACGACAATATGACGAGCATTTTCAGTTTCTATGTTTCTAACGAGTTCTTGGATGGGTGCACCTGGTTTGACAATACTAGTTGCTTGTATACAATGACTGTAACGTAGTATTTTTGCGATCTCACGTCCATGGCTATCAGAGAATATTTTCACTTTGAGTTTGTCTTCACGTTTATTGCGGAAGTTTCTGCTCATGTGCTTGTCACTATATAGATTTGGGGTGTTGTTGTCGTCACAGTTTTCCGTGGATTCCACATTTATATCTGAATCTAGTGCATGAAAACGGTTTTTTGTTACCACAGTAATTCTACAGTCACTGGGTTTCACACGACCTACCCTTTTTGGCCTAGTAAACATATGTTGCCTTGTTGTTTCTGCCTTTAGGCCTATATCCACTTCAGAGCACTCGTTTATTGTAGGTAGGACACTGAAACTGCTTTTATTGCCGCGGTTCGTTCCATTCGTTGTATTTATCACCTTTTCGCTTCTTTCTTCCGTGATCATGCTAGTCCTGTGCTCCCAGTTCCGTGTTTTACTTGCTTTGGCGATCGGGATGTTACGCGCCTTTTTCAGTTCGGCATTTTCATTTTCTAAATGCGCAATGTCCCGCCTTAGTACATCTACAATTAATTGCAGGCTTGATACACGTTCATTTAGCTTCACTATTTCACTGTTATAATTTACGTATGTTCCGTTTTTCACCACACAACTATAACTTTTGTTCACTTTCTCACAGCTTCCACAATGAAACTCCTCTTGAAATATGACACAAAATCAACAGCAATTCTGCTCGTATGTAAAGTACACTACCAGCAACACACAATGAATACCTTCACTGTGCATACTAATGGTAATATTGCCAATGACAGCATCACTGAAGTAGAGAGATGAAATACTGTTTACTGAAATTCCTTCACCAACGAAATGAAGTAAACATCCCAGAGTTCCAATCAAGAACAATTGCCAACATGAGTAACTTAGAAGTAGATATCCTCAGTGTAGCAAAGCAGCTTAAATCACTTAATAAAAGCAAGTCTTGTGGTCCGTATAACATACCAATAACGTTCCTTTCAGGGTATGTCAATACAATAGCCCCATACTCAGCAACCATATATAACTGCTCATTCATTGAAAGATCCATACCAAATGACTGGAAAGTTGCACAGATCACACAATTACTCAAGAAAGGAAGTAGGGGTAATCTGCTGAATCACAGACCTATATCACTGACACCAATTTGTGGTAAGATTTTGGAACATATACTGTGTTTAAGTATTATAAATTACCTATAAGGTATCTATTGACACACAGTCTGCATGGATTCAGAAAATATAATTCTTTTGAAACACAATTAGCTCTTTATCCTCTCGACGTGATAAGTGCTATCAACAGGGGATCTCAAATTGAGTCCACATTTTTACATTTCCAGAAAGATTTTGACACTGTTCCTCACAACAGACTTCTAATCAAATTGCGTGCCTACGGAGTATCACTTCAGTTGTGCAACCTGATTCAAGAGTTCCTATCAGAAAGGTCATAGTACACAGTAATCATCAAGTAAAACAGAAGTGATATTTGGTGTTTTCCAAGGAAGTGTTGTGGGCCCTATGCTGCTCCTAATCTATGTAAATCACCAGCAGTAAACTCACCAGAAATCAAAAAGAATTGTCAAATGATTTAGACATGATATCTGTATGGTGTGAAAAGTGGCAATTGTCTCTGAATAAGGAAAAGTGTGAGGTCATCCACCTGAGTATGAAAATAAAGCTGTTAAATTTCAGTTACACAATGAATCATACAAATTTAAAGGCTGTCAGTTCAACTAAATACCTACGAATTACAATTACAAACAACTTAAACTGGAATGATCATGTAGATAATGTTGCGGGGAAGACAAACCAAAGATAGTGTTTTATTGACAGGACACTTAAAAGATGCAACAGATCTGTTAAAGAGACAGCCTACACTATGCTTGTTTGTTGACACAGTCTGCATGGATTCAGAAAATATCATTCTTGTGAAACACAATTAGCTCTTTATCCTCTTTAGCTCTTTATGCTAGAGTATTGCTGTGTGGTATGGGTACCTTATCAGATAGAATTGATGGAGGACATCAAAAAAGTCCACAGAACAGCAGCTCATTTTGTATTATTGTGAAATAGGGGAGAAAGTGTTACAGATATGATAAGCAAGTTGGGGTAGCAATCATTAAAACAATGGTGATTTGCTTTGTGGCGAGATCCTTTCATGAAATTTCAATCACCAACTTTTAATGAGCAAATATTTTATTGTCACCAACCTAATCAGGGAGAAATGATCATCATAATAAAATAAGAGAAATCAGAGAGAGCAGCAAATGGTTGCATGAACAGGACACAGACGTGAATACTATTTAAAAAACAAACAAATTGAATCCATTTCTGCCTGACAAAGCCTTCTGCCCACACAGACAAATTTCTGAGTAGAAAGTATGTATGTGGATGGATTACATTTATCAAACTTTGCTGTAGATTGGGATTTTAAAAAGTCCATTTACGTAAATAACCAGAATGTAATTATATCTGCAAAGATAAGATGTTTTTTTTTATTATTATTATTTTTAAACCTACAGACACATTCCACACTGTAGCGAGTTTTAACAAATATGATTCATAGAACCTGCTAAAAATTAAAACTAAACTACAATTTTTGTCTTTTAGCATATTGGTAATACTGTAATTTTCAAACAAATATTTCTAACGGATATCAACACTTGTTTGGATTGCACAGAAGCGAAAAACCTGACAAAATTTCTTCTTAGTCTCTGTAAAAGCATATCATATTTAATACTTTCAAATCAAAGCAATTCTCTAGAGATTGTCTTCCGCTGAAGCATTCTGAGACTAGCCAAGCGCTGTGCTGTGTAACCCGTCATTACAGAAAAAAAGACTGCTTAAAAGACAACTGATGAACAAATGTAACAACTCTAGATCAATCATATTGATGGTGCATTTCACCTAATAAACACCTTGCTAAAACTTTCAATTTGCCATTCTAACTCCTATTTTGCTTACATTGTTTCAGGAGCTGTTCTGTTTGACAGAATATTTTTGCCCTACATCACCTCACACCAGGAGTTGCCAATTCGGATGGTTCTCTTTGAAAACACATGAGAGGGACGATGACGATACAGGTACAGTCTCCAAGTTCAGGAGGGCCTATCTGAAGAAAGGTGCTGTAATCTTTGTCTGCGGGAGGATGAGAACAGTGGATTGGCTTACAGAATTGGTGCTGAAAATATCTCGAGAGAAGGAGGTGAAGCTGCTGGTCCAGACAGTGGTTGAGTTCTTCAAGTCCATAGAGACATGATTGGGGTACCAAAACTTCCTAAGGACACTCGTCCAAAGAATCTTCTGGAGAAACTATGGGCACAGAAACATTTGGTCTTGACAAAGAACTGGAGGGTAATCAACCATAAGGTTGTATTGGATGGTCTAATCCTTGTGGTGGAAGTTGGTGAAGAATCCCTGAGGGCAATGCAAGAACAAAACCCGAAACTTTTGTTAGGGTCCTCACAGGATAATCGAGGACATTGGAAGTGGCTATGGCGGCAAGAAGACAGCTGTAAGTGTTGTAGATAAACCTGTAACACAGTAAGGGGCAACTGCCACCTGAGTTGTCTTCTGAGAGGAGAGGAGGTGGATATGGACCTGACCTGACTCAATTTTTATAAAGGAATTGATTTATGCTCGAAATCTAAGGAACTACAGAACATTCCCTGATGTCAAGAATGGAATTACAGTCATTACAACGATGGAATTTTGTTCTGTGTACTTACTGACCATCAAGATGAAGCAGCAAAAGGAAGGCAGCGTGGGGAAAATTGCACTGGTGTCAGCTTACTGCCCTTAAGAGGGTACTGCTTATCCTTCCCAGGAAGTGAGGAGACTGATAGACAACTGTTCACAGCTGAATTAACAACTGTGTATTGGTTGTCATGCCAATGCCAACAACCTGGTGCGGCGAAGCAGCTACACCAACAGCAGGGGTGAGTACCTTCTCAAATATTTACTCAAGAGTAACATGGAGATCCTAAATAAGGGCAGAGAACATACCTTCAGGAACATCAAAATGGAAGAAGTAATTGACATAACTTTTGGATCCATCTTAATGGGTAGTTAGGTCAAACAACAGAATGTGGCGTTGGAGCCAAACTTATCTGACCACAAGTACATAAAGCTGAGGTTGGCATGGATGCTAAACAGACCATGGCCTATAGGAATACTGGGAAAACAGAGTTGGACTTGTATAGGAGAGACTTAAACTCACACCTACCTGAAGTCAGAACTTTAATAAGGAATCTACTAGATCTTGAGGAAATGGCAGACAGTGACATATGTCATTATGAACTTGAGCTTAGAAAACTGTCTTATCACCAACAAGTGCACGAACAGAAATGCACATTGGTGGAACAATAACCTGAAAATGTAAAGGAAGCAGTTAAAAAGACAGTTTAATGCTGAAAAAAGGAAAGGACAATGACCAAAAAATCGGGAGATCCTTAACAAATACAACCTTATGATTAAGGGAATGAACCTATCATCCTGGAAGGTACTCTGTGATAGATGGAAGATACAACTATGCAACACTTCATAAAATTGTCACTAAAATACCAACTAATCCAAGATAAGACTCTAAAGGAGGAGGATGGTGAGTATACAAGGACAACACACGAGATACTGGATGTTATCAACACCCACTTTTCTCAATGCACTCAGGAACATAACACAAACCAAGATTCAGTCCTGGGAAGGTACTGGTTTACAGGGAGCCGAAGGGAGGTCTGGGGATCTGCCACAGCATACATTGATTTAAAAACAAAACAAAAAAAATATTCAGAGGGTGGTGAGAACATTTCAATCATCCAAGACACCAGGCCCTGCTGGGATCTTTCTGGCTCTACTGCCAGAAGCAGGAGAGGGAATAATTAGATTCCTAAATAGATTGTTTAGAGTCTGCCAAGCAGCAGGAGTCATTCTGATGAGGACATCCTTAGTGGTATCACAAAGTTATTTGCAACCACTTGGCAGTATGAGGCCTATATTGAAACTAATATATGGTTCCTGAGAAACAGCCATGTTTAAAACTGTCATTCTTAATGCTTGGTAGATGGTGAAGGTTGTTTTCATTCTGAAGTCAAGAAGAACTGATCTCACCATGGCTAAGGATATGAAACTGATCAGTCTGTCCTCCTTTCTCTTAAAGGCATTAGAATAACTGGTTAATATGCATTTTAGGTAATGAATGTAAACCATTGTGAATATCAGCCGGGTAAATCATGTAAAACAGCATATCACCAACTTGCTGGGAAGGTGGAAAAAGCACTACACTTTCAGGAAATTGCTCTCTGCATTGTCCTGGACATCAAAAGGACTTTTAGAATTAAGATCTTTGAACACATGCTTAGAGTTACAGAAAGGCACACAATTCACTTTGAACAGTGTGCCAAACCGGTGCAGGAAACAGGATCTAAGCATCTGTCCCAAGAAAACTTTTGTAGCACCGTTCATAAGGAAGCATATCCAGGACATTTACTGGAAATTCAAGTTCTTCGACATAACTCTACCAGTAGAGAAGGTAGTGAAGTATCTAGGGGTAAAGCTGGGAGTGAAACTATCACGGACCCTCACATAAGGAATATGTGTTCCAAGACGAAACATACTCTTATGAGCACTAGAAGATCTGTGAAAAAACTGGGGTGTAAACACCAAGAGTATGTACTGGATATACACCAGTGTAATAAGACCTATGATAATTTATGGGCTATAGTACGGTGAGACAAATTAGAACAGAAGATGGCTACTAAGGAGCTTGGCAAGGTGCAGACACTGGCTTAACCATAACACAGAATTAGCAGCACACCTACTACTGGAGTGGAGAAGATGCTGGACATGCCCCCATTACAACTGCAGTTAAAATGGAGGCAGCAGCAGTTGGTTCCAGTCTAAAACCTGGAAATAATTCATTACCAAATGATTTCTGGAATCCTAACCAATATAGGGAACATGGTAAATATAGGAATTGTTGAGGAAATGCCAGATGACTATAAAATAGCTTCCAGCTGTTTCAGAAAACCTTTCAGTGAAACAACTGAAAGTACAGAGCACTAGAAAAATGAACCACGACACCATGCAGGAGAGACAGTTTGTTTTACTAATGGGTCAAAAACAGACAAAGGAACTGGGGAAAGGGAATCCAGTGTACAGTCTATGCCAAAGAATGCAATCTCCCTACAAAAGCTGGCCACGGTACTCCAGGCAGAAACATCCACTATCAGGGTGTGCGTGGAAGAGAATTTGCATAGGTGCTACACAGATTGTAGCAACTACATTTATTCAAACAGCCAAGCAGCTCTGCAATCTGTGTCAGGCCCTGCAATGAGATCAAAGGTCTTTGCAGAATGTCACAAAGCCCTTCTGTGGGTTCCTGGAAACTCAGTAATCAGTGGTAAGAAACCAGACGATAGGCTGGCCAGGAGAAGTATGATGACTCCATTTACTGGACCGGAACCTGTCGTAACCATCGTCTCTCACTAAAGTGATGCTTAAATCAAAACTAGATCAAAAGGCAGCACGTAGAATATTGGACTACGACCCAAAACACGGCAAGCTAGAGTAAACTCGTGGTAGGACTAACAACGGGCCATGGGAACTTTAAGAAACATCTACAAATGATGGGTGTAGAGACAGAAGCCCTTAGGTGTAGGCTATGTGGTGAAGGTGATAAAACTGCACCATACCTAATCTTCCAGTGTGAAGAGTTATCAGGTTATCAAGTCCTGAAGAAATTGTGGCTAATAAACAACTACTAAAAGGCTTCCTATTGCTCTTTAAGGGTACTGGCTGGCTTTACTAGTGTCACAGGGAGTGAAACCACTCAATAAATCCTGTTTCAGTGTGGGCAACAGTGGGCTAGGACTTCTGTTGTTTTTATCTCCCTGTTCAAATCATTGTCTGTAACTTCACATGCCACACATTGAACACAATGTTTCCCTTTATTCGAAAACCTATTACCGAGAAACCCACGTTTCTTAAAAACACTTTGTTTCGGTGTCATACTTTTTGAGAGATTTACCAATCTGTTCATCACTTTTCCTTAGAAAAATGTTAGCACTTCGACATACGATGCATGTTTATACTATGGAGCAATACCGTACTGTTTTTGACAGTGCTATCGACATGTAATTTAACCTTTATAACACAGCAATTCACAGCCTTATAAATAAAAAATTACAGATTTTATTAGATTTTGAAGTAAACCACATAAAAATTCGAACATTTTCAACCAGTGTAGATTATATTTAAAAAATAAAATAAAAAACTTCCCATGTGAGTTTATAAGTGATATATGTACATCATTTTATTTGGAAAATTACAAATTTTATAATGAGATAAAAATCCGAAAATGAGAAAAAAAAATTCCGTTCTAACTCCCCTTAACTCTACACAAATAGGTTGCAGAAATCATGAAATATGGAAATTATTCAAGCAGTATCCAAGTTGCAAGAATTTCACAATTACACGGATGGCTCACCTTTTAAATTCTTCAATATAGTATGCTATATGATCTGGTGTGACTGTGCGATGATGAGCCATATCGCAATGGTTGGCTAAAACCAGAACAGGAATATGGTTTGGTACTTTAGGCAGCTCCCTCTGAACATAATCAAAAGTCCTACAGTGAACAGAGAGTGATTTATTTAGTCATTCTAACAGTAAGTTTTGGTACAATACTTATAAGTTTTGAGAAAGAACAATATCAAGACTCTCCATATATGTACAATACCTCACTCACCAACTTTTTGTTATATCCATCAACATGATCACTCCATTAGTTCCTTTGTAAACATCAAGAAACTCTGCATCTAATGCAGGCTCTTCTGGAACCTCTAACTGAGCATTATCCAATTTCAAACCATCAAATCTAGTTTTCTTTTTCCCTTTGTCTACAACATCCCAAACTTCTACTTTCACAACATCATCTGTTGCTTTGTAACTCCACTGAATGCAAGCAACCTTAATAAAAATAAAAGTACCCAGTATAAATTGTTTTAAAATATTTATGTTCATTAGTATATGAAGCAAACTAAATAATTCACGTGAAAATGCAACATTATTTAAAAAGAATTCAGCTGCAAACTTATGCTATAATTCATAACAGAAACATATTTGAAATCAAACTACACAATTTATTTCTTAAAATGTTTTCCAGTGTTAGCATCAGTATTTGTTAATATTCTTGTATACAGCAGAAATAATTCATGCAACTCAACAGAACTGACTACAGGACAGCTGTCTTGGGCAATATATTCTGAACATACTGTCACACAGTAGTTAATGAGTGTAGCATGAAATTTACACTTTCTGCAATTGTATAATATGAGACACAAACCAAGCACTTGAATGCCATAATTGAAAGACTCAGACATTTCCTTCACTTTACCGGATCACTGTTTGTGGATACTAGATCTTTTGTCCTATCTCCAAGTTAACATGTCTTCAAGAAAGACAACCCTCTGAGAGGCATTTCCACTACAGCACAAATAACATCAGCATCTGCACCTGTATTCACAACAGTATTACTTTCCCATTTCTCACTGCAGTTGTAGATGCCGTATGAAAAAAATGACTGACAAAATTGTTTCTGTACACACCTAAATCTGTTGTTGTTGTTGTGGTCTTCAGTCCTGAGACTGGTTTGATGCAGCTCTCCATGCTACTCTATCCTGTGCAAGCTTCTTCATCTCCCAGTACCTACTGCAACCTACATCCTTCTGAATCTGCTTAGTGTATTCATCTCTTGGTCTCCCCCTACGATTTTTACCCTCCACTCTGCCCTCCAATACTAAATTGGTGATCCCTTGATGCCTCAGAACATGTCCTACCAACCGATCCCTTCTTCTGGTCAAGTTGTGCCACAAACTTCTCTTCTCCCCAATCCTATTCAATACTTCCTCATTAGTTATGTGATCTACCCATCTAATCTTCAGCATTCTTCTGTAGCACCACATTTCGAAAGCTTCTATTCTCTTCTCGTCCAAACTATTTACCGTCCATGTTTCACTTCCATACATGGCTACACTCCATACAAATACTTTCAGAAATGACTTCCTGACACTTAAATCTATACTCGATGTTAACAAATTTCTCTTCTTCAGAAACGCTTTCCTTGCCATTGCCAGTCTACATTTTATATCCTCTCTACTTCGACCATCATCAGTTATTTTGCTCCCCAAATAGCAAAACTCCTTTACTACTTTAAGTGTCTCATTTCCTAATCTAATTCCCTCAGCATCACCCGACTTAATTCGACTACATTCCATTATCCTTGTTTTGCTTTTGTTGATGTTCATCTTATATCCTCCTTTCAAGACACTGTCCATTCCATTCAACTGTTCTTCCAAGACCTTTGCTGTCTCTGACAGAATTACAATGTCATCGGCGAACCTCAAAGTTTTTATTTCTTCTCCATGGATTTTAATACCTACTCCGAAATTTTCTTTTGTTTCCTTTACTGCTTGCTCAATATACAGATTGAATAACATCAGGGAGAGGCTACAACCCTGTCTTACTCCCTTCCCAACCACTGCTTCCCTTTCATGTCCCTCGACTCTTATAACTGCCATCTGGTTTCTGTACAAATTGTAAATAGCCTTTCGCTCCCTGTATTTTACCCCTGCCACCTTTAGAATTTGAAAGAGAGTATTCCAGTCAACATTGTCAAAAGCTTTCTGTAAGTCTACAAATGCTAGAAACGTAGGTTTGTCTTTCCTTAATCTTTCTTCTAAGATAAGTCGTAAGGTCAGTATTGCCTCACGTGTTCCAGTATTTCTACGGAATCCAAACTGATCTTCCCCAAGATCGACTTCTACTAGTTTTTCCATTCGTCTGTAAAGAATTCGTGTTAGTATTTTGCAACTGTGGCTTATTAAACTGATTGTTCGGTAATTTTCACATCTGTCAACACCTGCTTTCTTTGGGATTGGAATTATTATATTCTTCTTGAAGTCTGAGGGTATTTCGCCTGTTTCATACATCTTGCTCACCAGATGGTAGAGTTTTGTCAGGACTGGCTCTCCCAAGGCCGTCAGTAGTTCCAATGGAATGTAGTCTACTCCGGGGGCCTTGTTTCGACTTAGGTCTTTCAGTGCTCTGTCAAACTCTTCACGCAGTATCGTATCTCCCATTTCATCTTCATCTACATCCTCTTCCATTTCCATAATATTGTCCTCAAGTACATCGCCCTTGTATAGACCCTCTATATACTCCTTCCACCTTTCTGCTTTCCCTTCTTTGCTTAGAACTGGGTTTCCATCTGAGCTCTTGATGTTCATACAAGTGGTTCTCTTATCTCCAAAAGTCTCTTTAATTTTCCTGTAGGCAGTATCTACCTTCCCCCCTAGCCTCTACATCCTTACATTTGTCCTCTAGCCATCCCTGCTTAGCCATTTTGCACTTCCTGTCGATCTCATTTTTGAGACGTTTGTATTCCTTTTTGCCTGCTTCATTTACTGCATTTTTATATTTTCTCCTTTCATCAATTAAATTCAATATTTCTTCTGTTACCCAAGAATTTCTACCAGCCCTCGTCTTTTTACCTACTTGGTCCTCTGCTGCCTTCACTACTTCATCCCTCAAAGCTACCCATTCTTCTTCTACTGTATTTCTTTCCCCCATTCCTGTCAATTGTTCCCTTATGCTCTCCCTGAAACTCTGTACAACCTCTGGTTCTTTCAGTTTATCCAGGTCCCATCTCCTTAAATTCCCACCTTTTTGCAGTTTCTTCAGTTTTAATCTACAGGTCATAACCAATAGATTGTGGTCAGAGTCCACAACTGCCCCTGGAAATGTCTTACAATTTAGAACCTGGTTCCTAAATCTCTGTCTTACCATTATATAATGTATCTGATACCTTTTAGTATCTCCAGGGTTCTTCCATGTATACAACCTTCTATCATGATTCTTAAACCAAGTGTTAGCTATGATTAAGTTGTGCTCTGTGCAAAATTCTACCAGGCGGCTTCCTCTTTCATTTCTTAGCCCCAATCCATATTCACCTACTATGTTTCCTTCTCTCCCTTTTCCTACACTCGAATTCCAGTCACCCATGACTATTAAATTTTCGTCTCCCTTCACTACCTGAATAATTTCTTTTATTTCATCATACATTTCTTCAATTTCTTCGTCATATGCAGAGCTAGTTGGCATATAAACTTGTACTACTGTAGTAGGTGTGGGCTTCGTACCTATCTTGGCCACAATAATGCGTTCACTATGCTGTTTGTAGTAGCTTACCCGCATTCCTATTTTCCTATTCATTATTAAACCTACTCCTGCATTACCCCTATTTGACTTTGTGTTTATAACCCTGTAGTCACCTGACCAGAAGTCTTGTTCCTCCTGCCACCGAACTTCACTAATTCCCACTATATCTAACTTTAACCTATCCATGTCCCTTTTTAAATTTTCTAACCTACCTGCCCGATTAAGGGATCTGACATTCCACGCTCCGATCCGTAGAATGCCAGTTTTCTTTCTCCTGATAACGACGTCCTCTTGAGTAGTCCCCGCCCGGAGATCCGAATGGGGGACTATTTTACCTCCGGAATATTTTACCCAAGAGGACGCCATCATCATTTAATCATACAGTAAAGCTGCATGCCCTCGGGAAAAATTACGGCCGTAGTTTCCCCTTGCTTTCAGCCGTTCGCAGTACCAGCACAGCAAGGCCGTTTTGGTTATTGTTACAAGGCCAGATCAGTCAATCAACCAGACTGTTGCCCTTTCAACTACTGAAAAGGCTGCTGCCCCTAAATCTATCAAATTTGATTTCTGTGTTCTCAATGGGGTACACATAGAGGGTGGAACAGAAATTCTTAGATATTTCTGTGAAGATATCTTGTCAGATTTTTAAGTGTGAATTCTCACGTACTGTATATCTGCCAGTAGGACATACTACACAAGTTTCTGTCTGCGTCCATAATGCTCATACATCATACCATGAAAATGAAATTTCCACAAGTCATGAAGCTCTACTTCTTTAAATATATAACTGACAAAGTTAGTTATTTAATAACTGAGCATTATAAAGCAAGAACACTAAATGTGGTATAGACTAGCCTTTTCATTACTTCTTTCTTACAAGTCTCTTATTCAAATTTCAGAATTATTAAATTAACAAGATCAGAAAAAGGATATATTGCTATTCACCATAAATGTGACATGTTGAGTTGCAGAAACACACATTGAAAACACTGTTACACAGTTGGCTTTTGGTCAAAGCTTTCTGCAGACAGGAAAACATTCACACAAGCAAGCACAGCTCAAGCACACATGACCACTATCTCCGGCAGGTTGGACCAGAGTGCTGCTGTAAAGTTGAATGAAAGCTGCAATCTGGAATGGGGTGGTGAGGGGGAGAAGAGCGCTGTCTGGCAGGGCATCATCAAGGGACAAGATGGAGGCATGACAAGACTGCCAGGTGCGGTATTTGGAGGCTCTGGTGAAGGGAGGTGAACCATGCTCTGGTCCACAGTATGGGATGGCCATTCCTCCTGGTGGACAGCTTGTTGTCAGTCATACCAATACAAAAAGCTGTGCAATGAGTGCAGCAGAGCTGGTATATGACAACATGGCTGCTTTCACTGGTGGCCTGGCCTCTGATGGAGTAGGATAAGCCTGTGACAAGACTGGAATAAGAAGTGCTAGGTGGGTGGACTGGGAAGGTCTTGCAACTGGGTCTTCCACAGGGATACAATCCTTGTGGCAAGGGGTTGGGGTTGGGAGTGGCATAGGGATGGACTAGGATGTTGTGGAGGTTGGGTGAGCAATGGAACACCACTTTAGGAGGGATATGAAGTATCTTGGGTAAGATGGTCCATAATTTCATGCTGACATAATTAAAGCCCTAGCAAAGGATGTGGTTCAGTTGTTCCAGTCTGGGGTGGTACTAGGTGACAAATGGGACACTCATTTGTGGCTGGTTCTTAGGGGTGGTGAAAGGATTTGGGTGTAAGGAGGAATGGCACAGGAGATCTGTTTGCAGACTATGTCTGGGGATAGTGCCTGTGAGGGCCTTGATGAGACCTTCAGCGTATTGGGCAAGGGAGTTCTTATCACTGCAGATATTATGTTCCCAGGTGGCCAGGCTGTATGGGAGGAATCTTTTGGTGTGGATGGGATGGCAGCTGTCAAAGTGAAGGTACTGTTGGTGGTTTTAATATGGACAGAGATGTGGATGGAGCTATCAGGGAGTAGGAAAATTGAGGTTGAGGAGGACCAGGTGAAGTGGATGGGATAGAAGGTGTTGAAGTTGTGAAGGAATGAGCCTAGGGTGTCTTGACCAGGAGCCCAGATCATGAAGATATCATCAATAAACCTGAATCAGATCAGGGGTTTGGCATTGTTGAAGGCTAGGAAGATTTCCCCTACATGGCCCATAAACAGGTTGGCATAGGAGTGTGCCATGCGAACACCCATGGCTGTGCCATGGATTTGTTTGTATGCTTTCCATTCAAAGGAGAAGTAGTTGTGGGTTAGGATCAAGTCAGTAAGGTGTATGAGCAATGAGATAGTGGATTGGAGTGTGAAGGACATTGGGAAAGATAGCGTTCAGTAGTGACAAGATCATCGGCATGAGGGATGTTGGTGTGTAGGGAACTGATGTAAACAATAACAAGTAGGGACACATGAGGTAAAGGGGTGGGGATGGTGGGGAGTTGGTGAAGGTTGGTATCTTTGATGTGAGAGGGTAGATTCCAGGCAATTGGTTGAAGGTGTTGGTCAATGATGGCCAAAATTCTTTCAGTGATGGCACAATAACCAGGTACAATGGTGCGTCCAGAATTGTCAGGTTTGTGGATTTTGAGGAGCACGTAGAAGGCATGTGTGTGAGGCATTATAGGGGTGAGGATGGAAATGGGTTGAGGGGAGAGGTTCTGGGAATGACCTGAGGCTTTAAGCACGGACTGTATGTTATGCTGGACTTCGGGGATGGGATCACTCCTGCACAGTTTATAGATGGAGGTGTCAGATAAATGGCAGAGTCCTTCCGCCAGGTAGTCACTGCAATTCGGAAGGACAGCAGTGGAACCTTTGTCTGCAGGTAGGGTGATTAGGTCAGGATTTGTTTTGAGGTTGTGTATGTTTGTCCATTCTTCCGCTGAAAGTTTGGTGTTCTTCTTAAGGGACTTGCGTAAGGATGGTGAAGCCAAGTTGGAAGTAAGGTATTCCTGGAAGGTGACCAGAGGGCTTTTGGGTGTGAGGGAGAGAGTATCTTGGTTGGATGGTGGTATGAACTGGGAGAAGATGAGTTTTATGTTGGTATTTGGATGGCTTTGGTTTGAGGGATTGGCAGCAAAAAAGTGTTTCCATTGCTGGGATCAGGAGGAGGAGAGTATGTTTCTTACAAGTCAAACATGGTTAAATCTGGGTGTAAGGCTGAAGGTGAGGCCTTTGGACAGGACTAAAACTTCTGTGAGACTAAGGATTTTGGTGGAAAAGTTGACAACAGTGTTCCGGAAATGTTTCTGCTCTGGTTTTACAGGAAGTGTTGGTAGTGAGTTTTGGGGGATGTTGTAAGTTGAAAAGGCTGGCTAGGCAGGGTCTTGGTGCAATGAGAGGTTCACAAGGAGGAAGACTGTGGGTAAGACAGGGGTTGGATACTGGCACCCCAAGGTGGCAGTAGGATGTCAGTAGGCTGGATAACTTATGGAGATGGAGTCTGGAATGCTCATCCAGGTGCTGGAGAGGAATGGATTTGGTTTCAGAGATGTGATGTACATAGCAGGGATTTCACAGTAGCTGTATCTTGTGGAGGGAGCAGAGGTGGTTCTGGGATGTCAGTGCCGTGGAGATGTATTTTTTTGCAATACGAGGTTTGTGAGGGCCACAGACTGGCAGAATCTGAAAATGTGAAGGTCATTGTGAAAGGAGGGGTAGAATCCAGAGAAATGAATTTTTATAGTTAGGTCACTGGGGTGACTTAGGCAGCATTTAAGGAACTGGGTGTGGGACTGAAATTTAGCCAGGGAAAGGGATATTTTCTGAACTGGTGTAGAAAGCTGGAGCAAGGGCCACTGTGGCAAGGATGGCATTGGGGAAATAGTAATGATATGTAAATGGGCAAATGAAAGCATTAGGTGGTTGTGAGGGGAGCTGGACAAGAGTAAAAATATGTATAGGCACATAAAAACATGCACAAATATGTAAAAATATGCACAAATACATAAAAACACAAACAAATATGCACAAATACATAAAAACATGAACAAATATACAAAAAATATTAAAAAAATATGTGTAGCTATGTAAAAATAAACACAAATATGTAAGAAATGTACAAAAATATGGAAGAAAAGGAGTGGAATGATGTATGGGAGTATGCGCATGTAGGGTTGAGAGAAGAGAGGGGGAAGGGGGCTGGTTACATCGAGGTTGACAAGTTTGTGTGGCACATGTAAGTGTCGAAAATAAACTGCAAAAATACATGAGGATGAGGGAGGAAATATCATCAATAGGAATAACTATAATTATCAGTGAGAATTTGGGGCATGAGATGCTGCACCAGCCAATATCTGCAATGGGAACACTTCTTTGCCATCCATCCCTCCAACTGAAGACAACCTAATCCCAATACTGAACACTACCTCTCCCAGTTCATACCACCATCTAACCTTGATCCTCCCCATCCCCCAACCCCCACCCCACTAACCATCCACTCACCCCTGATCACCATCAAAGAATTCAAGAATACCTTGCCTCTAACTTGGGCTCACTATCATTTCCCAACAGAAGAAAAGACATCTGTAAACAACCCCAAAACAAATCCGGGCGTAATCATCCAAGCTGCAAACAAAGATTCCACCCCTGTCATTACGAATTGCAGTGACTACCTCGAAGAAGGCCTCTGCCAATTACCTGATCTGACACCTATAAACTCTTCCACAGTCATCCCATCCCATGCCATCCCATCCCATCCCATGCCCTGCCATCCCATCACATCCAATACCTGCTTAAATCCTTAGGCTCTTCCCAGAACCTCTCCCTTCAATCCATTTCCCTTGTCACTCCTGTGGCACCCCACACACTCACCTTCTACGTGTTCCTACAAACCCAACAATCCTCAACACCCCATTGTAGCTGGTTATTGTGCCTTCAATGAAATACTTTCGGCCCTCCTTGACCAACACCTCCAACCAACTGCCTGGAATCTGGCCTCCCACATCAAAGATACCAACCACTTTCTTCACTAACTCTCCACCATCCCCACCACTTAACCTCCTGCAGCCCTACTCTTCAGTGTTGATGCCACTTCCCTGTACACCAACATAACTCATGTCAATGGCCTTGCCGGCTGAACACTACCTTTCCCAACATACTTCAGATGCCAAACCCACTATCTCATTTCTCATACACCCTAGTAACTGTATCTTAATACACAGCTACATCTCTTTTGAAGGGGAGGTAAACAAATAAACCCTTGGCACAGCCATTGGCACCTGCATGGCACCCCCCTATGCCAACCTGTTTATGGGTCATGTAGAGGAAACCTTTCTAGCCTCCAACAATGTCAAACCCCTGGTCTGGTTCAGGTTTACTGATGATATGTAGCAATACCTGCATCTTGACAGTTGCCATCCCTTCCACACCAAAAAAATTCCTTCCATACAGCTTGGCTACCTGGGGACATTATACCTGTAGTGACTCCTTTGCCCAATATGCTAAAGGTCTCACCAAGGCTTTCACAGGACACTATCCCCCAGAAGTAGTCTGCAAACACAGGGTGTATACGGGGACAAGGAAAAAAAATTCCCGGATTATTCCCGGATTTCTCCCGGATATTCCGTTTAAAAAATATGCTTTTTCCCGGGCGAAAATACACTTTTTCTGTGCTAAGTGACAGTAGGTTTTCCGTAGATTTTCCCTCAGAACTGTAAAACTTATCAATCCTTTAAATGGTTAACGTTTTATATAATCGCGCAGAACTTCCCGGAAAAAAAAAGAAAAGGCGGGGCAGAGAAGTTTTGGAAAGACCTTTGATTTGCAGCAACATATACGCTGCATATTTTCGTATTACGAAAGTATAAATTCGAATTGCACCAAACACAACGCGTTAGTTTCCGGAGCGTTGAAACCGAGATTGCGATGTCCTTTAGTAAGCGAGTCATATCTCAAGCCACGAGCGTGTGTTACATTTTGAGATACATCACACAAATGTGCCAGTCAATTTAAAATTCTGACATAAATGTCTCGGCTCGAAATTCTTGTAAGTGGCTGGTCCTCAAACTGTTCAGTTACGAACGCTCTGTAATTTAGATATCCATCCCACTTTCTCACACGTAACATAATTCAGAAATTTACTTTGAAAGTAACGTTTTTCTAACCACCGTTCGCAATACTATCTAGAGACCGTTAGAAATAGGTTCGATTTACCAGTTGCCAGAGAGCACCAGAAAAACAGGCATTGCGCCGGCCGCAGTGGTCTAGCGGTTCTGGCGCTGCAGTCCGGAACCGCGGGACTGCTACGGTCGCAGGTTCGAATCCTGCCTTGGGCATGGGTGTATGTGATGTCCTTAGGTTAGTTAGGTTTAAGTTCTAGGGGACTTATGACCTAAGATGTTGAGTCCCATAGTGCTCAGAGCCATTTGAACCAAAAACAGGCATTATTGTGCGTGTGCAACTGTATTGGTGTAGGAAGCCCGCATGTTCGTGTGTATAAAGTACTAACAGAGCTTACATTACAGCATAAAAGAAACAGGTCATCAGAGGGTACTCCAAAGAGCATCGGAATTTCGTAAACTATACTAAAATGCATAATTTGGCTTGAGTGCAAATTGGCTTTTTCCAGATTCACAATGAAGTAGGTCCCATCTGATATTAAGCTTTTCAGTGTGGTTTTTGGGATGTAAATTTTCTTAGAGTACCAGTACTCTACGATCTCATTTTTGGTTCTTTATTATGGCATAATGCCATGTATGGCAGAAGATGATAACGTGCACTTGAAATTCAGCGAACAGTTGGAACTAGGCAATACTGTAGAATGAAACACTTCGTTTCAAATAAAATGACTGCCTCAGCGGAAAGATTAATAAAGCCAAATTTCTTTAGCAAACTTGCAAAATTAACTTCACTGTTCTGCAAGGCGATTAATGTTTGACTGCTACAAACTTGGAAATAAAATAAAATCAGAAAACTGAAATTAATATTTTTGCCCTCCGTAATTATGTGAATGTATTTTAATTCACCTGATATCCGTTTTGTTTTCATTTGATGTGGGAGCTGTACACGAAGAGAAGCAGCGAAATCACTTAACGTAAACACGGGTCACGTGGAGGTTAACCCCCTCCCCACTACAACTCTGTGCAAGAGTGAATCTGGCAGCTAGGGTGCGGGAGAAAATTTTTTCTCGTTTGCATCTGGCTGCTTGCTGCAACTATCGATACAGCTAACAGCCAAACTTCAAGTAGCGGAAAGCGGGAGAAGGTACTGCTTATACGCGAGTCAAATGCGCATGCGCAACAGACCGCTGGCAATTGGTCAAACGAAACTAATGTGAACAGTTGTGATGTCATGCTCATAGTAAGCAGTTTATTGTTACGAAGAATTACAGTCTGCGCCCTACGGCCTTTGACATATTTTTGCTATTTGCAGACGCTTGTGTGTGCACGGTGTTTTGTTGTTGTAAATTGCACATTTCCTTTGCCACTAAAGTTTTATTTTTTTCCCCTCTCCTTTATATTTTCTTGCTGCAGTATCATTCTCCAGTAGCAGGATACAATAACATTCTTTGCTAGAGAATCAATTCTGCAGTCAAAATCACAAAAATTTAACTGAAAGCTAAAACAATGAAAAATTTCCGGAATTCCGAAAAATTCCCGGGTTTTTCCCAGTTTTCTCCCGGATGAAAAAATTCCCGGGTTTTTCCCGGATTTCCCGGTTGTCCCGGGCCGTAGACACCCGGAAACAGATCTCCTGTGCCATTTCCTCACTCACCCCCAATCCACCCACCACTCCCATGAACTGTCTACAACAGGTTGCCCCCTTTCATCACCTAATACCTCCTTCAGCTGGAACAGCTGAACCACATCCCTCATGAGGGCTTTGGTTACCTATCATAATACCCTGAAATGAGGGACAGCCTACCCAAGATACTTCCTACCCATTCTAAAGTGATGTTCCATCACCCACCCAACTACCACAACATCCTAGTTCATTCCTATGCCACTCCCAAACCCAACCCCTTGCCTCATTGTGTGCCACCCTCTGCAAATGCATCCACTTGTCTTTCCCTCTCACTGTTCCTCTGTCCCCCCCCCCCCTTTCCTTCCATCTTCCTGCCCCACAGCCTTCCGATGCTGCACCAGGCAGTCTTGTCATGCCTCCATCTAGCCCCTCCACACTCTGTCAGGCTGTGCTCTTCTGCTATCCCTCCCCATTCCCTGCCCCACAACAGACTGCTGCTTTTTTTCTCCATTACAGTAGCATTCTGGTCTGAGCTGCTGGCGATAGCAATCATGTGTGCTTGAGGTGTGCTGCTTGTGTGAATGTGTGTATATTTTTCTATCTGAAGAAAGCTTTGGCCAAAAGCCAAATGTGTAACAGTCTTTTCATTGTGTGTGTCTGTGACTATGTGTCAATATTTATGGTGAGTAGCAGTCTATCCTTTTCCTAATATTGTTGATATTCCAACCTGGAGCTTCCATTGTAGAATTATTAAACTGTCTATCCCTTTCTTTTTATTATTGAGCTGTTTAAAAAGAATTAAACATTATACATTTTCTGGCACACTTCCACATGCTATAGTCAATGTTCTTACATGTAGATTTGTTGAGTAATGTCAGTTCATTAGTGCCACACTCAAACATACAGATCTCATATGTGTGGGTACACGAAACAACATTATTTACGATAAAATAATTCAGGGGTGTACTGCCAGTACACATTATTTCAGTGATCAATCCTGTTACCATTATTCAGTATCCTGATAAACTGTCCATCAAAAGCTCTGGAGATGCCTTTAAACTCGTACCCCACACCTTCTGCCTGATGTCCCATCCCTGGTCTCCTCTCATAAATGCTCCAGCATGCTGACCTCTGCTCCATCAATCCCAGGAGGTGGTTCCCTAGGTTTGCTACAAGGCTTGTTCTTTTTACAAATTAAACCAAGTATGAAATCCAAAGCTTTACTAAGGTTATAGCCAGCACCACAGTTGATTAATTGCTTCCTGGGTCATATTTCAATATATAGCTTGATGATGCAATGCTCCATCAATCCCAGGAGGTGGTTCCCTAAGTTTGCTACAAGGCTTGTTCTTTTTACAAATTAAACCAAGTATGAAATCCAAAGCTTTACTAAGGTTATAGCCAGCACCACAGTTGATTAATTGCTTCCTGGGTCATATTTCAATATATAGCTTGATGATGCAACTGAACTTCATGCCATGTATTTCTGACAAGCAATATTGCGCAACTATTGACTTGGGCTGCATTAAATGAGTTTGCAAGTGACGTTCTCAGCAGCAGTCTTCGTCGTTGTGTAGTATGTGTTGGATGTATGATTTGCCACATTAGCAGGGAATTTGATACTCCCAGTCCTTGCAAAGTGTAAGATCATCCTTGACAACCCAGTAATGCTTGGACCTTAATAAAGGGTTCAACAGAGTCTTAATATGATGTTTTATATCTGTATGTGCCATAAACTAGGGCTCCACCAGGAAAAATAGGACAATTCCTTTGGAAACACCACAATAACAATGGATTTCATCTACTAAGACACATGCATTACTGGGGAATATCAAAGACAGTCTTCCACTTCCCAGGCCAGGGTGTATCAAATTATCTGCTATTGTGGCAAATTGTACATCAGACAAACAATACACACTGTCAAAGAACAGTGCCAAGTACAGTACTTCAATGATGTATTCGTTTAATGCACCCCAACAAGTCAGCAGTCACAGACAACTGTCTATTAGATAGATGTGACATGGAGTATAAATACACCAGACTCCTGGCTCCAACATCACATTTCTCTGACTGCGTCATCAATCAGTTTATCGAGATACGAACCAGGAACCAAATAATCAACCATGATGCTTGCTACAAGATCAGCAAACTGTTGGACTTCGTATTTATTTTAATTAAGTTAAAGAATAAGACTTTGAACAAGAATACAAGACTGACTCTTGGGATTAATTTAAATGTTGTTGCCACTAAACCAACACATGCTGCAGGGAGTAAACCACAGACAGAGCTCTGAGTGCTATGGCAGTCAACATGCTGCCATAACTTTGAGCGTGGACTGCTGAGATATTACCAGGGAGGACAGGTGGGGTGAGGATATAAGTGCCCCCTGAGCTTTGAGATGGTAAACCTATCAACACCTGATGAAGGTGATAAGATCAGGCACTGAAGTATTCTTCCTTTTGAACATCAACAACCAGCTGTACACCCATGCATTATTTTATCATGAAATTTGCCACGAGAAACAGAAGGACCAGCATTATTCATATTTCTCAGATACTTTCAAGATTCAGCATACAGCTCGTCATGAAATAACAGATGCTAAATAGTTGTCATTACTTTCCGACACCAGCATTAACAGATAGATGAACATATTAAAAGCAACCTTACCTGAATTTCTTCTGTAGGGATATATTCCTCTACAAATTTAAGGCCTTGAAGTCGTTTGAAAAGGCACGTTTTGCCAACATTTCTGTCACCCTTGATTATGATTTTCACTGCAACATTAGCAAGAAAGTGACATGAAATATACGGCATGAATTAAACTGCTGAAAGTGTTAGTTCCTCATTTAGCATAAAATACCTCCCAATGCAGAGTGACATTTTCACCTGCCTATTAGTTTTTGTGCTTAATGAAGTATTCATTTAGGTGAACAGCCTGGCAGAAATGATGTTCTTTAAATTTTTTGAGGTTGTGGTGCCCATCCAGGGGAAGACACCTCACAGTTCTTTCACATTCACTAACAAAAAAAGTTAATATATTTTAACCATATCAACAACACAACAGACCCTGTACCAAATTTGGCATAATGACAAGCCATCCATAATGCTATCTCTGTAATTTGTTTTCCAAGTGAGAACACCCTCTTAAGCCACATTCATACTGGGTGATTACAACAAAAGAGCAGCTAATCACATTTAGCTGGGAAAAATCAGTTCCAATTTTCGTCACCAGGTGCAAATCTAGCACTGTGAATGCAAAAACGACGTACAGAAATGTTTTCATATGTTATAGATTAGGAATGGGACATAGGCAGAAAATGTCAAAAAAGTGAGAAAGGTGCAATGTTGAACACAATGTTGAACTAAAAGCGCAAGGACTCTCTTCTCGACAGCCATACTGTTCGCTCATGTTATGGCTTGTCAAATGACAATGTGGACATCATACCATCAAACAAACAGTATACAGCACTAGATTTGCACCTGATGGCCAAAACTGGAAATAATTTTTTCTTCCAGTGTTTTTTTTTCCCCCAGTGTATATCAGTGCTGCATTAATGCATTAGCGTATCTACTAAGTTTCAATGCCATACCATAATTATAGCCCACAAAGGATCTCCATGAGTAGCTGCACTTTAATTATAACCACCCCATATTTGACATATTGGTGAATTTTAAAAAATTAAAAAAGGAGGTGACCAAGCAGAAGTAGTATGAGACAGTGAAAGCATAATCACTGAGTGAATAATGACACAACAACTTCAAGAAACACAGCCTACTAACTATGCCACAGGATGTGGAGTTAAAGACTTCAACAATCCACAGAGTTTGAGCTAGCTCTCTATCCGACCAAGTAAAGGCAGCAGTTTAAAGGCCTCATTGGAAACTCTGTCTTGCAGTAGCTGAGTTAGCTGAGACCTTCAATATATGCAGGACAGTGTTACTTGATTTGCATTAATTAAGTAGAAAAACTATAAGCACAATGAGGGTTTTCAGATAACAAGTATTAGTGAATGCAACCTATAAGGGGGCAATGAAAAAGTTTCAGTTCGAAGGCCATACAGTCCAGAATCTGTCAGCCAATATGGCAAAACTGCCATGAGCACTGAGGCAATCATCCCATTTACATACCAGATTGAAGATACTTGTTTGGTAAAACACCATGTCTTGCTGAGTGAGGAAGTCTGTAACTGCCTGCTGCACATCCCCATTCCGACAGGAATCATTGACCCTTCAAGGCCTTTTTTAAAGGACAGAAGGTGTATTAATCACATGGGGAGAGATCAGGACTTTAGGGCAGATGCTCAAGTCTGTAATGGATGAGGCTGGCCTTCCAGATCGTCTTGTGTCGAATTGCAACCAGTATGGAACTTGGCACACCATTCCACAATGCTGGTTTTCAACAGACATGCTGCCCACTACATACGGTTTATTCTCTGATGGACATCTATGAGCATTTGTCCTTTGGTATCCAAGAAAATAACAACAGCATGTTGGTCCTGTATGGACCATGTTGGAAAGACACGAGTGCCACACTAATCCCTTCCCTACATGTCGGTACATAGGAGTTACACTGTGTTGCAAATACACTGCAACAATGCCCTCCTATAAAAACTTTTTGACCGCCCCTTATACCAAAGTCTTGCAGACTCAAGGTGCGAGGCATGTTGAGAAAGTAAGTGTACTGTGACTGTAACAGGCTGTGGTTTTACGTTTTTCTGAGGGCTCACAACACTTAGTGGTGGAGGGGGAGGGGGGACTGGAGCGAGCATTGCAAGGACACAAACAGTAGTACATAAACTCACATTGTAGTGACCACTTGTGTGAAAGACATTGGTAAGAAATACTGCGAAGTGCAAGCCAAGTTCATGGAGGACAGAGGAGTGGAAGACCTTCCACTCTGACTGATGAGTTGGTGGAAAAAATTGAGGTAACTTTTCGGAAGACCGCCAGTTTACTTTGGAAGAAATTTCTGTGATGTTTCCACAACTCACTGTAACTCTCTTATATGAGACACTCAACAAAAATACTGGAATACCAGAAACCGTGTGCAAGATGGGTCCCAAAACAGCTGACAGAGCAGCACAAGAAAAATCGTGTCATAATAGTGCCAGCAAGTTTCTTGAGTGACTGGAAATAGAAGGTGAGGATTTCCTGAGCTCTATTGTGACTGGGGATGTAATGTGGGTGGCTCATTACATGCCTGAGAGAAAAAGACAGCCGTAACAGTGGTGTCGCACAAATTCCCCATATGTTAAAAAATTCAAAACCACAATTATGGGCAAAAAAGTCATGGCCTCAGTGTTTTGGGACCAAAAAGACATCATTTTGGTCAAATTTGTGACTCAGGGCAAGATCATCAATGCACAACTATATTGTGAGACCCTAACAAAAACTCAAAAGGAGTACACAAAAGGAGGAGAATGCTGATAAAAGAAGTGTGCTTGTTGCACAACAATGCCTGTCCTCACACAACCTTAGCCACCAAGGCACTCTTGGACTCACATGGTTGGGATATTTTGAACCATCCCCAGTATTCTACTGACTTGGCACCTTTAGATCACCATCTTTTCACCTCTCTAAAGGCACGCATGAATGGAATTAAATTTTCAAGTGACAAGTAAGTCCTCAAAGAGGTTCTGAAATGGAGGAAGAAGACAGCGGGAGAGTTCTTCAGGGAGGGTATAAAGAAGCTTTGCAATGGCTCACCACATGCACTGCACAGGATGGCAATTATGTGGAAAAATAGTCAACAAGTGTATCAACAATATACTACAATTTTTTTCTACTACACCTTTCCTAGAGAAATGTAAAAATCTAGTACACTTACTTTCTGAACAGGCCTAACTTACTTTCACAGATTTCATTACTTTATCCACAGTTTATTGTATGTAATTGTACCAAAACTCTGTCTAATTATACCACTGCACAACATAGAAATGCTTGAACTTAACAGATTACAAATTCTGCTTAATTTGTTTGCAGCATACAAACAAAAACTTTGTTATCCCAGCAGCAAATTAATCAAGATAAATATAATTTACAAGGAACATCTATGAAAAAACTATATTTTTATCTTTCTTTCACAGTGGTTTCTCAATAACTTATTTATGTTTACATAAAAATGTCGAGGAAACATGATGACTTTAACCTTTACCTATACAATGAAGATGATTATTGTCTATGGCAACCAGTTTCTATCACCTATGAATAAAGGCAGCTGTGCTGATTAAATACGAAGTTTTTATTCACAACTCATGTTGGTTAAACACTGAAAAGCTGTTATTAATCAACAGTCACTCTTGGACATTATAGAAGCACATACTTAAATTATTCAAATATGTCATAAGCCACATGTCAAAAACCCTTTTTTATGAGCTGTATCACTTTCATTCACAAAGGGGTTTCTTAAAGATGAATAATCTTTTGTTACTTCATATCGTTCACTAAAGCATCAAACCTGATGTACACTGAAACTGTAAATCATCATAGAAAGAGTGAAGAAGCATGGGCATAAATGAAACTCATCAGAAATATCTGAATCCCATTTTATCACTACTATTCAAGCTGATAACAGTCTTGGTGGTGGTGGTGGTGATTAATACAAAAATCTCTCATGAAAATATTAAAACATGATGTTGAAATACCATATTTGTACGGAGCAATAACAGGCAGATATAGTAAGCAAGTCGTGGGTGGCAATATTAAAGCATTTTTCACTGTGGTGAGATCTTTTCATAAAATTTCAATCTCCAGTTTTCTTCTCCAAAAGTGAAAATATTTTGTTGACTCCCACCTACATAGGGAGAAATGACTATCATGATACAATAAGAGAAATCAGAGCTTGCATGGAAAGATTTACATGTTCATTCTTCCTACATGCTATTCAAGAATGGAACAGTTAAGAAAGAGTCTGTAAGTGGTCCTATGAACATACTGCCAGAAAAGTACTTAAGAGTGACTTGCAGAGTAATCATGTAGATGTAGATGTACAGGTAATGAATCAAAGTACTGTGTGGAAAGAACAGGAAGCAAGTACCGAGCATGAAAAACCTGAACCCACAACATTTGTGTTTTTATTGCTGAACTTGGTCTGTACGGGTATAATAAACATTACGAACATGGTAGAGTAGTGTCACCAAACGCTATTTGCGCAACTAACTGAGTTTCACCACGTTCCTATTTGGGGTCTATACAGCCGATTGATCCTCCAAAAGAATTGCCCAGCACACTGGACAGGAAGTGTTAGCGATGTATGAATGTTGGGACCATGGTCCAAGAAAACCGTGCAGACATATCATCCTGGTTTCAGACAGCAGTATCGTACAGATCCATACCCAGACTACTACACCAAATAATCAGCCACTGCTCATTTTACAGCAATCGTAACATATATTTGGACAAGGACAAGATCACATCCCAAGTGTTACTAGTACCATAAAAAATCATGTGCTGGAAGTTGGACTTCAGTTGAGGATGTTCGTCACCCAGCTTCCTCTCATACCTCATTATCACGCACCCCACCTCCAATGATGTAGCACAATGGTTCCCAACCTTTCTGAGAACATTACCACGAATGACTGACATATGCGTCAAAGTCAATGGGATGTTAAATTCAGATCTTTGTAACTACTCTTACACGGTCCAAAGTCATAACATTTTAACACTTTGCTGTCCACACATCTCATACAAATTTATTCGCTTGGCGCCGGCAGCGCTAATTCGGATTACTTGGTTTGTCGCCAGCTGCTTGTCACCTTTACATTGATGAAAAGCTTCAAACACATTGACTTTTGTACGCTTTAATTTTTCCAGAAATCCTCTATTTTGTTGTATCGTTCCACAAACTCGAATTTTCTTTTCAAGTAACTTCTCTGCAATTCCTACACTGTTATAATAATTATCCATGTAGAGGTGATGCCACTTTCTATAAGAAGGTCTTAATAGTTCCATCACTGTTTTTGCTAAAGGTTGTCAAGGGCCGGAATATATCTTGAATGAGGAAATGTATCCCGTACAAATAATCCATTACGCATTGCACTTTCAAAAGCCGGTCGGCATTATCCGGTTTATTGTTGTTGTCTGAAAAATGTAAAATTGATCATATTTGTCTGAATCGGTTGCGGGACATCGTTTTGCGAAATATTGGTGTGTCTATCAACGGATTTGTTGACCAATAATCATCGAGCCTTGCTTTTTTTTACAGTTCCCATAAGGATAGCAAGCCCAAACCATTTTCTAAATTCAGGTCCCATAACGTTGACAAATTTGGCATTTTTTTAATTCAGTTTCCTTCTATTGCAATTTTGACTGTTGGTTTTTGGTTTCTGACTTGTTGGTTTCATTGCTAATATATTCAAACAGATCAAACCCAATATATAATTCTACAATATCCACAAGGCTCTGTGTAACTTTGGGAAATATGTGTGGACTCGGAGATCCTCCAAATTTATTATTGGTCCTCAGTAAATTATTGTCTGTCTTCTTCGTCTGATTCATTTGAATCAGTTGGAAACCATAGCATTCGCCGAATTCTTCTTGCACATATTTCACTATCTTCTGACGATTCTGCTTCACTTTCATTATTTTGATATCCAATGTCTTCTTCCCAATCAACCAAGTCATCCAGAACATAAGACAAGACGTTCACGCATTCATCTTAAATAATTGTATCATCTCTTTTGTCTGCAATGATGAAAGAGCACAAGTACTTACAAAACCTAAAAACTTATTGACATGTGTAACTTATTGTTACATGAACAAAACACCAACACAATGAAAAAGATACTAAAGTGCTGTCGCCGGCCACAGTGCAATACTATGTTCACGACACCACTGTAGTGTCGCTGGCCACTGAGCGATACTATGCACACAACACCACTGTGGTGTCGCCGGACGGCAAAGTGTTAACAATAAAAATAATTAGTTCATATATTTTAACAAATATTTAATATATATTATTATTATTGGAACAATTTAATTTCAAAGACCTAGAGGCTATGGAAGCTAAAGAAGTGACTTTTTTGCTTTCCTTTTCTTATAAATAGTGATGTAACCCTTTGTTTCTCTCTCTCCCTGTTCTTGTTCATTGTGTGCTTGTGGGTCACTCTGTTATTGTACTGGAAAAGTTCTGATCTATGAAAATATATTTAAAAAGAAGAAAATGTAGGATTTTATTTGACAAAGCTATGACCTGTGGCAACCTGTGAAAATAAATGGACAGATAATTAATTTTTCAAGTCTTAATGGAAGTGATTTAGTTGAAAAGAAGAAATAATTAATATGAAACAGTTACGTGGACAGTTATAGGCAGCAACATTATTAAATGAAAGTTTCCAATAATATTAACTAGCACATTTACACTGCATAGTGAAGACACAGTTCACTTGTCTCATTAAATTGTTGATTCTTGCGGTCTTGTAATATCTGTGGCCAGCATTGTTTCGAACGATACTGAAACTTAAAAAAGGAATCTGATCAATAGCTAGAAGTGACTATATTTATCACATATCAGTGATTTAATCATGGCACTGACTCTCAAACACTGATTCGGCTAGAATATTAGTTATTTACTGTGTCATCTCCTGTGCAAAATTACACAAAGTTTTACACGTATCTGAGAAATGAATGTCAAGAATTACCACAATGTAACAGAGTTTACACACACAGAACGTAGGAAACACCACATCATGCATGAGCCAATGGTCTTAATATGAATGTCAAACTAAACATTACAGTTGACAAAAGAAAATGAAAACTCCTATTTTTAAAATTACAGGAAAATACATAATATTTCCCTAACAGTCCAACAAATAAATCTGTCATGTTTCTGTAGGTGTTTTGTTAAAGAAAAAAAGAATGAAAATCAATGAGACAGTTAGTACTGCTAATTTATAACAATCATTTTACATATGGTTAACTCAAAGGTAATTTGCATCATAAATTGTGTTTATAGTTCAACTGATTCTTTGCTTTTGTTTTCAGTGTTACCACAGTTGCAAATCCACTTTCACATCTACAAAATTGTAATGGATGTAATCAGTATTCTTAATGCATTTTTCTGATAACAATGGACACTCATCAGCAATCTTTCACCAAAATGCTGTTAGTTCTGCTTTAGCAAAATCTATTTCTAGTGTGTATAAATTGCATGTCTGAGCATCAGCTTTTTTAATTTTAAACCCAAATATCAATCGGTTTTAGTCATGGACCATCTTCACAGATACTGTCCAAAGATACAAATAATTATATGTGGTATACAGGAAATGGAAACAGTTCTCTTTGAAAGAAGTGCAAAATATACATGAATATTTACAGGGTTAAAACGGTTTAAGTCACCACATTACATTGTCCTTACTTAAATAATTTGTAGAGCATGTCATGAACATCAATATACAACACGAGAGTTTTAGAAGCAGACATACTAATACTAAGGGAACACAGAGCAGAACTAAAGAGAAGACCAGTACTATAAGTATTACATTGTACAAAATATTGAGGAGTTGGTCAAAGATCTTTAAAAAGTATTTTTGTTGTATGCTGTAAAAATATCTCGATGACAAGTAAGTTGTTAATATAGAGGACGGGACTCTCTTCAGTGAACATCTTTGGTACAGTTTCGTATGTAGACAGAAAACGAAGTTACTATCTACAAACATCGATGTTACAATAGAAGGTAGAAAACACTAAGAACCCTAATGTTACAAAGTATCATATTCACTGCATACACTTAATGAAATGTACATAAAAAAACATGAGTTATATCATAAACATATTGGAAATCGTTCCTGTAAAATTGAAACAAGCTACATTAGTGTTTAGAGATGGGTTGAAATGTCACTCAGCCTGTTTCAATACAGTGCTTAATTAGGAGCCTAGTATGTCAGTAATGGTAGTATCATACAGAAGAGGAGGGGCATACATAGCCACAACATAACAAACCATGTGCCCAAATTTGGCTTTAGGGAATATTGACAACACACGTTATATAATAGTGATAGTGATGACCGATTACAAATGTACGTCATGAGATGGATAAAACACAATTCCACATACTTGCGTATGTAAAGACTTGAAAAAATTAAATGGAACGTAGACATCAGGCTACAGGCGAATTATCTAATATATCAATACACAATATATATGGAATATGGAATACGGGGAGTAGCTCACAATTGGTTCACCTCTTACTGTAGCAAAGACAGACAGCAAAAGGTCATTATTCACAGTGTTGAGACTGGCTGTGATGTGGGGTCTGAGTGGGGTATGGTCAAATTGGGGGGGGGGGGGGGGGGGGGTGCACCAGGTATCAGTATTGGGGCCACTCCTGTTCCTTATTTATATAAATGATATGGCCTCTAGTATTATGGGTAACTCTAAAATATTTCTGTTTGCTGATGACACTAGCTTGGTAGTAAAGGATGTTGTGTGCAACATTGGCTCAGTTTCAAACAGTGCAGTTCATGACATAAGTTCATGGCTTGTAGAAAATAAACTAATGTTAAATCACAGTAAGACTCAGTTTTTACAGTTTCTAACACACAATTCAACAAAGCCTAATGTTTTAATTTCACAGAATGGGCATATGAGTAGTGAAACTGAACAGTCTGCATTTCTAGGTGTTCAGATAGATAGTAAACTGTCGGGTAAAGCCCACATTCAGGATCTTGTTCAAAGACTTAATGCCGCCATTTTTACTATTCGAGCGGTATCTGAAGCAAGTGATCGTTCAACACAAAAATTGGTCTACTTTGTTATTTTCATTTGCTTATGTCATATGGTGTTATATTTTGGGGTAACTCTTCCCATTCTAAAAGGATATTTTTGGCTCAGAAACGGGCGGCTCGGGCAATAAGTGGTGTAAGTTCAGGAACCTCCTGTCGACCTCTGTTCACAACGAGTCTGGTATTTTGACATTGGCCTCTAAAAAAAACACCACTTACTATCATTTCTTGTTAACACTACTAGCTTATTCGCAAGAATAAGCAGCTTTCACTCATCTAATACTCGGCACAAATCAAACCTCCATTTGGATCAGACTTTCTTAACTCTTGTGCAGAAAGGTGTGCAGTATACTGCTGCATCAATTTTCAACAAGCTACCACAAGAATTCAAAAATCTTAGCAGTAATCCACATGCTTTCAAATCGAAACTGAAGAGTTTCCTCCTCCTATTCTGTTGAGGAGTTCCTTGAAAAATTAAGCTGATTCTTGTTGTATTGTTGACTGCGTTTACTAAACCTATGGCTTGACTTTTTTCAGGTTCATAAACATTTAATTTTTATCAATTATTACTTTTATATTGTAATTTCATGTACTGATACGTTCCATGACCTTGGAGATTTGCTCCTCAATTTGGTCCTACGAAACTTGACGTGTAAATAAATAAATAAATGATGGTTACATACATAACAGCACTGGGAGTAAGAACATACTTCAGGCAAAGGCAACTTATTGACCAGAAGTTCTTGTCAAATACAATAAAAGTTAAACATAGAATTAATGAGTGTTTAACATACTCAATGTAAAACAACAGGAGAGAAGTTACATGTATGAGAAACCATAATACAATCTAGCTGTACTGCAGTTGTGTAATGAAGAAACAGCAGAGGAGGTATTAGAAAAAATTTCATTAGCATCACATGTTGACATTAAAATGCTACATAAAATGGGTTACATGTCCATCAGGCAATATTTTCATATTATAAAACTAAGCTATAAGGTTTATAATGAAGACAAGCCTAAGGGGATTGGGGGGGGTGGGGGGGGGGTGGGGGTGAGAGGGACGAGTAGTGGTAGAATTCAAACAGACAAGTTCTGGATTAGAATCAGGTAAGTGAAAGACACCAAAAAAAATTCTCTAAGAAAGCCTTATTTTCCAAATATTTTTGTTCATTTAGAACATCATTTGGACGTTTCTTAGAGTTACAAAAGATTTCAATTTCCTTCAGAAGGTTCATACTTAACTCCATTTTTTGCCTGATGTAGTATTTTCATATTCTCATCAATGGTACCTATTATGTGGTTACAAGCTTAAGATGGAAGCCTAGAGCCAAAGTGTTAGACTGTTGTGTGTGTTCAGGAAACCTTGTCTTTAGTTTCCTCCCAGTTCGGTCTAAGTAAGACTTTTCGCATTGTTGACAGTTAATTTTGTAGACACCTGGTCTGTCATATACTGACTTTTTGCACCTAAGTTCTTTTGCAGTATTGCTGAAATGATGTTATAAGTTTGGAAAGCCAACATCACATTCCTTCTGCAAAATACACTGTTTATTTTGTCTGAGATACTACCTACATACGGAAAACTTATGTACCTGGTTTTTTTAAATACTTTCGTCTTCAGTTAGGGTAATATTCTGATTTTCTCTATGTCTTTTAGCTTTTTCCTTTTTCTGTAAGATATTGTCAACTAGTAGTTCTTGGTATCCATTACTTGCAGCTACCAATTTCAGTGTATTTATTTCATTGTTAACGTTTACAGCAGACATGGGGGTTCTTAGCAACCTGTCAATCATGCTACGGAAGTACGTATGCTTATATCTCATGGCATGGCAGGATGTTTCATGATTAGTAATATCTGTGGTAATATGCTTCCGTATATCTTAAAGGCTAGTTTGTTATCTGCTTTTGATATCTGTAGATCCAGGAAGTTAATTTTATTATCTTTTTCTCTTTCTGTAGCGAATTTTAAATTTGGATGGACATTATTAAACACATTGTAATTTCACTGACTTCTACATCATTACCATTGGCTAGTATGATGGTGTCATCTACATATCCTTTATAGATAATAATCCTGTCTGTGACATCTTATTCATTGTTTAGGATCTTATTTTCAATGTGATTGATGAAGATATTGGCTAACACTTCAGCTAAATAACATCCCATTGTTAACTCTGGAGGTTGTTTATAGAAACCATCATTAAAGTAAAGTAATTGTGTGGCAACACAAGTTTTAACCCATCTATTACCTCCACAATTACTGGAATATGTAGACTTCTATTGCAATTCAATTTTTTCTGATCAGTTCAATGGTATCATTGATTAGGACGTTGGTGTATAAGTTAGTGACATCTAATGAAAAAAGGTGTGTGTCATTAAGTATCTGTAATTCCTTATCTGACTCTGGGAGACCAGAAGTATTTTTTAGGATATATATTTTTAATGGCATGTATTTGTACTACATCTCTATTATTCACTTGTTCCTCCCCTCTTCTACTGTTGCACAAATATTTATCAAAAACCTGTACTACTTTATTTGTCATTGAGTTTTTGTATGTTGCTGAACCTACTAACTGATTTACAGCTATTTTTGTATGAGCAACTAAACACTTAATCAATTTGTCATGTGGTCTATACTTAACATTAAAGTTCAGACCTTTGCTGAGACTATTGATTTCATGTGGTTCAAAAACTACGTCAGTGAGATTTACCATTTTATAAAAAAATTAGACACACGATGTGGTATTATTCTCCTGTGGTAAATGTTGCTCCTTCTTGAACTTTTCTATTATCTTATTGTGCTGCTCTATCACAATTTGTAATTCACTGTCAATAAAATCTTCTACAACACTTATACACTGAAGTGCCAAATAAACTGGTATAGGCATGTGTATTCAAATACACCTATGTAACACCCCTAGTGTCTGGCGCAGTTGATAGATCATTTACTCCTGCTACAATGGCAGGTTATCAAGATTTAAGTGAGTTGGCGCACAAGCTAGGAGACACAGCATCTCCAAGACACAGCATCTCCAAGGTAGCGAAGAAGTGGGAATTTTCCCTTATGACCATTTAATGAGTGCACCATGAATATCAGGAATCCAGTAAAACATCAAATCTCCGACATCGCTGTGGTCAGAAAAAGATCCTGCAAGAACAGGACCAATGACAACTGAAGATAATCATTCAACATGACAGAAGTGCAACCCTTCCAAAAATTGCTGCAGATTTCAATGGTTGACCATCAACAAGTGTCAGCGTGTGAACCATTCAACAAAACATCATTGATATGGTCTTTTGGAGCAGAAGGCCCACTCGCGTACCCTTGATGACTGCATGACACAAAGCTTTATGCCTCACCTGTGCCCATCAACACTGACATTGGACTGTTGATGACTGTAAACATGTTGCCTGGTCAGACAAGTCTTGTTTCAAATTGTATCGAGAGGATGGATGTGCACAGGTATGGAGACAACCTTATGAATCCATGGACCCTGCATGTGAGCAGGGGATTGTTCAAGCTAGTGGTGGCTCTGTAATGCTGTGGGGCATGTGCAGTTGGAGGAATATGCAACCCCTGATACCTAGGTACAACTCTGATAGGTGACACATATGTAAGCATCCTGTCTGATCACCTGCTTCCATTCATGTCCATTGTACATTCTGACAATTCCAACATGACAATGCAACACCCCACACATCCAGAATTGCTACAGAGTGGCTACAGGACCACTCTTCTGAGCTTAAACACTTCCTCTGGCCACCAAACTCCCCAGGCATGAACATTATTCAGCATTCAGAAGAGATCTCCACCCCCTCATACTCTTACGGATTTATGGAGAGCCCTGCAGGATTTGTAGTGTCAGTTCTCTCCAGCACTACTTCAGGCATTAGTAGAGTCCATGCCACATCATGTTGCGACACTTCTGTGTGTTTGCTGGGGCCCTACATGATACTAGGCAGGTGTACCAGTTTCTTTGGCTCTTCAGTGTATACGCATTTATTCTATTATCAGGTTCTCCTTGTCAGCTAGTGTTACCAGTATGTCAGCCCTATGGGTCACAGTGTTTAGCATGGAATTTCTTTGTGAGACACTGTAGGTTCTTGGCATCAATGAAAATGTCACTGGGTGCTACACCCACACACATCTTTTGATAATCACAGTGAGAAAAGGTAGCTACTCACATTTTTAAACACCATGCAAAATTTTATATTGGGATGAACAGAGGTCAGGAGTTCCAAAAAGTCTTGATGATTATATTCAAACAATGGAAAGCCTAGGTTGGAATATCAGCAATACTATGAAAAGGATAGATTGCTACTCACTATAAAGATGACACACTGTCATCCCATTCATAATATTGTTGGCGATTATATTCTTTATGGCTGCAACACAAGTGTGTCTGCCTCTTATTCACAGTAACATTTTCAAAGGACATTATTGTATTATAATACCTTTACATCAATGATGATGACAGGATTGTTTTGCCACATGACTTAAAGACCTTTAACACACATCTCAAATTGTGTTGAAACAAGAGTACTTAAAATGGGTAAAACATCAGCTGATAGTGTGTATACAGTGTGAGCAGTGATTAGTGTTGAGAAAGTAATGAACAGTGTAGATCTAGTTTTTTATATCATAAAATAACTTATTTGCCAGAACGTATAAACAAAACACTACTGTACACCAGGGATAAAACAAATGAGATTGCACTGCTTTTAACAGACTAGCCTTTTGTTTGGGAGGATGGAGCTCTAATTCCCATCCAGCCAAAATGATTTAAGTTTTTAATGATTTCCATAAATTACTTCAGACAAATTCTGGGACGAGTCCTTCTACAAGACACAGGCAACTACCCTCCCCACACTTGGCACACTAATCTTGTTAGTATGTAAATGCCTGAACATATTAATTATATTTTTTGTTCTTACATTGTAATACCATGGCTGTAAAAGTGAACAACAGAGGAATAAAATTACTATAAAATTACTTAAACCTGTGTCAGAATGAGCAGTTGTCTTAAAAAGTATTATGTGCATGCACACATACATGCAGGTGCACCTGAAGGTATTCTGTCATTAACAGTTTCACACCAGCTTGTGAGATGGAGCTATCTATATGATGCATTCAAAAAGAGCCGGAGGCTGTAAATTGAAAACCACCAACAAACTCAGAATGCCACTGTCTACAGAAGAAGGCGTGTTTCATGTAAGAGCGCTGAAGCCCTAAACTCATTGCTAGAAGGACATGGGCACACTCCCACGGGATGACACAGTGAGCACATGCACGCATCAACTGTGCACTGCAATGAGTCGTGCTGAAAAAAGAGAAATGGGTGCTTCAAAAGAAGAGCAAATGGAGGTAGTACATTTCTTTACAGAGGAAGGTGTGAGGGAAACGGAAATTCATTGAAGAATGGCACAAGCGTATGGCCACCGCAACAGTCAAGACGTGGCATCAGAGATTCCAGGAAGGACAGATGTCATCAGCTGATGACAAGTGATGTGGAATGCCACCCCACATTACTGATACCATTGTCCAGCAGGTGGATGCCCTTATTATTGAAGGCCAGCTGCTTACAGTGACAGCTGTTGCCCCAGGCATCGGATTAATCAACAGAACTGCAACGAACATGCAGTGCTCTCAATACACTTGTGCCATTCATTAATGAATTTCCATTCCCTGTGCTCCCACTGTAAGGAAATGCACAACATCCCTTTGCTCTTCTTTTGATGTCTCCATTTTTCTGTTTTCAGTACTACTGAGTGCAGTGGACAGTTGATGCATGCACATGCTCACTCTGTCTTCACATGGTGTCCACCCATGCCCCTCTAGAATTTGCAGCCTCAATGCTGTTGTGCGGACCTCCTCCTTTAGGCACTGGCAATGCAAACACTTTCAGTGGTTTTCATTTTAAAACTTCTGGCTCATTTCTTTTTGAAAACACCCTTGCATCACAGCTTCCATAAGCTTGTTTATAATATTTTCCAGCAAATAGGATATTCGCTGAAGGAGATGATTCCAAAAGAAAGCAATTAAACAGTAATTTAACTTCTCCCCAAACAGTTCCAAGAACTTAAAAATTGGGGTCATATTCATGGGGAATCATCTCATACTGGACCATAATATTCAAAACTTGAATCTGAAGTTCACTCAGGCGATGAACAAAGTGAAAGTGTACAAAGGCAACAACACTGTAGATTTGGTATCTGAATTTCTCCATATATTAAATGAGAATGCTTCACAGATAATTTATCAGCTGGTACATAGGGGATAGTACATGAAAATATTTTTTGTTGTTTGCAGTATAAGATTTTTAATGATGTGATACATACGAACAGTGTGTTACATTAGTACTGCCACTGTCAACTGAAAAATCTTATGTTCTTTGTCCTCCCAAATAACTAACAAGTGTTGTTTGTTATTTCTTGGAGATGACAGACCTAAGTATTGGTACTTTGGTAAGTGTAACACAGATTTCACAGTAAACCACTTTCAACATTTCTAGTAATGGAAGGAAGGAAGATTAAGATTTAAAGTCCCATAGGCAAGAAGGCCATTACATACAAAGTACCAGCTTGAAGTGAGGAAGGACAAGGGTACACTCTGGTTACGACCCACTCAAATGAACAGTCCTGGCACATGCTACAAGTGATCTAGGAAAACTGTGGACAACCTATGTCTGAATGGCTGGACAGGGATTTGTACGCCTTCTCCCCCCCTCCCCTCTCCCCATAACAAAAATAAAAAGAAAAAGGAAATTGCTGCCCTGTCACTGTGTACCTCTTCTACAGGATCTGAAGTGATAATGTGATCCAAATAGCACATCAAATAAAGAAATTTGTAGAGACGTAATATTCAGTTGCAGACCACACATTGCCCTATAACACTAGGGATCTTTATGTTTATTTGCACTGAGCCATTATGTCCCTGAATCCTTATACAAGTGCTTTAATAGTTCCTTCATGGAGGAGGAAAGGGGTTATGTTAGGTAAGAGTAAATAGAATGTGCAGGTAACTCGGACCCCAGGATGAGAGAGACCCATCTGTAGTGAGGACGAGGCTAAACTCACAAATGTGTTGACAAAATCGTAATATCAGTTGTCTTACTACTCTATATGGCTTCTCATTCTGATTTAGCCAGTTCAGTTTTTGCAACTGGTAAAAAGATAAGTATTACATACTTTTACACAGTTAGTAGCTTACAGCTTCTGATCTTATATCCAGATTGTATTTCCATGCTTTTTTAAAATGGATATAAATAAATTACATGGCTGATGAGGAAATATTCTGTATATTTAAACAACAAAGAAAAAAGTCAGTTCTTACTATTATACTGCACGCCTTTAGCAAACTTCCTTTGTAAGCTATGTGACATAGCTTGGTGTCCGGGTCGGCAATTTGGTGGCCCATTCTCCGACTTACCAGCCAATCTCTTAAAAACTGAGAGCATTGTGGTAATTCTTCCAGCACCGACTGTTAAAAAAGGAAGAAAGAGAGAGTGAACAACAGTATAACATATCTTCACATATTGTTAACAATTAATAATTTGCTTGAAATGAATCAACTACATCAGTTTAACTGTGGGTGGTAGTTTTCAAATGTCCATGATTAGTAAATACTATGACTGCATGTAAGAAATAATTATTGCTCACGTATTGCTTATGTTCTAAAAATTTTTGTACACAATCCAGGTCATGTCAAATAAAAAAAAATGTGTTTTCTTGTTTATTGTAAAGATGTGTCAAGTTGCGAACAGGTTCAATTAAAACACACTTACATATTCCTACCTGGAGTTTCCAGTGTTTGTTTTCTCGTTTAATAATTTACAATGTTTCATCAATGACCTAGGGAAGTTGGTTAAAGTGAAAAACATAATTCTGTCATAATCTGGAGTGGGAATAATCATTACTGTACTCATCAAATAGTTGCTATTCATTATTAAAGAAACAGTACTTTTGCTATGATGATGCTGTTGCTGATGATGTCAATGACAAACAAGACTACTAAAGACTACTTACGACACAATGAAGAAAAACAAAATAAAAAAAAACTGTGCCTTTTGATGTTCCTATTTTTGCAACCACCCTCCCCCACAAGTTGTCGTCATGCCCATTTTCTCTGGAGTTTCAGCAGATATTTGCAATTTCATTTTTGCAATGTGTAGCTGCCATCATCCAAAACAAATACTAATCATCATGTCTTTCCCCATGATACCTAGTGTCAACAGGAAGCATTAATTTGTTTCCCATTACAAACAAAATTATTTTTAAAGTGCA
The DNA here is from genome assembly GCF_023864275.1 of Schistocerca cancellata. NCBI lineage: Eukaryota > Metazoa > Arthropoda > Insecta > Orthoptera > Acrididae > Schistocerca > Schistocerca cancellata. The sequence goes on from NC_064629.1 coordinate 64,175,807, forward strand.
ATTTTATAAGCCCATTCAACAGAGTGGTCCCAAATTAGTGTAGTGCGATATTCATTTTATCCATCCATATTAACAGAGACGGTAAAACAAGAAGAATAATCAGTACTCTGGGAGTGACAGAACTGCACTGGCCCATGCTGTCTGCTAACACCATACAACAACATTCTACTATTGTTGCTGGAGTACCAGTTATTCTTCGTCTTCTACTGTCTCTGTTAATACATATTGATAAAACACATATTGCATTAGGCTAATTTGAAATTGCTCTACCAATTGGATACATACAATTGTGCTTTAAAAATAATTTTGTTTGGAATGGGAAATAAACAAATGCTTTCTCTTGATACTGGGCATCACAAGAAGTTTTTGTCGGGGTTGACTCCAGCTACACACTGCAAAAACAAACTTGCAAATATCTGCTGAAACATCAGAGAAAATGCACCTGATGACTCTTAGGAGAGTCACTTGCCACAGCCCCTGGGCAACAGTAAACTTTACATATATGTCTCAGTCATCCAAGGGAGAAAACCCAAGTTCCTAATGCTTTAAAATGGAGATCCACCAGCTGAGGGGGGCAACAGTAAACTTTACATATATGTCTCAGTCATCCAAGGGAGAAAACCCAAGTTCCTAATGCTTTAAAATGGGGATCCACCAGCTGAGGAAGTCAACCCTGAATATCAGCGCTACAGGACCACTGGGGGATGATGCTGGGCTGACAACCTAATCTGTAAAAATCAAATTTTATGAAATCTGGCCTATTTACTTTGAACTAGCCCACACCTGAAGGAACTGAGATTGGGATCACTGAATGTTCTAACTCTCTATGAAGCTGGAGCTCTAAAGGAAATTACTTGATCAGGGTATGAGTACAGACTAGATATTACAGCTATTCAACAGGAGAGATGGTTAGGTGAAGGAGTGATAGAGAAGAAGAATCACATGATATTTAATGGCTGCCCAAAAAAGAGAAAAAAATGGAGTTCACGCATTTGGTACCAGTTTTATTGTACATAAGAGAAAAGAGATATTATTATGGACCTCCAGAGGAAATCTCACAGCTCGTGCAGACTCAGAATCAGAGAAAAATTCTTCAACTATAGTCTCATATGTTCTCATGTTGCAACATTGGGTCTGGCTAGTACTTATATCGGTGACCATATGGGGACCACTGAGTGCTGTTGGTTTCTAGGACAAGCAAGTCACTGAAGTGGCATCCAACTGAAAGACTTATACCAGGCTGTGGTGCCACTCAACATTTATTTTATGTTCTAACTGAAGAGAAGAGTGATGAAGAGAAGGATGCTTTTTATGATGAGTCATGTTAGTGTCCAAGAGGAGATTGTAGATTACCCTTTAACAGTACTGACAGAAGGGAACTGTATATAATGATGGAAGAGTTAAGGATTCTTAATAATAAATTTAATATCTTAATGAGAGCTTCTATATGAAACAACCAGAATCAAATTAAGACACAGAATATGATATAAAATGCTGCGACCACAAAAAACGGAGTATGGCAGCACAATTCTGTTTATATAACCTTAGAAATGGTTATATGAAATGTGGGCATCAATACAAGGGGGGCTAACTTGCACAAATCATTTCAGGTGCTAGTATGCAGATGGTATTGATATAATTGCAAGAACACCAGTAGCAATGAAAGTAGCCTCCACAAGTCTTGAAAGAGCTGCCAGAAAGATGGGCCTACAGATGAATGAAGGGAAAACTAAGTATGTGCCTGTAACTAAGAAAAATTATCCTAATGAACATAAGTTCAAAAAAACAAGTTCAATAAGTTTGATGTTGTGCACAGTTTCACTTACCGTGGATCAGAAGTAAACTGTAAGAACAATGCCGACTCTGAAATCCAAACACAAATATTGTCCACCAACAAGTGCTAACACCAGCTCAGAAATCCAAAAACAAATATTGTCCACCAACAAGTACTAACACCACCTCAGAAAATATCTAAAATCTTAGTTGCTGTTCATAAAAACTTAAATCATTTTAGTAAGACGGGTGCTAACCTACAGTGCAGAAACATGGACACTAAAGACATGTACTGAGAGTTAATGACAGAATGATTACAGAGATATTCAATATGATGAAACCAGGTGGACTGGACAGATCAAAATGGCAGGGATTGTGAAGCATCCACCAAAGTGCATCAGAATTCAGGGCAATAGATTGCTTGTCATTGCATATGCACAGTCCATGGGAGGTTACACTGTATAGAATAGACATTTTTGTGTGTAAGGGATGGCAGCTATCAAAATGTAGGTGCTGTTGATGGCCAGTGGGCTTGAAAAGGACTGACATGTATATGGAGATATCAGAGAGGTGGAAGTCAATGTCCAGGGAAATGACATGCTGGGGTGAGGAGAATCAGGTAAAACAGATGGTAGAGATGTTGAGACTATAGAGGAATGCAGGGAGTGTGTCTCTAACCCAGGTCCAGATCATGAAGATATCATCAATGAATGTGAACCAGACCAGGGGTTTGAGATTTTGGATGGCTAGAAATTTTCCTATGGATGGCTCTTGCATTGGAGGTTGCCAAGGAGATGACCTAGGCTGTGTCAAGGGTTTGATTGTTTCACAGAAGAAGAAGCTGTGTGTAAGAATGTAGTTTTTCAGCAATGGAAAATCCAGGATTGAATGTAACAATATTATGAAAAGGATAGTTGCAACAGGTGAATGAAGGGAAAACTAAGTATATGCCTGTAACGAAAAAAAAAAAAAATATTCTAATGAGTGTCTGTTAATAGAAACTGGTTCAATAGGTTTGATGTTGTGTGCAGTTTCACTTACCTTGGATCAGAAGTAAACTTTAAGAACAATGCTGACTCTGAAATACAAAAACAAATATTGTCCATCGACAAGTGGCCTCAGCAGCCAGAGACTGCGGCCATGTGTGTGAGAGTTGCATTTGTGTGTGTGTGTGTGTGTGTGTGTGTTTTCTATCTCCAATGAAGGCCTTGTTGGTCAAAAGCTCATTTTCTGACAGTTTTTTCATTGTGCCTGCCTGTGACTCAGCATCTCCACTCTATGGTGAGCAGCAACTACGCTTTTCATAATGCAGTTTTTCAAGTGTATAATTAATGGAGTGGTGTAAAGTCAGTGGGATGTTAGGAGAGGCACTGTTCAACAACAGCAAGGCAATGGGCTTGGTGGATGTTGGTGTATAGGTAGCAGACATCAACAGTGATGAGTGAGGATGGCGACAGATGAGAGACACTGAAGGAAGTAGTTTGTGTCTTTCATAGGATGAGGGAAATAGATTGGAGGTGTTGGTCAACATGGGCTAAGATTCTTTCCATAGGAGCAAAATAATTGGCTATAATGGGATCGTTAGGGCTATGAATTTTGGGAAGCATTTTTTTTTTTTAATTCCGTAATGGTGTTACTCACAGTAGGTTGCAGACTTTCATTGTAATGTTTTGCCTATTTGTATAACCTAACAAAAACTTTTGATGAAAGTAATGTTTTGCCTATTTGTACACACTAACAAAAACATTTGGTGAAAAGAAAGGCCCATATGAAGGTGGGACAATGGTCATAAAATCCCCGTTTATGCAGGTGCTTCCAGATGATATGGCTACTAGTAGTGTCATAATCATCTCACAGTTGAAGATGTCTACAGTATTACTTCTGCATACAAAGAAAACTATTCTGTGTGTGCTTCCAGCAGGTATGGGGCTATCAGTAGTAGAAAGATGTCTCATGGATCTACTATGAAAGTAGATAAGAGTTATTTGGATTTTAAATTTTAGACGAAGCAACAGCTACCCATCCATTTCCCAATTCAACTAATTGGTGTGACACTATAATAGTGCTGAAGAATACACATGTAATAGCATAAAAACTGATCAACAAAATCACTACCATAGTAAATGTCCTGTACAGTAACAACACAAATAAAGTGCAATTTAATTTTTTGTCTCTGTTGGGAACACCCTGAAGGTGTAATATTACTTCAAATGTTATGCAAGAGTGGCCCTGTCAGAACTCCAGTTTTATATAAATGAGACAGAAAATTTTCCTGCAAACAGAATATGCAAACATTATTGAATAATTCAATCCATATTAACTGAATATGAAAATATTTGGTGTTAGCCTCTGTAAGACTGGTCCACAAATTTTCACTTTTTATTTTTTACAGAAATGAAAGTAGACACACATTATAGATTAAGTTACACTAAACACAAATATCAAAGTTAAAATTTTCTTCTGGTTCAGGGATATAATTAAATAAGGTGTTTATGTTTCACAATCACACTTATGGGGTGTTATAAGCACTACATTCTGTGCACTTGCAGTAACAAACCTGATAAGTTTTGTTACATGTGTGCAGATTTTATTTGTGGTTCAAGAAGGTGACCATTAACTAAAGCACTGAAATGTCTCCTTGAAGTTTGGTGTGTCCGCTATTGGAGTGAACCCACAAATCGTGTTTGAGTTGTTATTTTTGTATGGTATCTCCTCTGAGGAAAAGAGTCAGTACAAAGAGGAAAAGGAATATTCAATACTTTGACACCCCTTCTGTCATTTGCCCTGTAGCTCATGGCAAAGGAATATCATTTCCTGTACCCTCACATGTACCACCATGAAGCAGTGATAGCGATGACGCTGAACCAACACATACAGCTGGAAAAGTGCAATCATCTCCCAGTGACAATGACCTTACATTTACACCAATATCACCATCTGGAGAACCACACAAAACAACACTATGTGAACTCAGTGATCTGTCTAGGATTCAGATCTTCCAAAGCATAAAGCTGAACTCTTGATCTGTCTAGGATTCAGATCTTCCAAAGCATAAAGCTGAACTCTTGGCCTCATGCCTGCAGCAGTTTCTTTGTTTGTTTGTTTGTCAATAGCCCATGCGACATTTGCTAAAAAGGCCGATAACTCAGATGGCAAACCCAAGTGGGAACGTAAACAGTTAAGAAATGGGCATTCCATCAGGAAGTGGCAGACAGTTAAAATTTGGGCGCAGCGTGTACAAAGTGGTGGGGGAGCACCACTTATCAAATGACGATGGCTAAAAAGGCAGTGCCCAATGCACAACTTAGTTAAAATGACCTGCTGGCAGGAGTGCCGAGAGGAGGACGTCCAAGCTGCTGGGAGAGGCTTAATGATCCAGAGCTTATTCCCATGGAGAGAGGACCAATGGCGATGTCAAAGGGACACCACCTCCTGACAGATGGCAACACAGAGATCACTGGAGGGAATATAGGAACTAGTGAGCTGAGATACGAGGATTGCAGCCTTGGAATTAGCGACAGCAGCCTCGTTTCCTGGCAGAACGACATGACCCCAGGAACCCACATAAACATCATAGTGGCTCCACCAAGAAAGAGCAAGTGACAGTTCTCCTGGACCTGTTGCACTAAGGGATGGGCAGTGTACAGCACACATAGACTTTGAAGGGCGCTGACAGAGTCTGAGCAGGGGACACAATTGAAAAGTCCGTGTCACCGAATGTACTCCATGGTCTGATACAGGATGAAGCTGTAAATACGGAGCAATGTGTAGGAAGCCGATACTGAAGGACGTGGGCACCAATGACGAAGGCACACGTGACACCACGGTCAGTCTGGGAGCCATCAGTGCACACAAAGGTACAATCGCCAAGTTCCATGTGAAGGTTGTGAAACTGAAGGTGACACAGCGAGGCTGGAGTAGTGTCCTTAGGAAGCGAATGAGGGCTAAAGTTAACACAGGTCACTTTATGAAGCCAAGGTTGTGAAGGGTTCACACTCATCAGGAAAGTTGCAGGTAGTGTGAAGTTAAGCCCCCGGAGCAAGAGCCGAAAGCAGACTCCAGAAGGTAACAGAGAAGAGGGACACGCCCCACACTGGCAATCAAAGGAATCACCAAAGAAGGAGGCATAGGATGGGTGGCGACGCATGGCAGACGAACGGCATACATACCTGCTGAGGAGAAAGTCACGGCGGTAGGACAATGGTATTTCAGCAGCTTCAGCATGCAGACTCTCAAATGGGCTAGTGTAAAAGGCACCATGGCCAAACAGAGGTCGTGATGGTGGATAGTATTGAGACAGCATAAGAGGGACGGACATGCACATGCATAAACAGAGCACCCATAGTCTAGTTTTGAACAGACAAGGGACCAGTACAAACAGAGGAGGGTGGTTCGATTTGTACCCCAGGAAGTACCACTCAGGACACACAGGACATTGAGGGACTGTGTACAGTGGTTTGCCAGGTAAGAAACATGGGAGTATCAAGAGAGTTTCCTATCGAGCATGAGCCCCAGAAATTTCAAAGTTTCAACCAATGGAAGAGCAATAGGTCCAAGATGTGAAGATGGTGGGAGAAACCAATTGTGGCACCAGAAATTCATACAAACAGTTTTGTTAGTGGAAAAATGAAAGCTATTGTCGATACTCCATGAGTAAAGACGATTGAGACATCGCAGAAGATGGCGCTCAATGAGACAGGTCCATGGAGAACTGTAATAGATGGTAAAATCATCAACAAAAACGGAGCTGGAGATGCCTGGCAGAAGACAGGCAATTATAGGGTTAATGGCGATAGAACAGAGGACAACGCTCTGGAAGGAACCCTTAGGCACACCATTTTCCTGGATAAATGTGTCCGGCAAGGCAGAACCCACACATACCTTGAAAACTCGGTCTGTTAAAAATTCCTCAAGGACACGGGGCAGGTGGCCACATAAGGCACATGTGTAGAGAGTATGGAGGATACCAGTCATCCAGCAGGTGTCATAGGCTTTCTCAAAATAAAAAAAAAAAAAACGTGGCCACAGTCTGGGATTTCCACAGAAAACCGTTCATGAAATGGGTGGACAAAGTGACGAGATGGTCAGCTGCTGAACAGCGCTCGAAATCCACAATGTACAGTTAGTAAATGGCGAGGCTTGAGCCACCGTACCAGCAGGGCATGAATCACACATTCCATCACTTTGCGAACACAGCTGGTGAGAGAGGTAGGATGGTAGCTAGAAGGAAGGTGTTTGTCCTTACCAGGCTTAGGTATGGGTACGATGGTGGCTTCACGCCAATGTCTGGGAAATGTGTCCTCTACCTAGGTGCAGTTATAGGTATTAAGTAGGAAGTGCTTGCCCGCAAGAGACAGGTGCTGCAACATCTGAATATGAACAGTGTCTGGCCCTAAAGCGGAGTATCGAGATGAACTGAGAGCATGACCTAGCTCCCTCACAGTAAAGACAGCATTGTAGCACCCATGATTCTGAGAAGAGAAAGGTATTACCTGAGCCGCCTCTTCTTGTTTCTGATGGAGGAAGGCAGTGTGACAGTGGGAAAAGCTTGAAATTTCCATAAAATGGCGGCCCAAGGTGTTGGAGATAGCAAATAGGGTCCACGATAACATCACCTGCTACTGTCAGGCTGGAAATAGGTGAATGGATCTTGGTCCCAGAGAGCCATCGGAGGTTGGCCCACACGATGGAGGAAGGAGTGGAACTGTTAAAAGAATTAGTGAATGAAAGCCAGCTAGCTTTTTTGCTATCCCGAAGAATGTGATGACTCTTTGCATACATCTGTTTATAATGAATACAGTTAGCCAGTTAGTAGGATGACAGTCAAAAACGCGGAGGGCATGTCTCTGCATGCAAATTACGTCTTGGAATGCCTCAGTCCACCAAGACACTGGGGCACGGTGTCGTAAAGAGGAAGTGCGAGGAATGGAACGTTCTGCAGCAGTAAGGATAACGTTTGTGAGATATTCCTCCTGGTCATCACAACTGGGGAAATCTTGTTCTTTGAAGGTCGCCAGGGTGGAGTAAAGCCACCTAACATCCTTAGTAAGCTACCACATGGGTGTGCACACAGTTGGGGTAGGAGTTAGCAAATGGATAGCACATGGGAAATGATTGCTCGAGTAGGTGTCAGAAAGAACAGACCTCTCAAGACAATGGGCAAGCAGGGCAGTACAGAAGGATAGGTCCAAATGAGAATGGGTGTGTGAGAAGTCAAAAGCGAATGTGGGTGCTCCAGTGTTAAGGCAGAAGAGGCCGAGTTGATTAAGAAGATCAGCCAAGAGGGCACCTCTCTGATAGGTTCTGGGAGAACCCCAAAGAGGATGATGTGCATTAAAGTCACCGAGTAGCAGAAATTGGGGAGGTAGCTGCCCAATAAGCTGAAGGAATTCTGCCCTAGTGACACTGAATGACGGAGGGACATAAATGATACAGAGGGAAGAAATCACATGAGGAAGGAAAAGGCGAACTGCAACAGCTTGAAGATGGGTAGTCAGGAAGATACGTTGACTACGAATGCCATCCCATATGAGCAACACAATGACCCCACAGATGGAATGCTGACCTCAGGGAGAAGGTCAAAATGAACCAGGAAGAAATGTGGAAGCTCAAAGTGGTTGTAAGGGTGCAATTTCGTTTCCTGAATGCAAAGTATAAGGGGACGCTGCCATGCTAAGAGCAGCCATATATCCTCTTTGTGGGACAGAAGGCGACAAACTTTCCATTGGAGGAGAGTCACAATGAGGAAAAAATGAAGGGGGTGTCACCTCGGCAGCTGCCGAGTGGCAGCCTGTGACGACTCGCTGCTACAGGGCACAGAAGCAGGAGGATCCTGGTCCGTGAGGTCATTAGAAGCATTGGCTTGCTTGTGCTGTCAATCTGTGGAGATCAACGCAGAATAACAGTTGGTGGTGTGTACTGGCAACACTCGGGTTGGTCGGGCTAAGGTACAATGTGGCAACACCGTCCAAGAGGATCTTCGAGTCAGAGGAGGAGAAGACCATTTGCCTTTCTTGGACATCTTTCAGCCTTTCTGTTTAGTACAGGATGACTCAGGTATTGTTAGGCTGGAGGGACTAGAAAGTCTTCATGGGAGTACCCCTTCTATCCTTTCTGGCCTACCAGTCATGTAGCCGGTGGCTTTGCTCCTCAAGGCGAGAGTTTGATGGCTTGTTGTACAGCTGAATGGGGGTATGGCAATGCTACCTCGACACTGGTTGATTTCACAACCTCAGAGCCAAATCTGAGGTTGCATGTCTGCGTGGCCATGTCCTTCATGGGGTGAGAGATAACATGAACTATAAGTGCCAGATGGGAGAATGCAGGGTTTGCGATTACCCAATAACTTGCGAATGACTGGGTGAGGCACTTTTTCCTTTACTCAGATCTCCTGGACAGCCCTCTCATCAAGATACGTGGGACAATCCCGAGAGGAGGCCATTGCAGTTGACACAGTGGTGAGAAGGAGGTGGACAATCACCCTCATGTGCATCCCTACCACAGGTTACACATTTGGCCGAGTATCGACACGCCATTCTAGTGTGGTTGAAACAATGACACTGGTAGCAGTGCATCAGGTTCGAAATGTATGGCCGAACTGTGATAACTTCATAGCCTGCTTCGATCTTGAACGGTAGCACCAGCCTGTCAAAGGTGAGAAAAAGAGTGCGGGTGGGCACCCAGGAGGAATCTACCTATTTCATCACCCGATGGACGGCAATGACACCCTGATCAGAGATGTAAGATTGCATTTCGGGTTCCGTCAGACCGTCAAGCAGCTTAGTGTAAATAACACCATGGGAAGAATTCAGAGTCCTACGGATCTCGACACGAACAGGATAGCCGTGAAGAAGCGAGGGGGTCATTCCATTGGAAAACATCAGATGGGGGTTGCACCATCGTTACAGATTTTAATGAAATTTGGTACAGTTAATACCTGCACTAAATTAAGTTGACTCAGGTATTGAAATGTGAAACCCCCAGGGGGCTGAGCTAGGCCTTCACAAAGCAACAGTTTTAGTCTTTTTTTTCTTTTTTCAAAGAAACATGCTACTATGTGTGATGTCCTAGCTCCTGTACTAAATCAGATACAGTCAAAAGATTGTCTCACTTGAAAGGTAACACCTCTCCCTTGTAAGAGAAAGCAATAATGTGTTGCAATGGTTCATGGTTCCGAAGTAATACGTAGACAAACAGCTACACAAGTTATCACATTTTTGCAAGTTTCCAATATTTTTTATCTCATGTGTGAGTGATAGTACTAAACAATGTTTGGTGATAAGACTGAATTCATTAAACAAATTTGGTTGCATTACTTGCATGCACACAATGACTTTTTGGATTTTGAAAATTCCGAAATTGTCGAAAATCACTATTTGGGACCTCCCCACATGCAATGTGTGCAAGGTCACAGCGTGCTGCAAATTGCTTCATTATGTGGCTTATATCTAAGTCTAACTACCCCCAAAATATCTTTGTGTTACTCCCATTTATTGTAAGTCATTTAACAATGTGCTAATACCCCACATATTATACCAGGGATTCCATGAATGAAAGAGCCTATGAGTCAAAGTTAAAAATGTGGAAGCCACGACTGTGAATAGTTTCAATGAAATGCTAAGGCACTGAAATTCCATGTAGAGAATAGAAACATTATGCAACTTTTCCCTTTCGTTTATCATCATCATCTTAGAGAAGTTACACTTGTGGGTGGTAGTGGTAAACAGTAGGTTGTCAAGCTGGCAATGATTTCACACCATTATTAACAAACAGTTCATTGTTCCAATGATCGCCCATCATTATTGACAAACAGTTCATTATTAAGTTTGTCTTCAGTAGCATAACTAGAAAAGCTGGAAACTAGTAGGCATTGCCAAATTCTTTGCATTAATTTCTTTTTTACAATGAAAGCTCTCCCATCTGTCACAAATACTGTGATGGATAAACACTGTGGTGAATGGTACATACTACTTGTGATGGATGGGCAATTTATAGGGGATAATTAAGTTAAAACCTATCCCCCAAAGCATCAAACCATGGCACTGCTACCTTTCAGGGATGTTTTCTGAAGTACCCAAAGTGCATTACGTTAAATTTAACATTACATTTTTAATTTTTCACTCTTTTTTTAAATAGTTTAACCCAGAACTATTAGTCAAAACTGCAGACAAAAATAATGGCGAATTACTGAAATTCCCCATTAATCTTGGCTATCAAATAATATTTGTTTGAATTCCAGCTAAAGAAATCAAGGATTTAAATTAAACATTTTATTTTGATTTCCCTAACTCCAAATGTCCCATCAATCATTTGTGAAAAGCCTGATACATGTAACAATTTATTGTTTTTATGTACAGACAGCAACCTAACACACCACCTGTAATACAGTTCTGCCAGCCCAGGAATCCTAATTGGTCCACCACCACCATCCAATCACAGCTGTGCTGTCATTGTGCAGTATGAATGTTCAATAGATACAAGTGACAGTTTTCGGCCTGCTGAAGAATTTGTAGTTGCAGTGAATAAGGCCTGCACTGCTCTCAGTGTGTCACCACTTAAGAAACGACATCTGAGTAGTAGTAGTAGTAGTAGTAGTAGTAGTAGTGAAAAAGTCTCACACTGCAAAACAAAGCACAAGAAAATCTACTCTGCTGTTCATAAGCACTTGGAAAAGTGTCTCGAAGTTACAATACCTAATGATGAGGATCACATCCCTTCAACTTCCACTCAGACAGACTTCACTGATCTTATTGAACAGCTAAAAGAAATATGTAGCAAGGCTACGTATGAAATAAAAATCAAGATTATCAGTCTCCTTGCTTCGAACTGGGCAATTGCGTATTGTGCTAGGGAATTTGGGGTGTCAGAATATGTGTTTCGGAAGGCCAGGGTACTGAAGGAAAAACAAGGAATCTTGCCTGACATGACGCATTGAGGATGTAAGTCACATGCTGTCTGAACATTTTCTAAAGATGATGAGTACACTTGTTGGTGTCCAGGGATGAAAGACTTTGTATCTGTACGATCGGAATGGGATGTTAAAGAACACAAGCAGAAATGCCTTGTTTTACTGAATTTGAAGGAGCTGTATGCGGCCTTCAAAGAGAAGTTTCCCACTTACAAAATTGGTTTCTTGAAATTTGCCCAGTTGCATCCCAAATGGCGTGTACTCATGGGTGCTCATGGAACCCATGCTGTGTGTGTTTCTATTCATCACCAGAACATGAAACTTATGTTAGACATCACCAAGCTTAGTTAGACAACTATAAACTTACTTGAGAAGACTGTCTGCTCTACAGAATGCGAGGACTGTATGTTATATTTGTGTGATAGATACCCTGGAGTGAAATGTATTTCAGCTCTTCTTGCAGAATCAGAAGCACTTGTTTGGTTGAAGATGTCCAGTATATGCAGTGGATCACAACAGATTGGTGTACATTGATATCAGTGGTGAAAACAGTCGATAATTTCATACACAATTTTTGCAACAAACTGGAATCGCTGAAAAGTCATCATTTTATAACAAAACAGCAATCACATTATCTATCTTCACTTGAAACAAACACTCGGCCCAACAGTGTGTATCGTGAATGCAAATTTTTCTGAGAATTACTCGTTTATTGTACAAGATGCTGCACAAGAATTTCACTGGCAACAATCCCACGCCACAGTGCATCCTTTTGTAGTTTATCTACCGAATTCAGGGTCAGCATCATCAACTGTAAACACAATGTGCATAATAAGTGACTATCTCATTCACTCAACAGCTACAGTACATTATTATCAGGAAACCATTATTCCCCATATAAAAGATGCACTGCCACACTTAGGAAAAATTCACTACTTTTAAGATTAAGCATCATCTCAATATAAAAACTGGAAAAATTTTAAAAAATCTGACACTGCATTCTGAGGACTTCGGAATTGATGCCGAGTGCCGTTTCTTTGCCACTAACCGTGGGAAGACTGCCTGTGATGGAGTTGGGGGGACAGTCAAAAGACTGGCTGCGAGGAGGAGTCTTCAAGAACTTCATCACCCAATCCTCACTGCACAAGTACTTTTCGAATTTGCATTACAAGAGATAAAGTTTATTCAGTTCTTCTATGTGTCCTCAGAAAACATTGAAAATAACAGTGCAATGCTAGTGAATTAAAGATTTGATCAGTGCAGGACAACTCCAAACACAAGACAGTACCACCACTTTATAGCTGCCGGAAAGGATGTTGTTAAGATGCATCGAACTTCATGCTCCGTGAGATACGATATGGGTTATCTCACACACAAGGGAGGGTCACAACAGTCTCCAGTACAATACCGAGCAGTATCATTGCAGAATATCAGGCTGTCTTCTGACATAATTTGTGTCTGCAATTCTAAGTGGTACCTTGCCTTTGTTACGGACTGTACTGAAGAGAACCGAGACGTTTCGGTGAAGTATCTGCATCCACCTGGAACAGCTAAAGCTTACTTCTTAACCAATAAAGTCAGCTGGGTGAAACTCGGGGACATTCTAAAACCAAATATTGTGTCAAACACCATAACAGGCAGACACTATGCACTGGACAGGGCAACTGAAATTGAAATAATCCAGTCGTTTAACGACTTTCAGCAGTCCAAGTGAGGAAAGGCACCGATCTTCAATGCATGTGCTTCCTATGTAACTTTTCATTTAGATAATGATTGATGCATTCAGAGTGTGAAACATATTATTTCTTCTAATTCAGGTTGAATATGTTACAGAATAATGGGTCTCTCGTGTCAAATTCTGTAATATTTTCCTTCATGACACATACACACTGGTAAAGAGTACAATAAAAAAGTTATGCATTGGAGTAAGACAAAGATATTTTGGGGGTAATTAGACTTCGATACAAGCTACATAATGAAGCAATTTGCAGCACACAGTGACCTTGCACACACTGCATTTGGGGAGGTTCCAAATAGTGATTTTTGGCAAAGTAAGAATTTTCAAAATCCAAAAAGCCATTGTGTGCACGCAAGTAACGCAACCAAATTTGTTTAATGAATTCAGCCTTAGCACCTTGTTTAGTACTATCACTCACACATGAGATAAAAAATATTGGAAACTTGCAAAAATGTGATAACTTGTGTAGCTATTCGTCTACGTACTACTTCAGAACCGTGGACCACTGCAATATATTATCGATCTCTTCTACAAGGGAAAGGTGTTTCCTTCCAAATGAGACCAACCTTTTGGCTGTATTTGATTTAGTACAGGAGCTAGGATGTCACACATGGTAGCATGTTTTTTGAAAAAAATTACCGTAATTGTAGCTTTGGGAGGGCCGAGCTCAGCCCTCTGGGGTTTCACATTTCAATACCTGAGATATCAACTTAATTTATTGCAGGTATTAACTGTACCAAATTTCATTGAACTCTATAACCATGACGCAACCCACTTTGGCTCAACTCTGACGAGTTTCAATGAAATGACCCGAGACGGCAAGCAGTTGTGCTTGAGAATCAGAAGTAGTCTCCAAAAGCAAAGTGCCATTCCGTAAACGAGAGCACGATTTCACAGGGCCGGCAATGGCGTCAATACCTTTCTCAATAATAAACGCATTTACAATTGCGAAGGAGTGACCGCCTTCAGCACGTGAAACCACGAGGAACCGTGGTACTGCTGGAAGGGCCTTTGAATCATTAGCCACATTCCGTTTATGTTTTGTAGACATTGATTGTGAAGATGATTGGCTCACTGCAAGAAATTCCCTGACGATTGCCAGCATCTCCGATGGCACACTCCTTCCAACTGGAGGCCCTTTTACAAGGGGGACACCCACCTAATGTTGTTGTTCATCACCTCAGGTCACACCTCCCAAACACCTGACAGAGGGATTAATCAGCAATTTCGGAAGATAGCAGCTCAGGAAATCACCTCTCCCTGGGCCTGGCCTGTAGCAGGGGGTCGGTGCAAACCCTACCTGTCGATCCGAGGCTGGGAATTACGCGTTACCCAGTCACCTGTTATGCGTCAGACACATGGGCCAGCCATCAGGAGCACACAGGGAGGAAGAAGAAAAAGAGGAACCTCAAATGCCAAAGCGGAGGAATGAGAGGAGAAGGGAAACAAAGAAAGGAAATGGAAACGAAAAGCAGTGGTGGACTGTTCTTATGTCAGCCACAGACAATGCGGAACATTCCCAGTAACACCCCAGACATGTTCCCCAAGGGATGGGAAAAAGAATAGCAAGAGGATAGGGAAAGGAGGAAGGGAAAAGATGCTGCAAAGGCTGGGGCCCGTGGTAGCCAAGCACGCACCCACCAAAGAGTAGTGAGACCTCTGTGGGAATGCCTGCAGCAGTGGAATCTCCTCACTGACACAGTATGCGTGTTTGTGTTTTAGGGGCATCAGAAAAAACTTAAGTGGCATTACATTCTGCAACGACATTAATGGTTTGCTGGAAGACCTGAACATCACATAAAATCCACACAGGTAGATGGAACAAAAACAAGCCTAGCGGCAGTACTGTTACACAATAGTAATGAAAAGTCATCCACCCCTATCGCATGCACGGCATAGCTAAAGAAAGTTATACCATGCTGAAATCTGTTGTTAATTACAACAAGCAGGAATGGCTGTTATGAAAAGATTTCAAAGTCATTGCAATGCTTTTGGGTTTGCAAGGGGGTTACACCAAGTATAACTGCTATTGTGTGTGTGTGTAGGTGTGTGTGTGTGTGTGTGTGTGTGTGTGTGTGTGTGAGACAGTCACACAAGAGAAAAGCACTACACACAGAGGGAATGGTCTCCACGAACAGCTCTGATGTTCACGGCAAAAAATATTGCTAACGAACCTCTAGTGATTCTGAAAACAATTGTTCTCCCACCATTACACATTAAGTTCGGACTCATGACAATACTTGTTACGGCTATGCACAGGAATGAAGCAACATTTTAATATTTGTGCAAGAAGTTTCCATGACTCAGCACAGAGAAGATCATAGAAGGGATATTCATTGGTCCACAGATACACCAACTGTTGGGGGGGGGGGGGGGGGGGGACACTTTGAGTCCACTCTAACCCCTATCATCTGCATGCATGGCATTGTTTTTGTAACACGACAACATTGTTCTTGGGAAATAGGAGAGCCGAAAATCACAGGGGCCTTGTAATGAACTCATTCATGCTCATACAGTCATTGGCTGCAACATGGCGCTGAAGATGCATTTTCTTTCCTTGCACCTTGAAGTGTTTCCAGAAAACTGCAGTACATTCATTGATGAGCACAGCGAGCAGCTCCACCAGGAGATTTTTCTCACTGAACAGCAGTACATAGGGCAGCGGACTTCTGCTATGTTGGCTGATGCTACAGAGAGAGGCTCCAGACACCACCCACAAGAGGAAGTTAAGGAAACAGTGCAGATATAATAGGCAAGTTCAATTAATGTGTATATGCTATTGATTATGGCAGTAATGTATGTGAAATGGAAAGTCCCAACTTCCTTGTAATCCTAAGCTACACTATATGATCAAAAATATCCGAACACATGGCTGAAAATGACTTACAAGTTTGTGGTGCCCTCCATTGGTAATGTCGGAATTCAATACGGTGTTGCCCCACCTTTAGCCTTGATGACAACTTCCACTCTTGCAGGCATATGTCCAATCAGGTGCTGCAAGGTTTCTTGGGGGATGGCAGCCCATTCTTCATGGAGTGCTGCACTGAGGAGAGGTATTGATGTTGGTCAGTAAGGCCTGGCATGAAGTCGGCATTCCAAAACATCCCAAAGGTGTCCTATAAGATTCAGATCAGGACTGTGTGCAGGCCAGTCCATAACACAGTTGTTATTGTCATGTAACCACTCTGCCACAGGCCATGCATTATGAACAGGTGCTCAATCATATTGAAAGATGCAATCACCATCTTCAACAGTGGGAAGCAAGAAGGTGCTTTAAACATCAATGTAGGCCTGTGCTGTGATAGTACCATGCAAAACAAAAAGGGGTGCAAGCCACCTCCATGACAAACACAACCACACCATAACACCACTGCCTCCAAATTTTACTGTTGGCACTAAAAATGCTGGCAGATGATGTTCACAGGGCATTCGCAATACCCACCCTCTGCCATCAGATCGCCACATTGTGTACCATGATACGTCACTCCACACAACATTTTTCCACAGTTCAATCGTCCACTGTTTATGCTCCTTACACCAAGCAAGGTGTCATTTGGCATTTACCAGCGTGATGTGTGGCTTATGAGCAGCCGCTTGACCATGAAATCCAAGTTTTATCATATCCCGCCTAACTGTCATAGTACTTGCAGTGAATCCTGATGCAGTTTGGAATTCCTGTGAGATGGTCTGAATAGATTTCTGCCTATTACACATTACGACCCTCTTCAACTGTCGGCAGTCTCTGACAATCAACAGACAAGGTTGGCCTGTGCTGTACGTGTCCCTTCACATTTCCACTTCACTATCACATTGGAAACAGTGGACCTAGGGATGTTTAGGAGTGTGGAAATCTCACGTACAGACATACGACAGAAGTGACATCCAATCACCTGACCACGTTTGAAGTCCGTGAGCTCCGCGGAGCGGTCCATTATGCTCTCTCACAATGTCTAATGACTACTGAGGTTGCTGATATGGAGTACCTGGCAATAGGTGGCAGCACAATGCATCTAATATGAAAAACATATGTTTCTGGGGGTGTCCGGAACTTTTGATCACATAGTGTAAGAGACAATTTTAATCATGATATTCATGCCCAGCGCATTGGGATCTATAAAGACCATCTGCTTTGGTTTCTGCAAAAAATCCACTGTTGACCAGTGTAATTCCATAGAAAGTACTGAAACTTTCTGTGTAGTCAACTGTTAGTTGGACTCCAGTTTTGTCGTCTCATGTGCCAGCTAGTGTGAGAAGAAATACAACAGTTTATAGCAGCTCGAATTGTCAGACTAACTAAGAGACTGTATGTATTGAGGGAATAGAAATTTTTGAATATGATGTTTATTGATCTTTTGACACCAATCGCCACCACTAGCCAGGAAGACTGTACCTGGCCAGCTGCGACTTATGTTACAGCTGCAAAATGACAAACCAGCATCCAGTCAATGCAGATACAACCATCTCCTCCATCAAGTATAGCACCCTGCAAAAGAATGGACATTTGGAAGACAGAGGACAACATAGTGCTTAAACTGTGGATGCTCTGGACCTGTACACTAATGTAGAGAGAGAAGATGAGTGACAAGACATCAACCATCACAACAGTCCCATTCATGTCAGTCAAGTGTAGACAATGATAGCTGACATGTGGTATGAAGCCCCTCACTGTAACCTGGATGAGGTCACTCCATAACAAGACCATATTCCATGAAATGAAAGCGATTGTGCTGAAGGTTGCAAACTGGAGATCTGTCCAGCCGACAGGAACATGTATTGCAAGAATAACTATCAATGACTGAACACAGCCCTCTGAATTTGTTGCTTTAGCAGAATGCAGTCATAATGTTATTCTCAGATGGCACTTCTTACAGGCATTACAAACAGTCACAGACTATGGAAGATCAGAGCTGCAGATTTACAAAGCTATCCCAACATGTACATATAATAAAGATTGCTCTGGACGGTAGAGGACGGAGAGGAAAGTCCACTGGACCTGACGGGATACCAATTCGATTCTACACAGAGTACGCGGAAGAACTTGCCGATCTTCTAACAGCCGTGTACCGCAAGTCTCTAGAGGAACGGAAGGTTCCAAATGATTGGAAAAGAGCACAGGTAGTCCCAGTCTTCAAGAAGGGTCGTCGAGCAGATGCGCAAAACTATAGACCTATATCTCTGACGTCGATCTGTTGTAGAATTTTAGAACATGTTTTTTGCTCGAGTATCATGTCGTTTTTGGAAACTCAGAATCTACTATGTAGGAATCAACATGGATTCCGGAAACAGCGATCGTGTGGGACCCAACTCGCTCTATTTGTTCATGAGACCCAGAAAATATTAGATACAGGCTCCCAGGTAGATGCTATTTTTCTTGACTTCCGGAAGGCGTTCGATACAGTTCCGCACTGTCGCCTGATAAACAAAGTAAGAGCCTACGGAATATCAGACCAGCTGTGTGGCTGGATTGAAGAGTTTTTAGCAAACAGAACACAGCATGTTGTTATCAACGGAGAGACGTCTACAGACGTTAAAGTAACCTCTGGCGTGCCACAGGGGAGTGTTATGGGACCATTGCTTTTCACAATATTTATAAATGACCTAGTAGATAGTGTCGGAAGTTCCATGCGGCTTTTCGCGGATGATGCTGTAGTATACAGAGAAGTTGCAGCATTAGAAAATTGTAGCGAAATGCAGGAAGATCTGCAGCGGATAGGCACTTGGTGCAGGGAGTGGCAACTGACCCTTAACATAGACAAATGTAATGTATTGAGAATACATAGAAAGAAGGATCCTTTATTGTATGATTATATGATAGCGGAACAAACACTGGTAGCAGTTACTTCTGTAAAATATCTGGGAGTATGCGTGCGGAACGATTTGAAGTGGAATGATCATATAAAATTAATTGTTAGTAAGGCGGGTACCAGGTTGAGATTCATTGGGAGAGTCCTTAGAAAATGTAGTCCATCAACAAAGGAGGTGGCTTACAAAACACTCGTTCGACCTATACTTGAGTATTGCTCATCAGTGTGGGATCCGCACCAGATCGGGTTGACGGAGGAGATAGAGAAGATCCAAAGAAGAGCGGCGCATTTCGTCACAGAGTTATTTGGTAACTGTGATAGCGTTACGGAGATGTTTAACAAACTCAAGTGGCAGACTCTGCAAGAGAGGCGCTCTGCATCGCGGTGTAGCTTGCTCGCCAGGTTTCGAGAGGGTGCGTTTCTGGATGAGGTATCGAATATATTGCTTCCACCTACTTATACCTCCCGAGGAGATCACGAATGTAAAATGAGAGAGATTAGAGCGCGCACGGAGGCTTTCAGACAGTCGTTCTTCCCGCGAACCATACGCGACTGGAACAGGAAAGGGAGGTAATGACAGTGGCACGTAAAGTGCCCTCTGCCACACACCGTCGGGTGGCTTGCAGAGTATAAATGTAGATGTAGATGTAGATGTAGTATTGTGCTAGGGATGCGGTTATCTCGCCAACGTCAACAAGACTAGTTCCAGTCATCGAACTAGATGATCAGTTAAACTGCAAAGCTTTTGTAATAATAGTAAAGCTTTTGTCAATTGTCATGCTCTGTAACCACTATAGACCAAGTGGCCCACGGTAATACACTGTATCAACACTGGGACCATCCACCAATTAGCCAATGCTCATATAAGATGTCATTAGCTGAAAAACACATAATTTAGGAGAAGTGGAGAAGACACTGCAGGATGACATCACTTAGCCTACAGAGTGTCCTCAATCCTCTCCTGTGATCCTCGTGACTAAGGAGGACAGTACACAGCATTTCTGTGTCAGTTATTGATACCTGACCAAAATCTCTCTCTATGATATCTACCCATAGCCTCACATCGATGACACCCACGACTGCTTTAAGTTTTCTCTCAACTATGAACATTCAGACATGCTACTGGTAAATTGAGGATGATCAAGAAAAAATTGTCTGCATAACTCTTGATGGCCTCTTTGAGTTCAGAGTTATGCCATTTGGATTGTGCAATGCACCAGCCACCTTCACACTTATGATGGACAACCTGCTTCAATACCTTAAATGGATGATGTAATTTTGCTACCTGGATGACACTGTTGTTTTCTAAAGACATCTGAAAAACATCCAAGCCACCTGACAGCCGTGTTGAAGTGTTTTCCAACTGCAGGCTTCAGCCCGAATCCAAAAAAGTGCCTTTTCGTTGCCCTACAAATAAATATCTCGGGGCACCTAGTTAATGGGAATGGAGTGCAACATGATCCATAGAAAATAAGAGTGGTCACAGATTTTCCAGCTTCTCGGCACATTTGAGATGTGAGAACTTTTCTCGGAAGGTGCTCACACTATTAATGATTCGTACAGGACTTTTGTACCAAGGCTCATCCCAATCTGTCCTTGTTGTTAGGATCCACTAACATCATTTCCAGTTCTATCATTCTATGATGGGAATGCCAAGCCAGAACTTCACACTGATGGTAACAGTTAGGAGATAGGATACCAACTGACTTTCAAGGGATCCTTTGGCAGAACACAGCAGTGTGGATGAAATCTCCATTATTGTTGCATTTAATAATATTGCTGATGATTGAGAGAAGATTCAGTATTGTTGAAAATCATAGAAGTCTTGAAGGAGGAGAAACCAACCAATGGAGGACTCCCATTAATAAATGGAAGACTGTATAAGAGGAATAATGAGCCGTTGGGGCAGAAACGGTTGCTCATCATCCCAGTGCATCTAAGGCCAGCTACCCTGAAGTTTCTCTCTGACATTCAAACATCTGTTCATTTGGGATTTGTAAATACTGTAGTTATAATCAGATGCAGATATCAGCAGCCAGGTCTCTATCGAACTGTTCGACACTCTGTGAGCCACTGTAAGGAATGCCCATTACAGAAGCGTGTACTGCAGTTACCTCTGGGGCCTCTAGTACCAAATCCACCTGCAGCAGCTCAATTCCAATCAATTCCACTTTTGGGAAGGTTCCTAATGTTGCCAAATGGGAAATAATCTGAACTAATTACCTCATTCGCACACTGTCACCAAAGCTGTGCCAATTGAAAAAGTTCTAGAAATTGTGTGATTCCTTGTAGAAGACCTCTTTTAAAAGGAGAGAGCACCCTGAGAGATTATCTCCAATTGCGGAAAAGTTCTCCAGTTGAGACTAGTATCAGAGGTAATTTCATGTTGCAATATCACCCACAATACTACAAATGCCCACCACACACAGACAAATGGCCTCAGAGGATGCTTCAACAAAATGATGGTAGACTTGCTTTCTATTTACACTGATGTCAAATAGAGCGATTGAGATACAATGTGAGATTCACATATAACACAGTTAAGCCAGACACTACATGCTTCATACTGCTCTTTCTGTTCCACAGTCGTGAGGTCAAAATGACAATGGATACACCGTTCCCCTTACAACCAGATGACATTCAGGATGCTTACATGAAACATCTCATCACTAGGACTGAAGAAGCAACGCAGTTGACTTGCTTATGGACCCTGGACACCCAGGAGAAGGATCAAGAGCCCTATAATACCGAACAGTGAGATACAGCCTGGGAAACATGGTACGGATTTTCATGCCTGTGCAGAAAGTGGGACTATCAGAAAAGCTACTAAAGTGCTGTCTCATATCCTTTGCCACTTGTCAGATCTCACAAAGTCACGGATTGGACACAAGCACAGAGATGTCATCCATGGCCTCAATAGGAAGCCCTACAACATTCCACATACAAAGATTAATGATGAAGCTTCTCATTCACAGAAACTGAAGACCTGTTCACCAATCATGAAGCTTTGACATGAGGGGCTACCTTTGATGCTCATAACAGTGAAGAAGATGCAACAACACAACTGTAACATCAGACTCCTCCAGCGATAAAATACAGACGGCAGTTGACAAACTCTAGATGCAGGGTGCTTTAGTCGGCTCCAGTGAGAACTTCTGAAACAGCAGGTCATTGTTTCTCCAGCAGAGGCAGCAATGCCACAAGCAATGCTGTATGCAATACGGTGCATGGTTAGCATTACTGGTGGCATTTTGTGGCTCACCAGTTGTTATTTAGTATTTACCATGAATGGAAGGTTTTCGGAACTTCTTGTTTGTACAATCTGGAATTTTCAATGTTTGTATAAATTGCAGGACTCTCTATCCAGTTGAGTTCTGTTCTGACTGTATATTGGTGTTCGTAATAAATGTATTTCCAATGTTAAGAGCTGCACTTCATGGATGGCCCAGTTTTTGAATTTGGAATTGATTGTGGTTACAATGAGACAATACTGATTTCAGTCCAGCCACTGAAAACATACTAAATAAACTTCTAACTGCTTTCTGTGATTACTGTCTCATGGATATCAACCCAGCTGGATCATCCGACTATTAGAACTCATGGCAGAATAATGTGAAACTCCATTATAGTATAGGTCAGCTGCATTAGTCACTTCAAGTGGAAGATGTGCTTTGTACTGTGTCACAATTCTTGCTGTTTTAGTGAAATATACTGACACTACAGCATTCATCTTTGGCACTCTAGTGTAGGAGGTGCCAGAAAACCCTCTAAGTAAAAATTCCATATATTTTGCACGTTTATTTACACACATAAGCTGATTAATGGTATTTCATACGTTTACTAGTGAGGACACATGTATTACATAAATTCACTTCACTTCAAAACTCTAAATCCTAACATTTTACATAAAGTTTAAATGAGCTCTTCATGTTGATTGCATCAAAACTTGAATGTATGCCATGACACATCGCATATTTCTGAATGATAAGTACCACAAAAAATTAATTCCATTTTAAATTGCCAGCTGTATTCTACATTTGTGCTTTATACAATTGTGGTGGCAGTACCGTCATCCAATCATTCCCCCTAATACCAGTTTACATCTACCTGAATAAAGACATATTTTTATAAGATTTTGGAAGTTTAAATGTGTCATGCATAACTTACTTTATAGTAAATCCATGTTTAAAAGCTACAGTTGAGCAATCTACGAATTTTAGCAACAATGTCTGGATCAAAAAGTTATTTCTCCCTCTATCAAATTGCAGGTATTTTTGTAATTAATGCAAAATTCCCACCTTCCTTCCACCTGTTGACAAGTTTCTTCAAAGGAAGTGTTTGCAAGTGTGATTGTAATGTAAATATAGTTCTTACAAAGTTGACTTCTGCAGCATAACAGTGAGTGCTCCACATATTATAACTGTCATACTGTGTTTCATTTAATTTCCTCTTTCAACAGCAGTGTACCCTTTCTGCTTTTGTGCCACATTAGCACTGTTTCAGAGTTTGTTAGCGAACATAATAGTGACATAGCAAAAGATTGAGACTCAAAGTTTGAAGTAATTCAGGGACTTGGTTCATTTTATCCCAGATTTTTCTCTTGTTACAGCAGATATCACTTTTCTCAGTGTTACTTCAGTTCTGAAAGGGAATTTATATTCTCTGTAGCATAACAGGCTGAGATATTAAAAGGAAAAAAAAAACCTTCAGTCACAATACAGGTCTCCTGTGAATACTGCTCTCAGGAACAGGATGGTAGACTTGCTTTCCATTTATACTGATGTCAAACAGTGCGATTGAGATACAATACTGCCTGTTGTGAGATTCACATATAACACAGTTAAGCCAGACACTACATGCTTCATACTGTTCTTTCTGTTCCACAGTCGTGAGGTCAAAATGACAATGGATACACCGTTCCCCTTACAACCAGATGACATTCAGGATGCCTACATGAAATATCTCATCACTAGGACTGAAGAAGCAACACAGTTGACTTGCTTATGGACCCTGGGCACCCAGGAGAAGGATCAAGAGCCCTATAATAACAAACAGCGAGATACAGCCTGGGAAACATGGTATGGATTTTCATGCCTGTGCAGAAAGTGGGACTATCAGAAAAGCTACTAAAGTGCTACTTTGGGCTGTGTCATATCCTTTGCCACTTGTCAGATCTGCTGTCATGCAATTGGAATCTGTTATGAATAGATGCACTGGGAGGTCTACCGAGATACTTGTATCAGACATACCAAAGGTACCTCAAGCACTATCCTCTCCAGCACATCCTGCCTCCTCTACAGGAAGTACAGAATATATCACTACTCATCTGCCTGACAGGAAGTGGTATGTTAACAGCATGTCTAAGGGCTCCATACAGGGGAGGCAGGGACAAGGCAGAACTTAGGGTATTATACACATCCTCTTAACCAACAAGTTTGAGGTACTATCTTCCATTGAAACTGAAATAGTTACTGAGACACACTTCACCTGTTGGAAAATCTGCTGTGTCCTCATGTCAGGGGCTATGCAAGCAGGAAGAAGGGCAAGAGTCTGTTAATCATTGGTAGTTTAAATGTACGGCATAGAATGGTACTCCTTTAGGGAAATAGTAGCAAGGGGTGGGAAGGACTGCCTCATTCTCTCTCTCTCTCTCTCTCTCTCTCTCTCTCTCTCTCTCTCTGTGTGTGTGTGTGTGTGTGTGTGTGTGTGTGTGTGTGTGTACACCTCATGCAACATGCTGGAGAGGCTGTTCCTGCAGCCACTGTGGGATGCAGCCATTCTGAGGCTCTTCTTGGTATGTTCCAGTGACTGAAAAAGAAGTTTGAGAAGACCAATCTTACTCACGGAATTTCAGAAAAGCTCAAAATCTGCAGCATTTTGCCAGGAACTGATAATGATCCTATGGTTCCAAGTCAAGTGAAAGACTTGAAGTAGAGACTTTAAAGATTGTGAGACAAGCTTGGCTGCAGCTTCCTAGATTTGTGACTCAGGCTTCAGAAATGTTGTACCCTCCAGGTAACTCACTGCATGAGAAGAGCACACACATTTTTAAGTACTATACGGAAACTATGGAAAACTTAAACCTGGATGGTCACATGGGGACTTCACGAGGGTCCTCCCAAAAGCAAAGTCAGTGTGCTCAACACTGTACCTCTTCAGTTAATGTCTCAATTTAGAACTGATCATATTCTCCCCTCCCTACTCTGCCCCCCCCCCCCCCCACACACACACACAAAAAAAAAAACTGCCAGATGCAGCTTTACATGTGCACCAGCATATACAGGTGAGGGTGCCAGAATTAGATGTCTTTGTTTGTGTCAACACACTAGTCCTTATAGCTGGTTTAATGACTGCACACGCAAATCAAATGGTTTACTAAATATAAGTGGTTGTATTGCCTTAAAGATTTTCCCCCCCTTCCACATACGGAACACATTTTGTTACTTTAATTTCTTGCATTGTCTACTCTTTAGTGAATTTAGGACATTCTCAGCTCCATTCTGGAGATTTACCAAAGTTGTTAATGCATCATGGCGGAGATGAGAATGACATCTCTGGTTCATGGACAACTTTACATCACAAGTAGCAAATGTTACAGCAATCAGTTGCAAATGACGTTTATGGCATATCTAGATTTCGGTAACGGTGTGGCCTTCCTCAGTACAGTAAAAATAAGTTAAAACATTAAAACCGCTTGTATCGGCACTCTGTCCCAACTGAAATATTCATGTGACTTCGTGGGCTTTCCCGGCATGATAAGTCTTGAGAGTCTCTTCGAGTTTGCTGCCAGATCCTAAAACCAACTCGATTCAATATTTCAGCGATCCAGCTCTTCGCTATCTTCAAAAAGGATGCTACTTCTGCTGCATCAGTTCACAGTGGGACTCAGTAGTAGAAGCAGTGTTCTCCTAAAGATGGCTAACAGTTGGATCGTCAAAATATTGAATCACTAGCAGCAAACCTGAAGAGACTTTCTGGAATATTCTTGCCTCAGCTTTTGATGTGATTAGTGCAGTTGAGACTACATGCATATAAAAGTGGTTTTAATGTTTTAACTTAAACTTACTGCATTGAAGTTGGACACAAAGTGACTGAAATCTAGGTATGCAATATACATCATTTGTGACTGACCACTTTACCCTTTACACTTGAAATGAATACAGTCCCTGTACACAACTGTTTCCCTATGGAATCAAACCCGATAAAACTTGAGATCACCTTCCAGATGTTGCATCGCCTTTACATCTCAAGATGGTATGATGAAACTTTTTGCATTTAAAGCACCCAAGAGGATTTGGGATAAAAGACCTTACATTCAGTCAAATGAAACCTATATTAAAATGCTTAGGTAACGCAAGCATACTGAAAATTTATATAAAAATGTGACAGTTATCTCTAACACGCCTGTACCAAGTGAGGTGGTGGTGCAGCAGTTAGCACACTGGACTTGCAAACACTGGGATGGTTCCTTCGAAAGGGTACACTACATTACACTACACAGCACTACAGAAACTTCATCAAGAGGCCTACATAATCAGCCTATCAATTCTTTGTGTGTCTGTACTCCATGACAGTACAGTAATTTTTTTTTCAGGAAATGTTTTCAGTGGGGAGACTGAGATACATTTAATTCCCACAGATAACTAGCAAGCTATATAGTTCACCCAGTTTTCTGGGTAGGCCTTGCACAACTGAATTATCTAAGCTGAAAACAATTCCTGAGAAAAACAACAAAGTCAAACATTTTGAAGCCACTGCTGTTCAATTGCATGGGGAGCTGGGTAAAGTAATAATTATTACCAGTATACACATCACCTATTGTGGATATAGACATATTAATGAATAAATTAGTCTCTGACAGACACGAGGTTTGACAAAAAAGGCACTATAACTGTCTGTGGGGACTTCAGTATAAACTTCATGAATGAATGTGCATCAATGGAGGACTTTCTGTCCTATGTGTTAGTCTTGTGGACCTGTTTATAAGAGGAAACATGTTGAAGCTGTGGAATCCATTAAGTCTTATTGATAATATATTTTCAATTATGGACACCACAGGAATATAAATTACTAATACTGATTTAATTTTGTAGGAAAAACTTCTGGTAGACTACAAACAATTTGGAAGTAAAGGAGACCACTCATTGAAAAACAGAATCAGTGAGTCACGCACCTGCAGGGTGCTGGATGGACACACAATGCCAATGCTGCATTTCAGCAGGTGGAAGAGTTTGGGACAGGGTTGTGTTAGGCAGGGAGAGTAGAGAGGTAGAGAGAGAGAGAGAGAGAGAGAGAGAGAGCTGTGTGTGTGTGGGGGGGGGGGGGGGCACACGTGCACATGCATGGGCGTGAGACTGGCAGCCCAGTGGGAAGCAACCAGTTTGCCAGCTAGGAATGCAGAGGGAGAGGTGGCAAGTGCACAGGCTAGGTATGTGATGCAGGGTTGTTAGAGAGATGGTGGGGAGCGGCACACACTGAGGGTGATGTGGGGACATGAATAGAGAGGAGCTGACATCAGAGAGAAAGGGGAAACTGCTGGGTGCAGGGTGTGGGGATGGTGGTATACCAGAGACTGAGGCCAGGATGAGTTCTGGAGCAAAGACTGTGTGGGAAGGGTAACTACCATCCGCGTAGTTCAGCGAAGCTGCTGATGGAGAGAAGCACCCAAGTGGCCTGGGCTATGAAGCAGCCATTGACAATGAGTGCGCTATGCTCAGCTGCATGTTGTGCCACCAGGTCATTAATTCTGTTCTTGGCAACAGTTTGGTGGTAGCCATTCATCCTGGTGGACACACAGTTGGTAGTCATACTAGCATAAAACACTGTGCAATGTTTGCAGCAGGGTTGGGAAATTACATGGCTGCTTTCACAGTTAGCCCAGCCTCTGATAGGGTAGGGCAAGCATGCAACACAAACGGAGTAGGAAGTGCTGGATACGTGGATTGGGCAGGTTTTAGACCGTGGTCTTCCATAGGGGATGGACTAGGATGATGTGTATGTTGGGTGTCCTGGTCTCAATCTCCAGTCACCCACTGTCCCTATACCCTACACACTACTTTCCTCTGTCCCATCATCCCCTCTCAATTCATGTCACCTGCTCCCACTGGCTCTGACAACCATGCATCACATGCCTAGCCAATGCACCTACCACCCCTCCCCTCCACATTCATAGCCAGAAAATCACCTGCCTTCTCCCTCTCCCCAAGACGCCACCATGCCAACCCCTCTCCCTGACTCCCACATCTCTCTGCCTCTAACACCCCACCCAATGTAACCCCCACCTCAACCTAGTCCACTTCCCAAAATGCAACATTTGCATTGTGCGTCCAGCTGGCACCATGTAGGAGCATAAATATGTTGTTGTTGTTGTTTTTGTTTGTGTGTGTGTGTGTGTGTGTGTGTGTGTGTGTGTGTGTGTGTGTGTGTTGGGTGGTTGGTTGGTTGATTTGGGGGAAAGTGTGGGTTGATTTGTGGGAAGAGACCAAACTGCAAGGTCGTCGGTCTCATCGGATTAGGGAAGGAACTCAGCCGTGCCCTTTCAAAGGAACCCCTGAGAGCTTTCACACTCTGGAACTAGCAACACTTACAATGCTTTCTCTTCAGTATTCAGGACTAATTTTGAAATGCACTTCCCAAAGAAACTGACCAAAATATGTTATATGGGATCACTAAATCCAGTATTTCAATAATGTCAGGCATTGCAATTTCCTGTGTGACTAAAAAGGTTCAGTTCTCAAATGAAAAGCTCCACAGACATTCAGTTTAACGAATATGTAAAGACGTAAGAGAAAATATACTGACAGGCAATTGCTAAAGTGAAACTGCTTAGAAATAACACCGTAATATGGTTGTCAGCCAATAAAACCAAATCTATATGAAAAACTGTAAAAAGCAAAACAGGGAAATGACATAAGGAACAAAAAAAATCACACTTACAAATGCTGATAACATTAACATTAGCAACAAAGACCTGTCAAATTACATGAATCATTATTTCATAAAGGCTTCCCAAACACTAAGCTTGAATTTCACTATCAGGATGAACTTAAGTACAGTACACCGGCATACAGTATGAAGTAGTAAATGGGATCAAATGCAAAATGTCAGTAGGTGTAGATGAAGTACCAACCCCACTTCATGCTTAAAAGATTGCAAAGTCCTTGGCTCACATTGATAATTTATCATTCACTGTGGGAGTGCTCACATACAGATTAAAAATTTCCAAAGCTATATGTTTATTCAAGAGTGGTAATAGACAAAGTTCAACATAATTGACCCACATCACTACTCTGCATTCTCTACAGTACTTGAGAAATTAATGAAACAACAAATCACCAAGTACCTAACAATCACAAGCTATTGCATCATAATCAGCATGGCTTTTGAGCAGGTAGAGGTATAGTAACAGCAATAATCAATTACACAGATGAAATAACTAGGGACCTACAAAACAACAATGCTGTACAAGTTTATTTTGACCTTTCTAAAGCTTTTGATAAGCTTTCTGATAAGTTTATAGCAATGGGGACAAAGGGGATAGAAAACAATTGGTTTCAATCTATTTACTAAATAGATCACATGTTGTGGAACCCACAACTCATTCTAATCAAATTAGTATCTGGTACAAAGAACATGTTTACCACAGGATAGCATGTTAGACCTGCTTCTGTTCCTCATTTCTATAGATGACATACAGTCCTCAGAAATTGGAGCTAAGATCACATTGTCTGGAGATAGCACTAGTGTAATAGTGAGCAGTATTATTGAATCTCTGTCTGCAACAACTGATCAAGTCCTCAAGTCCATACATTCATGGTTCAATGCCAAAAGGCAGACCTTTAATGTGAAGAAAACAAATTACAGTTAACTCGGGAAAATAATCAAAACTAAGATCTCCAGCTGGTACTGGGTGCAAATGAACCAGAAAGAGTTCAGTGCACAAAACTTCTAGGAATGTAAATTGATCAACACTTAAACTAGAAATACAATGTAAAAATACTCTCCTAAAGACCCAGATCGGCGTGCCTCGTTCTGAGAAACATTTCAAAAGTATGCTCCTCATAAGAAGCTGGAATGGCTTATTTTGGTTACTTTCTGTCCATTGTAGCTCACTGGACAGTTTTGGGCTAAACTAACAGTCAGTTAAACAAAACTTTTAAATTACAGGAACAGGCAATCCAAGTTTTGTCATATAGTTCTACAAGGACTCACAGCAATCTCCTATCTAAAAAGTTGGAAGAGCTTCCTGTACTCTTCCCCATACATAATGTGTGTTGATTACAACAGCTAAACTAGGAGACCTGCACACCAATAATGATTGCCATAGCTGTAACACTCACAACCATGGGTACACCTCCGTGTAGACCAAGAAACAAAAACTCATACTCCAAGACATGTGAATCACTTCATTGTCAATCTGTATAATGCACTGCCAATATATATAAAGAGGTTGGAGAAGCAAGTAGCTTTTACAGCAGAATTAAGAACTTTCTTTGTTGATAATCGTTTCTATATTGCAAGTGAATATGTTAACTTGCAGAAACACTAGGCCCTTGTTTACTGTTTTGAGTACTTTTTAGTTTGTTATCAGATGTGTCACCTATAATGTGTATCTAAATGTTTCCTGTTTCCTCTGTTTCAGATGCAGTGCAATACATCTACTCAGAGAAGGGAATCAGTTGCAAGTAAAATTGTGATGGACATAAAGTTGGCAAATGCTTGTGCATTCATATTTTGTAAAAATGCAACTTAATGTGTGCATGGGTATCCACATCTCAGAAGTGTATAACAAAGTTTGGATAAAGACGAATATTCTATAAGAGTGATTGGCTTTGATGAATGACATAGAAAACATGTGACAAATGCCATAAACAACTTGATGACTATAATGTGATATCGTGGTGATCTTTTGAAACAATCTAAGCTACAGATTAGTCTGTCACCACAGTGGGTTTTATTAATTTCACATTCACAGGCTTTGTCAACTCACAACCAAACTGTCACTTTCCAACCAAACCTAGACCTTGGACTAAGCTACAGATCAGTCTGTCACAAAACAACTAGATTTCTGGCTTTCACATTTGTTAGATTTGCCATCCATCAACAAAACTGTGAATATTTGCACCAAAAGGCAATGTCACAGTAGCCATCAAAATTACGTCACTGGTCGAACCTGACGTGTTCTGTCAAATATTACTCTTAAGCTCAAATTTTCATTTACTAGTTGTATAATCGATTTTACTACTCGTGCACGATGTGAAGTTCTTTATACAGTTGGTGCATATGATTGTAAATTCCAAATTACATACTAAGTGAGGTAGCTAAGGCAGTGTTAATGCACTGGACTCGCATTTGAGTAGTTCATACTCTGTCCAGTCATACTGATTTGGGTTTTGCAAAGTTGCTAAGGTGGATGTTGAGATGATTCCTTTGATAATGCCATGGCCAACTACCTGCCCTAGTGTCATCTAGACCAATCGTACTTTCTATATGTTTATATATGTTGGCCATATATTATTTCTGTAATATATCTGACACGTCCTATACTGTTGTGCTGAAAGACCAAAGGACACATAAATTAATAAAATAAAATGCAATGCAACTCAAAACACTGTTCCCCACACTTGTTCACCACCTTAAATAGACCTATGTAGGTCTCGTATACAATCGACAAAAAATAAGCAACACACTATCTAAAATATATACAACCAATGTCTACATACCACATGCCACCTACATAAAATATGACATGACACTCAAGAAAGCATGGTGATGGCTCACACTGTTTCACAGACCAAAAATTTTTAGGTTCAACATATAACTTACAACTGTACTCACATATTTTAGACTATAAGATTCACAAGTTACAAAAACATAAATTAAATGCTATTTAGTAATTGCAGAAGTTGATAAATACAATAATGGAAAACCATAGCTCAAACAAAAACAATGAAATGTGGGAGACAGAGAAATTACATCACCAATAAAAGGTAAATACTAATATTCTTACAAAGAAAGTGCTGTGTTAGTTTTTGCATATACACTTACAAATTCCTCCACACAGAAATGATAAATACTAAAATCCTTACAATGAAAGCACACTATTTGGTTTTGTATGGCACATCTAACAGCTGTTCCTCGATCTTCCACATGGTGACAGAAATATGTACACTACTGCCCACTAATCTAGCACATTATATGCAGTTTATCCATTTGAATGCACTAATGTTCACTTGAATATGAACTGAAAGTAGAACTTTGATAATGTACGTGCTTCACTTCTTGTAGAAAAATTTAACATTAACATTTATGTTTATTAAAGAAGGGAAGGGAAATTACAGTTTAATAAACTGTTGCTAATGAGATCATTAAAAATGTTGTGCATCTACATGCTTGGTAAGATAAGGAAGGCAAAGGATATTGGCATGCATTTGAACTGATTTGAGGAAACCAAAGAAAAACTAAGACAAGACTAGGTAGCCGAATGGTGATTTGTGTGCTTACCACCTCTCTACCAAGCTCACTGTTGTTTACTTATGACAATGGATTGAAAAGTACACACAAAAACTACCTATGATATTTGATAAAGGCACTTGAACAAGTGACATACAAATACGAATTGCCTGCCAGATGCATGCAATACCCTTTTGGACAGGATCAACAACGAAACATCATGTGTGGTGCTACACAGTGTCACTACCGATGAATTAGGGCCTACATAGGTTCCTTAACAGACAGGACAAAGTATACTATCACTGTAATGAGAAACACATGAAGATTTTCTTACACTGACTACAAAAAGTTAGGTATTTCTGGCCACCCATTTACACAGAAACTAGGCCTAATATGTTTATTGTGTCATTTATAAGCCTCAGGTCCTATCATTTACAATGAGTTAACAAAACATGATTTTTTTCATTGTATTCTGCAGCACTGTCAATGATCAAACTACCTCTAAGTGTTGGTCTAGGGCAGTTATCGCTCTTCACTTACATCCTTATGTAGATCTGAGAATGAGAGAAAGGTCATATATATTTAAATTACGCCACTTCAGTCATTAATAGTCCAGGCTTTTCGCCAATACTCAATCTCAAGGGTGTTTATCAAAAGTGAAGGTAATAACCTGGCGCAACTTATGTCACATTTTACTCTACATTGCCCATCTGACAAAATACTGACAACAAACGTTTGATACTGGAGCACGTACGAATTTCGTTGTTTTACGATGTAATTTGGGTTTTTCCCTCTTAGTGTCTCTTTCTACTTAATTTGCTTACACACGTGTTGTTGGTCATTCTGATACCTTACAACTCACTAATTATCGCCTTTCGCTAAACCTACGCGTTTTAATAAACACATGCTATCTGTTCAAGATCACATTATTTAGCACACTAACCTTGTGGTTGAAATATATGCGTTTCCTTCAGCAGTGACGGATTAAAATCATGGTTTTTGTCTCTGGATATAAATTTGCCACGATATAAACTTTGTTACCCATCTACGGGTTCATCACCAAACAAACTCCTTTTCTTGTGCCATATGTCAAAAATACTATAAACACACGCCAAACAAACGAACATCTGTGCCAAAGATTAACAATGATACGCCGATGGCAACAAAGCTCAGAGGTTGAAACTGTGCGGATCTCACACCACGGCCGCCTCTATTGGGGGCCGTGCTCGTACTTATCTCCAGTTACAAGCTTAATGTATGCACATCTAAAAGGTGAAATTTTTACTGCTGGTTTGTGTGCAAAGATGTTTCTGCTGGAATTTAAAGTTTCTTCTTCACCAATACGTGTCTTTTAAGCTTAGTGGGCGCAGAAGGGCGATTCAAATTTTAATGTAAACTGTTCTCTTTTCCTGTAGGGCATCCGTTATCCCCCTATGTAAGTTAGATAAATACATTTATACTTTCTAGCATCAAACGGACCAAACCCCTCTTATAAAGAGGAAGGATGGAGGGGGGCCGGGGGGCGGAAGGACAACTAACTAAACTGTTACTTACGAAATTTGTACACCACGTATAACGGTATGATGCATGGCAAAGGGTACTTAATATTATAGTAGACATCGAGATCTTTTCCGTTCCGTTCGTGGGATTTTAAAAAGGCTCATCTACAGCCAACTATCCGTATGCGCAGATATTTGCGCATGCAGTAAATCACAGCAAATTGTGTGTCCACTCGACACAAGTTCAGATGCAAAAAACAAAAAGACCGATCGAAACGGACTAGACAGTGGTTGGTTAAGCGAAGACAGTTTTCGCATACACTGGGGTGACGAAAGTCGTAGGATACCTCCTAATATAGCGTCAGACTTCCTTTTGCATCCTTTGAATAGTATCAATCGACTACTACAACTAGTTCGCTTGCTGCTAGGCTTCTTAAGCCACAGGCTGTTACAGACAACTCTCCTATGCTTTGCGTCTGTTTGTCTGTGTAGTTTATTGTGCCTTCGACTCTTGTTCCGTGTGTGTGCATGTTCATAGTCAGTTTATTCCGCCTTCGAGACTTCTTCTGTGTTTGTGCCTTTCATCGTCAGTGTCGCCGTCTCCATCTCGCCGCTTTCTCGTCGCTGTTCCACTGTCGCTGCCGCTGACGCTGCCGCCACCGCCTTCGTTGCTGCCGTTGCCACCGACGCCGACTTCGTCACCCATCCATCAACTAGTAACGCCACCATGCTTTCTCGAACCACTACCATTGTTTACACCTGTCTCTCCCAGTCCCCTACTATCATCACTTGGAGCACTTCCACTTTCCGTCAAGCCTACCGCCTCTCCCAGTCGTCTCTTCTGCAGACACGCCCCAGCAGCGCCCTCTTCTGATCCAGCACAAGGACCAGCATCATCCAGTACAACAACAGCAGAACTGCCACCACCATACGTCGATCCACCTTCGCCATCACCATCGATTCAACCTATTGTTTTCACAATAGGTCCCTGGACTGTGGTAACCTCTTCATCCAAACCCCCTTCCAAACAATTCCGTCGCCTGTTACCCCCTGCTGTGCCCACCAAACCCTCCTTACTCATACCCATCAGGAAGACCACTAAACATCTCAGCACTGATGCTGTCCCGACTCCTGATCCCAAAAAAAACACCTAAACAAATGGAAAGCACAGACTTCATGGACTGCCTGGCCATCCCATCTGCCACTATATCCACAGAACTGCATACCTTTCCCCTCTCTCATCCTGACTCCAACTTCCTCAAATACAAAACCCTCCTTCACGAAATCAGAAAATATGTCTGTCCTTACCCATCACTCAGATCATCCCTAGAAGAGACTCCATCCTCATCAAATACCCTGATCCAGAATTTCACAACAAACTCCTCCAGTAGATCCCCTGTATCACTTTCAGTCCCTATGCAAACCTCTCACCTTGTCCTGTAACCACCCAGACCAAGCAACCACAACCGCCTCACCATCCCCCCACCCTCATCATCGCGATCAAAGGGATCGACCCTGTGGCGACAATGGAGGAGGCGGAGTCCAAGCTCAACTCCCATCCAGACCTTGAAGTTCAGAAGTCTTTGACAATTCTGGCCCAACTTTCAAAGTCCTCATGGTCACCGAATCCCCATCCACAATCCACTATGTTCTCCACCTGGGGCCCTGAACTACAAACAATGACACACCATTGAGCAATCCAAATCCTGCCCTCAATCCTACCACTGCCAAAGATACCTAGTGTATAATGACCACTTAACCACTGACTGCAAAAAACCCTCCCACCTGCCCCCATTGTAAATCCCACCATTTCCTCAAGCAATGCTCTAACCTCACTTCCCTCCCTCATGTAATACCTGTAACCTGCCCCACGTGACCTATGCTTCCAAGTGCAAGGCTCAACCTCCACCTTCCAAACCTGAGCTGACAGTTCCCATCAAACCTATTGACAACCCCCTCCACCCCAACACTTCCCTCCACCCACCTATCACAGCTGAAGACATCATCCACTTTAGAACCATAGTTCTTCAAACCATTTACCCTTTCCACAGGCCACACACACTACACCAAATTACCATTGATGCCCACTCCATCTTCCACCTCCACACACAAGCCACTATTCCCACAACCAGGTCTACTTTCTTTTCACCTGTCTCGACACCTTAGTTTAACCCATACGAGCCATCCATCCTGCTCCCCATGGCCCAGGACAGAGTTTCTATTGGCCACCACAAGAACCTTCCCTTTTGACCACCTTATTCTCACTCTCTTCCTCAAAACCATAACAGTTACTTGTGTCAGTATCTATATCTGAATACACCATCACATATCATACAACTTCCTTCCCCACATAGACAATACCTTTTCAACCTACATTCTTACCACTGACCTAAACAGCCATAGCTGGTCCCATGCTAAGCTCCAGCAGTGGCATCGGTTTAATGACTCTCTCCATGGTGATATAGTCCCTCTCTCACTACATACCTGCCCTGAAAGTTATTTCACTCCTGATCTTATCCTCACCTCTCCTAACTTCCTTAGGCACTTTACTGCAGCAGTCCTTGAACCCACTAGAAGCGACTATCTTCCTGTCCTACTCACCATCCCCTACATTACACACCTTACCCATGCTCCCACTCCCCCTGCCTCTCCCCAACAATCCAGGACTACTCCCATACAAACTGAGATGCCTACAGGGTATTCATTGCTACCAAACTTGGAAGCCACCCATTATGCTTCCAAGACCCCCATGACATCCACCATGCTGCCACCTTCCTACAGCATACCTTGTCAAACGCCATAACTCGCCACATTCTGACTAAACCCCTCTATCCACACCATCCCTCACTCCCTCCACATGCTCTCCTACTCTTCTGTGAATCCTGTCGCCTTTACCAATCCTTCCTACAGACCCATGACTGCGATACATTTACACACCTTCAACAACTACAAATCCGAAATCTGCTTAATGCAAAGAAATGCCACTACGCCTCAGCACCACAAGCCCATAAACTCTTCCAGGTAATGGAAGGTATTTCACCACCCTACTGCCAACAACCCTGCTCCATACTACATACTACCCCCTCCTGCACGATAATCACCCTCTCCCTGACAATCTAAGCAAAGCCAATCACTTTGTGTCCTACTTCTCTGACACCTTCACTATCCCAGATTATCCCCATTTTGATAACTCCTTATTTCTGAAGGCCCATGAGTGTACCAATACCTCCCTCCCATGCCACGCTCCTAGCTTCCAGTACCTCGACAACATCCCACAGACAGAACTCAATACTCTAATAACAACACAAGACATTCAACAGAAACTCTATCACAAACACAGCTCCCACAGGTTTCTATCCTGAGCAATGGAAAACCTCTCAAATCCTTGTCTTCCTCAGACGTAATAAACCTGCTAGTGACACCTCCTCCTACTGTCCCATCAGTCTGACCCTGATGTTTAGCAAGGTCCTTCAATCCATTCCATCCTGATGTATCCATAAACACCTATAACAGTACATACCTATTCCTGTCCATCAATGTGGCTTCCATTCCACCTTTTCCTCTGATGACCAACTCCTGCACCTTACTCATCTCCTGTCCCACCAAATCAACAACCACAAATCCTGCATTTTTGTCTCCCTAGATCTTGAGAAACCTTATGACTGTGTATGGCATTCCAGGCTCCTCTTTAGGCTCCAGACCTGTGCACTTCCCATAAATTATATGCACCTCATCGCCTCCTCTCCCTCTAACTACTTGTCTTATGTCACCAACAACAAGGTAACACCTGTATCTTCCATCCCACAGCACGTGTGCCCCTATCACCTCTCCTGTATTTCCTCTATGCTGCTGTCATTCCCCAAGACCCTTCCTTTTGTTCATTTCCCCAAGTACACCAATGACACTGTCTTCCTCGCCCCTACCCTACAGAAATCCCAACAAACCGTCTCAATGAGTTCACCCCCTGGTGCAGCCAATGGCTCCTCAAAATCAACCCTACCAAAATGCAGGCAATACTTATAGGCTGAACCACCCACAGCTTCCATCCCCACGATTTTTACCTTACCATTTACAACCATCCTATCCAGTTAATTAACATGCTAACATAACTCGGACTAACACTTGATTGGTGATTAACATGGAAGCTTCATCTACTAACCATTCAATAAAAAACCCACAATAGACTAAAATTACTAAAAGTCCTAACCGACTGAATATGGGGATTGTACCCTTCCACAATCTGCCGCTCCTATAATGCCCTAATCTGACCCATCCTCTGCTACATCAGTGTGGCATGGACTTCCGCTCCTCCCTCCTTGTATCACGCCCTACAGATCCTTGAACACCATACACTCCACCCAACTTCTCGAATCTGCTTTCCCTCCCCCACCCAAATCCTCTAACAACTTATCAAATTCTCCAGCCTACTCTTTCATCTTGAACACACCCAGATATCCTATGTTACCTGTAAACTTGACACTAACCACCGTGTCGTTTACCCATTGGTCACTGATACTGGTACCCTGCCGCACCTCTACCACCACACTGCCCCAACACTACACCGCAATAACCTCCACATCCTCTCCCAATGAAACTTTAATCACCTTCCATTACCCAGCCATGAAATCTGCCTTGATGTATACCCATCCAACCAGATCTAGGGGATCCCTACCACCCACCCTTTGCCAGCGATCCCTTCCCCTCTAGTGCTCTTCACTCACTTCCTAAGTCTTGATTCGGAACCACATCCCTCTCCACTCTTCCCCCGTCCAAACATTCACCTACAAACCCACTCCTATGATCTACCTTTAAATGCTACATTCCCTTGAGACTCTGCTCGCTGGCAGTCTATTTCCATTCATCTCTTCCCTCATCCACGTATCTCTTTTAATAAGTCACACATCGACCTCTCTGTTTTATGTTTTACTTTGTGCAACTGTCTATCTGTTTTTATATTTTCATGTGAAACACTCATCTTCTATTCATCTGTGTATATATTTTAATTAATCACTAAATCAACCTTTTATATTTTAACTTATGAAACTGAAGATCAGTCTTTTTATTGTACAGAATAGCCGGCCGCTGTGGCCGAGCGGTTCTAGGCCCTTCAGTCCGGAACCGCTCTGCTGCTGAGGTCGCAGGTTTGAATCTTGCCTCAAACATGGATGTGTGTGATGTCCTTAGGTTAGTTAGGTTTAAGTAGTTCTAAGTTCTAGGGGACTGATGACCTCAGAAGTTAAGTCCCATAGTGCTCAGAGCCATTTGAACCATTTGATTTATTGTACAGAATGTTTATTTTTGTCAAACGCCATGTTCAGTTTTTATATTACGTTTTTTAAAATTTTCTCTCATGTGGCTGAAAAGCAGCAAATTGCATCCACTGACGGCCCAACCCCTGCCCATATGGGGTGGGGTGGGGGGGGGATAAAATAACAATAAATAAAAACAACACCTCCTTTTGTCAAACAGGCCGACCTTGGGGATTACACCCCTCCACTATTATCCACACCTACAAAACTACGATCTGATCCATCCTTTGCTATGCAAATGTTGCGTGGATCTCCGCTCCACCAAAGTTCTATAGGTCCCTCCAAGTCCTCGAACGCCATGTACTCCATCTCGCTTTCCATATCCATTTACTTTCCCCTACATGTCGTCTCTACCATCTCATCAAATACCCATTCCTCCTCACCCACATCGAATACCTCCATATCTCCTGCACTGTCTGCAGACTAGATTCACATAACCTCATTTTCTATCCTCTGCTCACAAACCCTAGTATGCTGCCTGCCTTCACGAACACATCCCTCCATCCCTACACCTACACACACTCCACATCCTATCCCAACGCAACTTCAACCAACTGCTTCTCCGATACAATGATATCCGAGATCCACCCCAATATTTATTCCTCCTACCAACTTTAACTCTTCTCCACCTATCCCACTCAATATCAGGGCACCTCTTCCCTTTTCCCTCTTCATCCATTCTCATCACTTTCCTTTCTTAACCACTAACCTACCCACACAACACACTACTCCTCATCCTCTGTCTTTCCCATCGAATGTATTTCCCACTATCCACCTCAACTCATACCTATCATCTCTCTAGTTTTCCTACCTGTCAAATCCCTGTTTTTTACCGACACTCCTCAACAGTATGGGACATATTCTCTCCTCTGACAATACTTGTCACCCAGTGAAGGTCCTTCAGTTTTTAAGTGAAAGTGCAGCGCTTCCATGTTTTTCTTTTCTTTCTTTCTTTTTTTTTTTACCAGAAGACTTTCAACTTCTGGCTATGTGTTTTTAACATACATATACACTGACGAAAAAAATCGGAACATCATGAAAGAGCTGCACGACATAAACGATAGTTGACAGGTGTGTTTCTAAATCTGAAAGATGATGTCTGTTCAGATTTCGTGCCAGTCGCATAAAAGTGGCGCAAGTAGCGCCACTATGAAGATGCAAATCAGGTTTGCTTTAAATACATGCTGTAACAGTCGCGAGCGTTATTTACCTTTAAGATTGGAAGTGGTGAGTTGATGTTAGCCAAGAATGCCTTTAAATCGACAAGGACGCAGTTATCAACTCCACACTGAGTTTGAACAAGGTCGTGTAATAGGGATATGAGAAGCTGCATGTTGAGAGAGATCACTGTGTTCGGCAGATGGCTATGGCGCATTGTATTGCATCTGCAGCTACAATAAGAGCAGCAGTTGGATCACAAAGACACAAAGAAGTCTTACAAATCGTACTTCAAGGACAAATCCGAGCCAGTCGCCCTGTAGTGTGCATTCCACTGACCCAGAACCACCACCATTTGCGACCTCATTGGTGTCAAGTGAGATCACAGTGGAGGGCAGGGTGGA
Source organism: Schistocerca cancellata (assembly GCF_023864275.1). Lineage (NCBI taxonomy): Eukaryota > Metazoa > Arthropoda > Insecta > Orthoptera > Acrididae > Schistocerca > Schistocerca cancellata. The sequence continues at coordinate 64,216,851 of NC_064629.1, forward strand.
GGTCTATTGTGTTTTCTGATGAAAGTTGGTTCTGCCTCGGTGCCAGTGATGGCTGTGTGTCGGTTAGAAGCAGTCCAAATTAGCGTCTGCAACCAACCTGTCTGCGTGCTAGAAACACTGGACCTACACCTGGAGTCACAGTCAGGGTGCGATTTCGTATGGCAGCAGGGGCACTGTCATAGTTATCCTATACACCCTGAGTGCAAATTTGTACATAAATCTTGTGATTTGATCTGTTGTGCTACCGTTCATTGGCCCCTCGATCACCATATCCATCTCCGATCAAGCACATTTAGGACATCATCGGACGACAACTCCAGCGTCATCCTCAAACAGCATCAACCATTCCTGTATTAACCGACCAAGAGCAATAGGCATGGAAATCCATCACACAAACTGACATCTGGCACCTGTACAACACAATGCATACACGTTTGAATCCTTGCATTCAACATTCTGGCAGTCACACCAGTTATCAATGTACCAGCATTTCACGTTTGGAATTGCTTATCTCGTGTGTTCATTAACTTGTGATCTTGCAATGTTAATCACTTAAATACACTCCTGGAAATTGAAATAAGAACACCGTGAATTCATTGTCCCAGGAAGGGGAAACTTTATTGACACATTCCTGGGGTCAGATACATCACATGATCACACTGACAGAACCACAGGCACATAGACACAGGCAACAGAGCATGCACAATGTCGGCACTAGTACAGTGTATATCCACCTTTCGCAGCAATGCAGGCTGCTATTCTCCCATGGAGACGATCGTAGAGATGCTGGATGTAGTCCTGTGGAACGGCTTGCCATGCCATTTCCACCTGGCGCCTCAGTTGGACCAGCGTTCGTGCTGGACGTGCAGACCGCGTGAGACGACGCTTCATCCAGTCCCAAACATGCTCAATGGGGGACAGATCCGGAGATCTTGCTGGCCAGGGTAGTTGATTTACACCTTCTAGAGCACGTTGGGTGGCACGGGATACATGTGGACGTGCATTGTCCTGTTGGAACAGCAAGTTCCCTTGCCGGTCTAGGAATGGTAGAACGATGGGTTCGATGACGGTTTGGATGTACCGTGCACTATTCAGTGTCCCCTCGACGATCACCAGTGGTGTACGGCCAGTGTAGGAGATCGCTCCCCACACCATGATGCCGGGTGTTGGCCCTGTGTGCCTCGGTCGTATGCAGTCCTGATTGTGGCGCTCACCTGCACGGCGCCAAACACGCATACGACCATCATTGGCACCAAGGCAGAAGCGACTCTCATCGCTGAAGACGACACGTCTCCATTCGTCCCTCCATTCACGCCTGTCGCGACACCACTGGAGGCGGGCTGCACGATGTTGGGGCGTGAGCGGAAGACGGCCTAACGGTGTGCGGCACCGTAGCCCAGCTTCATGGAGACGGTTGCGAATGGTCCTCGCCGATACCCCAGGAGCAACAGTGTCCCTAATTTGCTGGGAAGTGGCGGTGCGGTCCCCTACGGCACTGCGTAGGATCCTACGGTCTTGGCGTGCATCCGTGCGTCGCTGCGGTCCGGTCCCAGGTCGACGGGCACGTGCACCTTCCGCCGACCACTGGCGACAACATCGATGTACTGTGGAGACCTCACGCCCCACGTGTTGAGCAATTCGGCGGTACGTCCACCCGGCCTCCCGCATGCCCACTATACGCCCTCTCTCAAAGTCCGTCACCTGCACATACGGTTCACGTCCACGCTGTCGCGGCATGCTACCAGTGTTAAAGACTGCGATGGAGCTCCGTATGCCACGGCAAACTGGCTGACACTGACGGCGGCGGTGCACAAATGCTGCGCAGCTAGCGCCATTCGACGGCCAACACCGCGGTTCTTGGTGTGTCCGCTGTGCCGTGCGTGTGATCATTGCTTGTACAGCCCTCTCGCAGTGTCCGGAGCAAGTATGGTGGGTCTGACACACCGGTGTCAATGTGTTCTTTTTTCCATTTCCAGGAGTGTATGTTACCTAGATGATTTTGTTCCCCAAATTTCATTACTCTACATTAAATATGTTTTGATGTTACGATTTTTTCCGTAAGTGTGTTTTCGTTTTTTAACTGTCTTTGATTTTTAATTTAAAATAGAAAAATAGCCCTAAATTTTCTTTCTAATTCTCACTATAATTTTTTTTTAATTCGCTCGGCTGAAGAGCTGGTTTTGTACCACTGGCAGCCTGCCCCCCGCCCATATGGGACGAAGGAGATGAAATAACAATAAAGAAAAAAAACTCGTTTTGCTTGGTATAGTGCAGGAGCTCGACGTGGCATGGACTCAACAGGCGTTGGAAGTCCCCTGCAGAAATACTGAGCCATGCTGCTCTATAGCGGTCCCTAACTGCGAAAGTGTTGCCAGTGCAGGATTCATGCACAAACAGACCTCTCGATTACGTGATTATCTCTCATAAAAATTAGATGGGATTCATGTTGGGCGTTATTGGTTGCCCAGTTATTCGAACGAACTATCCTGAATGCTCTCCAAACCAGTCACGGACAATTGTGGCCCGGTGACATGGCGTATTGTCATCCATAAAAGTTCCGTCTATTAATGTCTGCAAATGGTTTACGAGTTGCCGAACATAACCATTTCCAGCCGATGATCGGTTCGGTTGGACCAGAGGAACTAGTCCATTACATGTAAACATAGCCTGCACCATCATGGAGCCATCAGCAGCTTGCACAGCCACTTGTTGACAACTTGGGTCTCTGGTTTCGTGGTGTTTGGGCCACACTCGAACCCTACTATCAATTCTTACTAACTGAAATCGGGCCTCCTCTAACCGGACCACGGTTTTCCAGTCGTCTAGGGTCCAGCAGACATTTTCACTCGCCCAGGAGAGGCGTTGCAGGCGATGTCGTGCTGTTAGCAAAGGCACTCGCGTAATTCATCTGCCGCCATAGTCCATTAACGCCAAATTCCACGGCACTGTGTTAACGGATAGGTTCGTCGTACGTTCCATGTTGGTTTCCACGGTTATTTCAAGCAGTGCTGCCTGTTTATTAGCACTGCCAACTCTACGTAAACGCCGTTTCTGTCAGTCAAGTGAAGGCCGTCGGCCACTGCGTTGTTCGTGGTGAGAGGTGATGTGTGAAATTTGATATTCTCAGCACAGTCTTTACATTGTGGATCGCGGCATACTAAATTCCCTAACGATTTCCGAAAAGCAATGTTCCTTGCACCTAGCTCCAACTACCATTCCGCGTTCAACATCTCTTAATTCCCGTCGTGCGGCCATAATCACGTCGGAATACTTTTCACGTGAATCACCTGAGTAAAATTGATAGCTCTGCCAATGCACTGCTCTTTTACACCTTGTGCGCGCGATACTATCGCCATATGTACACTCCTGGAAATTGAAATAAGAACACCGTGAATTCATTGTCCCAGGAAGGGGAAACTTTATTGACACATTCCTGGGGTCAGATACATCACATGATCACACTGACAGAACCACAGGCACATAGACACAGGCAACAGAGCATGCACAATGTCGGCACTAGTACAGTGTATATCCACCTTTCGCAGCAATGCAGGCTGCTATTCTCCCATGGAGACGATCGTAGAGATGCTGGATGTAGTCCTGTGGAACGGCTTGCCATGCCATTTCCACCTGGCGCCTCAGTTGGACCAGCGTTCGTGCTGGACGTGCAGACCGCGTGAGACGACACTTCATCCAGTCCCAAACATGCTCAATGGGGGACAGTTCCGGAGATCTTGCTGGTCAGGGTAGTTGACTTACACCTTCTAGAGCACGTTGGGTGGCACGGGATACATGCGGACGTGCATTGTCCTGTTGGAACAGCAAGTTCCCTTGCCGGTCTAGGAATGGTAGAACGATGGGTTCGATGACGGTTTGGATGTCCCGTGCACTATTCAGTGTCCCCTCGACGATCACCAGTGGTGTACGGCCAGTGTAGGAGATCGCTCCCCACACCATGATGCCGGGTGTTGGCCCTGTGTGCCTCGGTCGTATGCAGTCCTGATTGTGGCGCTCACCTGCACGGCGCCAAACACGCATACGACCACCATTGGCACCAAGGCAGAAGCGACTCTCATCGCTGAAGACGACACGTCTCCATTCGTCCCTCCATTCACGCCTGTCGCGACACCACTGGAGGCGGGCTGCACGATGTTGGGGCGTGAGCGGAAGACGGCCTAACGGTGTGCGGGACCGTAGCCCAGCTTCATGGAGACGGTTTCGAATGGTCCTCGCCGATACCCCAGGAGCAACAGTGTCCCTAATTTGCTGGGAAGTGGCGGTGCGGTCCCCTACGGCACTGCGTAGGATCCTACGGTCTTGGCGTGCATCCGTGCGTCGCTGCGGTCCGGTCCCAGGTCGACGGGCACGTGCATCTTCCGCCGACCACTGGCGACAACATCGATGTACTGTGGAGACCTCACGCCCCACGTGTTGAGCAATTCGGCGGTACGTCCACCCGGCCTCCCGCATGCCCACTATACGCCCTCGCTCAAAGTCCGTCAACTGCACATACGGTTCACGTCCACGCTGTCGCGGCATGCTACCAGTGTTAAAGACTGCGATGGAGCTCCGTATGCCACGGCAAACTGGCTGACACTGACGGCGGCGGTGCACAAATGCTGCGCAGCTAGCGCCATTCGACGGCCAACACCGCGGTTCCTGGTGTGTCCGCTGTGCCGTGCGTGTGATCATTGCTTGTACAGCCCTCTCGCAGTGTCCGGAGCAAGTATGGTGGGTCTGACACACCGGTGTCAATGTGTTCTTTTTTCCATTTCCAGGAGTGAATATAGCCTAAGGCTGCGGTCACAGTGGCTCCGATATCTGTGGATTCCGCCGACAGCCGACATCAGTCGGCGACGGCCGATGTTTTCAAATCAGTATGCCACTACAGCCGATGTTATCTGTCGACCGTATCGGTGAAATTCAAATCAGTTTTTTTTTCAGTCAAATCGACCGACGTTCTCGTACGTTTAATCCAAGAAAGAGTGAGTTTGTGGCATCATGAGGATGACAATATCATAATCGGGTTATAGTTCGGAATCTATGAAATGAAATCGCATGTTTGTTCGAAACCTTAAATAAACTAAATCTTTACTGGAAATTTTGGGCATAGATTATAACCTCAAAAAATAATTTGTTAAAGTGAAAAGGGTCGCGAATCTTAAATGCTTACAGCTATTGTACTGGATATTTTTTGTGACAGGTTGTCATTAGTTGTCTAAAAATTATTATTACTGTTTAGTGGCGTTTTATGCCAGTAGGATAGTGATTCTGTTTATACGAAGGGGTTTACAAATGTCGTGTATGGTACGTATTTCCACTTTTAAGTGCTTTAGGTTTTCAGAGTTTCTTACGCTACATTTTACGCCTGTCTTTTACTCGTGTGCTAAATGACAGTCATTGAAGGTTAATTGACATACGTTTGCACAACCTTAAATAAATACAGCGAAATACAGTGTTTATAGCTTGCTTTTCAAGGTTACCACGAATTATCTCGAGCATGTAACAGAACGTTTCTCCCGTCTCCTCATATATTCGTAAAACTTGTCTGGTTACTCCTATAACTGAGGACACAGTGTATAGTAGTCGCCACGTTCTTTACGAGACAGGAAAGCTCATTCACTTGCTTTCGGCGTCTCTTTAATAGCAGAAGCCGCTGTACAGCATTCGTATCCAAGCACAGAGGCGTCGTGGTATCCATGCCATCCTAAGAGGTTAAAATCTAGCTTACTTCACGCATAGAACAAATTCTAACGTAACCTAACCTAACCTCGACCCTGCCAAAAATTGGCGAAGGAGCTCGCACGCACTATGAGCACGCTGTCGGGCGATGTCATCGGGCGTCCTCTGGTAACGGACGACCGTTGCCGCTGCCTCTGTGAACGTTACGGCCGGCCCACCTTTCGGCGTCACTCCTGTCAGGCTCAAACTGCGCTACATTGCCCCAACTCGAGGTATGGTGCGCCTATTAACAGGTCACGTTCCATAATCCAAACACCTACATGGAGTGGGATGTAGTAACACACCAATCTGTGAATGGGGAGAGGAAGGTTCCACTGATCTTGTCGATCTAAGATAGGTAGAGAGAGACCGCAGGCAATTAGACTGCGATCTGCAAAGAACGGCAAGTGAGCAAAACTTGTGGACAAAACTCAATATGAGAGCACATCGGATATCTAAAATGCAGCTGCTTAACTCTCAGTCTATAAGATGAAGTGGCCGCTCTGAATAACAAAATAGTGTCAATAGGTCACAAGATCGCTTCCTCAGTTATAGAAGTGATAGGCACGTATAAATTTAATTAAGAGAAATTTCAGATACACATGCATTGATGCGCCAAAGAAACTGGTATAGCCATTCGTATTAAAATACAGACATATTTAAACGGGCGGAATACAGTGCTGCGGTCGACAACGCCTATATAAGACAATAAGTGTCTGGCATGGTTGTTAGATCGGTTACTGCTGCTACAACGGCAGCTTATCAGGATTTAAGTGAGTTTGAACGTGGTGTTATAGTCGGCGCACGAGCGATGGGACACAGCATCTCCGAGGTATCAATGAAGTGGAGATTTTCCCGTACGACTATTTGGCGAGTGTATCGTGAACATCAGGAATCCGGTAAAACATCAAATTTCCGACATCTCTGCGGCCGGAAATAGATCCTGCAAGAGCGGGACCAACGACGACTGAAGGGAATCGTTCAACGTGACGGAAATGCAACCCTCCCTCAAACTGTTGCAGATTTCAATTCTGGGCCACCAACAGGTGTCAGCATGCAAACCACTCAAAGAAACATCATCGATATGGGCTTTTGGAGCCAAAGGCCCACCCGTATACCCTTGATCACTGCACGACACAAAGCTTAACGCCTCGCCTGGACCCATCAATACCGACATTGGGCTGTTGATGACTGGAAACATGTTGCCTGGTCGGACGAGTATCGTTTCAAATTATATCCAGCGGATATATGTGTTTAGGTCTGGAGACAACCTCATGAATCCATGGACAATGCTTGTCAGCAGGGGTCTGGGACCCCTGATACGTCTAGATACGACTCTGACAGGTGACACGTACTTAAGCTCCCTTTTTGATCAGCTGCATCCATTCAAGTCCATTGTGCATTCCGACGGACTTGGGCAATTCCAACAAGACAATGCGACACCGCACACGCCCAGAATCGCTGCAGAGTGCCTCCAGGAACACTCTTCTGAGTTTAAGCACTTCCACTGGCTACCGGACTCCCCAGACATGAACATTATTGAGTATATCTGGGGTGCTTAGCAACGTGCTGTTCAGAACAGATCTCCATCCCCTCGTACTCTTACGGATTAATGGACTACCCTGCAGGATTCGTGGAGTCAATTCCTTCCAGCACTACTTCAGACATTAGTCGAGTCCACGCCACGTCGTGTTACGGCACCTCTGCATGCTCTCGGGGGCCCTATATGATACTAGGCAGGTGTACCAGTTTCTTTGGCCTTTCGTTGTATATACAAATAAGAAAAAATAAAAATAAAAAGAGAAGAAAAAATAGTACGGCCACCCACACCAGTGTGCTTAGACACGAGGATTGCCAAGGCACGCACATACCAATCTTGGGTGATCTACAATAGTGTAGCAACTATTGGTTTAGAAATAGGTGTAGTTGTAGTTAGTCGGCAGACCTCGAGTTCTTCCGACGCTGCCAGTAACGTATCTAGTCATGTAAGATGGAAATTATTCTCTTGGAGCTTGAGTTAATTCTCTTTATTTTTTTAATTGATACTTATTTTTCAAATGTTCTGTTTTATTTCCACATTAATATTGACAATTGTTGCTATTAACATGACTTGCTACCACATACATAATATAAATCATTGTATGTCGCCATGGTTAACGAATAGGTACGACCTGTTTAGAGTTTCCAGAGAACAGGTCTAAAATGCGTAGCAATAAATTGAACTGAATTGTCGTCGTCGCCAAGCCTGTCTTCACCGATGTCAGCCATGTTGTCAGTCCGGACTTCGCCGATCCTGTCGCCGTCGACAATTTAGCTTACGACTACGTCGGTCCCATAGTTCGATCGTCCGCCGTCAGCCGTGTTCCGGCCGGCCCTGAAGTCTTCGCCAGGACTACGTCGTCCATCCACCTGTCAGTCTTTTCTCCGATGACCCAGTTCCTGGCGTCGCCGACGTCAGCGGCCCTACCGCGGCTGGTCCTCATGCTGCCGCTGTTCCTCTTGGGGCCGGTCCAGCCACGAGTTTCACTGTCGACGCTGGCGCCGCTGATACCGGGCTCTGGATTGCGCCTTCTCGGAAGTTTCGCTCCAAGTCGTGCCGACGCCCGGCCCTAACCCGTCACTACCTCCGGTGGAGGCCAGTCGTCGTAACGCTCCACAGACACTGCATAAATGTTTTGTTGGGATCGTTTTCTTGTGTTAGCTAGTGTTTCACTTCTGTATTTTCATGTCCCTGGCGCTCAGCTTTTCCAAAGTTTCTATACTGTTATTGTATATCGAAAGTCACAGATCCTACACACCATGCTTAGCAATCTTGTTAGTTGTCTCTTGCATTATTCTTCAATGTTATCTGCATAGTGTTTTTTCTTCAGTTCAATAAGCACAGAATGCAAGATTATTTTATTGTATTTATCTGGTCAGTTCCTGGGCACATGGTTTCTTTTTGCTGACTGTATTGTCGCTCATTCCTGTTGTAGCTTGTCTGGTCTGTAGGTAGACCAGTGTGGCTGTGGAGGTATGATGTTCTGTTGCCTATCACCTTTCCCTGTCAGACAGGAAGCTATGCTCATCTGCTGATCTGCTGTCTCTGGACCGTAAAGGCTCTAGACTTCTTCACTTGGCAGGTGTTTCGTAACCTAATTGAAAAGTTCATTTAATAACTGTGGGGTGAGGTTAAAGTTACAGAACATGATAGGCTGTAATGAGACAAATTAGGCATTTATTTTGCAGTAATACATACGAATAGAAGATAGCCCAGTTACACGGTTTCTAACATGTACGCTCTAAGCTGAGAGATTTGGCACGAAGCCACTTTGCTGTAGGACAACGAATAATACGTGAAATCACATAAGATAAACACCTAATGGTAAACCTCCAGTCCCTAGAGAGAGCGAGGAATAGTTGAACGGGAGACTGATAAGACTCTAGCCATGAGATCTGAGTTACGAAAACACGTGCAGGAGACGAACGAAATAACTTTCCTCATTTCCTTTGTAAGGTCGCGATGCAGAGTGCTCGCGGTACAAGCGGTGTAATTGCGCCTGAGCAACCAATGTTACTGCTGCTAGTTTCTGAATGTGAACCATGTTAACCCTCATGGACGACCCTAACACAAGGCTGCTCACAAGGTAATAAGAGACATCACTTGCATCACAAAATGGTTGTAACTTCACAATACTACTGTCTGCAACGTGAAGGGTCTGAGAACAGTGTCCGAAAGAACCCGGGGCGTGGCTGGCAGTTCTGTTTGTAATTGCAGCGTGCATCTGCAGTAAATTATTAATAATCGGACTGGTCCCAGATAATTTCCAGTGAATTCGAAAATTTGTAGGCAGCTCGAATTTGTGGTTGAAATTATCAAATTAATTTTATTCTGCTATCTTTCTTTGTGATGTGGACTGGCTGGTACAGCCATTGCGGCTACACCACATGCATTTTATGACCTCAAAAAGTCTCTGCATTACACAGTTCTATGGACAGTCATCACTGGCGGTGGGCTGCCTCACTACATGTGTGCCGTGTGTCTTCGAGATGATTTATCTAAGTGGTAGTCGATTCCTCCGGACACCAGGCAGGCAATGCGGGCAGCCGCCCGACCGGGAGGACATGGTTAAGCATCTCTCATCAAAACAGAGATATTATCCTTGTATATCCTGGGAGGTTTACCATGGAGTTACACATCACCTCCACAGCGCGTGGGGCCTCTGACCTCGCTAACAGGCAGCCTGCCTGTCGCAGCAGAGAGCGCTGTCGGCAGGCCACCATTTTGTTGCGCCAAGCCTAGTGCCCCAGCAGTTCTGTCTGGCCACATCTGCAGTTCAGTTCTGACGCTGCAAGTGGCATTACCAGCAGTTTCGTCTCAATGCTCCATGCCAGCAGACGTGGTCCAGTTCGTAGTGATCTTCACGACCAGCAGTCAGCCATCACACTTGGGCAGCACCGGCCCAATGACATCCCAGGTCTCCACACCACCGCCTATCACGACTCTGGGGTTCCTAATGTACAAACATCAAAGACAACATCACAGGAAAGAATTTATGTTGTATCTAGTTGTGTGGATATTCATCCAAGAATATTTATTTGAGTTTCATTAGTAGTAGAACTAAGAGGACGTGGCCCCACTTTCCATTGTTGCCAGATGTATTCCAGATGGCGGCGACGGCGTCATCCGAGCTGACAGTATGGAGACCTGGCAACAGCACATGACGTCATCCAAGATAGCGGCCACAATGTCATTCAAGATGGCGGTTTTTGCTAGCCAGAAGGTCAGTTGGGCAACATCCACTAACCTAATTCCTCCCCTCCACTCCTCCAGAAAATAGCAGGAAGTTCAAATTCCAACAGGACAATGCAATGCACATCTACTAAGCTAACAAAATGGCAGGAAAAAGGTCACTTGGGCTACCGCCACTAACCTAAGACACCTGACTGCCACCTCTTCCTAGGAAATGGCACCTAGTTCAAATTCCAACAGGATAATGCATTACACCACAGTTATCTCTACCAACCTAAGAAAATTGCAAGAAACAAAGCTCACCTCCACTAGCCTAAGTCACCCGACTGCCGACTCTTCCTAGGGATTGGTTGGAAAATGAGTCAGCCTGCACAGGGCTGGTGGATAGAGGAAAGGGTGTACTTTATTTATTTAGGAGCAATTTATTTAGGGATGGGGTGTATTTATCACAGTGATACAGAAGACACATTCTGACATGCCACACAGCCTACAGACATGCAAACCACTAAAGGACTCTGCAAACGTGCTTGCTAATCGTAAACTGTCAAAATTATGCAACAGTCTTTGTTTAAACAATTTGAGCCACTGCCGCCATCCAGTGTGTGTGTTCGCCATGAGGTCCAGAGCCCAACTGACCTAGTACACAATATCACCATCAGAGGGCGCCGTTGTCTGTTACGTGACGTAATCCAAGATAGTGGGGGGAAATGGCGGGAAAATGATTCTGCCTATGCTGGACGTGAGTTTTTATTTTACAAGCAGTGTCTCCACCACGAGATCTAGGGTCTAACTGACCTAGTACACAATACTGTCACCAGAGGGTGCTGTCATCCCTTCTGTGATGTAATCCAAAAAAAAAATGGCTCTGAGCACTACGCGACTTAACTTCTGAGGTCATCAGTCACCTAGAACTCAGAACTAATTAAACCTAACTAACCTAATGACATCACACACATCCGTGCCCGAGGTAGGATTCGAACCTGCGACTGTAGCAGTCGCTCAGTTCCGGACTGTAGTGCCTAGAACCGCACTGCCGATGTAATCCGAGATGGTGGTCTGGGGTGCCGGAAAATGGCGGGAAATGGACTCTGCCTGTTCTGGGAATGAGTCTTTATTGTGCAGGCAGTCTTTCCACCACGAGATCTTGAGTCCAACTGACCTAGTACGCAGTAATGCCACCAGGGGGTGCTCTCATCCCTCCTGTGATGTAATCCGAGATGGTGGTCTGGAGGGGCAAAATGGCGCGAAAATGACGCAGCCTGCGCTGGGCTGCTGGGGAGAGTAAGGAAGGAGTGTAGTCTATTTATTTTGGAATATTTTGTTTAGGGATGGAGTATATTTGTCACACTGACGCAAAAACATTCGCCCTGATGTGCTCGGAGTCACAACACACAGTTTGCAGACCTGCAAAGTACTTCTAAATAACGCTCTCTAGGCACACAGACAACTTCTAATTTTCCGAAATAATTTCAGTATAGACCTGCAAACTGCTGCTAAATAATGCAGTACACTGATGTGCAGGCAGGAAATCATAAACTGTCCAAATAACGCATAGCACAGCCAACAGACCTTCTTGCAAGATAATGCAATTGGCATGCAATCGACATGCGCAATCACCGCCCCCCACACCCTGTCCACTGGACCACACAGGAGGTTAGCGGCAGACTCCGTGAAGTGGAGTGGCCCTCAGCTGTCAAACTACACACAGAAGCCCGTTAGGGTCCCGCATGCATGAGGCGGCGGCATCCCTTTCGTACTTCACACCTAAGAAACTCCTCTCGAAACACATGTTCACCTAGGCGCCGTTGCTGACGCGAACGGGCAGGGCCACAGACGCTCCAGCGCCGTTCGAGCCGTCACAGCCGCGAGCCGTCGACGAACACAGGTGAAAGTTGTTTCCAGTTTCGAGTATACAGCCAGTGTTATACTGACATCACAGAACTCCAAGGCACACTCACGCCAGTCTCATATGCGAGACGCCTCTGGGCAGCATGTGTCTGTACCGCTGATGACAGAGTAGCACAGGGCACAGTGTTCCTAGCGCAACATGAGAGACACCTAACCTAGCTTAACTGCCCAGCATTACTGACGCAACACTACAAAGTGCGCACGCATAGCTACAAACTTTGGCAAGCGCATCTAACAAGGTTCTCAATCTTATATTGATGTCACATGACTATGTAAAAAATAAGAAATGAGTAGACCACGGGGAAATTGTATAGTGTTGTGGAAATAGTTAACGATCGCTTTCTTGATGTCTCAGCTTGTATGCATGAAAATTCTTGCAATAACAGAACCTGTTTACAAAAATAACGCAGAATGCAAACTTCTTCGCAGACCTAACGTGATACACAGTCCATCATGTGTTACCCTTCATGCTTTCAACACACACAAACGTTCCCTCCGCTATGTAGAGGCTCCTATATCCCAGCACAAAGGATGCGAACGAATCGAGCATTATGATTGACTCTTATCGAATTTACCTGTCGAATTGCTGTTGCAGCTGGTATCGTAGCACCATCTGCCTTTTGTTCTTCTGCAGACGAGACTTTCAGCGGTTATTTTACACAGATCGCCATATTGCACTGGCAGTTAAATCTTACAAACTACCATACATATCGTCAAATACAGAAAGACTCTTACTCATTTACACTGCTCTCCCACAGAGGACAGGAGCTTGAATATTAGTGTGGGAAACCAATCTCTAACTCAGCAATATATCACCACGTACAGTGTCGATGAAGTAAACATACAATTCGTATCCCGCACCTAACAAAATCATCCCTTTTACATCATTCGTACATACACTGTGAAGACGGACAGTACCATATATACTCCTCACAGCACTAGATATTTACCAGCATCCGACGATCACAAGCCATCCAGAGCACCCTCAACGTACCGAAGTCGCTCTCAGAACTGTTCTACAAATTCGGGCTCGTTTCCCCTCGGCACAAACACGTTACTGTTTCTGCTCCGAACCTGCTTCCTTGCTTGCTCGCTTTTCTACATATATCTCCAGACTCGGGGATTACAAGAACACATGTATTTTCGCATGGTTCGCCATAATGTTTTACCATTTTCGCGGTACTTCTCGATATCATGCACTAGTCAGCATCCTACCGATCGCTAACGCAATATAATACCCAAGATATAGACTGGAAATATATCTCTACAAACCCAAAACTTTAGCTAGATGCGGCGTACTGTAAACCACTGACTGACTAGAAACTTGTCACATCTGCGAACACATTTACTTGGCAACTCGAAACAAATAGAGGAAACTGATATTTCCACTCTCTAATACCGATGTCGGTGATGTAGTAGATTCCAAATCATCCCTATAATTTACATGGTCAACTAAAGTGTTTCCCATGTCTAGAGAACCGGCAAACATGTCTTCCACATGCTAGATGCACACACCACAATCGATCTTGCCTCAACTAAATAAAGGCGCGAAATGTGCAGAAGCAGACAACCGAACAATTTACATGGGAGGGAATAACGATGCACCTCCATATTCAATCTTATCAACTTTCCACTTAATCATGAAAGCTATCCAACACATAGAGGACAACATGGTTAATTCATCTACATTCCTACACTCCAACAGGCATCTCCAGTCTGACAGCTCCTACCGTTAACGGGAAACGTGAATCACCCCCACAAAGGTCACCGGCGCTGCAGGCCAAGCACGCACAGGTAGAAACTGGTCACATATATATTTCATCCCTGTACTAACAACTAAATGTTACCATCACGGTCTCAGGTGAACGACATTCGACAATGGGCGAAGGATCGGAAATACACTCTGTTGATGGCTGTGGCTCTGGAAACAGAAATATCAGTACCATACTCTTCCCATGCTGTCACAGTACTCCATGTCAAATCCATACATTCCTTACAACTGGACACAGTCATTTCCTTCGCACATGTCGGGACACGAACAAATACTTCATAAGCCTGATGCTCAATGTCAACATATCACACAGCCCCTACTACTAAGTATATACAACCTCAATTACTGATCGCTAGCGATACGACATAATACTGAGAGAAAATCAACCAAGGGTGGACATGTCTCGTAAGTTTCTCTTGTGTCCTAGAAAGAAAGACGTAATCGGCGAGATGTTAAAAAAACTAGATCCAAACAACTACTGCATGTTACTGTCAAAGCAGTCATGGTCCTACAGGTGCATACAAGTATCCATGTTAAAAGCTATACTGGCCTTATAAATCAAGGTACGAAATTACGTCTGAATGACATGGTTTTCCTATCCAGACAAATACTGAGACTGAGATCGATGGAGTGTATATTATCAGACCAGCAGCGCGCTTACACGTATCCCACGACACAACCTCGTAATAAAATTGTGGTGTCACCGCCAGACACCACACTTGCTAGGTGGTAGCCTTTAAATCGGCCGCGGTCCGTTAGTATACGTCGGACCCGCGTGTCGCCACTATCAGTGATTGCAGACCGAGCGCCGCCACACGGCAGGTCTAGAGAGACTTCCTAGCACTCGCCCAAGTTGCACAGCCGACTTTGCTAGCGATGGTTCACTGACAAATTACGCTCTCATTTGCCGAGACGATAGTTAGCATAGCCTTCAGCTACGTCATTTGCTACGACCTAGCAAGGCGCCATTACGTTACTATTGATGCTGTAAAACATGTACCATCAAGAGCGATGTTCACCAATTATGGATTTTAGTTAAGTATTCCAGAAGCTACGTACGTTTTTTACTAGTCTCATTCCGTGTCCTGTTCCAGACCTCACGCCAGCCTGCGTGAGCTTAAACGCGTGCCTTTCGGCTTCCTGTCATAGTGGGTTGGCTGTCTTGCCAGTCCACAACAAAAATCGCTGAATTTTGGAAGTTATTCGGCTAAGGAACGCGGTATGAAATAGGTATTTGCGACGCCTTCATGCCAATAGATATTTAACCAGTATGTGTAACGTATTCTGTCTCGATACCATGTGAGAGGTTCTGCTATATATCCATTGAGTTATAGGCGATGACTGATTAGGAAGGAACACAAGCAGTATTAAATTGTATGCTTATTGAAGTCGTAAGAAATGTACACTAGCTCTAAGATCTCTAGTGTTTCGCTATCTGCTAGAAATGACGTCCATGATTTGGAATCAGGTCTTTCCATTCAAGCACATACCTGCATTGTATCAAACTGAAAATTCCTTTAATGATTACAACCACTACTCAATCACATTTCTGGCACTCCCATATATCGAAACGATTCACCTTTCCCGAACCTAGCTGCTACAGTAAAATTCCAATATGGTTTTAGTCACCCCTATGCATCTTGCAACTGCTTCCATTTCTACAGCTTTCCGCATGTGATCGTTCCATTTTGGACAGGAACTGAGCAGAAGTCGCAGCAAGACATTTGCACCATCTTCTGCAACCCGTGTAGAAGCAAAACGACCAGAGTTAGTGCAAAAGGACCATGTTTTGACCATTGGGTGGAAATGCATGCAATGTGGTAAGTCTCCAAACTAGATACAGATACTACAGTCCGAAGCAGATCCACGTATATTCAAATCAATCAGCCCAACATGCTATCATCGTTATTCTTTACCCACCCAACAGAGAAAAATTACGAACTATAAAAGCTCTACTAACTTCATCCGATATAGAAGTCACCTAGGCACCGATGCTGGCACAATGACGCATAGCTGCGTTGCGGACCAGCATGGAGAAAGAGATATCGCAATGCTTCCCAGAATAGCGCAGCATGCAGCCCTCCAAGCATTCCTAACGGTATACCCCATCCCTCGTCCGTCCCCGGTAGCTGAGTGGTCAGCGCGACAGTTTGTCAATCCTAAGGGCCCGGGTTCGATTCCCGGCTGGGTCGGAGATTTTCTCCGCTCAGGGACTGGGTGTTGTGTTGTCCTACTCATCATCATTTCATCCTCATCGACGCGCAAGTGACGTCAAATCGAAAGCCTTGAACCAGACGAGCGGTCTACCCGACGGGAGGCCCTCGTCACACGACATTTCATACCCCATCCCTCACTGAATTTATACCTCAAACTGCTGCTGCTACAGCTGCCTGTGTGGCATGATCCTATTAAATTTACAGGCACTTCAGAGGCCACTTTAAAGTTTCATCGCCTATACTCTATGCGAATGATCATATCAAACAGACTATACTAAGTCGCAAAAGACGCTCCCTCTGATCCTGTTTAGTTGTCTGAAGCACTGTTTTCTATCACGCTTTTATGCAATGCCAAACATTTTCTTTTTCTGCCACGACTTCAAGACCTGTGTTAGGTTCAAAGCCGACGTTAAGACGTTCTGATCCATGGTCTCTCGCAGAAAGCTAGACATCACATGGTGTAAAAAATGTTGTTACGATGGCAGCCATAGCACACTACACACTGGACGATTTTTTATAAAAGACACTTACAACATAAGGAAACTAGAAGAGTTTGGCTGTGTTGTGGAGAGTTTCCAAACTGATGTCCGAAAGTGATTGACGACCTCTAAATTTAAACTCATCTGTCACAGTGACGGTATATATATGATGGCTCTGTGTTCCCTTTAGACTGATTCCTCATATTGCACTCATGTACGAGATCACTGTTTCGGTGCTAGCAACCCCCAGAACGTGTCACCCATCCACAAAACTCATTCCCCAACTCAAACAATCGCTGTCAGTCAATCATTATGTGATAACCAACAGCGCACGAGTGCACTGATGGGTGGAAAAGAAGACACCGCTGATGTACTGTAATAATAAGCATCACAGTTGATAGAGCGAACAATTTTAGCAATTTTACAGCAATTTCAACATTGGCCAATGATATGAGAGCATGTTTCACCAATTTCAGTATCATAGCTAAGCCACCCTTTCTATACTTCGCGAGCATCATTGTGAATGCAGATAGATGACTGTGCAGTATGTCCATTCCGTGTTAATTCCCGAACACATAAATCATCAAAGTATACCAGACAGCGCTCTACATATTTCTAACACCTCGAGCACAGTGCTTAATTTACGATCTATCTCTCTGTGTATGGGAGTCACAGAGCATTCTCGCTCTCTTAGGTTAAAATTAGAGAGTGGAAGACCTTCCTCACACTGTCATTGACAAACCCACCCTGCAGCACTGTTAATGAATTAATCTGCAAGCGATCAGAAGTTGTTGTTGTTGTTGTGGTCTTCAGTCCTGAAACTGGTTTGATGCAGCTCTTCATGCTACTCTATCCTGTGCAAGCTTCTTCATCTCCCAGTACCTACTGCACCTACATCCTTCTGAATCTGCTTAGTGTATTCATCTCTTGGTCTCCCTCTACGATTTTTACCATCCACACTGCCCTCCAATACTAAATTGGTGATCCCTTGATGCCTCAGAACATGTCCTACCAACCGATCCCTTCTTCTGGTCAAGTTGTGCCACAAACATCTCTTCTTCCCAATCCTATTCAATACTTCCTCATTAGTTATGTGATCTACCCATCTAATCTTCAGCATTCTTCTGTAGCACCACATTTCGAAAGCTTCTATTCTCTTCTTGTCCAAACTATTTATCGTCCATGTTTCACTTCCATACATGGCTACACTCCACACAAATACTTTCAGAAATGACTTCCTGACACTTAAATCTATACTCGATGTTAACAAATTTTTCTTCAGAAACGCTTTCCTTGCCATTGCCAGTCTACATTATATATCCTCTCTACTTCGACCATCGATCAGAAGTATACCATTACAATCCACGTCTCGTGAATGAATAGAGCTTTCCGAGTCCTCACCCATCCAAGTGCATGAGATTTTTCGAGATGCACCCATGCCGAGGAGCTTAGCGCTCCTTATCGATGTATAGTAACAGATTTCAAAGTGTCGTGATGTAATAGCAGACGGTTAATAAGAACAAGAAAAGAATGATTTTTATATGCGATGGATCTCCAGACGGATGGAGTTCGACGCATTTTTACGTAAATCAACCAAGCTATGAACTCTAAAGTATTGTTCTCGAGTCTAGGATCGGTACCTAAAAGTTATTGGTAGAGAGAACATAAACACACGCACTCCTAAGGCTACAATGCTCTGCACTTATAACGGGCTGTAATGTTAGATCACTTGCGTTTCCAACCTATCAGTCGTATGCAATGTAGCGCTGTTAATATTCCAATGTAAGAAATATATTTCAAGCGCAGGACATACAACCTTCTCCTCGGTTTCTCCTATGTTATCAGACCGTAAAACAAAAAAAAAAAAAAAACTACTTCCTTAAAACATTGGCTCTGTGTGATACGAGTACAATACAGCTTTCGGGAGATGTATAGTGCCCACTCTTCACATCCGATCATAGTTCGGAATTTATACTATACCTGCACCAGCCCTATATAAAATGATCGTTAGCAACGTCGAATACCTCTTACAAGGAAACAGATAAACGCATAACAGCAGCGTCCGACATGTGAAAATTACAAGTCATTCCATCACTAACTCTGTAAACAACACACCTGACGGGCAAATGTGTACACGGGGATTGCACTGCCTCACAAGAACCTACCGCTAAAATTGTTGTGACGCTGAAGTCTCGATTTTACACCCAAGATGCGACAGAGTGGATGGAGAACATTACATAAATCAAAGTTCATTTAGATTAATGTGCCCCATTTCATCACAAATGAGATGGAAGTCCTCTGATGACCGACAGCTATACCGTTAACGATCGCAAATAGACAGTGCTTTAAACCACATACAGAACATGTGGCTGTATACGAGTAGAACACAGACTATGTCACTCGACTGGTGCATCCTGACAGAAAAGTGGAAAAATTGACGTCCAGCAAAAAAATGGTCAAAAGACCTGCAGCAACTTCCTCCCCTCACTCTCTCTAGCATGCATCATCAGCTAACCATGAAATTGTACCTCGATACAGCTCCATCTTATCGATCACCCCCTCCACTCTCTGTTATCCTTTAACGCAGATGCAAGTAAGTTTAGTGGCGAATGGTTCTCTGTCTTCCTGAAAAGCATTAAATACAGTAGTCAATTCGTGTGTGTCACTGGTACCTCAATAGACATACAGGATAATGCTGCCTCGAAAGAGAAGTATTGAATGCCTCTCTGAGTCCCTTCATTTCGATGTCGACGTTTTCTCGGAGTCCTCTTGCTGCTGCGTACTTGTTCCCATATACAAATTGTTCGGCGCGAACCAGAAGATACGCAAGTACTTCCTCAATTTCCCCGCATTTCGATGTATATTCAGTCAATTTATACCTATTCCCTCGTCATTTTTCGCAGTTCTATCGATTTTATGTCATATCTATCAATGCGATCATGACATAACCTCTCGTTCTGCGTTATAAAATTCCTTGTAAATGTAGCACAGCTGCCAACAACTAGCCCAAATGCACTAATCGGCAGGCGCAGTATAGCACAGTACCCGATTGTATCCAGTCACCTCTACATTTGGAGAGCGTCTGTTGAACTGCGAAGAATGATGAGGGAATAGGTATAAATTGACTAAATATACATCGAAATGCGGGGAAATTGAGGAAGAACTTGCGTATCTTCTGGTTCGCTCTGAACAATTTGTACATGGGAACAAGTATGGAGCATCAAGAGGAATCCGAGAAAATGTCGACCTCGAAACGAAGGGAATCAGGGAGGCAGTCAATTTTTCTCCATCGAGGCAGCATTATACTGTATGTCCATTGAGGTACCACGTGAGTTGAGTACTGTATTTGATGCTTTTCAGGAAGACAGAGAACCATCCGCCTCTAAACTTACTTGCATCTGCGTTAAAAGATACCAGAGAGTGAAGGGGGTGATCGATTAGATGTAGCTGTATCGAGGTACGATTTAATGGTTAGCTGATGATGCATTCTAGAGAAGGTGAAGTTGCTGGAGATCAATTTTTCCACTTTTTGTCAGGATGCATCAGTCGCGTGACTTAGTCTGTGTTCTACTCGTATACAGCAACGTGTTCTGTATGTGGTTTAAGGCACTGTATACTTGCGACCGTTAAAAGTAAACCTTTCAGTCATCAGAGGACTTACATCTCATCTGTGATGAAGCAGAGCACATTCCTCTAAACGAACTTTGATTTATATAATGTACTCCATCCCCCCTGCCACATCTTGGGTGTAAATTCGAGACTTCAGCTTCATAACTAAGTTAGTGGTAGGTGTTTGTGAGGCAGTGCAATCCACGTGTACACATTTGCCTGTCAGGTAAGCTGTTTACAGAGTTAGTGATATAATGACTTGTAATTTTCACATGTCGGACGCTGCTGTTATGTGTTTATCTGTTTCCTTGTAAAAGGTATTCGCCGTTACTAACAATCATTTCATATAGGGCTGATGCAGGTATAGCACTATTTTATAGCCGTGATCGGATGTGAACAGTGGGCACTATACATCTCCCGAAAGCTGTATTGTACTCGTATCACACAGAGCCAATGTTTTAAGGAAGTAGTTTTTTTTTCCGTTTTACGGTCCGATAACATAGGAGAAACCGAGAAGAAGGTTGTATGCCCTGCGCTTGAAATATATTTCTTACATTGGAATATTAACAGCGCTACATTGCATACGACCGATAGGTTGGAAACGCAAGTGATCTAACATTACAGCCCGTTATAAGTGCAGAGCATTGTAGCCTTAGGAGTGCGTGTGTTTATGTCCTCTCTTACCAATACCATTTAGGTACCGATCCTAGACTCGACAACAATACTTTAGAGTTCGTAGCTTGGTTGATTTACGTAAAAATGCGCCGAATACCATCCGTCTGGAGATCCATCGCGTATAAAAATCATTCGTTTCTTGTTCTTCTTAACTGTCTGCTATTACATCATGACACTTTGAAATCTGTTACTATACATCGATAAGGAGCGCTAAGCTCCTCGACATGGACGCATCTCGAGAAATCTCATGCACTTGAATGGGTGAGGACTCGGAAAGCTCTATTCATTCACGACACGTGGAGTGTAGCGGTATACTTCTGATCGGTTGCAGTTTAATTCGCTAACGGTGCTGCAGGGCGGGTTGGTCAATGACAATGTGAGATGGGTCTTCCACTCTCTAATTTTACCCTAAGACAGGGAGAATGCTCTGTGATTCTCACACCCAAAGAGATAGATCGTAAATTAAGCACTGTGCTCGAGGTGTTAGAAATATGTAGAGCACTGTCTGATATACTTTGATGATTTATGTGTTAGGGAATTAACACGGAATGGACGTACTGTGCAATCATCTATCTGCGTTCACAATGATGTTCGAAAAGTATAGAAGGCGTGGTTTAGCTATAATAATGAAATTGGTGAAACATGTTGTCATATCATTGGCTGGTGTTGAAATTACTGTAAAATTCCTAAAAGCGTTCCTGCTATCAACTGTGATGCTTATTATCACAGTACACCAGCGGTGTCCTTTCCATCCCATCAGTACATTGGCGCGCTGTTATTCATCACATAATGATTGACTGACAGCGCTTGTTTGAGTTGGGGAATGAGTTTTGTGGATGGGTGACACCTTCTAGGGGTTGCTAGCACCGAAACAGTAATCGCGTACATGAGTGCAATATGAGGAATCAGTCTAAAGCGAACACAGAGCCATCATCTATACCGTCACTGTGACAGAAGAGTTTAAATGTAGAGGTCGTCAATCACGTTCGGACATCAGTTTCTAAACTCTCCACAACACAGCCAAACTCTTCTAGTTTCCTTATGTTGTAACTGTCTTTTATTTAAAATCGTCCAGTGTGTAGTGTGCTATGGCTGCCATCGTAACAACATGATTTACACCATGTGATGTCTAGTTTTCTGCGAGAGGCCATGGATCAGAACTCCTTAATGTCAGTTTAGAGCCCAACACAGGTCTTGAAGTCGTGGCAGAAAAAGAAAATGTTTGGCATTGCATAAAAGCATGTTAGAAAACAGTGTTTCAAACAACTAAACAGGACCAGAGGGAGCGTCTTTTCGACTTAGTACAGTCTCTGGGATACGATCATTCGCCTAGAGTATAGGCAATGAAAGTGACCTCTGCAGTGCCTGTATATTTAATAGGATCATTCCAAACAGGCAGCAGTAGCAGCAGCAGTTTGAGGTGTAAATTCGGTGAGGGATGGGGTATACTGTTAGGAATGCTTGGAGGGCTGCAGTCAGCATCTCGTGGTCGTGCGGTAGCGTTCTCGCTTCCCACGCCCGGGTTCCCGGGTTCGATTCCCGGCGGGGTCAGGGGGTCAGGGATTTTCTCTGCCTCGTGATGACTGGGTGTTGTGTGCTGTCCTTAGGTTAGTTAGGTTTAAGTAGTTCTAAGTTCTAGGGGACTGATGACCATAGCTGTTAAGTCCCATAGTGCTCAGAGCCATTTGAACCATTTTTTGGAGGGCTGCACGCTTTTGGCATTCCGGGAAGCACTGCGAAATGTCATTTCCATGATGGTCCGCACCGCAGCTATACGTCATTGTGCAAGCATCAGTGCCTAGGTGACGTCGGTATCGATTGAAGTTAGTGGAGCTTTTGTAGTTTGCAATTTTTCTCTGTTGAGGGGTAGAAAATAGCATGTTGGGCTGATTGGTTTGAATGGACGCGGATCTGCTTCGGA
Source organism: Schistocerca cancellata (assembly GCF_023864275.1). Lineage (NCBI taxonomy): Eukaryota > Metazoa > Arthropoda > Insecta > Orthoptera > Acrididae > Schistocerca > Schistocerca cancellata. Next base: position 64,239,883 of record NC_064629.1, read on the forward strand.
CTGTACTAACTGTGTCTTGTTTGGAGATGTACCACATTGTGAGCATTTCCACCGAATGGTCAAAACATGGTCCTTTTGCACTAACTCAGGTCGTTCTGTTCCTACACTGGTTGCAGAAGGTGGTGGATAATTATGTGTTTCTCCGACTTCTGCTCAGTTCCTGTTCAAAATGGGACGATCACATGTGGAAAGCTGTAGAAATGGGAGCAGTTGCAAGATGCATAGGGGGTGGCTAAAATCACGTTGGAATTTTACTGCAGCAGCTAGGTTCGGGAAAGGTGACTCGGCGCCGACCAGGGTGGCCGTGCGGTTCTAGGCGCTTCAGTCTGGAACCGCGAGACCGCTACGGTCGCAGGTTCGAATCCTGCCTCGGGCATGGATGTGTGTGATGTCCTTAGGTTAGTTATGTGTAAGTAGTTCTAAGTTCTAGGGGACTGATGACCTTAGAAGTTAAATCCCATAGTGCTCAGAGCCATTTGAGCCATTTGAAACCTGACTCGTTTCGAGATGTGGGAGTGCCAGAAATATGATTGAGTAGTGGTTGTAATCATTAAAGAAATTGTCAATAGGATCCAACTCAGGTATGTGCTTGAATAGAAAGACCTGATTCCAACTCAGAGGTCATTTCTAGCGGACAGCATAACACTAGAGATCTGAGAAGCTAGTGTACATTTCTTACGACCTCAATAGGCATACGATTTACTACTGTTTGTGATCCTTTTGAATGAGTCATCGCCTATAACTCACTGGATATATAGCATAACCTTTGACACAGTCTCGAGACGGAATACGTTACACATACTGGATAAATATCTAGCGGCTTCAGGGCGGCGCTAATACCTATTTCATACCACATTCCTTAGCCTAATAACTTTCAAAATTCAGCGATTTTATCACTAGTGGGCTACGTGTAAACGTAGTGCTGGTCTGATAATATACACTCCAGCGATCTCCGTCTTGGTATTTGTGTGGATAGAAAAACCATGTCATTCAGAGGTAATTTCTTACCTCGATTTACACTACTGGCCATTAAAATTGCTACACCAAGAAGAAATTCCGATGATAAACGGGTATTCATTGGACAAATATATTATACTAGAACTGACATGTGATTACGTTTTCATGCAATTTGGGTGCATAGATCCTGAGAAATCAGTACCCAGAACAACCACCTCTGGCCGTAATAACGGCCTTGATACGCCTGGGCATTGAGTCAAACAGAGCCTGGATGGCGCGTACAGGTATAGCTGCCCATGCAGCTTCAACACGATACCACAGTTCATCAAGAGTAGTGAATGGCGTATTGTGACGAGCCAGGTGCTCGGCCACCATTGACCAGACGTTTCCAGTTGGTGAGAGATGTGGAGAATGTACTGGCCAGGATAGGAGTCGAACATTTTCTGTATCCAGAAGGGCCCGTACAGGACCTGCAACATGCGGTCGTGCATTATCCTGCGGAAATGTAGGGTTTCACAGGGATCGAATGAAAGGTAGAGTCACAGGTCGTAACACATCTGAAATGTAATGTCCACTGTTCAAAGTGCCGTCAATGCGAACCTGTAAGCAGTGGCACCCCATACCATCACGCAGGGTGATACGCCACTATGGCGATGACGAATACATGCTTCCAATGTGCGTTCACCGCGATGTCGCCAAAAATGGATGCGACCATCTTGATGCTGTAAACAGAACCTGGATTCATCCGAAAAAATGACGTTTTGCCATTCGTGCACCCAGGTTTGTCGTTGAGTACACCATCGCAGGCGCTCCTGTCTGTGATGCAGCGTCAAGGGTAACTGCAGCCATGGTCTCCGAGCTGATGGTCCATGCTGCTGCAAACGTCATCGAACTGTTCGTGCTGATGGTTGTTGTCTTGCAAACGTCCCCAGCTGCTAACTCAGGGTTCGAGACGTGGCTGCATGATCCATTACAGCCATGCGGATAAGATGCCTGTCATCTCGTCTGCTAGTGATACAGGGCCGTTGGGATCCAGCACGGCGTTCCGTATTACACTACTGAACCCACCGATTCCATATTCTGCTAACAGTCATTGGATCTCGACCAACGCGCGCAGCATGGTCACAATACAATAAACCGCAATCGCGATAGGCTACAATCCGACCTTTATCAAAGTCGGAAACGTGATGGTACGCATTTCTCCTCCTTACACGAGGCACCACAACAACGTTTCACTAGGCAACGCCGGTCAACTGCTGTTTGTGTATGAGAAATCGGTTGGAAACTTTCCTCATGGCAGCACGTTGTAGCGTATCACAGCATCTTCTTCCTGTCGGTTAAATTTCGCGTCTGTAGCAAGTCATCTTCGTGGTGCAGCAATTTTAATGACCAGTACTGTATAAGGCCAGTATAGCTTTCAACATGGATACTTGTATGCACCTATAGAACCACGACTCCTTGGACAGTAACACACAGTAGTTGTTGGGAACGAGTTTTTTTAACATCTGGCCGATTACGTCTCTCTTTCTAGGACACGCAAGAAAAACTTATGAGACATGTCCACCCATGGTTGATTTTCTCTCAGTATTATTTTGTATCGCAAGCGATCAGTTATTGACGAAGTATTATCCTTAGTAGTAGAGGCTGTGTGATATGTTTGCGTTGAGCATCAGGTTTATAAAGTATGTGTTTGTGTTCTGACATGTGCAAAGGAAATGACTATGTCCAGTTGTAAGGAATGTATGGATTCGACATGGAGTACTGTGATAGCATGGGAAGAGTATATCAAGTCATAAGAATGATTCTCCGATACTTTGGTCATTGTTGAATGTCGTCCAACTGAGACTGCGATCGTAACTTTTAGTTGTAAGTACAGGGATGAAATATATATGTGACCGATTTCTTAGGATAAACATTCTACCTGTACGTGCTCGGCCTGCAGCGCTGGTGACCTTTGTGGGGGTGATTCACATTTCCTGTTAACGGTAGGAGCTGTCAGACTGCAGATGCCGATTGGAGTGTAGGAATGTATACGAATTAATCGTGTTGTCTTCTAGACGACCAAATAGCGAACTAATACTTACTGTGTGTTGGATAGCTTTCGTGATTAAGTGGAAAGTTGATAATATTGAATATTGAGGTACATCGTTATTCCCTCCCATGTAAATTGTTCGGTTGTCTGCACATTTCGAGCCTTTATTTAGTTGAGGCAAGATCGATTGTGGTATGTGCATCTAGCGTGTGGAAGACACATTTGGCAGTTCTCTAGACATGGGAAACACTTTAGTTGACCTTGTAAATTACAGGGATGATTTGGAACCTACTACATCACTGACATCGGTATTCAAGAGTGGAAATATCAGTTTCCTCTATTTGTTTCGAGTTGCTGAGTAAATATGTTCATAGATGTGACAAGTTTCTAGTCAGTCAGTGGTTTACAGCATGCCCCACCTAGCTAAAGTTTAGAGTTTGTAGAGAAGAAACTTCCAGTCTATATCTTGGGAATTATGTTGTGCTAGCGATCGGTAGGATGCTGCCTAGTGCTTGATATCGAGAAGTACCGCGAAAATCATATAATATTATGGCGAACCATGCGAAAATAAATGTGTTCTTGTAATCCCCAAGTCTGGAGATATGTGTAGATAAGCGAGCAAGCAAGGAAGCAGGTTCAGAGCAGAAGCTGTAACGTATTTATGCCTATGAGAAACGAGTCCGAATTTGTAGAACAGTTCTGAGAGCGACTTCAGTCCGCTGAGGGTGCTCTGGTCGTGAGTTGGTTGTGGATGACTTCTGATCGTCGGCTGCAGGAAATATCTAGTGCTGTGAGGAGTACATACAGTACTGTCTGTCTTCGCGGTATATGTATGAATGATGTAAAAGGGATGATTTTGTTAGGTGCAGGATACGAATTGTATGTTTACTACATCGACGTGGTACGTGGTGATATATTGCTGGGTTGGAGATCAGTTTCGCAGACTAATATTCAAGCTCCTGTCATCTGTGGGAGAGCAGTGTAAATGAGTAAGAGTCTTTCTGTATTTGACGATATGTATGGTAGTTTGTAAGATTTAACTGCCAGTGCAATATGGTGATCTGTATAAAATAACCGCTGAATGTCTCGTCTACAGAAGGGAAAAAGGCAGACGGTGCTTCGATACCGGCAGCAAAAGTAATTCGTGTGGAAAATTCGATAAGAGCCAATCATAATGCTCGATTCATTCACATCCTTTGTGCTGGGATATAAGAGCCTCTACATAGCGGAGGGAACGTTTGTGTGTGTTGAAAGCAGGAAGGGTATCACATGACGCACTGTGTAGCACATTAGGTTCCGCAAGAAAGACTGCATTTGATGTTATTCTGCGTTATTTTCATAAACAGGTTCTGTTAGGGCAACAATTTTAATGCATACAAGCTGAGACATCAAGAAAGCAAGCATTAACTATTTCCAGGACATTACCCAATTTCCGCGAGGTCGACTCAGTTCTTATTTTTTACATAGTCATGTAACATCAGTATAAGATTGAGAACCTCGTTAGATGCGTTTGTAAGATTTGTAGCCTCGTGCGCGCACTTCGCGGTGTTGCGTCAGTCACACTGTTCAGTTAAGAAGGGTTACACGCATCTCTCATGTCATGCTAGGAACAATGCACTCTGTGCTACTCTGTCATCAACGGTACAGACACATGCTGCCCAGAGGCGTCTTGCATATGAGATTGGCGTGAGCATGCCTTGGAGTTCTGTGATGTCAGTATAACACTGACTGTATACTGTAAAACAGAAACAACTTCAACTGCGACGGCTCACGTGCCACTGGAGCGTCTGCGCCCCCGCCCTCTTGCGTCAACAATGGTGACCTTTTTTCCCGCCATTTTGTTAGGTTAGTAGAAGTATATTTCATTGTCGTATTGGAATTTTAACTTCCTTCCATTTTCTGGGGCAGGGGATGGGAGGGGTTAGGTCAGTGGATGTAGCCCAATTGAGTTTCTTCCTGCCAAAATCCAAACTTGCCGCCAAAATCCGCCATCTTGAATGATGTCATGGCCGCCATCTTGGATGACGTCATATGGTGTTGTCAAGTCTACACGCCACCATCTTGGATGACATCATCACCGCCATCTTGGACACATTTGGGAACAATGGAGAGTGGGGCCACATTCTTGTAGCTCTATTACTTTCGTTTTGTTAATAAAGTTATTCTTTTAAAAGTATCTTCATTTACTCCTCAGGATGAGGATACGTTATAAACAATAATTCTTCCTGTGCTCCATATGTGAATGAAATAAGAAAAAGCCCTAATAACTGGTGCATTTGGATGTAGCTTCTACCACGCACTTCAAAGTGGTTTGCAGAGTATAGATGTACATGTAGATAATGTAGTAAGAAATTGTGACTGAGATGTGTTTTTCTGGTTTAAATACACATTTATATGAACAGATGGACTTTCGTAATATATCATTACGTAAAATTACACAGCGTTATTTCGTAATGAAAACATACATAATAAAAACTATCCACACAGCTGATAGTAACTTTCTACGTTGGAATTCTTTAGAAAACTCGTTCCGTAACCTGAATAGAGCAGAGTTCGTCCCAGGCGCCTGAACAACAATGTAGCAGCACTAACTCGACAACAATGAAATAACCATGCTAGACTAGTGGTCGCCAAACTGCGGCCAGAATGAATTACTCAGGCCGCCCGCAGTTCTCAGCCATGTACACTGAATAGCCAAAGGAACTGGTACACCTGCCTAATATAGTGTAGGGTGCCTGCAGGCAACACAGTGCGGAATGGAGTTGACTAATGTCTGAAGTAGTGCTGGAGGGAATTGACACCACGAATACTGCAGGGCTGTCCATGAATCTGTAAGAGTAAAAGGGGGTGGAGATCTCTTCTGAACAGCACGTTGCAAGGCATCCCAAATATGCTCAACAAACAAGTTTGGGGAGTCTGGTGGCCAGAGGAAGTGTTTAAATTTAGAAGAGTGTTCCTGTAGCAATTCTGGACATGCTGGAATTGCTCAAGTCCGTCCAAATGTACAATGGACATGAATGGTTGCAGGTATCAGGCAGGATGCTTACTTACTTGGCACCTGTCAGAGTCATATCTAGATGAATCAGGGGTTCCATATCACTCCAACTACACGTGCCTTACACCATTAAAGACCCTCCACTAGCTTGAACAGTCCCCTACTGACATGCAGTGTCCACGGATACATGAGGTTGTCTCCATACATGTATACGTCCATCAGCTCAATACAATTTGAAATGAGACTCATCTGACCAGTCAACATGTTTCCAATCATTTCAATAGTCCAAGGTTGGTAGTGACGGGCCCAGGCGAGATGTAAAGCTTTGTTTCGTGCAGTCATCAAGGGTACGTGAGTGGGCCTTAGGATCCAAAAGCCAATATCGAAGATATTTCGTTGAATGGTTCGCATGCTGACACTTGCTCATGGCCAGAATTGAAATCTCCATCAATATGCTTAAGGATAGGACTTCTGTCATGCTGAACGATTCTCTTACGTCATCGTTGGTAGTAGTGGGACTAACTTCGTATGAGTCCGTTTTGTTAGTGCTGGTAGCCTACATCAGGGGCAGAAATGCACTCAGGGGCAAACCTATTGTTCTCCTTTGATTGACAGGTAGTTAACGTATTGTTCACTTTTGATTGACAGGTACTTAACCTATTGCTCTCCTTTGATTGACAGGTTCTTAACCTATTGGTCTGCTAAAAGGATCGCCGGCCGCGGTGGTCTAGCGGTTCTGGCGCTGCAGTCCGGAACCGCTGGACTGCTACGGTCGCAGGTTCGAATCCTGCCTCGGGCATGGGTGTGTGTGATGTCCTTAGGTTAGTTAGGTTTAATAGTTCTAAGTTCTAGGGGACTTATGACCTAAGATGTTGAGTCCCATAGTGCTCAGAGCCACTAGCCACTTGCTAAAAGGATCCTTCCTTTTGATTGACAAGTACTTAACCTATTGTTCTGGAAAAAGGATCCTTCCTTTTGATTGACGGGTCCTTTACCTATTGTTCTGATAAAAGGATCCTTCCTTTTGATTGACAAGTCCTTAACCTATTGTTCCCCTTCCCCATCCCTCCCCTGCCCCGCCTCCCTCGCCTCTCTCTGCTACAGCTACACTTTCAGGTCTGAGTTATTGGAACAGCCCCTCTCACTCTTATCAATTTGATTGACTACTATATTAAGTTGATCAATTAATTAACCTCTCCCCCTCTGGTAAACAAACCCTCCCACGCTCCCTCATGGAAATTTGTGGAAAAAAGACTCAGTTGATCGATCATTTGGAGGGAATTCGTTTGTAGTGTATGGAATATTGTTTAAACAATTTACACATTTGTGTAATATTGTTTATTTAAACAATTTAGGGAATTCAAGGCAGTGTATGGAATATACAGAAACTGGTGGAGAGGAAGGAGCTCATAACAGGAAATTCAAGGGTATATTGTTTATTTATAAAAAATTCAGTTTGTGGGGTAGGATTTCTCTTTCTCAACATTCTCTGCTGTTTGGAAAGATGTAGGTCTTGTAAGAAGTAATTACATGGGGCAAGCATGTTGCATAACCTAATGTTCGGCACTGTACTCTGTGTGTCTTAACCTAATGTTTGGGCCTTTGTCAGCACTTAACCAATTGTTCTGTTAAGTGATTTTCCATGTCATCCCCATTTCCTTAAACTGTTGTACCGCCTTAGATACCAAATTAAGTAATTAGTTATGTCCTTCCACCATTTTCTGGTACACTTTTCGAATTTCACACGCTTTTGAATGCCATTTCTGGCGCATTCTTCTTTGTCATCCACCACTCTTAAACTATTTTACTGCATTTTACATAAGAATTATGCAAATTAACCTAGTGTTCTGCACTTAACCTGCTGTTCTGCTCCATGTCACCCACTCACGCACACCCACCCTTAACTATTGTACTGCTAACACCATGTTGATATAAAAAATTTATTCAAACTATTTAAATCGATATTTTTCACATATATGGGGTAGCTTTTCTTAATTCGCAGCATCCTATTGCCCAGTGACATCGATGGAATGCAGTTTAAACAACAGATCACTAATGAAAAACATATCCTGCCACTGGACACCCGATGCCACCGCCGCCACCACCTCCGGCCCCTCCACTGCCGCCGACGCTGCCCTTGGCCCTGATCCAACAATGGCAACGGCCACCACAGCATTGTTCTGGCGTCCATGGGCCACCCTCTGTCAAGCTAGCAGGTTAGGGCTGCAGCAACCAGGCTGCTCGCAGTGGTCCGTATTCCGCAGCATCTACTCCCTCGCTGTCACGTCCTCGCCGATCTCATGAGGTACAGCACACACCCCTGTACACCTCGCCACAGAACTCCAAGGCATGCTCAGTCAGCTCTCATATGCGAAACGCCTCTGGGTGGCACGTGTGTTTACCATTGCTGATGCTAGACCTGTGGATAATGACGTCACAGATCGCACTATACAAATCTCTTCCAGAGTAGCACAGGCTACTTCCTCCCTAGCGATCCTAAGGGGACATTCGAGCTGCGGCCAGCCATGCTTACCTGCCCCAGCGTGACTGACGCCTCACCGCGAAACATCCGCATGGTGACTCCCCATCGAAAAGGTTCTCAGTGTTATACTAACATCACATAGCTATGTAAAATAATAGCCAAGTTCACCTCTCAGAAATTGTATAGTGTCCCAGAAATAGTTAACGGTCGCTTTTGTAGGAGCTTTTATGATGTCTCAGCTTGTCCTCATGGAAATTCTTGTCCTAACAGAACCTGTTTACGAAAATAGCGCAGAGTAACACCGAATGAATTCCTCCTGATGGTTCTAATGTGGCACTGCATCCATCACGTCTTACCATTCCTGCTTTCAACATACACAAATGTTCTCACCGCTATGTAGAGACTCCTATATCCCAGCACAAAGGATGTCTTGGGAATGAATGGGACATTATGATTGGCTCTTATCGAATTTACTCGCTGAATCACTGATGCCGCCAGTGTGGAAGCACCATCCAACTTTCTTTTTTCTTTCTGCAGATGAGACTTTCAGTTGCAAAAAACTATTTTATACAGACAGCCATAATGAACCCACAATTAAACCTTGCAAAGTGTGCTGCATATCGTCAAATATGGAAAGACGCTTACCCAATTACACTGCTATCTGACTGAGAACAGGAGCTTGAATATTAGACCGTGAAACCGATCTTTAACCCCGCAATATGTGACCACGTACCATGTTGATGTAGTAAACATTCAATTCGTATTCTGAGCCATACAAAATCACCCCTTTTACATCATCCGTACATAAACTGCAAAAACATTTAGTATAAGCACATGTACCGTAGATATACTCGCGGCACTAGACATTTTCCTCGAGGTCAGGTGGTCATCCAATCCCAACGCGTGACCAGAGCGCCCTCAGTGGTTCAAAAATGGTTCAAATGGCTCTGAGCACTATGGAACTTAACTTCTGAGGTCATCAGTCCCCTAGAACTTAGAACTACTTACACATAACTAACCTAAGGACATCACACACATCCATGCCTGAGGCAGGATTCGAACCTGCGACCGTAGCGGTTATGCGGTTCCAGACTGTAGCGCCTAGAACCACTCGGCCACAATGGCTAGCCGCCCTTGGTGGATCGATGTCACTCTCAGAACTGTTGTGCAAAGACTGACTCGTTTCCCCCTCGACACAAACATGTTACTGTCTCTGGTCCAGACCTGCTTGCTTGCTCGCTTTTCTACACACATCTCCAGACTCTGTGATTACAAGAACATATCTAATTTCGCGTGCTTTGTTAGAATATCATACCATTTTCGCGGTCCTTCTCGATATCAAACATATATCAATATTGCTTGCATAGCGGTATCGCTCACGCAATATAATTCCGAAGATACAGACTGGAAATTATTTCTCTAGAAACCGGAAACTTTAGCTAGGTGGAACATGCTGTAAACCATAGAGTAACTGGAAACTGATCTGCGAAGACTTTTTTGTGAAAAACTCGACAAAAGAAAAATAGAGTAAACTGATATTTCCACTCGCTAATATCGACGTCGTCTCATGTCTAGAGAACCAGCAAATGTGCCTTCCACCTGCTAGATGCATACATCACAATCGATGTTCTCTTAACTAAATAAAGACGCGAAATGTGAAAAAGCAGTCAACCGAACAATTTACATGGGCGGGAATAATTGTCCATCGCAAACACAAGTCCATGTTGAATCTTCTCAAATTTTCATGCGATCACAAAAGCTGTCCAACACATACTAAGTATTAGTTCGCTATTCAGCCATCTAGAGGACTACACAGTTAAGTCAGCTACATTCCTACACTCCAACAGGTCTTTCCATTCGGACAGCTCCTACCGTTAATGGAAAACGTGAATCATTCCCATGACCAGTGCTGCATGCCAAGCACGCAAAGGGAGAATCATCCTAGAAAACTGGTGGCATATATGTTTTATCACTGTACTTACAATTAAATGTTACGATCGTGGTCTCAATTCAACGACATTCGACAGTGAGTGAAGTATCAGAAATACACCCTGCTGACGGCTGTGGCTCTGGAAATAGAAATATCTGTACCATTCTTATGACCTGACATAGTCTTCCCTTTGCTGTCACAGAATTTCATGTCAAATCCATGCCTTCCTTTGCACATGTCTGAACACAAACACATACTTTATAAGCCTGATGTCCAAGGGAAACCTATCATATTTTCCCTGCTACTAAGTATAATACCTCGTCAATAACTGATTGCCAGCGATACGAAATAATACTGACCGAAAACCAACCATTGGTGTGCATATCTCAAAAGTTTTACTTGCGAGTGGTACCAGTGTGTCTTAGAAAGCGAGGCGTAATCGTCTTACAAACCGTCAGAAAAACAGAACCATATTACCATCACAAGCGGTCTTGGTCCTACAGAGCACACAAGTATGGTATTATCTACGAATGACGTGGTTTTTCCAGACAAATAGCGTGACACTGCATGTAGACGGTGACCGCCAGACTGTATATTATCACACTGGCAGTGCGGTTAGACGTCTCTTGATGGTGCACCCTCGTAATAAAATTACTGAATTTTGAAAGTGATACGGATAAGGAGCGTGGTATGAAACCGATATTTGCAACCCCTTCACACCACCGTCGCTAGGTATTTCTCCAGTATTTGTAACGCATTCTGTCTCGATGGAATAGCAGTGGATCATGATATATCCACTGGGCTATGGCAATTTTTGATTGAAAAGGATCACAAACAGTAGATGGTATGATGATTGAGGTCGTAAGAAATATACACTAGCTTCTCAGATCTCTAGTGCTATGCTATCAGCTAGAAATGCCGTCTCGGATTTGGAATCAAGTCCCCCCCCCCCCCCCCTCATTAAAGCACATACCCACGTTGGACCATATGGAGAAGTCTTTTAATGATTACAGCTACTACTGAATTATATTTCTGGTATTCTCATATCTCGAAACAAGTCAACTTTCTCGAACCTATCTGCTACACTAAAATTCCCGCCTCGTTTTAGGTAGCCCCTATGCATCCTGTAACTGCCCCCTCAGATTCTGCGCTACCATCCCTGCAGCTTTGTGCACGTGATCGTTCCAATGTAAGTCGGAACTGACTAGGGGTCAGAGGAAAGTATATCTACCACATCCTGCAGCCCATGTAGAAACAGATGAAGGTGCGTTACTGCGACTGAACTGTATTCTGACCATTTGACAGAAACGATTCCTGCTTCTGCAACACAAGGTAGCATAAAAGACAGTACGGGAAATGGGGGGAAGGACGTGAATTTTGCTACTGCATTGTGGTGCTTCTCCAAACTACAAGCAGGTGCTATAGATCCACATCCCTCAGGGCCCATTCAAGTCTATCAACCCAACATTCTATCATCATTATTCTATTCCATCAATCAGAGAAAAATTACGAACTATAAAAGCTACAATAACTTCATCAAATAGAGAAGTCAATAAGATTTTTACCGCCTCTCTTTCCTCCCATATATCGAAAACGAATACCGCATGTGAGCTGGCATCAAGGACATGTGACGATCCTCTTAAATATACAGGTGTTGATCCACTGCACAGACCAGAATAAGTTTCATCACTTATTGTAGGAGAATGACCGTAATCCACAGACCATACTGTAAGTCGCTAGAGACGCTCCCTGTGACCCTGTGTCATTGTTTGAAACATTGTTTTTTTTTCTGCTGTAACACACTTTGTACACCGCCATACATTTTCTTTTTCCGTGACGATTCCGAGGTCTGTGTCATGTTCTAAACTGCCAATAACAAGTTCTGATCCATTTCCTCTCGCAGAAAACTAGACGCCACATGGTGTAAATCATCTTGTTACTCAAGCTACCATAACACGCCACACACACATACACACACACACACTGGATGGTTTTAAATAAAAGACAGTTATAACATAAGAAAACTGGAAGAGATTGGCGGCGTTGTGGAGAGTTCCCAAACTGCTGTCCGAAAGTGATTGAAAAGCTCTACATTTAAAGTCCTCTGTCACAGTGACGAAATAGCTGACGTCTCTGCGTTCCGCTTCGACTGACTCCTCATACTGCAATCATGTACGCGATCGCTGTTTTGGTGATATCCATCCTCAGAAGTATTGTCCCTCCACCAAAACTCTTTCTCCAACTCAAACAAGTGATGTCAGTCACTCATTATGTGGTAACCAACAGCATACCAGTGGACGGATGGGGTGGAATAGACACCTATCAATGTACACTAATAATAAGCATCACAGTTGATAGTGCTAGCAATTTTAGCAATTTTACAGTAATTTCAACACCGAGTACTGCTGCAACAGCATGTTTCCCAATTTCAGTATCATAGCTAAACCGCCCCCATCTCTGCTTTGCGAGTATCATTGCGAATGTAGACAGATGACTGTGCAGTATGCCCATTCACTGTTAATTGTCAAACACATACATCATCGAAGTATACCAGTCAGCGCTCTATATATTTCTAACACCTCGAGCATAGTGCTTAATTTACGATCTATCTCTATGCTGTTGGAGGTCACAGAGCATTCTCACAGTCTTAGGGTAAAATTAGAGACTGAAAGACCGCTCATACAATCACTGACCATCCCGTCCTGCAGCACTGTTACCTATTTAATCTGCAACTGACCAGAAGTAGACTGCTACATTCCACGTCTCGAGAATCAATGGAGCTAACCGAGTCCTCGCCCATCCAAGTACACCAGATTTCTCCAGATGCACCCATGTCAAGGAGGTTAGCACCTCTTATCGGTGTATAGGAACAGATCTGAAAATGTTGTGATGTATTAGCAGACGGTTAAGGATAACAAGAAACAGGTGATTTTTATGCATGATGGAGATCCAGACGGATGGAGTTCGAAGCATATCACGTAAATCAACTACGCTATCAACTCTTAAGTATTGTTTTAGGGTCTATGATCAGTAACTGGAAGGCACTGGTAAGAGAGAACATAAACACATGCACTCCTAAGGCTACAGCGTTCAGCACTTAAGACAGGTTGTAATGTTAGATCTCTTGTGTTTTCGCTCTATCAGTTCAAATGGTTCTGTGCACTATGGGACTTAACATCTGAAGTCATCAGTCCCCCAGAACTTAGAACTACTTAAACCTAACTAACCTAAGGACATCACACACATCCATGCCCGAGGCAGGATTCGGACCTGCGGTCATAGCGGACGCGCGGTTCCAGACTGAAGCGCCTAGAACCGCCCGGCCACACTGGCCGGCAACTATCTGTCGTGTGGAATGTAGGGCTGTTAACATCCCAGTGTAAGAAATATATTTCCAGCGCATGACCATGACTTCCTAAATAGGTACATCATTCTTGCAGGTTTCTCTACGATTAACTATGGTATCGAACCGTGAAAGGAGAAAACTACTTCCTTAAAACAGTGGCTCTATGTGATACATACACAATATAGCTTTCCACAAACGATCACGTTTCAGAAGTTATACTATGCCCATGTCAGTCCTATATAAAATGATTGTTAGTAACGGAGAATACCTCTTACAAGGGAACAGATAAACGCATAGTAGCGACGTCCGACAGGTGGAATTCCAAGTCATGTCCCCACTAACTTTGTAAACAGCACATCTGTCAAGCAGATCAATACACAGGGGATTGCTGTGTCTCGCAAACTCCTATCACTACCTTAGTTATGAAAATGAAGTATTGATTTTACACTTACGATGCGATAGGGAATGCAGTACATCGCATAAATCTTCGTTCGTTTACAGGAATGTGTGACGCTTCATCACACGTGAGATGGAAGTCCTCTGATAACCGAGAGGTTTACTGTTAACGATCGCAAGTACACACTGCTCTAAGACCCACACAGAACAAGCGGTGGCATATGAGTCGAACGCTGGCTATGTCACACATCTGATGCATGCTGACGGAACATCATGAAAAATGGTCGAATGACTTGTAGCAGCTTCCTCCCCCCCCCCCACCCCACCCCTCTCTCTCTCTAGATTGCATCATCAGTCAACCATAAATCGAACCTTCTTACTACTTCATCTCAACCGACCAATTCATCCACTCTATGTCTTCCTTTAATGCAGATGGAAGCGAGTTTAGAGGCAGATGGTTCTCTGTCTTCCTGAAAATCGTCAAATACAGTAGTCATTCGCGTGTATCACTGTTACCTCAATAGACAGGCAGTAGAATGGTGCCTCGACGGAAAAAAGTGACTGTTTCCCTAGTTCCCTGGTTCCCTTCGCTTCCACGTCAATGTTTTCTCGGATACCTCATGCTGTCGCATGCTTGTTCCCATGTACAAATTGTTCTGCGAGAAACAGAAGACCTGCAAGTACTTCCCCAATTTCCCCGCATTTCGGTGTATATTCGATCAATTTAAACCTATCCCCCGTCATTTTTCGCAATTCAGTAGATTTTAAGTCAGTTCCTTGAAAGAGATCATGACATAACCTCTCGTTCTGTGTTCTAAAACTGCTTGTAAATGTAGTACATCTGCTAACACCTAGAACAAGTGCACTGATTGGGAGGCATAGTATAGCACTATACTTCATTGTATCCAGTCACCTCCACATTTGGAGAGTGTATGCTCTGTATTCTGTATATCTGTGTACGTGCATGTCTCGTGGGCGGCACCCACCACCATGTCCTCCCGCTGGTGGACAAAAACGTCGAACATAGAGCTAGTGTTCGGACGTAACGCGTGATTGGTCCATCTGCGAGCCCTATCCCAAATGTGATTGGAAGAAGCATGCGACAGCAAGAGGTATCCGAGAACACATTGACAATGAAACTAAGGGAACCAAGGAACCAGGGAACTAGGGAAACAGTCACTTTTTTCCGTCGAGGCACCATTCTACTGCCTGTCTATTGAGGTAACAGTGATACACGCGAATGACTACTGTATTTGACGATTTTCAGGAAGACAGAGAACCATCTGCCTCTAAACTCGCTTCCATCTGCATTAAAGGAAGACATAGAGTGGATGAATTGGTCGGTTGAGATGAAGTAGTAAGAAGGTTCGATTTATGGTTGACTGATGATGCAATCTAGAGAGAGAGAGGGGTGGGGTGGGGGGGGGGGGAGGAAGCTGCTACAAGTCATTCGACCATTTTTCATGATGTTCCGTCAGCATGCATCATATGTGTGACATAGCCAGCGTTCGACTCATATGCAACCGCTTGTTCTGTGTGGGTCTTAGAGCAGTGTGTACTTGCGATCGTTAACAGTAAACCTCTCGGTTATCAGAGGACTTCCATCTCACGTGTGATGAAGCGTCACACATTCCTGTAAACGAACGAAGATTTATGGGATGTACTCCATTCCCTATCGCATCTTAAGTGTAAAATCAATACTTCATTTTCATAACTAAGTTAGTGATAGTAGTTTGTGAGACACTGCAACCCCTGTGTATTGATTTGCTTGACAGATGTGCTGCTTACAAAGCTAGTGGGGACATGACTTGGAATTCCACATGTCGGACACCGCTACTATGCGTTTATCTGTTTCCTTGTAAGAGGTATTCTCCGTTACTAACAATCATTTTATACAGGACTGACATGGGCATAGTATAACTTCTGAACCGTGATCGGATGTGGACAGTGCACGCTATACATCTCTGGAAAGCTATATTGTGTATGTATCACACAGAGCCACTGTTTTAAGGAAGTAGTTTTCTCCTTTCACGGTTCGATACCATAGTTTATCGTAGAGAAACCTGCAAGAATGATGTACCTATTTAGGAAGTCGTGGTCATGCGCTGGAAATATATTTCTTAGACTGGGATATTAACAGCGCTACATTCCACACGACTGATAGGTCGGAAACACAAGCGATCCAAAATTACAACTTGTATTACGTGCGGAATGTTGTAGCCTTAGGGGAGCGTGTGTTTATGTTCTCTCTTACCAGTGCCTTCCAGTTACTGATCATAGACTCTAAAACAATACTTAAGAGTTGATAGCGTAGTTGATTTACGTGATATGCTTCGAACTCCATCCGTCTGGATCTCCATCATGCATAAAAATCACCTGTTTCTTGTTCTCCTTAACCGTCTGCTAAAACATCACAACATTTTCAGATCTGTTGGTTGGTTGGTTTGAGGAAGGAGACCAGACAGCGTGGTCATCGGTCTCATCGGATTAGGGAAGGATTGGGAAGGAAGTCGGCCGTGCCCTTTCAGAGGAACCATCCCGGCATTTGCCTGGAGTGATTTAGGGAAATCACGGAAAACCTAAATCAGGATGGCCGGACGCGGGATTGAACCGTCGTCCTCCCGAATGCGAGTCCAGTGTCTAACCACTGCGCCACCCCGCTCGGTTTCAGATCTGTTCCTATACACCGATAAGAGGTGCTAACCTCCTTGACATGGGTGCATCTGGAGAAATCTGGTGTACTTGGATGGGCGAGGACTTGGTTAGCTCCATTGATTCTCGAGACGTGGAATGTAGCAGTCTACTTCTGGTCAGTTGCAGATTAAATAGGTAACAGTGCTGCAGGACGGGATGGTCAGTGATTGTATGAGCGGTCTTTCAGTCTCTAATTTTACCCTAAGACTGTGAGAATGCTCTGTGACCTCCAACAGCTTATAGATAGATCGTAAATTAAGCACTATGCTCGAGGTGTTAGAAATATACAGAGCGCTGACTGGTATACTTCGATGATGTATGTGTTTGACAATTAACAGTGAATGGGCATACTGCACAGTCATCTATCTACATTCGCAATGATACTCGCAAAGCAGAGATGGGGGCGGTTTAGCTATGATACTGAAATTGGGAAACATGCTGTTGCAGCAGTACTCGGTGTTGAAATTACTGTAAAATTGCTAAAATTGCTAGCACTATCAACTGTTGTTGTTGTTGTGGTCTTCAGTCCTGAGACTGGTTTGATGCAGCTCTCCATGCTACTCTATCCTGTGCAAGCTTCTTCATCTCCCAGTATCTACTGCAACCTACATCCTTCTGAATCTGCTTAGTGTATTCATCTCTTGGTCTCCCTCTACGATTTTTACCCTCCACACTGCCCTCCAATGCTAAATTTGTGATCCCTTGATGCCTCAAAACATGTCCTACCAACCGATCCCTTCTTCTAGTCAAGTTGTGCCACAAACTTCTCTTCTCCCCAATCCTATTCAATACCTCCTCATTAGTTACGTGATCTACCCACCTTATCTTCAGCATTCTTCTGTAGCACCACATTTCGAAAGCTTCTATTCTCTTCTTGTCCAAACTAGTTATCGTCCATGTTTCACTTCCATACATGGCTACACTCCATACAAATACTTTCAGAAACGACTTCCTGACACCTAAGTCTATATTCGATGTTAACAAATTTCTCTTCTTGAGAAACGCTTTCCTTGCCATTGCCAGTCTACATTTTATATCCTCTCTACTTCGACCATCATCGGTTATTTTACTCCCTAAATAGCAAAACTCCTTTACTACTTTAAGTGTCTCATTTCCTAATCTAATTCCCTCAGCATCACCCGACTTAATTTGACTACATTCCATTATCCTCGTTTTGCTTTTGTTGATGTTCATCTTATATCCTCCTTTCAAGACACTGTCCATTCCGTTCAACTGCTCTTCCAAGTCCTTTGCTGTCTCTGACAGAATTACAATGTCATCGGCGAACCTCAAAGTTTTTACTTCTTCTCCATGAATTTTAATACCTACTCCGAATTTTTCTTTTGTTTCCTTTACTGCTTGCTCAATATACAGATTGAATAACATTGGGGAGAGGCTACAACCCTGTCTTACTCCTTTCCCAACCACTGCTTCCCTTTCATGCCCCTCGACTCTTATAACTGCCATCTGGTTTCTGTACAAACTGTAAATAGCCTTTCGCTCCCTGTATTTTACCCCTGCCACCTTCAGAATTTGAAAGAGAGTATTCCAGTCAACGTTGTCAAAAGCTTTCTCTAAGTCTACAAATGCTAGAAACGTAGGTTTGCCTTTTCTTAATCTTTCTTCCAAGATAAGTCGTAAGGTCAGTATTGCCTCACGTGTTCCAACATTTCTACGGAATCCAAACTGATCTTCCCCGAGGTCGGCTTCTACCAGTTTTTCCATTCGTCTGTAAAGAATTCGCGTTAGTATTTTGCAGCTGTGACTTATTAAACTGATAGTTCGGTAATTTTCACATTTGTCAACACCTGCTTTCTTTGGGATTGGAATTATTATATTCTTCTTGAAGTCTGAGGGTATTTCGCCTGTCTCATACATGGTGCTCACCAGATGGTAGAGTTTTGTCATGACTGGCTCTCCCGAGGCCATCAGTAGTTCAAATGGAATGTTGTCTACTCCCGGGGCCTTGTTTCGACTCAGGTCTTTCAGTGCTCTGTCAAACTCTTCACGCAGTATCTTATCTCCCATTTCGTCTTCATCTACATCCTCTTCCATTTCCATAATATTGTCCTCAAGTACATCGCCCTTGTATAAGCCCTCTATATACTCCTTCCACCTTTCTGCCTTCCCTTCTTTGCTTAGAACTGGGTTGCCATCTGAGCTCTTGATATTCATACAAGTGGTTCTCTTCTCTCCAAAGGTCTCTTTAATTTTCCTGTAGGCAGTATCTATCTTACCCCTAGTGAGACAAGTCTCTACATCCTTACATTTGTCTTCTAGCCATCCCTGCTTAGCCATTTTGCACTTCCTGTCGATATCATTTTTGAGACGTTTGTATTCCTTTTTGCCTGCTTCATTTACTGCATTTTTATATTTTCTCCTTTCATCAATTAAATTCAATATTTCTTCTGTTACCCAAGGATTTCTATTAGCCCTCGTCTTTTTACCTACTTGATCCTCTGCTGCCTTCACTACTTCATCCCTCAGAGCTACCCATTCTTCTTCTACTGTATTTCTTTCCCCCATTCCTGTCAATTGTTCCCTTATGCTCTCCCTGAAACTCTGTACAACCTCTGGTTCTTTCAGTTTATCCAGGTCCCATCTCCTTAAATTCCCACCTTTTTGCAGTTTCTTCAGTTTCAATCTGCAGTTCATAACCAATAGATTGTGGTCAGAATCCACATCTGCCCCAGGAAATGTCTTACAATTTAAAACCTGGTTCCTAAATCTCTGTCTTACCATTATATAATCTATCTGATACCTACTAGTATCTCCAGGATTCTTCCAGGTATACAACCTTCTTTTATGATTCTTGAACCAAGTGTTGGCTATGATTAAGTTATGCTCTGTGCAAAATTCTACAAGACGGCTTCCTCTTGCATTCCTTCCCCCCAATCCATATTCACCTACTATGTTTCCTTCTCTCCCTTTTCCTACTGACGAATTCCAGTCACCCATGACTATTAAATTTTCGTCTCCTTTCACTACCTGAATAATTTCTTTTATCTCGTCATACATTTCATCTATTTCTTCATCATCTGCAGAGGTAGTTGGCATATAAACTTGTACTACTGTAGTAGGCATGGGCTTTGTGTCTATCTTGGCGACAATAATGCGTTCACTATGCTGTTTGTAGTAGCTAACCCGCACTCCTATTTTTTTATTCATTATTAAAGCTACTCCTGCATTACCCCTATTTGATTTTGTATTTATAACCCTGTAATCACCTGACCAAAAGTCTTGTTCCTCCTGCCACCGAACTTCACTAATTCCCACTATATCTAACTTTAACCTATCCATTTCCCTTTTTAAATTTTCTAACCTACCTGCCCGATTAAGGGATCTGACATTCCACGCTCCGATCCGTAGAACGCCAGTTTTCTTTCTCCTGATAACGACGTCCTCCTGAGTAGTCCCCGCCCGGAGATCCGAATGGGGGACTATTTTACCTCCGGAATATTTTACCCAAGAGGACGCCATCATCATTTAATCATACAGTAGAGCTGCATGTCCTCGGGAAAAATTACGGCTGTAGTTTCCCCTTGCTTTCAGCCGTTCGCAGTACCAGCACAGCAAGGCCGTTTTGGTTAATGTTACAAGGCCAGATCAGTCAATCATCCAGACTGTTGCCCCTGCAACTACTGAAAAGGCTGCTGCCCCTCTTCAGGAACCACATGTTTGTCTGGCCTCTCAACAGATACCCCTCCGTTGTGGTTGCACCTACGGTACGGCCATCTGCATCGCTGAGGCACGCAAGCCTCCCCACCAGCGGCAAGGTCCATGGTTCATGGGGGGCACTATCAACTGTGATGCTTATTATTAGTGTACATTGATAGGTGTCTATTCCACCCCATCCGTCCACTGGTATGCTGTTGGTTACCACATAATGAGTGACTGACATCGCTTGTTTGAGTTGGAGAAAGAGTTTTGGTGGAGGGACAATACTTCTGAGGATGGATATCACCAAAACAGCGATCGCGTACATGATTGCAGTATGAGGAGTCAGTCGAAGCGGAACACAGAGACATCAGCTATTTCGTCACTGTGACAGAGGACTTTAAATGTAGAGCTTTTCAATCACTTTCGGACAGCAGTTTGGGAACTCTCCACAACGCCGCCAATCTCTTCCAGTTTTCTTATGTCATAACTGTCTTTTATTTAAAATCATCCAGTGTGTGTGTGTATGTGTGTGTGGCGTGTTATGGTAGCTTGAGTAACAAGATGATTTACACCATGTGGCGTCTAGTTTTCTGCGAGAGGAAATGGATCAGAACTTGTTATTAGCAGTATAGAACATGACACAGACCTCGGAATCGTCACGGAAAAAGAAAATGTATGGCGGTGTACAAAGTGTGTTACAGCAGAAAAAAACAATGTTTCAAACAACGGCACAGGGTCACAGTGGGCGTCTCTTGCGACCAGCTGTTTGAGGTGTGAATTCGGTGAGGGACTGGGTATGTCGTTAGGAATGCTTGGAGGGCTGCACTCTTCGCTATTCTTGGGAAGCATTGCGAAATCTCTTTTTCCGTACTGGACCGCACCGCAGCTATGCGTCATTTCGCGAGCAATGGGGCCTAGGTGACTTCTATATCTGATGAAGTTAGTGGAACTTCTACAGTTCTTAATTTTTCTGTGTTTTGTGGTAGAGAACAACGATGATAGCATGTTGATAGATTTGAATGGACGTTGATCTGTAGTACCTGCTTTTAGTTTGGGAGTACACCATAAAGCGCGCATTTCCATTGAATGGTCTAAAAACATTCTCCTGTCGCACTGACTCAAGTCGCTCTGTTTCTACACGGGTTGCGGAAGGTGTTGGATATGGTTTTCTCTTACTTCTGCTCAGTCCGACTTAAAATGGAATGATCACATGCGCGAAGCCGTAGAAATGGGCGCAGCTGCAGGATGTGTAGCGACTGGCTAAAACCAGGTTGTAATTTTACTGTAGCAGACAGGTTCGAGGAAGGTGACTGATTGAGACATATGAGATGCCAGAAATATGATTGGCTAGTGGGTGTAATCATTAAAGAAATTGTCAATAGGTTGAAATGCAGGTATGTGCTAGAATGGAAAGAGTTGTTTCCAAATACCAGACATCAATTCTAGCGGATAGCGTAACACTAGAGATCTGAGAAGCGATTTTTTCTCTGAACATCTGGCCGATTACGTCTCTCTTTCGAGGACACAGTGGTAGGACTCCCAAGAAAAAATTTATCAGATATGTCCAACCATGGCTAATTTTGTCTCAGTATTATTTCGTATCGTAGGCAATCAGCTATTGATGAAGTATTATAATTAGTAGCAGGGGATGTGTGATAGGTTTGCGTTTGAGCATAACGTTTATAAAGTATTTGTTTGTGTAAAGGAAATGACTATGTGCAGTCGTAAGGAGGGTATAGATTTGACTTGAAGTACTGTGATAGCAAAGGGAAGAGTATATCCAGCCATAAGAAAGGTAGTGGCATTTATATTTCCAGAGCCACTGTCGACAGCACGGTGTATTTCCGATACTTTGCTCATTGTCGAATGATGTTCAGTTGAGACCGCGATCGTAAGATGGGCGGATTTCGTGGTCAAGAGCAAATTTGAGAAGATTGTGTATGGAGGTGCGTTTGCGCTGGACTGTTACTCCCTCCCATGTAAATTGTTCAGTTGACTGCTTCAGCCCATTTCGCGCCTTTATTTAGTTGAGAGAAGATCGATTGTGGTGTGTGCAACTGGGATGTGGAAGATACGATTGCCTGTTCTCTAGACATGGGAAAGACCTTAGTTGGCTTGTAAATTATAGGGATGATTTGGAATCTGTTACATCAGCGAGATCGGTATTCGCGGGTGGAAATATCATTTTTCATGTGTTTGTTTGTAGTTACTCAGTGGTCTAAAGTATGCTCCAACTAGCTAAAGTTTCAGGTTTGTAGAGAAATAATTTCCAGTCTATATGTTCGGAATTATGTTGCGTGAGCAATTGGGAGGCTACTGCTGTGTGCTTGATATCGAGAAGTACCGCGAAAATGATATAACATTATGACAAACGATGTGGAAATACTTGTGTTCATGTAATCCCGGAGTCTGGAGATCGGTGTAGAAACGCAAGCAGCAGGGTGGTCTGTCTCAGAAACAGTAGCATGTTTGAACTACGGGGGAATGGTGCCTGTCTTTGCACATCAGTTTTGAGAGTGACTTCGATCCACTGAGGCCTTTCTGATGTAAAAGGGGTGATTTTGTATGGTGTAGGACACGAATTGTATGTTTACTATATCGACACAGTATGCATTGATATATTATTGAGTTGGAGATCGGTTTCACTCACTAATATTCAAGCTCCTGGCCCCAATATAATTGAGTAGGTGTCTTTCCGTATTTGACGATATGTATGCCACTTTGCAAGGTTTAGTTGTTGGTGCAATATGGTGATCAGTGTAAAATAGTTTATAGGCGATGAATGTCACGTCTGTAGAAAGAAAGAAAAGGTGGACGGTGCTTCCCTAGGGCTGAGGAGCATCATGACATAAAGTCGGTGTGAGTGTAGGCATACGATAATTTTTTCTGGTGCTGTAGAGTTATAAAAGATCACTGCACTGTTTGTGTAAAATGTGTATATATTGCATTGTAAAGTTACTGTGGCTTATTTTGTGTAGAATATGTATATATTGCATTGTAAAGTTACTATGGTTTATGTTGTGGCATGACTAGAGAAGATGACTGTGTGTCCTATCGTGAGGGTCGTATAGATTCAGCACATCGATAACTGCGAGAGATTTTTTACATGGAAAAATATGTGCACTATAGATATTGAGATTCGTTCCAGAATCACAGCCATCAAGAGGAGACATTACCTGTACATCGATCTGTGCCAGACTATAACAGCAATTGTAACATTTAATTGTAGTTACACTGGTAAATATGCTTGTGGCTTCCAATATTCTTGTAAGTCTCATCTGTATCTGATCATCTGTAAACAACTCTGCGGGTTTAACTGTCAATGCAATTTAGCGATCTGTGCAAAATAATAAAATTCCGTGGAAAGTCTCAGAAAGAAGAGGTGGATGGTGCTTCGATAACAACGGCCTCAGTTATTTGGTGGGTAAATTCGATAAGAGCCAATCATAATGCTCGATTCATTCACATCCTTTGTATGATGTAATTAAATTTCCTTGAGTCATTTGAGTCTCATGTTTATCTACGATAATGTTGGAAGCTGAAGAAGTAATTTAAAATTCGTGCCATGGCAGGGACTTTGACCCAGGTCTTCTTGCTTAGTAGGCAGGTATGATTGCCCTTACACTATCACAGCACTATAGCTAGCATAGCTGCGTGGACTATCTTAGTCCAATACCGGAGAGCCTCGGCAATAGTTACAATATGAGAAGGGAAAACTAAGCTGAAGATGCGAAGTTTGTGTTTGGGAGGGCATTGGACTGGGATAGTATGTGCAGCAGCTATGTTAGCTATACTAGCGTGGTGGTGTAGTGGCTAGTATACCTGCTAGTAAACAGGGAAACTTCGATCGAAGTCCTGGCCATCACACAAATTTTAAATCATTTCTTCAGCTTTTGTCATTATGAAAGATATATTAATTACAGTAAGGGATGTAGACAATATTAAACTTTAGGAATTTGTAATGGTTGCTATTTCTAAAGCATCTAGTGTATTGTCATCTGAACAATATATGACAGTGAATGCTACAACTGTGCTAAGTTTCTCTGATACTGCAACCTGACATTGCAAATGTGTGAATTACTAAAGCTCTCTCTCCGACATCTGAACTGTTAAGTCTCATGGTATATAGATGTGATAGACTAAAGCGTATTACAGCTTGTAAAAGAAAAAAATTGTTTATTTGTATATATACTGCTATATATTTTTGACACAACTTCTATACATTGTTAATATAAATTTGGTACATTGTGAACTGTGTGAAATAAATCACCATTGTTTAAAAAAATTCATTCTCTTTTTTCAAATCAACCCCATTTATTACCCTGCAATACTTTCCAAATATCTGCTTTTTTATACGCTTTAAATTCAGCATGTATTTCATGCAGTCCAGATGGAGCACTAATAGACTTAGGAATGTCTTCTGTAAATTCCATTTGGATGGAATTTGCTTTTGAAGGAAATTCCATTTGTATGGAATTTCCTTTTGAAGGAGTATCACAAGTAAACTAAGGTAGAGCACACATCAACACACATATACACACATTTATCTCTCCATCCACTTTGTGAACTTCCAGTTCCAATAGATACTTGACAATATCTCCGAAGAGTGGGTTAACAAACCTTCACCGTAGACTGTGTCTCTCTGTGGTGATCTGTATTACATAGTACAGACCACACAGCTTTGTTATACTTGGATGCTTCAGACATACAGATGACGTTGGGTCTTGAGATGTTAAGTGCAATGTACAACCCCCAAACCTGTCAACGATGGATACACTGTTGCTGTGAAAGATGCTGATGTCTTAGGGAATGGCTTGGTTGTCATGGAATCGTCAATGAATTCCAGCTTTCTGCGCAGTTAATCCCATTCCATATCATAGAATTGAACCTGTGTACCCCGTTGGACACTCTCTATTTCTGCTATATCCTTGAAATCTATGTCAGGCGCTACGCAAAAATGAACACACTTCGACCTATTGTGGTCAGTTGATAAGCAGTTTTAAAGAACAGCACTCTATAGCGACTTACCTGAGACTTCATGAGTGGCGCAGACGTTGGAGATAGTGGATAGTCGAAGACTGGAAACAATTCCATGTCCTGTTCCAGACAGAACTGCACCTGTCTTGCGAGCTCAAAGTTATCATATAAATGTAAAATGTGTTATTCGAAGTATCATTGAGCTGGTGCACACAACCAAAGGCCTATATCGCTAGCTGGCTGCTCAGTTTTGGAAAACGTCTTATGCCATTCTGTGGCGAGAATATCAACATGTATTCCATAAACAATGATTGTGTGGAACCCAGCTGACTCTGCTCATCCACGAGACCATGATGGTGGTAGATGTACCAGTGCAGTACTGCGCTATTGATTTTACTGTAGCACAGTTATGGTGAGGCTTTGTCAGCTCTATGGATACGTTTTTCTAGCTATTTGCTTAACAGTTAATGTATGTGTGTGTGTGTGAGAGAGAGAGAGAGAGAAACTCTGGTGATCTAGTGTCCTGTTCACAACGTTGGTGCAGCGTGCTCACTTGAGATTTCAAAGAACTGAAAGGTGTAACAATAGCTAAAATACGTAAACATTTACTCGAGAGATGTACTAACGCTAAACACGTGAAATTGCGCGAAAGACTTGAGTCGTTGTGTGTCGTCGTAAAGTACGAGAGAAGTGGGAGATGACTAACATTTCTTGGAAACATTAACAAGCCGTTGTGTGTACTAGCATCAGTATTCGTCAGAAATGTGTGTGGAACTGTCAGTTTCCTAGTTGTTGGGGCTGTATTCACCATTTCAGTGTGAAATTCTGCGATGTCAGTATAATAGCACAAGACTACACCCGAAAAGGGGCTACCTCTTCTTGTGTAACACAGAATTGACGCTGTAACGTATACCAATATGATATTCAACAGCCATTCCCACTTCTCAAGAACTCACAATAGATCTTATATGTTTCCTAACTTCTGTAGAAACGATACCGCTTTGCTCGCGGTATTTCAACGTCCAACTTGGAAGTCCAGTCGTAACATCTGATGTCATTGTAGGCCTACTTGGCGCAAAACATATCAAATCATGGATAACGATACTTTAGCGACGTCCTTTTTTGAGATGTAACTACGACCCTGAAACTTTTACATATGCGTCTTCCATATAACCCCTTGAAAAACATACCCTGTCATCAAACGGAAGTCCCATCTCCACGATTATGATCACAGAAAGTTTTCGCAGGGCTTTGATTTCATACATGCATTTCTGAAGGTACAATGCATCGTAATTCGGAATAACACAGGCAGTGCAATAGCGTATTTATTCACCGACACCAGGCAAGCGACTTTCAAGTAAAACGTCTCTCATGTAGAGGAATGTGCATAACGGATGTACGAGTACAGGTCGTAGACAAATGGTTGACGACGTATGGAAGCTTGGGTCTGGGCGAGGATGTCCGCTGCGTCCCGCCGTGCACGACCGTGAGCGCTTGCTTGTGTTTACCTTCTCGCGGCGCGGGTTGTATTTGTTCCTTCGACCATAAATAAATAGAGTGGCCCTGACGTCATTTTCGTGGCTCCGACATCTCTGGGCTAAAGTCACGTGAATGTTGGCAAAACATGGTTGTTCCGTGTTGCGCTTATGGCTTTACTCAGCGTTTTGTCGGGGGAAATGGCATTACATTTCACGTGTAAGTGTTTATAAGATAGTGCAGATGCGTTTATTGAAATCTGCTGAAGTGACTTTTATATGTTTTTTGCACTTGAAATAGAGTATCACGTAAATTAAAGTGTTGAAAGTAATGCCTATAAAGTCAGACTCGTATTACATTTTGGAAAGTATCTGTGATAATTCGGTTACAGAAGTAAGTATAACTGTTTCTCGTTCCTACTCATAGGTTCCCTAAGGATGAAAATCGAAGGCAGGTTTGGATACAGGCTCTGAAACGGAAAAACTTTAAGCCATCTGCACATACGCCCCTTTTTGTATATACAAGTGAGATAATAAGGTAAGAGCACCTATTGTCGACACATGAAGAGAATATTTTTCTACCTTCTAATACTATTCAATAAATGTAGGCTCCAAAATTATTTTCTGAAACTTCAAAGTCTCACCTTTCATCTAAAATGTCATTTTTTTTAAACTGATAGTTTAAACTTTTGTAAAAATAGTAGGAACTGAACCTTTGAAGTGCACCAAAAATTGATACTCTAAAATGGACCTGCTCCTAAAGTCGACAATTTTGGCACCTATAGTTGACATAATTCCCATATCCCATTTTCTTTTATAAGTGACTAGAGCTCAAAACGCGGCGAATCCAATGTTTAAAGTTTTGACACGAGGCCACTCTTACTGTTTAAAAGAATTTTAACGACATTTTACTTTAATTGATAGTTTATAGTAATTTCGTCCCGCTGTCCACCAGATAGGTGTTCGATGTATTTGTTAGATTTTATAAATGGTACTGTGAACAACTCCAGGTCAAATGTAGTTCTGACATACTTTTTCGCAAATAAAAAAGTAATTTTTGTTGGAAGCGTTTCGCAGTCAATTGAAAACTGTAGGTAAAATACGATACAAACATAGGATGGCAGACCGCTGATTTGAAATCCCGCCACGTTTTGCCAACAGTCACGTGGTTTATGTTGGAGCCACACCAGGCCTATAGCTTCTGCACAGCAAGGCCAGTCTTCTAGTATCAATGGTCGAAGATTTGTTCCAAGTTCAGTGCGACTATGGCACACACATGGCGCCACCATACGATCAGAATTACCTTCCAACGAGATCACGCCCGTCCTCGAGTCTATGAAATTGAACAGTTCATACGCGACGATCTACGTTTAGATCCGGCGACTGTCGTCGGATTACGTTTTTCTATAACGGAGAGCGTGGTTTATGTTAAAATGATCAGTGCAGAGGTCTGCGCGACAGTGGTGTCTAAATACCCGAACTCACTCAGATTTAAACATTCTGACAGGCATATCGGGGCAGTGACGGTGGATCATGCAGGCATGGGCCTGAGGACTGTAAGAGTTTTTGAACTCCCCTTCGAGGTCCCAGAGGAAGTTGTCAAGGACGCCTTCCGACCATATGGCAATGTCATCAGCCACGATGCAGAAAAGTGGCAAACTTCTTTGACGTATAAGTTCTACAATGGTGTGCGCCAAATTAAACTTGAGCTCAAGAAACATGTCCCATCCTATTTGAACATCGGTGGCTGTCGTACAAGCATAATGTACGGCGGTCAACCGCGTACTTTTTCCGGGTGTGGGCAGGAAGGCCATGTTCAATCGGGCTGCTTACAACGTAGAATTACGCAGACACCAGTAGGAGACTCCGTTTTGCCGACGGGGACGACAATCCTGCCCCTCACGAACGCTCAGTCGACGATGCGCACCATAGATGAGGAAGAAACGGGCGGTCGGGCACATCCATCGACGTTAGGAGGACCAAGGGGGGAAGACGAACGACCCCCGATGCCAACCCAAATGTCACCCCCTCCACAGCAACAACAGCAGCAACAGTCCCACGCCGGCCGAAGTGGCCGTGCGGTTAAAGGCGCTGCAGTCTGGAACCGCAAGACCGCTACGGTCGCAGGTTCGAATCCTGCCTCGGGCATGGATATTTGTGCTGTCCTTCGGTTAGTTAGGTTTAACTAGTTCTAAGTTCTAGGGGACTAATGACCTCAGCAGTTGCGTCCCATAGTGCTCAGAGCCATTTGAACCATTTTTGAACAGTCCCACGGAATCCAGACGCAACATAACATTCAGGACGCTATGAACGTGGACGCGAAGATTGTTCCAACCGCGGCTTTCCTAGTGGAAGGTGATACGACACTGGATTGCCCCCCACATTCGGATACGGATGTCCACGTTGGAAAGCAACGTTCGCATCGACGACGCAAGTGACGTCGGCGGACTCCATCTGACGATTGTCCCCTTTACACGGCCGGTCAAGAAGGTGACACCTCGTCGGACGGCATGGATGCTGCGCCTGCTGAGGATCTAAGTGGTGTAGACGGTGCTCTTGCCCATTCCCCGAGTGCCCAGTTACTTCTTGCACCACAGATGCAGCAGGTAGCGCCGATGGATGGCACTCCGTCCACCTCTTCCAAAGACACAGTGGGTGAAAAAGATTTAGGTGCCGATGAGCTACACAGCATCGTGTTGCCACCCACAGTGGTTGGACGATGTGGAGGAACTTCCTGGAGAGGGCACGGGTGACAGGGAAGGGGGTGGCATTGGGGATGCCACTCCTAGCGTGAAAGACTCATAATCTGTAACGGGTTCGGTGTGTCCGGCATCTCTTGCAGTTATCCTCGATTGCCATGGCGTCTACCCTAGGTGAAGAGGCTAGGCAGCACTCCTTTCGCCTTGCCACAGTCAATATCAATGCGATAATGGCACCACACAAACTGACAATGCTACAATGTATGCTCGATGCGGCGGACATCGACGTGGCCCTCTTACAGGAAGTATGTGTCGCTAGTTTCCCTGACTTCTACGGATATACCGCCCACATCTCCCACGCCTCTTCTACCGATTGTGGTGTGGCTATCCTGCTACGGGAAGGCTTGGCAGCTACGGACGTACTGTAACTACCGAGTGCAAGAGCCATGGCCGTAACTGTCAACGTTGTACAACTCATCAATGTATATGCCCCTTCAGGATCAGGGAGACGGAGAGATAGGGTCTGCTTTTTTTCGGAAGATATTAAGCGTCTCTCTATGGGTCGCATAGACGATATGGCGATCGGAGGAGATTTTAACTGTAATTTATCTTCGTCTGATCAGCAGCTACATCACGTCCCGTGTGCGGAATTGGAAATGCTAGTGCGTGACCTCCACCTGCCACATACATGGCCCTGATCCTGGTTACACCCACTATACAAGTCATTCGTCAAGTCGGTTAGATAGGATTTACGTCACAAGCACCCTTTCGACGGCGACAAGAGGAGCAGAGCTCTGGCCCACTGCATTCACCGACCACACAGCCTATATTTGCACCATTGCCCTCCAACCTGCACGTGTGTGACGCAGTAGCCCCCCCCCCCCCCCCCCCCCACGTGGAAACTGAACGTCGCCCATCTGGACGAGCCGGCATGTGAAGGTGCTATCGAAGAGTCGTGGAACGCGTCCTTACAGCATCGTGGTCGTTACCGATCAACCCTCAGTTGGTGGATTGAATGTGCGTAGCCCGTTCTTAGGCCCACCTTCATGGCTTATGGCTGGGAAGCGGCGGCATGGAGGAGGAGCACGGAAAACTTTTATTACACCGTCCTACGGGAATATGTGCAGCCCTCACCTGACAGGCAGATCATAGTCAATCGCGCGAAAGCGCAGCTCGTCTCCTTAGCACGCCATCATTTATAGGGCGCTGTTATACGGTCGCGTGCTCCAGACAGGCTACAATCAGAAAGGCCATCTATGCACCACGTGCTCTTAGAGCGAAGGAGGCGCCGTAGGGCGCAGGTAACCGACATGATAACGGACGACGGTCGACACGTGGTAGAACAAGCAGACATAGCAGAAGTCTTCTATTGGGCATTACGCTCACCTTTATTCAGCACTGCTCCCTAATATGGCGATGGTAGACACCGTTTCTGC
Source organism: Schistocerca cancellata (assembly GCF_023864275.1). NCBI lineage: Eukaryota > Metazoa > Arthropoda > Insecta > Orthoptera > Acrididae > Schistocerca > Schistocerca cancellata. The sequence goes on from NC_064629.1 coordinate 64,270,962, forward strand.
ACATGTGCACGTTCCAGTTCCACCAGACAAGGTACCGACTTTACTGGGAGAAGTGACAGAAGAGGAAGTGCTCGACACCATTGGTAAAGGTGCTCCCCATAAATCACCAGGAATCGACGGACTACCATTAGAGTTCCATCGAGCCTTTAAACACCGTTGCCTGCACTGTTCTTGGATGGACTGATTGTACCCATCCATAAGCCGATGGGACCGAATTATTTCCGCGATTATCGCCCCTTAACGTTATTGAACAGCGGCTTCAAGATCTTTTCGAGGCTACTATCAGAACGTATTCGCGGCACACTATTGCACGTCCTGTACAGCGATCAGACGTCCTTGGGATGACACAACAACATCAGAACTGCGTTATGTCGTTACAGAGATCTCATCTCCCTTGCACGGATGAGACGTTTGCCGGCAGCCCTGGCGTCTATCGACACTAGCCAGGCTTTTGACCGTGTAGGCCACACTTTCCTCACAGCCATTCTAGGGCGCATGGAATACCGCAACCCCTTTATCACAGTGTTGACACGCCTTCTGCATGGTGCTTCTTCTCGAGTTCTGGTTAATGGAAGAATGACGGCACCCATGCTGATCCGCCAATCAGTACGACAGGGATGTCTATTATCTACATTGTTATTTGCATTGGCCTTAGAACCTTTGTTGTGTGGTCTCCGAGACAGGCTCACTGCGATACAGTTTGGCGGCTCCATCTATAGCTGCACTGCATATGCGGATGATTTGATGATCGTCATACGTGGAGCTGCCGATATGGCGGCGGCTTTGGACTGGATTGTAACCTACAGTAGCCAAATCAACGTTGACTAGTCCGTCGCCTTGAGCATCGGGATTGAGCTACTGCAGGAACACATTGACCCCTTATGCTTCAGTGATACTGTCCGCTGCTTGGGCTTAGATTTCATTAACAACATGCGACGCGCGACGATGCTCAGTTACCGACGCCTTCTTAACCAAATTCGGGCCGGAATTGCAAATCAGCGCTTGCGATCCCTCAACATCGTTCAGCGGGCGCATTATGCCAATGTATACCTTGCGTCCCGCATACTGTATGTCGCCCAAAAGCTACCCATTCCGAACCCCTTGTAGCGTAGCATTATGGCAGCGCTGGGATACTTCGTCAGCACTGGTATGTTACTGAATATCAGATATGTATCTCTTATCCTCCCCAAGTAAAAAGGTGGTCTCAGCCTAGTTAACTCCATGATAGGGCCCTTGCCCTCTATGTTAGCTCACATTTATGTCTACTGCGCCGTTGTCCTACAAGGCTCACGAGTTTGCTTCTGACGGCGCTACGACCTGCTTCACTAAGAGCGCCGGTGCCACTACAGGACATCCCAGCGACCCTCTTCTATATAGGACGTTTCTATTTAGAACAAAGTTATTCCAGAGTAGCGCTCACGACACCACGAATGGCCACAACTCGACGCCTATATCACGACATGCTGCAACGCCGTCCCCTAAATGTGGTCGAACTAAAGTATCCTGATGTACGGTGGCGCGTGGTGTGGAAGACTGTACACGATGTCAAGCTTGATTCCGATGTTGTTTCCCAATGGTACGTAGTCGTTAATGGAAAGCTGGCGACGCAAGAACGTCTCTACAATATCCACATGGCAGAATCTCCCTATTGTGTGGGTTGTAATACAGTAGATTCTGACGAGCACCGCCTCAGCTGTTGAGAGGTGGAGCCGGTTTGGCACCTAGTGCGGAAGATGCTGGCTTATCTCTTGCGCGTTACCCCGGAGCATATATCTGCACGCACATTATTGTTTCCGGATAAAACATTTTACCCCAAGACTCGGACCAACTCCATCACCTGGATTCGTGGACATGCGGTCCATTACCTCTATCGTGACGGACACAAGAATTTACTTGACTTCTGACTCTATTTGCAAGAAAGACATCATGTTATTGCCGGGCACACCAGATATCGACGATGCCTCACAAACTACCTATGGAGTGCCTTTCACAGCCCGCCGTGTAGTTGGAATGTTCCAGGCGGTGGTAGATGAAGTCAGAACGAAGTGCAAACGATAATACATTCAACTATCTTTATCAGTGGGCACAGTCGCTCGTGAGCCTGACTAAGAAGTGGTAGCTTTATTTTCATGTTATTTATGTTTACTATCTTCGATGGTGTCTTCATTCTGTTTTAGTTTTCCAGGCTTGACTGCCTATGACTGTTCGCACATTGATATCTATATAACGAAAAAAAAAAAGAAGAAAGCCTTCCGCACCCTACTAGAAATACCCTTCCCTCCTTCCTTTCATTGTGTTTTTGTGGGTTGGCGCACACACGTTAGTCCCGTATAGTATAGTTTCCTCACATTTTAGATGGGGGGAGGGTGGTGGTTACGTATAGTTAGAAAGGCAACACCTGAAGAGCTAAGAGTTCATTTTTGTTTGGCAGGGACGCAAGTGGTGGTGCCCCGTAGGGATGGATATGATTTTGTTTTATTTCTTTTAGTTAGGTACCCAACAAAAAATGGAAAAAAACTAAAATGTAAAAGAAAAAAGAAAACAAAAAATAAAGAAAAAGGGTAAGGCGACCGTTGCTTGTATAGCTGATGGTCGTCCATATTCGCAACTGCGAATGTATTTCATAACGGCTGTAGTCGCCGCACTACCTATTCCTACGAACATGCATTTCCAAAGGTACATTGCATCATAATTCGGAATAACACAGATACTGCAATATCGTATCTAATATTTAAATTCAGAATATGAAAAATACCCTGAATCGTATGCCGACATTACGTCATTATACAGGGTGTTACAAAAAGGTACGGCCAAACTTTCAGGAAACATCCCTCACACACAAATAAAGAAAAGATGTTATGTGGACATGTGTCCGGAAACGCTTAATTTCTATGTTAGAGCTCATTTTAGTTTCGTCAGTATGTACTGTACTTCCTCGATTCACCGCCAGTTGGCCCAATTGAAGGAAGGTAATGTTGACTTCGGTGCTTGTGTTGACATGCGACTCATTGCTCTACATTACTAGCATCAAGCACATCAGTACGTAGCATCAACAGGTTAGTGTTCATCACGAACGTGGTTTTGCAGTCCATGCAATGTTTACAAATGCGGAGTTGGCAGATGCCCATTTGATGTATGGATTAGCACAGGGCAATAGCCGTGGCGCGGTACGTTTGTATCGAGACAGATTTCCAGAACGAAGGTGTCCCGACAGGAAGACGTTCGAAGCAATTGATCGGCGTCTTAGGGAGCACGGAAAATTCCAGCCTATGACTCGCGACTGGGGAAGACCTAGAACGACGAGGACACCTGCAGTGGACGAGGCAATTCTTCGTGCAGTTGACGATAACCCTAATGTCAGCGTCAGAGAAGTTGCTGCTGTACAAGGTAACTTTGACCACGTCACTGTATGCAGAGTGCTACGGGAGAACCATTTACAGCATGTGCAGGCACTATCACCAGCTGATTGGCCTCCACGGGTACACTTCTGCGTATGGGTCATCCAACAATGTGTCAATCCTCATTTCAGTGCAAATGTTCTCTTTACGGATGAGGCTTCATTCCAACGTGATCAAATTGTAAATTTTCACAATCAACATGTGTGGGCTGACGAGAATCCGCACACAATTGTGCAATCACGTCATCAACACAGATTTTCTGTGAACGTTTGGGCAGGCATTGTTGGTGATGTCTTGATTGAGCCCCATGTTCTTCCACCTACGCTCAATGGAGCACGTTATCATGATTTCATACGGGACACTCTACCTGTGCTGCTAGAACGTGTGCCTTTACAAGTACGACACAACATGTGGTTCATGCACGATGGAGCTCCTGCACATTTCAGTCAAAGTGTTCGTACGCTTCTCAACAACAGATTCGGTGACCGATGGATTGGTAGAGGCGGACCAATTCCATGGCCTCCACGCTCTCCTGACCTCAACCCTCTTGACTTTCATTTATGGGGGCATTTGAAAGCTCTTGTCTACGCAACCCCGGTAACAAATGTAGAGACTCTTCGTGCTCGTATTGTGGACGGCTGTGATACAATACGCCATTCTTCAGGGCTGCATCAGCGCATCAAGGATTCCATGCAACGGAGGGTGGATGCATGTATCCTCGCTAACGGAGGACATTTTGAACATTTCCTGTAACAAAGTGTTTGAAGTCACGCTGGTACGTTCTGTTGCTGTTTGTTTCCATTCCATGATTAATGTGTGTTTCCGGACACATCTCCACATAACATATATTCTTTCTTTGTGTGTGAGGAATGTTTCCTGAAAGTTTGGCCGTAACTCTTTGTAACACCCTGTATAGCACAGTAAGAGAGGTTATTACATCAGTATACGCTGCACCATGGACAAATTCGCGCATATGTCTAGCTCTCAACCTGAGAGAATAGGTGTACACAGACAGAACATTCGCCTGCACACCGTATGCGAAAATTCAGGCTATTGTGCATTAAGTTAGAGGTATGCACAGGGAACTATAGACGTATTACCAGACTCTTCTGAGAATGGTGAATGCATTGAATTTGTTAGTTAATGATGTCAGTAACAAAGTAGCCGACTTACCTGAAGAAGTCGAGGCTATTGAAGGGAAAATAGATGTAGAGTTCCTTGTTGTTGAGAAGGGGGAACAGATAAATAGTAAGAGGAAGAAGAAAATGTGGGGATATATAAAGCCTAACGCTGCAGAGATGTCTGATTAGTATACACCGAGATGTCTACAAAGCAGAAAGTGATTTAAGTGCGGAAAGCAGTTCGTGAGAAATTACGGTTGCTGAGGTTAGGGTATATGGATCGACAGAAAACCCTGAGACAGACCTTTAAGTCGGTTATTGAATCTCTCCGACAGCTCTCAGCAAAAACAAAAACACACGATAACGATGGTGTCGCCATTGAAGAATTCATTATCCACCGCGCTCCTAGTCAGATAGATAGAACATTCGGCATTAGCAGGGGAAGACTATACATGTTGGGTATGCATCCTATAACTGTAACTCATGACACAATACAGATTGGTGATAGGCGGTTTGAGAGAACACCTGGCTTAATGAATCTTATTTTCCTAAGACCTGCCAAAAACCGTATAAATTATTCAGTTAATGATAGGGAAACGTATTGTGAAATACTGCACATGATTGATGTACATAAGATCGCGAAAAGCCTGAGCAACAAGAAATATAAAACCATTATAAAACCAATACTTGAAGGCGAAAACGGTAACAACAACAACAGCAGCAGCAGCAGCGGTGGTGCTATTGACATTGAATATAAAGCAGTGAACAATCGAATTCTGCAGTATATATATTATGACGACCCCAACGAGCTAATAGATCGACTACAGCTTCTCATGGCATCAGCTGCTGCAGGTAATACAGCTCATTCGAATGAGGTTGTTTCAGTAATCTCTGAGCTTAGAGAGAGAGGTATCATCGAATGAGTACGGAGACAGTAGTTCGAGAACTGCACAAAGCAGTACGCAAAACACACCCTCGTAGGCATGTTATAATTAAAGGTTCGGACGACTTATGGCAAGCCGATCTTGTAAATATGAGGGAATATTCACATGAGAATAATGGATTCAAATATATTTTAATGGTTATTGATACATACTCCAAATTTGCTTGGGCATTGTCTGTTAAAACGAAAACGGGTAGAAATGTCGCAGATGTTTTTAAATATTTGCTACAGACAGGGACGAATCGATGCTCAGACAACCTCCAAACCGATCACGGCAGAGAGTTCTACAATAAATATGGAATACAGCGGTATGGAATGCATCACTACTCAACATTCACTCACCTGAAGGCAAGTATCGTGGAGCATCTGAACAGAACAATAAAAGGTCGAATGTGGACGCGTTTTAACCTTCGCGGCTCATACAAACGGACAGATATCCTCCCAGAAATAATTGCTCAGTATTATCGAAACAAACATACCACAATAAAAATGAGACCAATCGATGTTAATGATAATGGACTCATGGATACGGTGTACTATCGCATTAAAATGCTGGATCCACGCAGACAGAAACTTCATGTAGGTGATTTGGTGCATATCTCAAAACACAAGGTGGCATTTGAGAAATCACACCTACCGAACTGGTCAACAGAGATATTTACAGTTTCAAAGGTGCAAAGAACGAATCCTAGAACTTATATAGGCCTATTGAAGGATTGTAAAGGTGAAGAAATTGCAGGCTGCTTCTACACCGAGGAGTTGCAGAAAAGCTCAGAACCGGATGTTTTTCTCGTGGAGAGAATCACAAGACGTCGGGGAAAATGAAGCACTAGTCAAATGGCTCGGTTTTCCTGCTACACAAAACAGCTGGATTGCTGCCGACGATTTGCTATATAAAGGGGGTACATAGTTCACAACCACCGCAGTAGCATACCCCTTTGATGCACATAAGATTAAACTTTCCTCAAAATCAGCCACTGTTCAGCACAAAGTAATAAAAAAAGACCACAAATGTTTATATGAAAGTTCATTTTCAGATATTAATTTCACATAATTACAAACGTGTAGGTGGTATCCTCACAATACCACTATGGCATAAATGCCCTAAAATCCTACACTTACACACAAACATATGCCATACCACATTATAATATGAAGTGCAATGTCACTGCTTCTGAACAAATGTAAAAATAGTTTATTGCCTGTGATAATCTAAAAAACAGTTTTTCTTGTCTCGGAGACACAATGCAACACCACGTGTTTCACAAGACCACCAGAATGCTGCTGATTTGATGATGAACTGCAGTTGGCACATCTTTTCCAGGTTTCTCTGACTGGTAGGTGCTTATTCTCTGTAAATCGCACTTCCTGCGGAATCGTGGGCTTAAATTTGTTGATTGTTGCTTTCAACTTTTGCCTCTGTTTTGGTGTGTTCGGTGGCAGAAGTCCATAGACCACATCTGATCTATAGTCTTTCAGGCTCATCAAGTTTCCGTCACTTCTTTCAGAAAATATTATATATGAGTTGAGAACTGCTACATCCACAAAGTGCCAGAATATACGTAAATACGATCGCTTACTCTTCCTGTTAATCCCATAGCAAGATTTCAGCATATCAATTTTGTCTACATACTCCATATGGTCTTTGACAAGCAATGGGCAGTTCACTGACAGCTCTGTTCCATCCTTCTGTCGTCTGGTTGTAGTACACTTTTCATCCGGTGCATGAAAATTGCTCAAGAAATGTATCCCTTTCCTATCCTTCCACTTAAGACAGAGAATTCCTCTTGGGTTACTCAGGCAATCTGAGTCTCCTCTTTGTAGTTCCTTGTCACCTTTTAGATCCTTTGGCATGTGTTTCCTTTTCTTTCCAACAGTTTTTGTTTTAAATATTCCATCAATGGAACTGAGGTGAAGTAATTGTCGAAGTACACCTCATAACCTATCATTTATAAGTCTTTGCAGAGTGTTTTTACAACCTGTCCTCCTATGTCTTTCTCAGTGGCCTCTCCTAATTTACCAGGTTAAATTTCGAACTGACACACATACTCTCTTTGGTCTGCACGCAACCAGACTTTATAAGCTCTCTTGATAGGCTTAGCTGGCATGTATTGCTTCAAGGACGATGTGCCCTTGAATTTAATCAATCCTCCGTCAATGGACTGTTGTTAGGTGGGCTTGTAGTAATCCCTGAATGTTTTTGACAAGACATCAAGAACAGGTCTCACTTTATACAGTTTGTCATAGTCATGCAAGCCTTTCTGAGGTTGTGTATTTAAATCATTAAAATGAATGTGGGATAGGAGCCATGAAAATCTGTTGACAGACATGTAACTGCTTATTTACGAGTCTCGGAGTTTCATGTTAGTCGACCAGTAATCTCTGAAACTAGGTAACCTTTACATTTCCATAAGAATATTAACTGTCAAAAATGATGTCATTTCAGTACAGTTTGTGGGAACTCGATTTATGCCACCACTCTTCTGCATTGCATACAGATTGGTTTCGTACACAATTCTTTCTTCTAGGATGTCAGGAAAGTGCAAACAAAAAATTTCAGCAGAATATTCTATAATTACTATTAAAAACAGTCTTGATCACGATTTATTTAACAAGGTGACCGGTTTCGACCACTACTGTGGTCATCTTCAGACCTACAAGATGTATACAAAGCACTAATTAGAGGGCTACATGCATTAATGAAAATACATAAAGTTATAAGGCTATAAAGCTATAAAACGTTGAATTACCATTGAGTAGGAACCTCTTTCTGTTGGAGAATCACAACTGAAGAAACCAAAATAAATAAATAGAGGTGGAGCCCCTCCACGCCCACACCGGCGTGATGGCCAACACAAAAGGTCTACTGCCATCTCTGCATAAGGGTTAGTATTCACTAAAGTGGGGTGTCGCAGGATGTGAGTACTGCGATGTTTGCGTACGTCTGGTTAGGATTAACCATTAATACGCGCTCATCTGGAGATAGATTCGTCGAAATCTGACGAAGGGTAGCGGTTTGAAGGGCAGAGGAAAAAAAGTGCCAAAGCAAGAGCCAAGGGAAAAAAACCTCTGCGAAAGTTAGGTCGGGTGGCAAGAGCAGTAGCGGTTGTCTTGCTGCCTGCGATAGGTTGTGCAAGGATAGCCTTTGTTAGTAGTGGGTATCATGCATGTCGATACCTTGACGTTGTGCGTTTGTGCTGCTCGGCGGCTGGCGCTGGGTGCTGGTACAGAGTCCTCGTTCAGCGTCCTGCAACAGTTAGGTTTGTTATCGGTCTTGCGTCCGATAGGTCATATACCGGAGGCACAGTGTGAGGGAGTGTTGGCAGATTGTTCGTGCGTCTGTGGGCGAGCTCGTCGGTGTCCCTGCTGTGGCCTGTTGGTCGGCTCTAATAGCAGCTGGTAGTTGCCAGTCAGTGTTGCTGATATGCAGGGGCTTACCGACGTTTGTCGCTGTTTGCGTATGTTAGTTTACCATAGGTGGTTATGCCCTAGCTAGCAGTGTCTTTGGTCGCTTGTGTTTCAACCTGTGGTTGTGATCGTAGTTTCCCAGAGTGAGGATGAAAGGATTGTTCGAGTGTCTCGAGTTCCTGTATAGTCGTGTGGCGTGTTTCTTGAATACTTCCTTGAGGGTGTCAAGGCGGTATTCATGGTGAAGATCCACGGTGCGTGTGTAGCGTGGAGCATTGCTAATGATTCGTAGCACTTTGTTCTGTATGATCTGCAGGCGGCACAGTCGTGTGGGAGCTGCATATCCCCAGACGGGAGCTGCGTACGTCATCAGAGGTCTAATCAGTGTCATGTATAAGGACCTCGACACCCTCCTATTCAGTGTGCTTTCCCTGTTGAGCATTGGGTAGAGCTGTTTGAGCCTCGCGTGCGCTCGGTTGGCAACGTATTCGATGTGGTCCCCCCATGTAAGTTTCCGGTCCAGCCAGACACCAAGGTATCTGACTTTCTCTCGGAAACGTATTGGGCGTGTATGTAGTGTTATCGGTTTACAGTGTTGGTGTTTGCGCAGTAGTTTCGGTCTGCGTGTGAACAGAACTGCTTCGCACTTGTCGACGTTTACTTTAATACGCCATCGCTCCAGCCAAGGCTCAGCTGTTCTGAGTGCTGTCTGTATTCGTGAGTTGATGTTCGACGGTTTCCAGTCTTGCGCGAGGATGGCTGTGGCATCCGCGTAGACGGCTAATGTCGTGTTTCGTGTCGCTGGGAAGTCATTAATGTACAAGTTAAACAAGATGGGCCCTATGATGCTTCCTTGGGGTACTCCAGCTTGGATACTGTGTTGTGTTGATTGTTTATCCTGCACGTTAGTGTTGAAACATCTGTTCGTGAGATATGAGTGTATGAGACGTACGAGTGCGTCCGGGAAACCAGCTTCGCTTAGTTTGCGTATGAGTCCGTTGTGCCAGAGACGATCGAAAGCCTTTTCGATGTCTAGGAAAACGGCCCCTGTGGCTTTGTTCATGTTGTAGCCGTGTGTTATATGTTCAACTACGCGGAGGAGTTGTTGTGTTGTCGAGTGGTGATTCCTAAAGCCGAATTGCTCCGGTCTTAGGGTGTCGTTGGCGATGCAATGCCTAGTGATACGTTTTAGTATTACCTTCTCAACAATCTTGCTGAGCGAGCACAGCAGACTGATGGGTCGGTAATTTTGTGGGAGGGAGTGGTCTTTCCCTGGCTTCCTGAACATCAGGACCTTGGCAACCCATGTACTGCCAAACCGAAGTTCATTTTCCTACACATTTAAATATTTTTAACGCTTCTTAATTGACAATAGCTGTTTAATAAGCTAAGTTTAGTGTGTATTTATTTCTAATTCTTGACAATGTTCTTTTAACTAAGAAATTTTAAATTGTAATTCGACTTATAATTCATTGGTTAATAATGACATCATGCAGTCAGAAGTGGGTGGAGCCTCCATTATATATAGTGATTCTCCAACAGAAAGAGGTTCCTACTCGATGGTAATTCAACGTTTTATAGCTTTATAGCCTTATAACTTTATGTATTTTCATTAATGCATGTAGCCCTTAATTAGTGCTTTGTATACATCTTGTAGGTCTGAAGATGACCACAGTAGTGGTCGAAACTGGTCACCTTGTTAAATAAATCGTGATCAAGACTGTTTTTAATAGTAATTATTTACAAGACATTGATCACTGCTGTTCCCGTAATGCATTCAAAAGTAAGAATATTCTATGTCATCAGAGACTGATGGCCCAGTCGGTTCTGTGAAAAAGAATTCCTGTTTTGTATTGTTTACTTGTGCCCATATTTTATCACTATCTATCCTGTATATTAGTGGCGAATCATCTAAGTCAGACTCTGAATCATCTGTCATGTCTAGAGGCACTTGAACAGTGGTGTTACCCACTAAGTTATTGTGATTTACAATAACTGGAATGGATGGAACTGGATCACCTAGGCCTAAATCACCAACAGAGATGGATGTATCACCAATTATTGCTTCAGGGTTCTCATCAAAAATGAAAGGCGATGAAACTGCTTCATTCGTTTTAGCAGTTTCTTCATCACCAGATAACAGATCATCATCTGATTCCTCCCTGGGTATATTTGCGAAGAGTTCCTCCACAAAGGCTTCATCAATTTCACAACATTTCCAAGACGTTCTATTTAGCTTCGTCATATCTAACAATGATCTACAAAATAATTACAGTTATGTAATACACACATACATATATTAACTAAGTTATACATATTGTTTGTATGATACTTTGTAAATGATCAAAAGCATGATACATCGTAAATCTTATTTTCGGAAAATACTGTTGATAGTTGTAACAGGTTATACCGATACTGGTATTGTAGCAATAGCACCCATGATTCATAACAGAAAACAAAATGCGTTTATAAATTCTAAATATCAGTGTTGGATATTATTCTTGTGTATATTAACAATAAATAATGCAAACCACTTGCATTTAGCATTATTAACAACAGATATATAGATATTTATTCCACGTGACATCAACAGCTGCAGGCACAGGCACTCACTAGTAACGCACACTTCAGAACAACTGCTAAGAGAACAGCAGCCATGAAATTTACGATGTAGTTCCAAGAAAGACCACTAGATGGCACCTGCTGGCAGCTACTGAACGTGGTAGCCAGGCAATAACACTATTTTGAAAAGGCACAGAATCTTATAAAATGGTGGTATTGTAAGAATACCACTGTGGAGCAAAGAGATAACTTTCATGCTAGGAAACACATTAGAGGAGGTGGTGGTACTGTAGACAAACTGCCAGTGGAACTACACATCCCTGGGTATAACTACTGTGGACCTGGGACAAAACTTCAGAAACGCTTGGCATGAGGTGATGAGGGGGTTAATCTGCTTGATGAAGAGTGTATGGAACACGACATTGCATACACTGCAAATAAAGATCTATCAAGTTGTCACATTGCAGATAGGATTTTAGCTGATAAGGAAGGCTAAGGCGATACAGAGAAGAAAGGATAGTGATATAGGTCAACGCATCGTGGCATTTGCAATTGATAAAACCATGTGAGGAAAAATTAAGTTGGGTTTAGGAGTGATGAATTTCAAGCGAGTTATGAATGCTGCTTGTTGTGCACTAAACAAGAACAAGAAAGACAAGGGCGGGAAGCAGAACTGTTTGAAGAACTGTATCCTGACAGCAATGTATGCAGCTAAAAACGTACTGAAGCAGAAAGATGCGAAAAGTAGAGAAGCACCTAGAGTTCTACGAATACCCAAGACATCTGGCGGTTTTATTTCATTTTTCATCCCAGTCCTCTCCGCGTTCTCAGTAGTAGGCTCTCTAACTGGTGGTGCTGCAGCTATCACTCGAACTGTCAAGAACGCGCAAAACTCCCAATCGCAGTTAGAAGAGGCAAGAAGACATAACCGCATGATGGAAGCCGTAGCCATCGGAAAAGGACTATACTTGAAACAATACAGGGAAGGGCTTGGTCTATTCACAAATTAAAATAAAATCCATTAGCAGTCCTACCAGATCGACCACTCACAAATACTGATCTTCTTAAGTTTGTTAGAAACAAATTCAACGTACCAAGATCCTGTGGTGCGTTTATGTGGGATACATTACCAAAGACTATGTGGAAAACTGGTGAATGTGGCATTGTGAATTTAGATGTTGCTGGAGGCCCTGGCACCCACTCGGTATCATATGTTATGAAAAATGTGGATACCGTCTACTATTTTCACCAACTTCTTTACGCGGCTCTGACGGTGTACATGGGAGCAGGCGAGCCATGTGTGGACCTTGGGACAGGAGAGCGTAGGGTGTGGGAGTGTTTCTAGCTGTCTCAGACATCTAGTCATGACAACTACTGCTATGGGCTGGATCATGATTCAAGTGTGTCATATTTAGTGCTTCTCCATACACTGTAGTGGACTCTGTCTTGCAGTGTTATTTACTGCTATGTCTATCCTGTCATACAGTAGGCCTTACTCCTTCCAAATGTAGCAGAGAGAACCAATTTAGGAATCCTATAGTGCCTGAAAACACCAATCGCAGTGCCAAATTTCCGACTGATAGCAATCTCCGCATCTAGCCATGACAACTAATACTACTACAGATTGGAAGTAGTAGGTCTACATATGTGCAGCCCCACTCTCCATTGTGGCCAGATGTTGCCAAGATGGCAGCGATGATGTCATACAAGATGGCGGCCTGTAGACTTGGCAACAGTGCATGATGTCATCCTAGATGGCAGCCATGGTGTCAGCTGATGACTCAAGTACTGTTATCAAAGATGACGGCCTTTGGAAGGAAAGTGCCATGCCCCCCTGGCCCCACTGGCGGGAAGTTCAAATTCCATCAGGACAATACAACCTCTACTAACCTACGAAAATGGCGGGAAGATAGGTCACTTGGGCTACCTCCACTAACCTGTCACTCGACCACCACCTCTTCCTAGGAATTGGCAGGAAGTTTGAATTTTGGAGGCAAGATAGGTGAATTGGGCTATCTCTACTAACCTAAGAAAATGGCGGGATAGAAAGGGCACTTGTGCTACCTTCACTAACCTAAGTCAACCGACCACCACCTCTTCCTAGGAAATGGTGGCAAGAAGACTCTGTCTGTGCTGGACCTAAATATTTATTTTGCATGCACTATTTATTTAGACAATTAGAGGCAGTACCAGTAGTCGCCATGGGGTCCAGAGTCCAACTGACCTAGAACACAGTACTGGCACCAGAGGGCACTGTCGTCTGATCTGTGACATAATTTAAGATGGCGGGGGAAAATGGAGGGAAACAGTGTGGTCGCCATGAGGTCCGGAGTCCAACTGATCTAGTACACAGTACCGCCACCAGAAGGTGCTGTTGTCTATATTGTGATGTAACCCAAGATGGCTATCTGGAGGGGAAGATGACCATGCGCCGGGCTGCTAGAGAGGAAGGATTGTACTTTATTTTATTATTTATTTTTGGAACAATTTATTTTAAGGATGCATTTTAGATAGTATATTTATCACATTGATACAAAACGCATGCTCTGACATGCATGGGGTCACGCCACACAGCCCACAGACCTGTGAACTACTCCTAAATAACCGTCTGCAGACACGCAAACAACTCCTAAATTAACCAAATAATTTCAGTAGACAGCACGCAGACATGCGAACTCCCCCTAAATAATGCAGAACACTGATGTGCAGACACGAAATCAACTCGTAAACTGTCGAAACTGTTAATATTCCAGTGTAAGAAATATATTTCCAGCGCATGACATACATCCTTCTTGCAGGTTTCTCTACAATAAACTATGTTATCAAACCGTAAAACGAGAAAACTACATCCTTAAAACAGTGGCTCTGTGTGATACATGCACAATATAGCTTTCCAGATATGTATAGCGTCAACTGTCCACATCCGATCACGGTTCTAGAAATTATACTATGCCCACATCAGTCCTATGCCCACATCAGTCATATATAAAATGATCGTTAGAATGCAATGGAGAATACCTCTTACAAAGAAACAGATAAACGTTTAGCAGCGACGTCCGACATGTGAAATTACAAGTAATACCGCCACTAACTTTGTAAACAGCACATCTGTCAAGCAGATGTATACACAGGTAATTGCAGTATCTCACAAACACCTATCGCTAACTTAGTTATGAAACTGAAGTATCAATTTTACACTTAAGATGCGACAGGGGAATGGAGTACATCGCATAAATCTTCGTTCGTTTAGAAGAATGTGTCACGTTTCATCACACGTGAGATGGAAGTCCTCTGATAACCAAAAGGTTTACTGAACGATTGCAAGTAGACACTGCTCTAACACCCACACAGAAAAAGCGGTTGTATACGAGTCGAACGTAGGCTATGTCACACATCTCATGCATCCTGACGGACCATCAGGAAAACAATGGTCAAATGATCTATAGCAACTTCCCCCAATCTTGCCGAAGGTGGTAGATATAGCTTTCTCCGACTTCTACGCAGTTCCGACTTACATTGGAACAATCACATGCACAAAGCTGTAGGGACGGTAGTGCAGAGTCTGAGGGGTAGTTGCAAGACACATAGGGGCTACCTAAAACCATGTTGGAATTTTACTGTAGTAGATATGTTCGAGAAATGTGGCTCGTTTCGAGATATGAGAGTGCCAGAAATATGATATGGCATCGAGACAGAATGCGTTACAAATACTGGAGAAATATCTAGTGGCGGTGGCGTGAGGGGGTTGCAAATGTCTGTTTCATACCACGCTCCTTATCCGAATCAATTTCAAAATTCGATAATTTTATTACGAGGGTGCACCATTGGCGACGTGTAACTGAACTGCTGGTGTGATAATATACACTCCAGCGATCACCATCTTTATTCATTTCGTGGTATTTGTCTGGAAAAACCAATTCATTCGCAGGTAATGCCATACCTCGATTTATAAAGCCAGTATAGCTTTTAACATGGATACTTGTGTGCACCTGTAGAACCAAGACCGCTTGTGATGCTGATTTTCTCTCAGCATTATTTTGTATCGTCTGCAATCATTTATTGGTGATTTATTATACTTAGTGGTAGGCGGTGCATGATAGGTTCGCCTTGAGTATGAGACGTATAAAGTATATGTTTGTGTTCTGAGATGTGCAAAGGAAATGACTATGTCCAGTCGTACAGAAGGTATGGATTTGACTTGGAGTACTATGATAGCAAAGGTAAGAGTATGTCAAGTCATAAGTATGATACAGATATTTCTATTTCCAGAGGCACAGCCGTCAGCAGGGTGTATTTACGATACTTCGCTCATTGTCAAATGTCATTCAACAGAGACCGAAATCGTACCATTTAGTTGTAAGTACCATGATAAAACATATATGTGACGTTTTTTTTTTTTTTTTTTTCCTAGGGCGATTCCGTGTACGTGTGCTTGGTGTGCGGTGCTGGTGACCTGTGCAGGAATGATTCACGTTTCTCATTAATGGTAGGAGCCGTCTGAATGGAGAAAACTGGTGGTGTGTCTTGTCCTCTAGACGGCCGAACTAATACGTAGCATGTGTTGGATAGCTTTTGTGATCAGTTGGAAATCTGAGAAGATTCAATATGGACATGTGTTTGCGCTGGGCCATTATTCCCTCCCATGTAAACTCTTTGGTTGACTGCTTATTCGCATTTGACTTCTTTATTTAGTTGAGGGAACATCGCTTGTGTTGCCTGCATCTAGGAGGTGAAAGACACGTTTGCCGATTCTCTAGACATGGGAAACACTTTAGTTGATTTGGAATCAGTTACAACACCTACATCACTATTTGTGAGTGGAAATATCATTTTCCTTTATTTGTTTCGAGTTCTCACGTAAAGGTCTTCGCAGATGGGATAAGTTTCTAGTTACTCAGTGGTCTAGAGCATGCTGCACCTCGCTGAAGTTTGGGTTGTGTAGAGAAATAATTACCAGTCTATATCTTCGGAATTATGTTGCCCAAGTGATCGGTAGGATACTGCTGTGTGCTTGATGTCGAGAAGTACTGAAAAAATGGTATAATATTACGGCAAACCATGCGAAAATACGTGTCTTCTTGTAATCCCAGAGTCTGGAGATGGCCGTATGCAAGCAAGCAAGCAGATCCGGGCCAGAAAAAGTAACGCATTTGTGCCAATTGGGAACGAGCCCTAATTTGTAGAAAAGTTCTGAGAGTGACTTTGGTCCACTGAGGGCGCACCGGTCACCAGTCAGGAGTGGATGACCTCCTACCTCACAGGGAATATCTAGTGCCGCAAGTATATCTACTGCGCTGTCTGTCATCGCGGTATGTATACAAATGGTGTAAAAGGGGCGATTTTTGTATGGTGTAGGATATGAATCGTATGTTTACTTCATCGACATGGTATGCGATGATACGTTGCTGGCTTTGAGGTCGGTTTCACGCTCTAATATTCAAGCTCCTGTCCTCAGTGGGAGAGCAGTGTAACTGAGTAAGAGTCTTTCCGTATTTGACGATCTGTAGGTCCCTTTGCAAGATTTAATTGTTGGTGCAATATGGCGATCTGTGTACAATAGTTTTTTTGCCACTGAAGGCCACGTCTACAGAAAGAAAAAGAAAAGGTAGACGGTGCTTCCACACTGGTGGCATCAGTAATTCGGGGGATAAATTCTTTAAGAACGAATCATTATGCACAATTCATTCAGAAGACATCCTTTGTGCCAGGATGTAGGAGCATCTACAAACTGATTTGAACGAGATGGAGGCAAGGTATGTATGGAAAGTTCTGAGAAAGCAAGTGTTCAAAGACAAGTTGAAGCAGACCATCCATCTCTGGCTGGGATGCAGTCACTCATCCACCACTGTGGCATTAGGGTATCTCCAGATCTGTAACTGTAAGATACCGAAACTTTTGGCCATATTTTTCTCTTCTGTAAGATAGTGCTTCGAATTCTGTTTGCATAATTGTCCTCATTCTCCCTCTCTCCATCTGTACTTAGAGAGTGCTCTCTTTCCAAACAAAAAGAATGCTTTTATGATTAACAGTGTTTTTGCAAGCGTGCACAGGCTTTTGGCGGTGAGAACGTTTAACGTTTCTGAGATATATATTGATAGCAAGACAAACATTTCAAGCAATGCATCACCCACACTGGGTACGCGTGCACGGATAGACGCAGCTCGAATGTCCTGTTAGGATCGCTAGGAACAATGCACCCTGTGCTATTCTATGATGTCAGCATCTGCAGGTACCGCGTCAGCAATGGTAAACACACTTGCTGCCCAGAGGCATCTCGCATATGGGACCAGCGTGAGTGTGCCTTAGAGTTCTGTGACGTCAGTATAACACTCAAAGAACTCTAACTGTATACCCAAAAATAGACCCAACTTTCACCTACATCGGCGTTGGAGCGGAGGCTCGTCCTGGCCTGCGTCCGGTGGTGGCTCATGGTGGTAGTCTGCAAATAGGTCTTCGTTCCCATCCAGTCGCGTCAGCATAGGTGCCTAGATGATCACGTATTTTGTGAGGAATTTCTCAGATGTCAATTATGAAAGGGATACCCCCGCCTCATGCTTGAGGGGCCCGAACGGGCACCTGTGTGTGGCTTGGCAGCTGATGGCCGCATCACTTCACACAACCCATGTGCCATCTGTTTGGTAGTAGTCGCGTCCTCCATTATGATGCTACCTGGATGAAACGATGCTATGAGAATAGTATTCCTTGCAGAACCCTGGATTTAGTCTCGGGCCAAGGGTAAGGCATTTTATTGCAGGCAGAGGATAGGAACACGAGTGGTAGGAGAACTCATATGCATTGCCCAGTTAATTCTTAAATTGTCTTCCCTTTTTGTCTTTTCAGTCATTTTCTGTACCCCTTTTGTGTCTACGCCACTGGCGGCAGCCTATCTCACTGTGGCATTGTTGCGGCACTCTGTGTAAGCAGAGTCCATGAACCACAGAAGCAATCTGCAGTTCTAAACAGGTATGCTTGCACTGCTTCTGCAGCGGTGTGTTGTGTAAAGTGTCCCCTATGGTAGAGATGGTGAAAGAAGAAAACTGACAACTGGCAGTGCTGTTAACAGCTTTCAGCTGTGAAGTGCAAACAGCCGAAGGCAAAACGACAGTTGTCTATACAGCTGCAGCAACACAGATTACACAAAATTGTATTACATGACTGGTTGAGGTAGACACATGAAGTAGGCATGCCAAGCCCACTGCAGCTGTCAGGGATCTTCTTTCACTGATTATGGTATAGACTGTCTATCATATTACACAATATTATTTTTTACCTATTGATAATGTGACATGGCAAGTAAACTGAGAACTTTTTATGCAAGGACTTCATTGCAAAAGATTTCATAGTGACCAATAGACAAAACTGAAGGTTGTCCATTATATAGATGGATCTACTGAAATTAGTCTCTTACTGTACAAACTGGTTGGACTGTAGTCTCTGATCAATACTGTATGTCTTCGTCATCTCATTGTCAGTCTGTATGTTGAACCATTTATTTTGCATGACTTCTTGTGTTGTGTAAACAGAATTGTGGAAATGGCTTCGAGATCAATGGAAAGGGTGTTTGTTTTAGAATTATTAGAAGTCTATAGGGTCTGCCGGTCTTATGGTGTGTAAAATCAAATGAGTATAGTAACCATCAGACGAAAACCGAGCAGTGCAATCAGCTGTTGTCAAAATAAAGGGAAATGTGTATAGAAGCAGATAAGCTTCAATTAGTAAAAAAATTGAATTCATTGTGGATGAATTACAGGGAGGAACTTAAACGAATTACCAATGCAACAAAAGGTGGAGCTGCAGCTGACACGTTCATGGATCCAACACTGATACTTTGTTGACATTAACTTTTCACACGGGCAAGAAATCCATTATGATTCAAATATAACCACAATTTCAGCTTTAAATTCATACATACCCCTTTCTTTCCTTGTTTGTAATGTTTAAAGCTTTGTATAATAGCTGCACATTTCCATCATGATTGGGATTTAGGATGTAGTGATATTTTTTGTCTGGAAATGAATTTCCTTCTTAAATCACTCTTTCTTCCACCTACACTTCTACTTTTCTTTCTGTGAGCACAAACTCTGCCCAAGGGCCAAATAACTGCGAAAGTCCATACCTGCCACATTTGCAATTTCCAGGTTTGAAATGGAGTTTGCACAGTATCACTTTGTTTTCTGGTGGCAACCATCAATATATCATACAATATTATCGATATACACTCAATCTTGTTATTAAAGATAAGTATTGACAGCTGAAGGTATTCATACTTTTCTTACGATACCACTCACGAGTAAAGTATCGATACGCAGATACTCTTTGTTTGATACTGTGTTCCTAATGGTATCCAATGAATAAAGTGAAGCAGAATTATAAAGATGTCACCAACTTTCTAACATATAGTTTGTTTACAAATCCTGAATGAGAGCTGTCTAAGTCTGGATCGTCTCGTGCCAGTAGAAGTTGGTTGACTCTGGCCACGATTGTGTTGCACCCAGCCCTTGACATCACTGGGGACATAAAAATGCAGTACCTGTGTGTGTTGGTGTCTTCAGTCCAAAGGTTGGTTCAAAGCAGCTCTCCACACTAGCCCACTCTTTGCAAGCCTCATCATCTCCAGATAACGTCCATTTATTTGTTACTTACTTGATGCCTCAGAATGTATCCTTTTCAAGCTATTCCTTGTTTTAGTCAGACTGTGCCATAAATTTCTTTCTTCTTCCAGTTCAGTTCAATATCTCTTCTAAAGTTACATGAGCTACCCATCTAATCTTCAGCATTCTTCTATAGCAGCACATTTCAAAAGCTTATGTTCTCTTTTTTGAACTGTCTACCATCCACGTTTCATTTGTGTACACGGCTATATTCCAGAAATATACCTTCAGAAAAGATTTCATAAACTTTAATTTACATTCAGTGTTAACAAATTCTTCTTTTTCAGAAACGCTTCCGTTGCAATAGCCAGTCTGAATTATATATCCCTTCTACTTTGGCCATCATGTTATTTTACTGCCCAAATCACAAAACTCATCCACTATTATTTGTGTTCTCATTTCCTAATATCATCTCCACAGCATCGCCTGATTTAATTCAACTACATTCTGTTACTGCTTGTTTTACATTTCTTGATGCTCATCTTATAACCTCTTTTCAAGACACTATCTAATCCATTCAACTGTTCTTTGGCATCTCTGGCAAAACCTCAATTTTTTTATGTCTCCTCCCTCAACTGCAATTACTTTTCCCTATGTCTCCTTTACTAATTGTTCAATGTACAAATCAGGGATAGGCAACAACCCTTCTCAACTATGGCTTTCCTTTCGTGTCCTTTGACTCTCATAACTGCAATCTGGTTGTTGTACAAGCTATATATAACCAATCACTCCCTATGCTACCTTCACAATTTCAAATATTGTTTTCCCATAAGCATTATCAAAAGTTTGCAAATGCTATAAATGTGTTTACTTTTCTCTAACCTGTCTTCTAATATAAGTCGTATGTTCAGTATTGACTCAACTATTCTTATATTGCTCCAGAACACAAACTGATCCCTGAAATTGGCTTCTATCAGTTTTCTCATTCTTCTGTAAATGATTGGTGTCAGTATTTTGCAATGATGACTCATTAAGATGATAGGTAATATTGACACCTGTCAGCACCTGCTTCCTTTGGAATGAGAATTACTACATTCTTCCTGAGGTCTGAGGGTATTTTGCCTAGTTAATGTATCTTGCACAGCAGGATATCAATAATTATGAGCAAAAATTATCTACTCCAAGTGCCTTGTTGCCATTTTGTAGTTTCTGCCAGTCTCATTTTTTACATCTTCACTCCATTTCACTTGCTTCATTTGTTGTATCTTCATCAGTTAAGTTCAATACCTCCGGGGTTATCCAAGGCTTTCTACTAGCTCTTGTCTTTTTTCCGATTTGATCATCTACTGCTGTCATAATTTCATCTCTCAAAGCTACTCATTCATCTTCTTCTGTATTTCTTTTCCCCATTTTAGTCAATCGGTGCCTAATGTTCCCTAATTTCCTGCCTTTCTGCAATGTATTAGGTTTTAATCTATGGTCCATCACCAATAAGTTGTGGTTGGAGTTCATATCTTCTCCTGGAAATATCTTACAGTTTAAAGTTTGGTTTCTAAACCTCTGCCTTACCATTATAGTTGGTTTGGTTGGGGGAAGAGACCAAACAGCGAGGTCATCGGTCTCATCGGATTAGGTAAGGACGGGGATGGAAGCTGGCCGTGCCCTTTCAAAGGAACCATCCCGGCATTTGCCTGGAGCCATTTAGGGAAATCACGGAAAACCTAAATCAGGATGGCCGGATGCAGGATTGAACCGTAGTCCTCCCGAATGCGAGTCCAGTGTACTAACACTGCGCCACCTCGCTCGGTCCTTACCATTATACACTGGTGCACAAAACTTAAGGGTGAAAGTAACATTTGCATCATGTGTCACTACCAAGTAAAATTTCTTGATGAAACTTGGGCTATTCATAGAAAGAACTGTTACAGTATAGTGCAGAAGGTAATTGGGAGAAATAGACAGTGAAACAAACAGAAATGATTTTTTACTCAAAGGCAATGATTATGGTGAATTTCCATGATGTCTGGTGTACCCCAGATCATTAAAAAAGGCAGGATATGGTTGTTATTAGGGTGTGAGATCACCAGAGTGTAGTGCAATCTCTCCAATACCCGTGCTGGCCACAAGGTTGGTAAGGAGTTCTTGTAGAAGTTGTTCCATTCCTTCACCAGCGTCATTGGCAACTGCTCTGTGGTCATCAGTGCACATAGATGTGCTGTAATACATCTTCCAAAGGCACCCCACACACACTCGATTGGTTATAAGTTGGGACAACGGTCAGGCTAGTCTGATCGCCAAATATCCTTTCATTCCATAAGCTCCTCTATGTGCACTATTTGATGTGGTCACACAGTGTCAGCCATCAAAATGAATTCAGGGCGGAATGCACCCCCGAAAAGATGAACATGGGGGAGGAGTACGTCTGACTGGTGAGTGTACCATGTTGAGAGGTTCAGAGGTCAGTACACCAATGCAAATATTATGCCTCCCCACACCATAACACCTGGACCATCAAAACAATCATGTTAGACAATGCTGGATGCACCCTCATATGGCAAGCGGTGGAACACGTAGTGTACCCAGAAAGACTCTCGAACATGATCATTATAGTGGTCCAGGTGTTGTGGGGAGACAAAATGTTGCATAGGCATACTGGGCTCCAGATCTTTGAACATGGTACACTCATTGGTCAACATTATTTTGGGACTACTATTTTCCCATGGGAGTTTTTTCAGGGATGCATTTGGGCCTGACTTTATTTTTAGGGATGATAATGCACAGTCACATCAAACAGTGCAAGTGGAGGAGCTCTTGGAATGAGAGGATATTCAGCAATGGACTGGCCTGCCAGTCTGCCTGACATATCTCATCTAGGGAGGGATGTAGGGAGGAGACATATCGCAGCACATCCTCATGCACCAAACGACCATCCAGCAGTTGTCAACTGTGTTGGTGGAGGAATGGAACACCTTATTATAAGAACTTCTTACCAAACTTGTGGGCAGCATGGGAACACATTGCAGAGTATGCACTGCCATCTGTGGTGGACCATGTCCTGCCTTTCGTGATGTCCAGGGGACCATCATGAATCATGGGGACTTCATTGAAATTATTGTCTTTGAATAAAAGTGTCATTTATGTTCATCTCATTGTGTATTTCTTTCTGTTACCTTCTATACTGTACAGTACTGTACTGTAGCAGTTCTTCCCGTATGTTGTCTAAGTTTTATCGACCTATGTTACTTGACACTGACACATAAAGTGAAAGTTACTTTCATCCTGAAGTTTTTTACATCAGTGTACAATCAATTTGAAACCTTCCAGTGTCTTCAGGCCTCTTCCATGTATATGTAAGTGTTAAAACAAGTGTTGACAATGATTAAATTATGCTCTGTGTAAAATTGTACCAGGCTGGGTACTCTTTCATTCCCCTCTTCCAGTCCACATTCTCCTATCTCTTCTAGTCCACATTCTCCTATTGTATTTCCTTCTCTTCCTTTTTTTTTAATCGACTTCCAAGCCCCCATCACAAGTTTGTCATTCATTATTTCAATATTATCATCTGCAGAGGTATCTGGCTCATAAATCTGTTCTCCTTCATGGCTCTCTTGACTATGGTAATGTGTACACCATCATATTCACAATAGCTTACTCACATTCCTGCTTTCTTCTTTATTCTTAGACTTACTTCTGTGTTACCCCTCTTTGATTTTGTATTTCAAATCCTGTACTTGTTGTGGCGTATCAAGACAGCCACGCCACTCCGAAGTAGCCGAAATGCACGCGTTACACACGCCGGCTGGCGTGAGGTCTGAAACAGGATATGTAATGAATGCTATAAAGAAAAGTACGTAGCTTCTGTAATACTTAACTTTAATCCATCATTTGTATACAGCATTCTTGATGATACAAGTGAGACTCTCTCTAGAATTGGTTAATGGCGCCTTGCTAGGTCGTAGCCATGGACTTAGCTGAAGGCTATTCTAACTGTCTGTGTGTATTCTTTTACCCTTCTTATACAAAGGAGTCACCTACACTTTTTTCCAGTCACTTGGTATGACTGTGCTGGGAGAGAGAGGAATCATAAATGTAAGCTAAGCAAATCACCAATACCATAGAGCATGCTCTTGATAACTCAATTGGGGTTTCATTTGGTCCAGGTGACATTTGTTCCAACTACTTCAGCTGCTTCTCGATGCCCAGGATACCTATTACTGGGCCCTTCACACAAGAGTGTGTGTGACCGTCAACTGTTTGTATGTTTGTTCTCTCCTCCTGTGTGTGTGATCTTAAATGTGAAATTTAAAACTTCAGCTTTCCTTTTGCTGTCTTCTATTGCCACATCAGCCTGGAAAACATGTGACTGGATAAAAGCCTTCGACCTGCACACAAGAAGAATGTCACTAATTGTAAATTTTTTTGTACCTGCATTATTTAACAGTTACAGTCATTCCATTATATTGTTGCTGACTGCCATCTGGAGATGAGAGACTGTATCAGCTCGTGATTGTGCACATTTGTCCACGAATGTTGTATATATGTATTTGTTTTCATTATACAGTAAAAAATAAATGTAACAGTTAATCTATGCTATTTATGAAAAAAGTGACATCAATTTATGTTATTGCCAGAATCCTCATAATTTTCTACAGTCATTAATTCATTAGATATGAGGTCAAAGCACCGATGACGAAGTTTGGTGTACTGTAAACCCTACCTGCATCAAAGCACAAGACAGGGTCTACACATTACTTGGCATCATACTGTGATAACGGAACCACACTGAAGTTCTGTTAATTTCCTGTGGATAACAATCAATATCAAACAGTCTTGGTATAATCAGATTGAGAAATGTTATGTAAAATGAGTAAAGGCATATTTTCTCTGGGGAAATAATGCCTCTGTTAGGATCCCTGTGCTCAAAGTAGCTTATGCCAGGATACAGTCATACAGCATATGACACCACACTGTAGTGCCACCAATAGGGTGCAATCTATGGTTTTAAGTCACAAAAAGCGCAGTGTGAATAACACGCAACATGGCACCCAGAGCTCATTGTGGACCGATCTTTTAAAAACCTTCAAATTATAACTCTGCCACAATTTATTCCATAGTTTGTGATGCCTGTCAATGGAAACTATCACATATACAAATACACTCCTGGAAATGGAAAAAAGAACACATTGACACCAGTGTGTCAGACCCACCATACTTGCTCCGGACACTGCGAGAGGGCTGTACAAGCAATGATCACACGCACGGCACAGCGGACACACCAGGAACTGCGGTGTTGGCCGTCGAATGGCGCTAGCTGCGCAGCATTTGTGCGCCGCCGCCGTCAGTGTCAGCCAGTTTGCCGTGGCATACGGAGCTCCATCGCAGTCTTTAACACTGGTAGCATGCCGCGACAGCGTGGACGTGAACCGTATGTGCAGTTGACGGACTTTGAGCGAGGGCGTATAGTGGGCATGCGGGAGGCCGGGTGGACGTACCGCCGAATTGCTCAACACGTGGGGCGTGAGGTCTCCACAGTACATCGATGTTGTCGCCAGTGGTCGGCGGAAGGTGCACGTGCCCGTCGACCTGGGACCGGACCGCAGCAACGCACGGATGCACGCCAAGACCGTAGGATCCTACGCAGTGCCGTAGGGGACCGCACCGCCAGTAAATTAGGGACACTGTTGCTCCTGGGGTATCGGCGAGGACCATTCGCAACCGTCTCCATGAAGCTGGGCTACGGTCCCGCACACCGTTAGGCCGTCTTCCGCTCACGCCCCAACATCGTGCAGCCCGCCTCCAGTGGTGTCGCGACAGGCGTGAATGGAGGGACGAATGGAGACGTGTCGTCTTCAGCGATGAGAGTCGCTTCTGCCTTGGTGCCAATGATGATCGTATGCGTGTTTGGCGCCGTGCAGGTGAGCGCCACAATCAGGACTGCATACGACCGAGGCACACAGGGCCAACACCCGGCATCATGGTGTGGGGAGCGATCTCCTACACTGGCCGTACACCACTGGTGATCGTCGAGGGGACACTGAATAGTGCACGGTACATCCAAACCGTCATCGAACCCATCGTTCTACCATTCCTAGACCGGCAAGGGAACTTGCTGTTCCAACAGGACAATGTACGTCCGCATGTATCCCGTGCCACCCAACGTGCTCTAGAAGGTGTAAGTCAACTACCCTGGCCAGCAAGATCTCCGGATCTGTCCCCCATTGAGCATGTTTGGGACTGGATGAAGCGTCATCTCACGCGGTCTGCACGTCCAGCACGAACGCTGGTCCAACTGAGGCGCCAGGTGGAAATGGCATGGCAAGCCGTTCCACAGGACTACATCCAGCATCTCTACGATCGTCTCCATGGGAGAATAGCAGCCTGCATTGCTGCGAAAGGTGGATATACACTGTACTAGTGCTGACATTGTGCATGCTCTGTTGCCTGTGTCTATGTGCCTGTGGTTCTGTCAGTGTGATCATGTGATGTATCTGACCCTAGGAATGTGTCAATAAAGTTTCCCCTTCCTGGGACAATGAATTCATGGTGTTCTTATTTCAATTTCCAGGAGTGTAGTATGATATGTGCTACAAGTACAATACAGTAATTAACATGACCTACTAAAATAACATAGAAGTGTTTTCTGTACTAACTGATTAAACTCTTCAATGTTATATTTCAGTTTACTGGAGAGCCACCACTTCTAATACAGAAATTCCAAATTTTGGAACTGTGTGCTTATGAAGTACATGGATTTTCAGTTGAGGCAAAGACAGTGGTGTGACTGAAAATATGTACTGATGAAATTTAGGAATTGTGAGCATTAGAATAATCCATACAATACTTCAACAATTGTTAATTTGTTGTATTGTTTATACCAGTAGTGTATTTGCACTTTTAATGCCTCTGATAACCTTCGATGTTTCTACAAAGAGAAAAATTCATTCATTCAAAAAACCCGCCATTTCTTGTTTTTCTTTCAATTTTTTTTATTTTCAGTAGCAAGTAAACCTTGTAGATCTCATGTTTATATGCACAAGAACCTACTTGTTCTTCAGTTCAGATTTAAAGTGCTCGAGTCATATAATGAAATCAGTGTGTCACATTGTTCTGTAATGAGATCAGGAGCCAACTCTGTAAAAAAGTAACATGGGGTGGTACTTAGTTCACTGACAGGTTGCATGAAAGATGGTTGATTAAAGACTTATGTGAAACCTACAGGGTATTTATAATTAAACTTTTGCTACCGAAGAGGACCTCCATGGAAAAAAAGTGATTGTAATCCAATGAAACTCCGTGAAAACATTTATAAGGACATGTGGAAGAGAAATAAGCAATAAACTACTGAGAGAAACCCATTTCATTTCCACATAGGAGGGTAGCATCTATTAATGGTGTACCATGTTTACATTCCAGGTTACAAACGTTGCTCAGTGTCACGACAGCCTGGAAGTTTGTACGGATACCATTTCCAAATTGTTCACAGCATTTTTTGAATGGTGGACCATGGAATGTTCTACTGTCATGACACAGCTTGGTACTGATTGGAGGTCACACAATCTGTGGCAAAATTGGCTATTGGCATCTCCCAGGATTAATTCCCAAATAGCCAGTTAATTCTAACTTCTGAATCCTACTCTTCAACCCTGGTGCAGAAAGAGGACCTCTGCATATTCCTTTGACGTGTTATTCCTCTCCTCCAGTCCATGTTCTCCTGCTATTTTTCCTTCTTTTCCTTTTCTACTATTGAATTCCAGTCTCACATCACGACAACATTTTCGTCTCCCTTAAATGAACAATTACTTTCATCTCATACTTTTTCCAATTTCTTCCTCGTGCGCAAAATTAGTAATCGAGTACACTTTTACTATTGTGGTGGGTAGTGGCTTTGTCTATATTGACTATGATAATCCATTCACTACTGTACACATGGTAGGTTACTTGTAATTTCATTTCCTTGTTTTTTTTTTGGATCTATTCCCGTATTTGGTTTTGTGTCGATAATACTGTACTCACAAACCAGACATTCTGTCCTTCCTACCACCATACTTTAACAATTCCCTCTACACCTAACCTCAACCTACCTTTTTCTCTTTTCAAGTTCCGTAACATAGCTACATGATGAAGGGTTTTGACATTTCACCCACTGACCTATACAACACCAAATCTATTTTATTTCTGTAAATTTCCCCCATGACACCATCCTTTTGTAATTCCCATCTTGAGAATTCTCCAACAGCTTCTGCAATCTCTTTAGACCACTGACGCATAGTTTTCCAAGTATAATGACCATAAGAAAACATAACTGTCTTCTGCTGCAAGTATAATCATCTTGGAGATCTTCCAAACAATATCAAATCCCAGTTCCTCAGTCAACTTTTGAAACAACTCTCAAGCCAAAAGGTAGCCAACATAGTGGGCTCTCTACTGATCATTGTTAAGAAGAGAGAGGCTAATTAGAAAACAGCCCCAGTCACAGTGTTCATCAAGGACAATCCACTGCAACAGGAGGAGGAAGAGGGCAGTGAGAGCTCGACAACAGATTGTGATGTCTATGTCAAAGTATGTACTGTGAGCTGTGCTGCTGAAATGCACTGGTTCTCCAACACTAACAAGGAAACGGTCTAGTCCGGCATTTCGAAATCTGCCCTGGAAATTTTTATACAGGACGAATACACCAAAAGAGACACAATGTCAAAATTTTAGCTGCTAAGAAACACTGAAAGTATTTTTAAAAAAAGTTGAAAATTGCCAAATTGGTGGTTCACCTGATGGCTGGAGAAATGTATACCCCTGCTGTAGCTGTTGCAGATAGTGAATACACAACAAGGCGGGCACATATCTTTGGTTGAGGGCACACTGATTAACAGATAACAAGGCACAATGCTGTTTTAATTTGTAAAGTGAATTTCAGTTTCCACTGATAGTTTCTCTTACACAATTGTTCACAGTTGCCATTCACTCGAATTTGCAACTCATTTAATATCCATAATAATTAGCAGTTGGCTTTGAGGTATTGCTAAATGTTATCGATGGAGATAAAACTGAATTAATTTTCTTTGCGATTTCTTCATATATGCTTGCTAATAGTATCTGTGAGTGCATATTCCAGAGTTTCACAGTAATGTGGAATCTAATTCATTTTTAACCCAGGAAAGATGGAATACGAAGAATGTGGTGTGCCATCAAAATCACCACGTGTTATTTAGTTAATTTCTTGGACATTCATTCAAATGCTGTTGACATTTGTTAGAAATGGTTGAAATACAAATATTAGAAGACGCAGGAAATAACTCTGATTCTGTGAATTTTGTTCGAACGATGATTGTTGAGCTAATTAAAAATCTAGAACAAAAATAACTTACCTTCCAAACCCAGAGAATACATTGCATAATAGCTTTCAGTGACAAAGAAAAAGCTGTCAGTTTTTTGGTTAAATGAAGGGGGAAGAAAATGCTTGAAGTTAAGTAGTATGCAAAGCTAGTTTCATTTCATAAAATCTGAACATGAATTGTGTAACTGGAAGAAAGATATATATGAAGTACAAAAAATGCACCAAAATGAAACTCGAAAAAGTGTAAAATAAGAACTATTTGAAAGATTTAGAACTACTTGTGAGAACTTGTGCACTGTTACCCACAGAGATCTACGAGATTGGGCACTCTGAATTACACGTGAGATGAACATTATGGATTTACAGACTTCTTCAAGCTGGGTAAACACATTCGGGAAATTATATGAAAAGAAAGACACAAAATTACAAAGTGTATCTCAAGAGGTTGTCAACAGGTAACTGTATCTGTATTAAGGAACCTCAAGGCAAATTACGACCAATAATTAAAAAATAGCCTTTAGTTGCAAAAATCTTAATTGATGTCGCAAAATCTGGAAAAATGGGAGAGTATAATTTTCTGTGTTCCATCCAAAACACCTTCTTACCAGTTGTAGAAAATAATTCGTTGTTTTTGTTGGACTCTTCACCTGGGCATCATAACAGCTTTGTCTTTAGAGGAGGAGGAGGAGATTAGTGTTTAACGTCCCATCGACAACGAGGTCATTAGAGACGGAGCGCAAGCTTGGGTGAGGGAAGGATGGGGAAGGAAATCGGCCGTGCCCTTTCAAAGGAACCATCCCGGCATTTGCCTGAAGCGATTTAGGGAAATCACGGAAAACCTAAATCAGGATGGCCGGAGACGGGATTGAACCGTCGTCCTCCCGAATGCGAGTCCAGTGTGCTAACCACTGCGCCACCTCGCTCGGTTGTCTTTAGAAAGATGACAAAAATACTGTTAATGTAATTCAGATTCCACCCTGAAATAATGGTGGAATTCAGCCTCCTGATAAAAAAGCATTTTTCAGAAAATGCTATTGAAAATGTGCACACAATATGGAAACGTAGAAGCTGTTGATCTCAGTGGTATAGGATGTAGATTTCACACTAAACATGGACTACACTTAAATGGGCTAAAGGGGCAGCTTATGGTGGAAAATATAAGCAGACGTATTGTCAAGAAATGGGGGCTTAGCCATACAATATCAAAACAAATCCACCTTCCCATTTTTTCTGTTCACCAAAACATCAATCATCTCCCTCTTATGCAGAAGTGGTCCACAGCTCACTGAAAAACAAGATTCAGACTCCAACAACTCAAAAGACGACTTCAGGCTCCCATACAAATATTTTTTATGGACAAATCCTTACCAAGCAAGAATGAGGTTAGTGAAGTAATAAAAACGCCTTTAGGGATCCGTAGTGTTAACATAAAAAAAAAAAATCAGTATTGGTAATCAAATTGCAGCAACAAAGGCCTTTCTGTTTGCCATCAAAATATTCAGTCAATACGAAACAAAATTTTATATGTAGAGATTTTACTGAATACAGAACTCCACTTCATCAGTGCGCTATGCATTACAGAGCACTGGCTAAATATTGACCAAATTGTCTTTGTCTATACCAAGGCACATACTAGCAAATTATTTCTGTAGAAACAGTTATAAAAATGGAGGTACTGTAATTTTCATCAAGCAAGGTCTAAAATATAAATCTATTAACGAGTTTCAGCATCTCAACACAGAAAGGGACTTTGAGCTGGCACTCATCGAAGTCAGTGAGGCATATCAGTTGTAGCATGTATTTATCACTCCCCAAATGGAAATTTGAGTTTTTCCTAAATAAGCTTAAATATGTGCTAAACAGAAGCCATCTAGAAAAGAAATCAGTAGTGCTGTGTGGAGACTTCAACAGATTTTGTTGGAACCAGCAGAAGAAAACAGCTATTCCTCAACCTCACAAATACTTTCAACTTAAAGCAGGCTATGACAACCCCACCAAGAGCCACAAAAACAACCCTGGATCAGATATTTGTGAATACAAACAGTACTGCAAAACTTATAAGTACAAGACTTAGTGACCATGAAGCTCAAGTTGTTACCCTCCAAAGATACTTGTCCACAGCTCATGGTCTAACCACCACCACCACCACCACCACCACCACCACCACCACCAGCTACCTGCTGTCCACTCAGAACTACAAAAGAACTGTAACAGCAAGAAGTTTCAACACATATGATATTGAAACCTTCAATTCCCTACTATCAGGAGAAATGTGGGAATAAATTTACAAATATGACACCAATAAAAAGTTCAACAAATTCTCTAGAATCTTCAGTGATTGCATCCTTCCTCAAAATGTACGTAATAAGAGACACTACTCCAAAAGCAAAGAGATGGATAACAACAGGCATCAAAATCTCAAGTACGAGGAAAAGAGAATTACTCATATACAGAAAAAACAATAACATACCCCCACTTCTGAACAACTAGATTCAGAAATATCTTCAAATCTGCAAAAGAGTTACATGCCAGAGGGGTAAAAACCTGATAAGGTCATAGCAGGGTCAGAAAATAAAATGCAAGCAGTATGGAAAATACCACTTTGAACCATGAGAACAAGAGTGTAACTGATCCCCAACACATTTCAAATCTTTTCAGGTGTTACTATGCAGATATTACAAATAATTTAATAGTCAGTAACAAAAAGGATGCTAGACGAAACAGAAAACCAAAGTGCAGACATGTTTGTCTTCAAACTATGTTTGCCAAACAACTCCAGATGAAATTATTTGTGCTGCATCAACTTTTAAGAAAATGTCATTAGGAACTGTCAGTATTCCTGATTGCATCATAAGGCAATGTATTACAAGCATTTCTCTGGCTCTTGCAGATATAGTCAAGTCATCTTTCCTGACAGGCACATTTCCAGACTGTTTAAAAATTGCTAAAGTGGTCCCTGTTCATAAGAAAGGAGACAAATCAAATATAGAAAACTATGGACCAGTTGCCTTAGTATCGGGCTTTTGTAAAATCATAGAAAAAGTAATGTTTAATAGGTTAATGACATTTTTAAAAGAAAAAATTCTCACTGATACTCAACATGTATTTAGGAAAAATAAATCAACAACTAGTGCCACCTATGATTTTATACACAATGCCTTGCAAACAGTGGACAAAAAAAGTGCCCCTGGAATTTTTTTTAGGTTTAAATAAAGACCTTGACATACTGGAGCACAACATACTGTTGGACAAACTCAAAGTATATGGCATTAGAGGAATTGCACTAAAACGGTTCACATTGTACCTGACATTGACAAACAGGAAACAGAAAATACAAATAAAACATGAACTAAAGGAAAATACTAGGCTATGTTTCTCTGATGCAGAAATTCTAAAAAAAAAAAAAAAGGAGTCCCTCTGGTATCCATTCTTGGACCAATCCTCATTCTCCCATATAGAAACAATTTAGACCTAAACATTGAGTCACAAACAAATACTTTTTTTGCAGATGACACAAGCATCCTTATTACAGGAAACACATCAAGTCAGCTTCAAGCAATTGTAAATAAAACTACAGTACAGCTAAACAGGTGGTTTGAAGGGAATAAACTACTGATAAACACATACAAAAAAATCCTAAATTTCTGTTTAAAAGGTGATTCATGCAATACCAGTGAGACAAACTTTAACAAAATTTCATCTTCTATTGAAACAAAGTTTCTACACATATGGCTTCAAAATAACTTCAAATAGCATAGACATAGACACAAAACAAATGGAGCAGTAAATAAAACATGTTATAGTTTACACATACTCTCTGTTAAAGCAAGTTTTATCACTGTCCGAATTACCTACATTGCTCAATTCCATAGCATCCTACTGTACAGAATTATATTCTGGGGTAAGACCATCTAGTTCACTCATTTTCCTAACCCAGAAAAGAACTGTAACAGCAATGCAACATGCTCGACAAACAAATTCTCGCAAACCCCTCTTTCAAAAGTTGTCTGTCCTCCCTCTTCCCTGTATGTACATAGTTGAAATATGTAAGTATGTTAGAAAGAATTTAAAAGACAAATGAAAATTTTAACACCCATGAGCACAACACAAGACAAAAGGAAAAACTACATCTCCAGTCAGTAAGGACATCAGCCTACAAAACTTCCACAGTAAACAGTGATATATTAATTTATAATAGTCTTCCACATCATCATTCATACTCTTTTGTAAAACCATAAGGATGTTCTTATTATATGATTGCGTCTATTCAGTAGCAGAATTTTTAGAACATTTGAGATAAAAGAGACTGGAAACAAGACAGTGCAGCTGCTGCAGGTAGCACATGCTCTTTTGTGGATCAAGCTAAAATTTATGTATCTACTGAGATAATACTGTATTTCTACTGTGTTTGTTCCGTGTTCCACAATTTGCAAAGATTTCTTTGATGAATGAATAAATACATTGTCAAACAATATAATTTCCAATACCTCTTTGTCATTTCAGATTTATCAGTGGTTCAGTATTGTTCAACTTCAGTCATTTCTGCAATGTCAATCTGCATCGCCACGTCACAAATTTGATCAAGTATGCCTGGTATGTAGCAAACATGCAGAACAATTGTCACAACCATTTCTTACACCAGTTCAGTTCCATATAAATGAAACTAGTAATTACTGTGAAGTTCCTCAATGCATTAAGATTTCGTTAGTTATGCCTAGTCTACGGAAAACATTTGTTTTCATCACCCAGTAGACAATGGACATTTTTGTGATTATTGCAGGGAGTAAACAAGGAACTATTTCATAGTTAGTAAAACATACATTATTCAAAAATTATCATAAGAACTGTGCTACAGGAATTGTTATAAGATACTTAATGTCAACAAATGAAAGTCCCAATTGATGGAAGCCATCTGTAATGTAACATCATACACTGCCTTTATTTTGTTTCCTCAGCTAATCACTTGTGTAACAAATACACTTGCAACTGTTTAACTATCAATATGAACTGCAAGGTTCTTATTTCATGGCTACATTTGCTTATTTGCCAATCCCGCACTAGGTAGGAAGAGCTGTACAAACCACTGTTATAAGCAGTTCTTTGTATGGCAAAAGTGAGCAGCTTTAATACTATATCTTTAAATATTTGCAGTGCACCTTAGCAGCTAAAATGTTGACAGTGCATTTTTTCATTGTATTCTTTCTGTGTGAAAAATTTCTGGATAGGTTTTGACATTTCAGACTGGACCATTCCCTTGTACTTAGAGAGAAGTTGAGCTCTGTTGTTAATCATCTACTGGACTTGTTTGTGCAGCACCAGAGCAGGTTGTGTACATTGAAATCTCCCAATAGTTGAAAAAGGTGGAAGCAACTGGTTGACTATTTGAACTAATTCTGGTAAATGTCTTGTGAGAAACTGATGTTGCATATTGTTACGAGTTTTTTATCAATACATGTTTTTATAGTATTAATGAATTCCTTTCAGAGGAGTAGAATACTTTTGTTTGCACAAAATAGTATTTATATGTACCTGTAATCTATATATATTTTTGTTTGCAATTTTTTGAACAAAGTTATGAGAGGAAGTGCAAAATACGTACACAATCCAAAACAAATCCTTGTATTTGTCTATGGAGAATAAATATATTGGTACATAAACTGCAACTGGTTCTGATTAGTGTCTAGAAGAACATTTCACATTAGACATCTGAGCCTACCAGGGTGCAGACATATCTACAGAACTTTTAGTTTCTAATGGGAGAACGGTGATCTGGAAACTGTCTCTTGTAATACAACAAAGTCAACACGACAGGCTGCAGTCAGTCAGTTTAATTCTGTTAAGTGACAATAGTGGCTACTTAAGTTCCAGTGTAGTGTTGGCATTGTTTTGGCATATGGTCATTTGGATGAAACTGGGAAGAATATAGACTCTGGTAATATTTTATAGGCATTTTTATGCAACCTACATTGGAAGTGCAAAATTTATGTTTGTTTCCTGGTTGTCAGGTGGGGTAAGGTTGGAATTAGGTGATGGCCACTGAGGAAAATTTCAACTTGTGATTTTTCATTTTATTCTGATATGGCACAGGTTCACAGGACACTCCTTCTGCCTTATACTCAGGGACAGAAAATGTGCACATTGATTTGCATCCTGCAGATTGGGGCTCTTTTAGTCAGTTTGCCAGTCCACGTACATCTCTGTCAAAGGCACTCAGCTGCTCACAGGCAGGCACTGGATGTGCAACACAGTGATATGAGGCATCCCTCCCCAGACAATCCACACTTCTATTAAATTTGGAAAAATACTGTGGTTCCACACTGAAGGGAACTATTGATGCTTTAAACTGAAAGTCGTGTTGTGGTATTTTAGCCAAATCATAATGCCAACTTTGGGATCCAGTTTTGGGTGAGACAATCCTCATGTCTAGTTGCCTTTTATGAGAGGCAAGAGTTACCACAGATTTATTGTAACCTTCAGCTTCACAGGGAGATCTGCTGCAGAGTGGAAGTTCCATTCCATCAAACAAAATTTTAAGAGCCTGCTGCCAGCTAGCTACCATTATGGTGAAGCCTTTCAATACATCTGAAGTGTAGGACCATTCTAATGAAAACACACACACACACACACACACACACACACACACACACAGAGAGACAGACAGAGAGAGAGAGAGAGAGAGAGAGAGAGAGAGAGAGAGAGAGAGAGAGAGAGAAGGCAGGTCCAGAAAGTTTACTGAGCCTCTGATGCTCAAAGGGATTTCTTTTCTGATAAAAGTTGGCAGCACTGAACTCAAAGACAAGGTGTTGGTAATATGGTAATAGAGTGCATGTATATTTGTCTCAGTCAACTGGAAACTTTTGTTGTAATGGCATGTTGAACTGAATGTGTGTATTCCAAATTCCA
Source organism: Schistocerca cancellata (assembly GCF_023864275.1). Taxonomy (NCBI): domain Eukaryota; kingdom Metazoa; phylum Arthropoda; class Insecta; order Orthoptera; family Acrididae; genus Schistocerca; species Schistocerca cancellata. The sequence goes on from NC_064629.1 coordinate 64,307,219, forward strand.
CCAGCTAAGAGGTGAGACACATAAACCCATTTCTTCTTACCAAGAGAAATGCACTGTGTAATGGGACACCCTTTTCTAACATTACCTTTATTTTTACAGAAATAACCTATTCCATTTATACAGGGTGGCGCAGGGAAACGGGTAATTTTGAACGTTACAGTTGGCAGCACTGTAGTGCCAACAGGTGTTCGAAACTTTGCACAATTGATGTGAACTCATTGCCATTTAGTAATCATGGAGAATTTGACTGGTGCGGAACGTGCAGTAGCTGTGAGAGCGTTTTACAAAAATGGTGATAGTGCGACTGCCGCGCACAGACCATTTCGACAGCATTACCAGCTTGGACGTCACGGACGTGTCCCATCTGCACATGCGATTACAACATGGGTGCGTAATTTTGAAGAAACAGGATCTGCCTTGAAAAAGAAACCTCCAGGTGGCATTCCAACGGTACATATCCCAGAGAACATTGCAGCTGCTAGAGCTGCAATCGAGAGATGTCCTCGCCACTCTGTTCGACAGCATGCATTTTCGCTAGGGATTAAGCGATGAAGCTTACAAAGAATACTGCATGAATTAGACTTCCATCCCTATAAGTTGCAGTGCAGATTGTGCAACACTTACATGAACAAGACCCAGCGTCACGTATGGAGTTTAGTAGCCAGATATTGGCTAAAATCAACGAGGATGCAAATTTCCTTGGTAACTTATGGATATCAGACGAAGCCCATTTCCACCTGACGGATTTGTGAACAAACAGAATTTTCGTTATTGGGCACAGGACAATCCTTGCAAGTTTCACCAGCGACCACTACATAGCGCCAAGGTCACAATATGGTGTGCTGTATCATATCATGGTGTTATCGGTCCTTATTTTTTTGAATGTGAGGATGGTACTGCAGTGGCAGTAACATCCGCTCGATATGGTGAAATGCTTCAAACATTCTTTACACCGAGACTGTACGAGCTTAATCTTAACGTCGAAAACATGTGGTTTCAGCAGGACGGAGCCATGTCACATACTAATCGAGAATCGATGGCAGCAGTTCGTCAATTGTTTGGAAGACGCATTATTTCACGTAACGGTGACATTGCATGGCCTGCGAGATCCCCTGATCTTAGTGTGTGCGACTTCTTCCTGTGGGGATATCTTAAAGGCAAGGTGTACCGTACGCGTCCTGCAACAATCCATGAACTGAAGGAGAACATTGAAAACGAAATCACTGCCATTCCCCAAGATTTGCTACACCGCGCATTCCAGAGTTTTCATAACAGGCTGTTAGAGTGTGAACACCGAATGGGAGCACATCTTTCCGATGTCATCTTTAAAAAGTAGAGAGACACTTTTGGACATTTTGATTGTAAAGACGTGCTGAATAATGGCATACTGAATACATTCACTTTAGTTAATAAATTACTAGTTTTATGAATTTATTCATGGAAATGACGTTATTTCAAAATTTCCCGTTTCCCTGTGCCACCCTGTACTATCTATTCTTGTATAGGTGAACATTATCTCAATTGTTTAAATAAAAGAATTTCATATAATTTTATATACAATGTATTATATTTCAGGCTAAAATGTATAAAAAGAAATTAATTTGGCAGTAATATGTATGTACTCTTCTTTAAGAAATATTTGAAATTACAAAATATCAGGCATACTTAAAATTCATATTATTAATTGCACAATCTAACACTAATAATTAAATTCATTTCTGGATTAATTTATACGATAATGATATAACTTGGTTACGATTCTTCTTTTGTCAAGAAATTTTGTAAGCTCTTTTGATTTGTAAACTCTTTGGAATATTGTGAGTACTGCAGAATGTGAGGAGTAGTGGGCATGCCTCTGATGGAGACAGATGTATTTATATGATCGACACTAACAATGTAATTTGTAATATTAAGTGAAATTGTAAAAACAGTGTGATATTTAATAATCTGACAAAAAACAAAATTCAAGAAATATACACGCAAATCTTCATCAGTTATTTAGTCACGTTAAATCAAAATTTTAGTTGCAAGAATGTACCCCTACACGCAAAAACTGGAGCCAACAATAACAATAGAAAATGAGGATAAATAAAAAGGTTTTCTTTTGTATATCTAAAGTCTCTCTAAGCTTTTGAAAATAATGAAGAGACAAAGAACTTTAATGGTTATATGTGTGAGGGTAAGATTACAACTGTTCCAAATTTTTTACTAAATGGAAACTGTTTATGGGAATAGTGTGATGAAGCATACAGAAGTTTATGTGGTGTGTGTAGTCTACAGCAAGCAGAATGAATGTTCATGATGAACACAATAGTCTGTGTTCATCATCACGAGTCATGATGTAGATGTAGATGTAGATGTAGATGGTGATGTTTCTTATTGATTTTTTGCTCCTTGTGGAAACAGTTAATGCTGCAAGGTACTGTGAAGCCCTAAAGAAACTACAGAGGTAAGTACAGGACATAAGGGAAATGTTAAGGAAAAGCGTATGCTTCCTGCCTGACAATGCAAGTCCCTGCGGAGCCAGTACCGCAAATGTAACTCTTTGATTCATCCGGTTGGGACATCAACCACTCTGATCACAGCTGTGATCTGGCAGCTTCAGAAAGTCGTCTTTTGAGTTCTCTGAATGTGTTTATGGGTGGAAAAAGGCTTTTCACTAACATCCACAGGGCCATCAAACAAACTGTCAAAGAACCTGTCATCAGAAAGGTCATCCCTCAGCTCAAAAAGTGCACTGAGAACAAAAATGATGTAACTCCAAAAGTAATGTTTGAAGTACATCTGTAAATTATGAATTATTCTTTAACTTATTGCCATTTTGAGTTTAAAACAACTGAGTACTCAATTTCTGGACCTAACTCATACCATGGTTGACAGGAATGGAAACTGAGAACTTGTAACATTGCAGCATGTCAGCAATTGTGCATAATTTAATGATTATAAAGAATTCACCTCTATTGCAAATAGAAACCGGATGTTGACCTAGGTTTCGGCGTGGTACATACGTACCATTTATTTTAAATTTTATGTGAGTCTTTTGCCCTTTTGAGTGTTCTGTATTAATGTTGGACCATGCCTCTTTAGGCAGTTTGCAGTTTTAGTGCGTTCCGAAGAAGGTGTGGTTATCCATGCCGCAACCTACGTCAACATCCGGTTTCTATTTGCAATTGAGGTGGATTCTTTATAAGCTTTACAGTAATGGAAATCATCTAGTGACAATAGTTTACAACATAATTAATCAAATTCTCTGGTAACAACTTTTAAAATTCTTTAATAATCCAACACAATATAAAAACTGATTATCATAATGACAAAAATACCAAGTACCATACCAAAAAACATTCTTGTCTAATCCGACTATTTTCATACAATTTTTTAGTATTTGGACTTGGGAGCCAGCCAGTCCAATATTAATGGTGTGAAGTATGTGATAATACAATCAGCACCTAAAACAATTTTAAAAAAATATTAGTTTAACAGAAGTAATAACAGGAACAACAAACCAACAACATAATAATGACAGTCTCATTACTGGAAACAAGGAATTTTGCTTTTCTTGTGTCCATATCGGAAACAATATATAGGCCTACTACAGAGATCTGTGAAACACCACAGTTCTACGCAAGTACTATCCCAGTCCAGAACTAACGTCCCTTATGCCAGGAGACATACTGGTACTTACCATGGGCATATGCTAAGGGAATCCCATAGTCCATCCAAAGAAACTGTAACTTAATAGTTAATGGTAGGCTAAATAACACTATAAGGTTTCAGTTTTTTTATGGAACATTTATAATATGAATACTTAACACCATATCAACATACTGCTAAAATTTTAATTTTGTCACTGGGAGAAAATCTAGTAATCGTGATTGTGATAATATAAGGAAATGACAAATACATTGATCAGCCAAAGCATTATGACCACTGCCCACCTTGAGATTGAATGCTACCAGGTGGCATTGTGGACACATGATCCAGTAAAGGAAATATATAAGTGGAGCAGCTGCAAATAGGGAATCATTCTAGTGACAAAATGATGCACAAAAGGGAAAATCCACTAAAATAAATAACTTTGACAAAAGGCCAATTGTTATTGCCCGGCGCCTGAGAACAAGCACCTCGTAAACAGCAAAACTGGTTAGCTGTTCACATGAATCTACAGAAAGTTGTTGAAGGATGATGAAACCACAAGTAGCCAACAAGGTGTTTGACATCCACATCACATTACAGAATGAGGAGGTAGGACACTTGGCCAGTCTGTGAAGCAGGATAGGCAGCAATCTGTGACAGATCTGTTGACACAGTAAAATGCTTGTGCAAGCACAAGTGTTTCAGTGCACACCATTTACTTCATATTGTTGAATATGGGGATCTGCAGCAGACTACTATATTGGCCTAAAGACATTGTCAGTTACAACTGCAGTGGGCACCAGATCGTCCAGATTGGACCACGAATCAATGGCAATGTATCACCTGGTTTGATGACTCACATTTCTTGTTACACTAGGTCAATGGTCGTGTCCAGACACATGGCCATCCAGATGAATGCCTGCTCGATGCTTGCACTGCACCACTGATGCAGGGCAGTGGGGGCAGTATTACACTATGGGGGCATTCACCTGGACTTCCATGATACTTGTGGAAGTATTCAAAGGCACCATGATAGCTGTGGACTACACGAACATTATTGCATAATGCCTGTAACCCTCCATGCTTGATGTCTTCCCCTATGGCGATGGGATTTTCCAGCAGGATAACTGTAAAAGTCACAAGACTGGATTATGCTAAGGTGGTCTGAGGAGCCCTACAGAGAAATCACGTTTGTGTCTGTCACCACATTTGTCAGATCTGAATCTGATCAAACACATCTGGGTCACTATGAGGTGCCATTTCTGTGCCCAAAAACCACCAGTTTGTAATTTATGGGAATTGTGTGGCCTGTGTGTAGACATCTGGTGCCACATAACTCCAGAAACCTACCAGGGACTTGCTGAATTCATGGCCTGCAGAATCGCTATTGTACTGCAGTCCAAACCTGGACCAGCATGCTATTTAATGAGTGATCATAATATCTTATTTCATCAGTAGCAGAGCAACATGTAACATGGGTAATAGTATTTTCATTGAGCACATCTGCAACTCAACAGGTCATCTTTATGGTGAGTAGCAAGCTATCTTTTTTCCTAATATTGCTGTTCATTTTCATTTATTTTGACAAAATTATAACAAACTACTAATTACTGCATTTCCTAGTTGCAGTAACACTTCACTTTTGTTTTATTAAAATGTTGTGTAGTATTTTCAACATTGCATTGGAGAAAACTATCCCTTGCACTAGTTTTTAATTATAAACTACTTTGAAAACAGGTTCTTCTTCAATGTGCACTTTTATCATGGTTACAATACCACATAAAAATTCTATAAAGTTCAAAGAAGGGGCATTGAGGCATTCCACTGTTGTGGGGAAAACTATTGTTTGATCACTATCATGCTGAACATAGTTTAAAAAATGTAAATATCATTTTCCAAAATATAACTATAGATGATTTGCTTTTTTCCTCAAGGTCTTCCTCAGTTTTATACAGTAGATATTCTGTTCCTATAAAATGAGAATTTTTATTAACACTGACTCATTTACTGCCTCTGTAAATCTCATTGAACTATTTCCGGTGACAGCCAGCCATTACTGGTGAATGCTCACATTTCTTCTTCTAACTCTAAACAACTGTTCTCAGGTAATTCACTCTACACCACAAAATATAGTCTAAATCAAATCTATTTTCAATTGACTTCACTCTCAATTAATGCAAGTAGTCCATTATTTACGAAATTAATTTGTTCAAATGTGAATGTGAGAATTCCTAAAGGACCAAACACACACACACACACACACACACACACACACACACACACACACACACACCAAGCGAGGAATAGAAGCACGGCGGGAGGAGCCGCGCAGGCAGTGACATGGCACCTCAAACCGCTCAGCCACTCCGCACAGCATGAAGTTTAAAAATTACAGAAAATACAACTCTGTGCATCATACAAAACTTCATCAGAATGATTATAGGGGTGGGGGGGCAAGAACACTTAAAAAATAGGTTGTTGTTAATCACAGCTACTTTATGAGCAACATTTATCCTCCCACTGTTTTCTCTTAAAATTACACTGCTAGAAAGTAAGATTCACTGCAAATTTTATCAAAAGCTATAGAGAACATTATTTTAAAGAACTATGACTCTTTTGCACTGGTGACTGTGCGTCTCTAGTTAAAAAAGTGCTATCCTGACATTCGCTATTGGCCTTTTGACACTAATTTAATTTGGGTATCAGCTGATGTGTCACCCCTGTGGCTAACACTGTGTAAAATTATAGCACATCATATATAAAGTGCTCAACTATGAATAAAGCTTAAGCTTTCTTATGTTGCTTTAAAGGTCATACTGCAGTTTTTGATTGCCACTGTTTTAAATCCTACAATGTTCTTTGTGGTTTTAACACTATGATTTATCTAAGTAGGGGATGCCTGCCACTGAAGTCCCACAGCTTGCAAACATTTGTGCAGTACACTTAACTGAATCTTCATGCTCCTATAAATTTCAGTACTTTTTAAATATTGTGTCTAGAAACCAAATTTGTACCTGTCTGACAAGACTTTTACAAAGATAGAATTTTTATGCTGCTGTTCCAATGGTATTTGCATGTTCGTACACTGTTGTCTACATTCTGAACATTGTTAACAACATTTACAGTTTACGGGACAGTAATACAATATTAAACATTTTATTAACCATTTAAGGTTTGCCACTTTCATATTTTTAAATCATAACTGGGTAGCCATATGCTCAAAGTATCTCCTATTTCTTGAAGATAACTTCTCTTTCCCCCTCTCTCAACTGCACTATACATTTTTCTATCTTTTCATCTATTTTTAATCATCTATGGACTGAAGTAGACACACTGCTTACTAGTTTATTATATTTGATCTCCCCACCTTTCTGCAACCCCCCCCCCCCCCATCACCCCCATATCATTGTGTCGCCTTGTCCTCAACATGTGGGCCCTCTCAATGAGTTACCTGCCCTTACTTTTTCACATTCCCAACCTATCCCTCCCTGATGAAGGAACTGTTAGCGCAAAAAGCTAGGGCAGTATATCTGCATTTATGTCTACCTATCAGCAGTACTAACAACATGTCTCCTAAAGGAAAATACTAGCCTGTAATTCTGTCTTAACTATTTTACAGTTTTCTCACATGAATCTCCCTTTCGATATGAAACATTACACCTGAATTTAAAAAACAAAAGACAGGAAAATGTCTCACATATCGTTCTCAGTCTGACATAATAGCAGAAAGGCAAGAAGTCAGAACTTTTCAACATCCACCTCATCCACCTCACCTTTATGAAAGAGTTGATATTTTTAAACTAGCTACCTTCTCGTACAGATTCTAAGTATAATATTAGCTTAAGCACAACTACTTAATTTCTTGTTAAAATAATAACAATAACATTATTAACAATAATAATATTTTGTATGAGCTTCACTAATATTATTTCACATTACGAGGAAGGTTATTTGGAACTGCTCATTTCAGTGGATGGGAGGGGTGGGGCCGGTTGGTTTTGTAGCACATGTCGGACAGCATACTATTAGGTGAAACTCAACCGTTTGAACAAACTAAGAATAAAATATGTCCATGGCATATTTGAAAATAAAATCAACTGTGAATAAAGAGAGTTTGTCATTGTAAATTATTATTGAACATACATAATTCCTGAACAACAACAACAACAACAACAACAACAACCACCACCACCACCACCACCACCACTTTGAGAGTTAGCCTCCGTAGTCTTGTGATTTTTTTTACTCACAATTCATAAAAATAACGTTAAAATGTTGTATATCCAAAGCAACATACCTGCTCTTCTCATTGCAAGTAATACCTCTTCTAATGCTTGTTTCAAATCCAATGCACCAGCCTTTGCAGCATGATACAGCATCGCATATTCTCCTGATACCTATAAAGAAGGAATCTGAGAGAACATATTTCAATAGAGGAAAGGAAACTAGGATCAAGAAACATACAAAGGGGAACCCAGAAGTAAAGATAATCATCATCCTGCAAGCAGAGGATCAGAAGGGCAGAAGTGGGAGACTATTCTGCTACAGATCTCCACAATACACTGTTTTTAATTACTGGCAAACAAATTTCTGCAGAAGTACAAGTACTTGCCTAGTTTTACTGCTGTAGAAATGACAAAACTACATCCTAACACCCAATTTTATCAAAAATTTTTATAAGCAATGAGACCTAATCTAATACGTGTGACCCAGAGATTGAGGAACAATCACACCTGAGGAAGACTACTTCATACTGTGTCCAACGGTATCTGATGTGGGATCGATGAGCTGCTCTGTGCTCATGTGATATACTTGCAAATGCACTGTGCATGAATTCTGGCATTATATGCCCGTCATTAGGTTTGTGGGGAATAAATAGTATTCATTTTTTGCCATGCAAAACTGGTAAGAATCAACGTGGAATCTATATTCTTTTCTCACATAAAAGGAATAGTCCACCATGATTTCTCCCCCCAAGATACCACAATTACACAGCTTTACTCCTTTCAAATGTTAAAATGGTTTTATGGGACACTGCAGAAGCAAATGGCCTGCATTGTGGTGCATTAAGGATTGACTGCTACTTTACAACAATACTTCTGCTCACTCAGCATTTGTCTCTAGCTGTTTTTGGCCAAAACTAAAATCACAACTTTTTTAGACCTGTTCTAATCACCATATATGGCTCCCTGCATGTTTTCCCTGTTTGTTAGAAGAAAAAATAAATCTCACATGGGAATTGTTTTCATGACATAGATGTTGTGAAACAAGATCCACCAAACATTTTAAAAAGCATTATGAAAATCAGAACCTAGTGCATAGCACAAGTGCCTTCCAGCAGAATCTGTCAGTACCACCCACCCCCAAGCAGGAAAGGAACTACTGGGCTCAATTATAACAGAATAACAATAATCTGTATAGGCCTACAGCAACATATTGTCTGTGACCCATTTAGCATACATCAATATTTAAACAAGGTATTCAAAAATTTACCCACTAATTTAACTTCTTTTGAAACTAACCTGATGGCAGATTTCACATAATTGTTAATAGCGTGAAGTATCACATAATCATAAGGAGTCACTTGTAAACAGCTACAGGAGTATGAACAGTATTTCTGCACTATGGGAACGGGTGAAGGAAGAATGCTGTTTATCATGGCAAAAGACAGTTGAATTTATTGGGCCTGTCCATGGCAGCAGTTCACATTATGTTGCAGTTTTTTGAAGTGTGAAAGCTTTGTTCTTCATGAGTTTCTCACCACTAAATGAATAGGTGGTACATTGTGTCTAATAATTAATAAAGCTTGGTTGTGATCCTAAGATTTGAAAGTCGCATGTAGTGCCACATGAAAGGCATTGTTACGAATAATGAAACCTATTTTTATCATAATAATGTTACAACCTCAGCGGAAAACAGAGTGCTCTATTGTCCTCTATTTTAACTGTGTGATTAGCATTAAGACTTTTACCAAGAGAAATATTTTAGAAACAAAAAGCTACAAAAATATACATGTTAACCTGACTGTAAACCACTAGAAAATTATAATAATTAAGTGACCTTGTGACAACACAAATTAAGTTGAATAAATAGTAATATTAATTCCCTGCATAATTAAAGCATATAAATGTAAAAAAAAGAACCAATTAGAAAACTTCCAACAAATTTCTACAATAGGTGAACTGACTTTCCTCACCTGGAAAACAAACAACGGGTATTCCGGATGGTTCTCTTTTGTCTTCTTGACGATGTCCAAATATGGTAGCCCTGGTTTGACCATTAACATGTCACATCCTTCTTCTACATCACGTGACTTCAGGCACAAAAATAGTGAAAGACATTCAGTAACAAACAGAACAGTGAATACAATAAAAAACATAGTAAATTTACTATTCTTCATTATGTGTAAGGTTGTTTTCATAGGATATATCAAACTGACATAAAACTGCAACAAATGTGTTACATACACAGGCCCTTGCTGCTAATCCTTGACTGCCAGGTGGCAACTGGTAGCATTTTCTGTCACTGAACACAGGAGCTGATTTTGTAACAGAACGGAATGGTCCATAAAACCCTGATGCAAATTTGGCAGAATACGATAGAACAGCAACCCGATTACCAAATCCAGCTTTGATAAGATACTCCTTAATAGCACCAACACGGCCATCCATCATGTCAGATGGTGCAATTATATGTGCACCTGCAGATCAATAGAAAAATTGGAATTGCAGTCTTTTGAATCTGTCAGTTGTGATACTGTTAAGTAATAATGATAGCCTTATGTAAACTTCAAATAAAATAAATATAACTCACAGTCCTTACCATCACCATCTCAAGCTAAACATCTGCTTGACACTGAGGATACTTGACAAGTACTTGCTCTCTTTGACAAAGGTAGGAGAAGGAATCTGCTGTGGCTTTTCATAAGGAACTATCATTTTGTTCACCGAGTGTAGTGATATAGCGAAAACAAAGTCTACGTCTGTGTGGTCACACCAAGATTGAAACCATGGTTCTCCAATTATGAATCCTGTGTTTCATCGCTGTACCATCTCTCACAGTGCCATGATATCTGGAGGAAAAAAGCTGCTGGCAGCAGTAGCCTTCACAAGATGAACAAATAAAATATTACAGTTTAAGATGAAGTCTACTTTGGGTTAAATGGGTTAATTTACTAGCTACAAGCAACAGTATGGGCTACTGCTTGCTGCCAACAAAGCAAAACATAGTTCCATGAAGTCAGAATGTAAGCAGTGTTTCATAACATATGAAATGTTTCTGAGCAGCTACCAGTGAATTCAGCAATTGCTGATACAAAGAAATAGCTTATACTCATTTGTATTATGCTTTGAGGGACTGATATATCATTTGGTGCAAATGCAAAGAACAAGAAATCAACACAAATTATCCATAGAGAATTTAAAAAAAATCTTTAGAGAGCTGGAACTGAAATTTTCACGTGTTTTGAATGTGACCCAAAAGCTGACAAACTGGTTGAACTAAGAGGTACCAACTCCCACTTACAATGTTTCCCTCCCAATTTGCCAATGTCAGACAATAACATTTCATCATACATTACAATCTATAATGAACATCGGCTCTTTTCCTTTACACACCTGCCATTAAATCTAGCTTTGTACGACAGTTAAAATCTAACAGTTTACTAATAAATATACCTGATTGCTGTTCAACCTCTCCTTCATGATATGAGGGGCAATCTGTCCTAAGAGTCACATTGTAATTTAATCCTTGATTTTTCATTGTTCAGCAAACATGTATGTTAGTGAATTGTATTTAAAGAGCTTTTTGGTACAGTTTTTGTTAATAGGGAAGGAAATAAAAATGTCAAGCCCTCATGAAGATGATATTCAATAAATAAAATAATTTTAACCATTTTCTCCGCTGGTCATTGCAAGTAACAATCACTTAAACCCTCACTTTTAAGGAAAGGAGAACCATTTCTTACAAGAATTTGGAACTTCTAAGTTATGAATAAGATCTATTAAGATTAGTAAATGCAATATGTGCTGCATAAATTACTGTCTACATATCAGTACCAGAACCTTTAATACCACCCTACTACCTACTGATTGTTCATACCTTGCATACTACTGTCTCCAGGCACTATCGTGTCTACGAATGCTGTTGCACTATGTGGTAATCAATGTGTAAAATTCTTTGCTGCTAGTCAGCTATGGAGATGTTTATTTGCTGAAGTATTCTCCAGAACTTAAGAGTGATACATGGAAACAGATTCCCACAATTATCTGAAATACGAGCGACACTACAACGGTCAGTACTACATTATCAGTGTAAAGTTGTAATTACATTCATTAATGTAGAATTAGAAACAGAATGATAAACAGGCACTGGGTCCATTTGAAATTGTTGTATGCATTCGTGCATGCTTGCATAGAAACTTCACACAGTCACTGGACCTCTTTTCAGACACTGTAATGTGACGTGTTCAAGAAAGACCTGAGAAACAAACCTGCTAGCAATAAGCAGAGCTCAGACCTCTGTCTATTTTCCAATGGAAACTGCTGTAATAATTTATGAATTTTACAGTATAATGCAGTTCTTCTTATACCCTGCACATATAAAAGCTTTTACAATCTAATGTTCTTTATATTTGTTTGTAGGACAGCACTATTACCCTCTGTGCGTGGGTAGCTCTTTGTACAAGGGAATGCAAGAGTAGATTTATAGGCCTGCTCACTACCTACATTTTCCAGGAATATTTACAGGCACATTTATTTTGCAGTCATCAATTACTTTTTCCAATGGTTTCCTGTTTCATGACATCAATGGACGCAATGCTATGTCACAGTAACAGTGCAGTTACAGTGTCCGCAGCTGTTGTGCTGTGTGCCAACATTGGTAATAAATTGCATGATGACAATGGGAACTGAACACAATGAATCAAAAAACAGTTGTCGGCAAGGCCATTCAATGTCAAGAAAAACTTCAGAAAAAGTTCCTGAATGACCATCATGGATTTTCCTGAAATTTTGTATGAACATTCACACATGTTCCCAATGAAAATTGGTACAGTTTACTTTCATCAATGTAATACTTGCACCGATATAGTCATTTGTTTGACCCCATAGTACAGCTATCAACAGTGCACATGAGTTTTCAGAACTTTGACACAAATAATATCCCCAGCAATATTTTCTTGAAAGGAAATAAACTAGGCCATCTTGTACAACTTTTTGCGCTCTCTTAAATGAAATAATAAAAAAGCTTTACCTAGCAATTTTCATGTGAATAATTTGAAGCAAAGTCGGCTGAAAAAATAGCTCCTCAAAAAATGAGAAGTTTAGCTTTTTATATATTTGGAAGTAATTGCGGGGTAAACCTGAAACTTTGCACATAATAACTTACCAATACAATGTTTAAAATTTCATTCTCCTACTGCTTCCCAATAGTTTACAAATTGAGGGAAAAATTGTCAATTTTTCAAAACACCAAAAATGGCTTTTTTGGCCCACTTTTAGAAAAAAAGTCTTCTGTGAACTTTTTTAAAGCCTTTTCATTAGAAAGACCATGTTCTACACCACCTACATGACTATATTTGGTTTTGTAATGTGGGCAAACAAGAACGTAAAAAAAAGTCTGTAAAGATGGTGGTGCATTGAAAATGGGCCCATACTCTGCTGGTACTCAAATCTGACATCTCTTACTATGTTCTGCAATTGTTTAGTATCCTCAGTGGAAGATACTATCAAAATCCTGGTGACTATGAAATGAACTCGAGTCAGAAAAACTGCATGTAAGCAGTCTTTTTGACATCTCTACAGCATTCAGCTCGCCAGATTTCGTTTTATAAAAAATGAAATGGAATAAGGAAACCAATAAAAAGAATATTTTCTCTTTCTTGTGGCTCTAATAATCTGAGGTAATCATATTTGAAAAGTGTAATTTTTTCTGACACTTATAGAAATGTATCATCAGTTTCGGGTTTTGTGTAAAAAAAACCTTGTCAGGTCTGAGAAGCTGTGGTAAAGAAACTCACCTGTGGCTGCTGTTGCACAGCTATCGGGTGTGGCCCCTGCAGTGATGGGGTTATGGGTTTTCTCACTTTAAAAGGAACCAGCAGTGGTTAAACCAATATGGACCAAATCAACACATTTATACTCTGATCAGCCAAAACACTGACCACTGTCCATCGTGATGTCTGATGCCACCTGGTGGCATTGTGGGCTCGTGAAATGGTAATAAAAGAATGTAAGTGGAGCAGACACAGATGGGGGATAACCCTAGTAAAGATATGTGCTGCAAACGGGATAACCCATTGAGATAAGTGACTTTCTCAAAGAGTATAGCCTGTGGACCAGTATCTCTAAAACAGCAAAGCTGGTTGAATTTTCATTCCTACTCTTGTGAGCATCTACAGAGAGGTAGAAGGATTACTACCACTAAGCGCAAATGGATGTCCATGAGCCTTCACAAACCGTGTGGTTTGGAGGCTTGTCTGCTCTTAAAGTAGGATAGATGGTGATCTGGGGCATCTCTGCCAAAACAGCAAAACGCTAGTGCACAAAAAAGTGTTTCTGAGCACACTGTTAATTGTACATTTTTCAACATGGCGCTCTGCAGCAGATGACCCCAACATGTTCACATGTTGACCCAAAGATTGCAGTGGGCACAGGACCATCGAGATTCGACTGTTGGTTGATGGAAATGTGTCGGCTCTTTGCATAAATCAAATTTTTGCTACACTAGGTTGCTGGTCGTTGCCACAAGTGCCGCCACTGAGGTGAAAGGTGGCTCGAAATATGCAGTGTGCCATGGATGTGGGCTGGTGGAAGCAGCATTATGCTATGGGAGACCTTCTCCTGTGCTTGCATGGGACCTATGGTAGTAACCGAAAACGTGCTGACAGCCGTGAACCATATTCATCCCTTCACATTTGATGTCTTCCCCGATAGTGATGTGCTCTTTCAGCAGTATAATTGTATGTGTCTCTGAGCCAGAACCATGCTACAGTGGTCTGAGAAGCACTATAGTGAACTCACGTTGATGTCTCTGTGACCAAATTCGCCTGATGTAAATCCTAGGGAACCCATATGGGTCACTATCAGGCACCATCACTACGTACACATATCAGCGGCTCATTATTTACGTGAACTGCATGACCTGTGCATAGACATCTAATGCCACATTCCTCCACAAACCTACCAACAATCTGTCAGATCCCTGATATGCAGAATCAGAGATGTATTTTATTCCAAAGATGGACAAACGTATTATTAAGCAAATGGTCATAATGTTTTGGCTCATCAGTGTACAATTTTCCATGTGTACACTGATATTCCACATTAATTTAACTATGCCAACACAATGTACACTATACTTTAGACCAGAATGAAACTAGCCCTTGAGCAGCATTACACAATAGAAAACACGCACTAATAATTCTCTACAACATGAATCCATTCCAAAAAGAAGTCGGGAAGACTGCTGTGAACTTCACTTGCAGTGTATTTACACACTGTGTACTGCAGTTGTTATGCAACACTTACTACCATAATCTCCACTACTTCCATAATACACAGTTAAATTGTGAAGTTTATAACCAGTTTGATTTTGTAGTTATAGAATAAAAACATACTGAAATATGTCATGACAAGCTGTGAAAAAAGAAAGCCCTCTTTTGAAATTGAGTTATTTGGACTTTATCTCACTTCCTCCTCACTCCTCTAATATTGCCTGTCCCAGAAAGCACTAAATAACTGTAGAACATAATAAAAGATATCAGATTTGAGTACTAGCAGAATATGGGCCCATTTTCAGTGCAGTTCCACTCTGCCCTGCCCCCTTTTTTTTTAAAGAAAAAATTGCCAGAGGTATTATGTCTCAAATTGCTGAAAACTCATGTGCACTGTTGACAGCAGCACTATGGGGTCAAACAAATGACTACATCTCTGGAAGTATTGAATTAATGATCATGAAACTTTACCAATGTTCAATGGGAACATGTGTGATTGTTCATTAAAATTTAATCAAAACTCATGAGGGTCATGTGTGAACCTCTGAACCACTTAGCATGAAATGACCCAGTACCCAATCAGAATGCTTGTTCATAAATAAAGGTAGCTTGTATTCTGTTCTATAAGATTAGAATTTACCAACACTAACAACATTTTTGGTGGAATAAGATATACAAGTAGCTTATTGCAATGACGAACGTGTATCTGGGGCTATGCTACATGTCAATTTATGGTGGCAATAATATTTTTCCACTGAGATTCATTCTCTTCAGCAACACACAACCAAATTGTAATATTGCAACTTAACCTATGACAGACTACATTATAGATCAGTTTGTCAGCACATTTGGTCTTTTTCCAGATCTCCATATTAAAAGGAAAATTAATCAATTGGTATCTTCTGCCAAAAGTAATCATCAGATTCAGTGATTCTGACTAGCTACTGTATACTATCACCTGATTGACCACGATCAACAGCAGCACGCAACTCAATGAGTGCACTTCAGTCCCCATCACCCTACCATTTCAGATAGTAATCAACAGCTGCATATAGTATCTGTCTTAAACTTCAACATAATTATTACTAAAATCATGCTAAAAATATTGGCACAGATCAACTAAATGTTCCTTCTTTCATAGAAATTTATCAGACTTGCCAATATACCCACGTATATCTCATTAAAAAGAAAAAAAAAATGTTTAATGCATCAAAATCATGTTAATGGAGCAAATGAAGCAACAAATTCAAATACTTGAAAGTAATGTTAGCAGTCAACTAAGTTTATTTTCTTCAGGTAATTGATTTAATAACACACATCCACATCTGGTTTGAGGTACAAGCAGCACAAGCAGCCGCATGAGACACCAAGCTGAGAGGGGTGCCTAGCACATCATTTGTACATGGGGCATTCCATAATTAGCAGCAAAAACCACCCACTTTAACACTTGATGGATTTAGATTTATTTTTAAAGATATTACCAAAATCCCAAGTAACAGCAAGTAATGTTTAAGGAAGAGAGGGAAGGGTGTCAAGGGCAAATAATATATCATTCATATGGAAAAATAGAGGCAGCAGGATGCAGAACTGTATGTTGCTTGTGTGAAAAAACACATACTACTGTATAGTACCTTTGCTGCATTGAATGTAACTGTACATCTTCATATAAAATGACAATATCACTTATCAAAATATACATAAAAGCTTATAAAGCTACTCAAATTAAATACTACCTCTTGGTTTCATGCACACGAGATGAGTCTGGTGTATATAAATTTCTTAATTAGGCCTATGTCATTATGTGGGTGGAAAAGCAGGGGAAAAACTTAGCAGACTCCAAAGTAGCACACCAACCAACAAATTACTTAAACTGTGAAAACCTTTTCACATACTTTCTGGAAGAAACATCTAAATTTCATACTTATAGATTGTCTGGTTAAACAGTTCACTTACCAGCCTTCGCGTATGATACTGCAACTTCTGCAATTCTCACAATACTTGCTTCATTATCAAGGACACCATCCTTCATGAGCCCACAATGTCCATGACTAGTATAGGAACAAAGACAGACCTATTAAAAGAGAACACCACTGAAACATAGAAGTTGTTGTATTTCAACTGTTGCATCACACACAACTGCTGCGTGATGCATTGCACTTTCAATGATGAACTCAACAAATAACTTCAAGGTACTTACATCACAAGCTATGACCAAGTTTGGAAACCAGTTCCTCAGTCTTGGTAAAGCCATCATCACTGGATTCTTTGCCGAGTCTGCATGACTTGCTTTTTCATCCTGAAAATGTAAAGTGCTTATATATGAACTGTGCCTGGGTGAGCATGACAGATCTAATTACATTACAAAGGCCACACAAAACTAATAAGGAATATTCAGTACAAAAATCCACAATAAGTTACCAAATAAATGAAGCCACTGGATAAAACACATCAAGCAAGATGACACCGGGATTAAGGCACTTTACTCATTTTGGAGGACCCAGGCTCTAATTCCTATTTTGTTATCCAGGCTTATATTTTCCACAGTTTCCTAAAATCAGTTAAGGTGTATTCCAGAACAGCTCCTTTCAAAACGTCATATACAGTTTCTTTCCCTGTCCAAGTAGGTTGGGGGAGATGGAGAGGAGGTGGTAATAATGTTTGATTCAGGACACTCAACAGCATTGTTATCAATGCCCTGATGAATATAAATACATGGATTTTTTGTGAACTGAGCAAAGAAGTCTCTTCTTACAAATAACATTGCTGTAATGGTATACCATGGAAATATAGGAGCAATTTTTTTTTTCATAATGTGTGACAATGTTAACATTTGGGAGAGAATGAGTAGAAGCCCCTTTGGGTCGACCTATGGAGTAACGATGCACCACACCACACACTTATGTCCATGCTGCCAAACTCTATACAGTATCAACTTGGGCGCATTTCACAGCATTCCCTCCACCATTCTGAATCTAATATTAAGAGTGGAGTAATATTATAAAAAAAAAAGAAAATTTACACATATTTTGTTGTTATAAAAACTGACAATCATGATACTCTGCGAACTATGGATGAAGAGTAACAGGCAGGTTCCATTTTCCGAGATTCCAAAAAGCTTTCGACATGATATCCCACTTCAGACTTAATGAAGGTAACAGCATATGGAATAGGTTCCCAGATAACTGAGTGGCTCGAGGATGTCTTAAGTAACAGAAGCCAGTGTGTTCTCATCAGCATATGCTCATCAGAGACAAGGGAGTGCCTCAGGTATTGTGACTCGCTGATCTTTCAAAGTGCTGCCATGCAGTTACACACGTCCTTTACATGCAGTGCTGTCTGCCAGCCATGCAGCAGCAGCGCCACTTAAGCGGGCGGGCGGCCAGCCAGCCAGCAGCCGCTAGCCTCGGACTCAGTTATGATTTGACTGTTAAAGTGTACACACATATTACTCTGTTTACTTGATCTGTGACTCATGTATTGCGTCTTCCTTGAAATATATTTGTTCAACTTGAAGTTATAACAATTGGCGACGAGGATGGGATTTTTCTTTTCAATCGTTGACCCACATGTTTCCATGGCTACTTTAGAGGAACTATTGCAAGGTCTCTTAGAACAGCAAACACTTCTCACAAATGCGATTCGCGATTTCATCGTGGCATCAAATGTGGGGCATCTCTCGTCGTTGTCTCTACCTACTTTTCCTCCTTACGACGAGATGGCAGAAGACTGGTCTGATTACGAAAAACGTCTTCAACAGCACTTCTTGGCATTTCATGTCACGGATGAACAAACATCTAAGACTTCGTTCCTTTTGTGGATTTCACCTCAAATGAATCGGTTGTTGTCGCAATTGGCTCCTTTGAAAGATCCTGTGTCTTTGTCCTTTGCTGAAATGTGCTCACTTCTGTCCATCTATTTTCAAAAGCAAACGCATGTGGTAGCCTCTCGTGTTGCCTTTTATCGTTGTCAAAAATGACCGAATCAATTCTATCGCGCTTGGGGTGCTGAACTTCACGGCCTCAGTAGAAAGTTTCAATTTGTTACTGAAGTTCACAAAGAATCCTACGCAGATTCCATGATATGGGATGCTATTATCCGATCGGCACCCAACAAAGAAGTTAGGCAACGTGCCCTTCAGTTGGCAAATCCGACTCTAGATGAAGTCCTATCCATCGCTCAGTCTTTTGAAATTTCTCGTGCTGCTGGAGTGCAAATAGAGGCATGGGGCGACGTCAGGGAAATACAACCTCTATGCGATGTTGACGAAGCATGTGGCGTGTCCCCACCGGCCGACATGGCCACAGTACACTCCCAAGCGCAGCCTTGGCCTAACTGTAAACAAACCTCTAAGAAACTGCAGCAAAACCCACGGCAACTTCCTTCATGTCCGTGGTGTTTTACGAAACATTTACGAGACAATTGTCCACAATGTTGGGCCGTGTGCCACAAATGGGGGAAAAAAAAGGTCATTTGTCATCCGTTTGCAAATCCGACCACATACATGATGTTCATGAACATGACGCTGATTCTGATTCTGTGTTGTCTGTCAATTGTACTTCTTCCCTTTCAGGGAAGTTATTCCTCACTGTCCAAATACTTGGTCGAAATGTTCGCATGCAGGTGGATACTGGTTCTGCTGCCCCTATCATCAATTCTCAGACGTATCATCAGTTGGGTTCTCCAATCCTGTCACCTGTCACTAGGCAATTACGGACTTACAATAAACATAAGATTTCTCTCTTGGGACAATTTGATGCTGAGGTATCTTACAAATCTGTCATTCGCACTGTTCCCATACTTGTGGTCGACCATAGTAATGCGGAGAATCTTTTTGGTTTCGACGCCTTTCGCGTTTTTGGGTTCTCCATAGATGACTCTGTCAATATTGTCTCTGATGCTATTCCTTATGCTCAACTGGATTCCTTGTTGACGACATTTTCGTCCCTTTTTTCTCCTGGGTTAGGCCGTGCAAACGACTTTGAAGCTCATATCACGCTCAAACCCACTGCTCGGCCTAAGTTTTTTCGGGCTCGGCCCATTCCTGGTGCCCTTCGTGATCAGGTCAAACGGGAGCTGGATCATCTCACTGCTTCAGGGGTCTTGCTTCCTGTCACTTCCAGTGAGTGGTCCTCTCCTGTCGTTGTCATTGCTAAGCCAAATAGTGATATTCGTCTCTGTGGCGATTTCAAAGCCACGGTAAATGCTCAATGCCTTATCGACACTTACCCTATGCCTCAACCTGAAGAATTGTTCACTAAACTTGCTGGAGGCCAGTATTTTTCTAAACTTGACCTGTCAGAAGCTTAACAACTTCCTCTCGACGCTGCTTCCCAGCAGTTTCTGGTCCTTAACACACCTTTCGGCCTCTATCAATACCAACGATTGCCATTCGGGGTTGCCAGCGCCCCTGCTCCCTTTCAGCGATTCTTGGAACAATTATTGCTCACTGTCCCTAGGTGTATAAATTACCAGGACGACATTGTTGTCACTGGCTCCACCACTGATGAACATCTTCAAAATCTCCACACACTTTTTCATGTCTTACAGACTGCTGGTCTTCAGTGTAATCTTCAGAAATCAAAATTTTTTGAGGCATCTATCACGTACTTTGGGTTTCAACTCTCTTGGGATGGTATTCGCCCGCTTCAGCAAACTGTCACTGCGATCGATGCAGACACCTTTGAGCCAAATACAGTTGAAGACCCTGAGTAGATGTAGCCTTTGAGTAACATTTAGATTTTTAGGTTTTGGAACATATGGTTATGAACTGAATCAGTGCCTGGAGCCATATCGTGAGATGGGGCAAGACCCTTAAGCAGTTCCTAGTCAGTGAAAGGTTCACTATATAATTTGGCTTTGTGTTGGGTGAAACACTGGGGGATGTCTTCAACATTATGTTCCTGCAAAAAAAAAAAGTTGTCACGTAAGAAGAGGATGCCAATGTTGTCACGAACTGTACTGCAAGGTGTACAGCAAGAACCGAAGCATCAGTACAATGACTGTCCTGAAGGATAAGACCTGGAACAATTGTCGATCTTAGGTTGGCGTGAAAAAATGTTTATCTAATTTTTAAAGACATGTATTTTGCACTTATTTTTGGTAGATTTGGATGTTACAATATTTAATCTTACTACAATAATCGTGTGGTCACTAATTCCTGTAATCATCATGAAGTTTGGTATTTGATCAGGAGTGAGTGTCGGTGAGAGGTCTAATACGTTCTTATGACCATTTACATTTTATGCAAGTTCCTGAAGTGACCACTCAAAATAAACTAGCAGCAGGAATGGCTAAAATCTTCCATGCCAGCGTAAAAAGATTTGGAAAGCCACTGTACGATTTGCCTGTCATGTACAAGCTCATGTCTTCAAAATACATTCCAACATTATAAGGTGTGTAAGCCTCAGGAGACCTGTCTTCAAATCGCTTTTCTTGGACCATGGACTTTTTTTTATTCATTTACAGACATTGTTTCACTTTGTGCAACTAAAAACAGAATCAGATAGGTATATTTAATAGAAATCACGGTCACATGACTTATAATAATTAAAATGTCAAAGCTGAGTACTTTTCCCCTTCTGCTATCTAAAAGTTCACTAGTTGGCACATTAACATAGACTTAGTACCTCCCATTTGCATTATTTGAGACAGAAGCATGTTCACAGTGTTCATACATTGGCAGATTACTTCTCAGAAATTACAGAAGCTTGTGCCAGATAACATCCACATCAAACCAAACCAAATTAAACAATATCAACAAAAACGCACCATGAATATTGTTTCCCTTCATTCAGTGGTACTACATACATAGCTGTATCAATGATATTCTTCACCCAAAACACAAAAACCTCTGTGGGCATACTGTCATCTCTGTGGCTTGTGCTCACCATGCACATATTCACAAAAGTGTCTTGATCCCCCTCAGGGGAAGTGGGTGAATTTTTTTTTTTCTCCCATTCATTATTTACAGTGCTTTTACCACCATGACTCTGGAAGCATCCACGATGTCTCCTGCAGTTTGCCAGGCTGTGATGGCAATGCGGTATTCATCATTTCACCCAAGATTGGTTGGTTGGTTTGATTTTTTAAAGGGACCAAACTGCATGGTCATCGGTCTCTTGTTACATTGAACCAAGTCCATGGGATAAAATGGAAAACCAACAGGACACACCACAGGAATTCAAGATGGACGAAAAAAATCACACGAAGCTGAACACACTGGGAGCAACAGAAAACAAGAAAAGCACAGACACACAAGAAACAGGCAGAAGAGCTTAAAACAGTAGAGCCGATGTCTTGGGCTGGCCAATCACGAGGATAAAAAAGGATGAGTCAGCCACTCTCCAACACATTAAAATCTCTAACCTAAAAGTACTAGGTTAGAAAGCACAGGGAGACAAAGGACAGGAACTAAAGCTTAAAGCGAAGAATAAAAACCAGCATCATGTAGAAAATGTAAAACCAAGTTAGCCGTGGAGGCATTGTCTCCTAAAATTGAAGGAAGTGTGTCAGAAAGATTAAAATTCCATCTCAGAACAGCTAGATGTGGACAGTCCAACAAAATATGGACTACTGTGAAAAGGGAACCGCAGTGACAACATGGTGGGGCCTCACGCCGGAGAAGATAGCCATGCGTCAGCCAAGTGTGACCAATGCGAAGGCGGCAGAGGACCACAGAGTCCCTGCGAGAAGCCCACAGAGAAGACTTCCACTCATGTGTGCTCTCCTTGATGGCGCAGAGTTTATTGGGTGTAACTACGTTGCGCCTGAAAACTTTGGGGCGTAATGCCAATCTGAGGTCAGGTTCGGGTATAGCGATCTCCAGAAGTGGCTTATGAGTGGCCTGTTTGGCCAGCCTGTCAAAGAGCTCATTTCCCAGAGTTCCAACATGCCCTGGGGTCCATACAAAGACCACTGAATGACCAGACCGTTCGAGGGCATAAACCAACTCCCGGATAGTTGCTACCAGAGGAAGGCATGGGTAGTACTGATCAATGTCCTGTAAACCACTCAACAAATCACTGCAGACCAGGTAGGACACACTGGGGCAGGAACGAATATCTTCAAGGGCACGAGAGATGGCCACCAGCTAGGCAGTGAAGACACTGCAGCCATCCGGCAAAGAGAGCTGTTTGATATGTGCCGAGTGTGCATAGGCAAAGCCTACACGACCATCAACCAGTGATGACTTCAGAACTCTTGGACGTGTCAAGAATCGATAGGAAGTGACTGCAGAATGCCTCAGGAGGAACGGAGTCCTTAAGGAAATACAATAGGTCCAGACGTATTTTCGGTCAAGGCATACACCACGGAGGCGAATGTTTATGGACCCACACAAGATGCTGTAAACAAATATGGACCCACACAAGATGCTGTAAACAAAAGGACTCGAGTTCAGACAACAGGGAATGGACACATACAGCGATCGTTATCCCTGACTGAGGTCGCCGTTCCAGGACATGAGCCACCGTGTTTGGGAATAAAAGGTGGTAATTCGGATGCTAAGGCAAACTATCGACGTGCGCTGCATAGTTGGCGAGCAGTTGGCAGCATCTGATGTGCAATGGAGGAACTCCAGCCTCCACTAGTAGACTGGCCACTGGACTCATTGGAAAGTGCCCGTCACTAGACTAACCCCACAGTGGTGAACAGGATCAAGCAACTTCAATGCTGCAGGTGCTGACGAACCATACGCTACACTCCCATAGTCAAGTCATGGCTGAACTAGGGCTTTGTAGAGCCGCAGCAGCATAGAGCGATTGGCCCCCCAAGTGGTGTTGCTCAGGCAGCGGAGGGCGTTAAGATGCCGCCAGCACTTTCGCTTAATCTGACGAATGTAACGGAGATGTTAGCCGGACATTGAAAACCAGTCCTAAAAAGCAATACGTTTCGACTACATCAAGAAAAAGTGCAGGATCAGGATGGACTGTCCGTCGCCGACGGAAGTGCAAAACGCAGGTCTTGTCGGCAGAGAAGTGAAACCCACGGGCAAGAGCCCATGGCTGCGCAGTCCGAATGGCTCCCTGTAGTTGGCGTTCAGTAACACCAATGGCTGAGGAACTGAAGTGAAGGCAGAAATCGTCAGCATATAAGGAGGGCAATACTGATGGAACTACAGCTACTGCTAGGCCATTTATAGCGACTAAAAATAGTGGAACGCTCTATACAGAGCCCTGCGAGACCCCATTCTCTTGGATATGGGAGGAGCTAAAAGAGCCTCCAACTTGAACACGGAGGGTGAGAAAGTTCCACAGAAAAATCAGGAGTGAGCTATGGAGGCCCCACTCGTGCAGCGCGGCAAGGATGTGGTGGTGCCAAGTCGTGTCATAGGCCCTCAATAAGTCAAAAAAGATGGCTATGAGATGTTGGCGCCTGGAAAAAGCTGTTCAGACGGTAGACTCCAGGCACTAGGAGGCTCGGTGCAAAACCATCCTGGGATGGAGCCAGAATGCCCTAAGACTCCAGGAGCCAACAGAACCTCTGGCTTGCCATCCATTTGAGTAATTTGCAGAGAATGTTAATGAGGCTAATGGGGCAGAAGCTGTCCAATGCAGCAGGGTTCTTTCCAGGTTTCAACACTGGGACGATGAGAGAGAGAGAGAGAGAGAGAGACTCTGAGGCCACAGACAGATGTTTGATAAATTGATAAATTGGGAGTGAATTTGGTCAGGGCCTGGAGCTGTGTCAGGGCAATGGGCAAGGACACTGAGGAATTCCCACTCAGTAACAGGAGCATTGTATGGCTCAAGGCGGCGTGAAGCAAAAGACAAATGCTGCTGTTCTGCCCACTCTTTCAAGGAATGAAAACCCTGTTGATAGTTTTCAGATGCAGGAGGGGGGAAAAAAAAACTCTTGAACAGGCCACGAAGGCCCAACAGTACCCCTGACTGGCCTGTGTGTCATCCTCAGCTCATAGGCATCATCACTGGATACGGAGGAGCACATGGTCAGTACACTGCTCTCCCGGCCGTACGTCAGTTTCCGAGGCCACAGCCACTACTTCTCAATCGAGTAGCTCCTCAGTTTGCCTCACAAGGGCCGAGTGCATCCCGCTTGGCAACAGCGCTTGGCAGACTGGATGGTCACCCATCCAGTGCTAGCCCAGCCCGAGAACCAGTGTTACCACTGCGACAAGGCCGTTGGCCTTGCAGATGCAGAACTCTTAGCAAAATGCTCAGTGATTTCATCGGAGTTGGTGCACACTGCCCCGTTTACTGAAACCCCAGGTACCCTGAGCAGGGTCGGGTAACCATAAAGGCGGTGAATCCGAGTCCACACCTGGGAGGCAGGGGTACGAGAACCAATGGAGGAAACTTATCTTTCCCAACACTCTTGCTTCTGTCTTTGTATCAGGTGGCAGGCACGGGCTCAGAGCTGTTTAAAAAGAATGAGAGTCTCCAATGACGGATGCCACTTGTGTCGTTTGAGAGCCCACCTACGCCTTTTTGATGGCCTCGGCAATTTCCGGCAATGACCAACACACAGTTTTACGCCGAGGGCACCCAGAAGAAAGAGGAACCGCGTGTTCTGCAGCCGATACGATCGCCGCAGTGACTCGCTCGACCGTCACATTAATAGTGCCGTATGCGGGAGTGTCGACAGTGACAGCAGATGTGAAAGCCAGCCGATCGGCCCTGTTAAGAGCCCATCGTGGCAGACGTCCAGAAGTGTGATACTGGGATAGTGACAGGAAGATTGGAAAGTGGTCACTACCACACAAGTTGTGAACCCTCCAGCAGACAGATGGTGAAAGTCCTGGGCTGCAAAGCAATAGTTCAATGGCCGAATAAGTGCCACGAACCACAATGAAGTGTGTGGGGTCTCCTGTATTTAAGAGGCAGAGGTCGAGCCGAGAGAGAAGGTTCTCGACATCTCTACCCCGACCAGTAATCACGGAGCCACCCCACAAGAGCTTATGGACGTTGAAGTCCCCCAAAAGTGGGAATGGTGGGGGAGTTGGGAGATCAGATCAGCCAATCTGTTAAGAGGTACTTCACCATCCGGAGGAAGGTAGACATTGCAGACTGTAATATCCGAGGTCATCCTTATCCTCACAGCAACATCCTCTAAAGCTGTACGAAGAGGCACTGATTCAGAATATACAGGGTCAGCTGCTGCCACCGGCAGAGGGCTAATGGCTAGGAGCATTGCTTTGGAGGCATCGGCAAGAGCTAGGTCCTCAGGGGACACTAGAAGCTCCACCTAGTCATCAGACGCAGAGCTTGTAGGTAGAGGTGGTGCGGTTGCCACCACAATTTCCTCGGTCTTAGAGGTTGTCAGTTTCGATTCCTCTCGCTGTTCCTTGGGTTGCCCTAGCTGGGAGGGCTTCTTTGATTTAGTCTCTGGGACTGAAGAGGACCAATAAGCCCTATGACCAGCGACCTGTGGTTTCTTCAGCCACTGGTGGCTATCTGCTTAGCCACTGGTGGCTATCTGCTTTGCCACTGGTAGGAACCTGGGAAGGGAGTGACTCAAGGGACCCTTTTTCTAGCAAGAGAAGCTGAAGAAGACTTACGGTTCTCTGGCTTAGAAGTGGGGACTGATGTCCCTGATGGTTGGGGGGGGGGGGGGGGGGAGGCGGTGCTGCTCCCAGAGAGGGAAGTGCCCTCCCACCACCAAGGGGGAGGATGATGATGTTTGGTTTGTGGGGCGCTCAACTGTGTGGTTATCAGCGCCCGTACAATTTCCCAACCTTTGCTCAGTCCAATTTCGCCACTTTCCTGGATGATGATGAAATGATGAGGACAACACAAACACCCAGTCATCTCGAGGCAGGTGAAAATCCCTGACCCCGCCGGGAATCGAACCCGGGACCCCGTGCTCAGGAAGCGAGAACGCTACCGCGAGCGGCGGACACCACCAAGGGGGCAGGAGTGGTTTTATGGCTCCGAGAGCTGACTGCAATTGGTTCAACAGATGGGGCTGTAACAGTAGTGACAGTGGTGGCATAAGATGTTGTCATGCACATGGGATGGAGCCTTTCAAATTTTCTTTTAGCCTCAGTATAGGTCAGTCGGTCCAGGGACTTTTATTCCATTACTTTCCTTTCCTTCTGTAGAATCCTACAGTCAGGTGAGCAAGGGGGATGGTGCTCTCCGCAGTTAACACAGATATGAGGTGGGGCACATGGATTGATTGGTTGGTTGGTTGGTTGGTTGGTTGGTTGAGGTTGAAGGGACCAAACAGCAAGGTCATCAGTCCTTTGTTTCAAATAGGCTCCATTCCGCTAATGGGACAGCTCAGTAAAGTCAGAAAAATAAAACGGAAAAAGGTAAAAACGTAAAAGGGCAGTCATGTTGTCATCGGTAAAAAACAAAATGAGGGAAGTCGGCAAGAGAACGAACCCAACAATATGCTGAAGCAGTATAGGCAAGACCACCTGTGACGTAAAAGGTACAACTGCTAGAATGTAGAAAGTACATATGGGAATAGAAAGACTAACCAAGCCTTAAAAATAAGGGTAAAAACAGAGTAAAAGGGGGAAGAAAAGAGGATGTCGGTCAGGGAGGGGAATCGGGAATCTCTGAACACTGCTTACAGTGGGAGACACCCAAACACTCACCGCCCTGCCCCAACACCAGAGAGAGATTAAAAACCTTAAAACTGAGAATAAAAACCACTTTCCCAGAGGAAACCGAGAACCAGAGAGACCATCCAGGAATCGTTAGCCAACATCAAAGGTAAAGTGCGGGGGAGTCTGTACTTAGCACGCAGAGCCAAAAGAAGGGGGCATTCAACCAAAAGGGGCACATGGAGTATTGGGATGGGATGGACACCCACAATCTCAACATATGAGGCTGGAAGCACAGCAGGAAAACATATGGCCGAACTTCCAACAGTTAAAGCACCGCATCGGGGGAGGGATGTATGGCTTGACATCACATCTTTCATTACAAGGCAGATGTTTGAAATTTGCTCAAGGGCCTGCAACCTTCCTCTGTAATTGTGCTAAGGCTTGGTGCCTTTGATGTTGCCCTTGGGCTTGGCAATGCTTTAAACAGCAAGGACTCGCTGAGGAGGAGGAGGAGGAAGAGGAGGAGGAGAAGAAGAAGAAGAAGAAGAGAGCTCAGAAGAAGTTGGTGTGAGGTGTAAGATACGTTAATGACGTCACATTGGCACCAAATTTCACCACAATTCTACCCAATGACACTGTGGACATGTCACGTGATGGGAAGGTTGTCACACTCCTCCTTACCCATATTTCAGCCCTTCCTTTCATGCCTCTGTGACAGAAGTCAGAACCACCATGGCTAGTGTTTAAATACATAGTTTCATTATGGGTGGCCACAGAAAACATTTCAGACACACCACTGCTCAGAAGTCATGGAAAAGGTCTCAGTGGGTGGCATAAAGCGCATCAATGAAACCACCCCTGCCCTTGGGGTGCTGATTCCTTCACATTTTGTAGTTCAAAATAACAGATCATAGTGAATGAGCAACAGGACTATGTTCTTGACAACCTTTAACACTGCTGACTATCCTTGGCAATTCCACCTTCTCTAAGGACAGTGTGAGGCTGCAAACCCATTGGACATAATCTGACCCCTTTGGAATGTGCCATGACGTGACTGTAATGCCACAGCATACAGGGTGGAACCACTAGGGACCTTTCAGAACCTTTTTCTGATAGCTGAATGTAATCTGAAGCAGCAAAAAGTGCTTTTTCAGCACTAATGTTTTGCGACCTCTTGTGATGTGATCACTGGGAGCAGGGGAGAGATCTGGCATTGATGTGTGAATAAAAGGGGATAGGGTCCCTCTAAGACCTCCAGTTCAGCAACACCTCTGTGCCGTCTGTGCACTTTTGTTGGCACTTTAAAAATGAGCGTGTCCAGAGGCAGTCATTCACTGTTTCCTTGGCAGTGGTGTGACAGGAGGGCTGAAAAGCATAAACACTCTTTGCTGCTTCAGATCACATTCACATTTCATCAAATGGTTTTGAAAGGTCTCTTGTGGTTCAACCCCGCACGCCACAATTGTGTCCAGTAACACTGTGGACTAAAAATGATTATCGGGCTACACTCCAAAGGGGTAAATTACATCCAATAGGGTTGCAGGACCACAATGTCCTTTGAGATGGGTTGAACTGTCCAGGGGTTCCCAGCAGTGTCAAAGGTTGTCAAGAACACCATCCTATTGTTCGCCATACTGTGAACTGTTGTTTCCTGCTGCGAAATGTGTGGGTCACTGTCCCAAGGGAAGTGTGGTTTCCTCGATACCATTTATTCCATCCCAAGGCCTTATTATGTAGATTCTGAGTGGTGGTGTGTGTGAAATGTTTTCCTAGGCCACCCTTATGGAAACCACGTGATTTTGATCTCCATCATAGGGGCATCAAGAGGAAGAGTGAAATGCAGGTAAGAGGGGGTGTGACCACCTTTCCATTGTCTGATATGTCTACAATGGTGTTGGGCAGAATTGTGGTGAAATTTGGTGCAAATGTGATATTAACTCGCCTTACAACCCACATGAACTTCTGAGCTCTGGCCTTTTTTGCACACGTCGACACCTTGCTGAGGAGCATCGTCAAGTCTGAGGCTGATGTCACAGGGTGACATGTTTTTGCACCTTTATGGAGGAAAGTTGTATACACCTTTGAGCCAAATTTCAAATTTGTGCTTTGCAATGGGAAACAATTATGGGGTTTTGAAAAAGTGACCCTTTAATTGTGTTGGGCAGTGGATATGTGGGTGACATGCTTTCTTTTCTACAAATTCTGCAGCACTGTCAAATGATCCATGGATGAACAACTTTTTAAACTATGCACTTTCCAGTGAATTATGGGGGAGATATCAATCAGGGAGGGCTTTGGTTCCCCTTTCGTGTATATCCTTGTAATATGCAACAGACAGAAGAGGGGTGGGATGGGATGGTGGAGAAGGTGACAAGAGGGGTGTGCAGGGGGGGGGGGGAGGGGGAGGAGGAGGAGGAGGCGGCGGCGATGGTGAGAGGGGTAGGGGTGCGGGGGGGGGGGGGAGTAGGAGGGTGGCAAGAGGGGTGGGGCAGAGGAAGAGACGGATAGCGAGTGCGAGAGGAGAAGATTAGGACATATATCAAATTCCTATACATATTTAGCAATTGCGTGAAGCATTGTCAGGTTCACTAGTTACAGCATAAAATTATAACAATGCTGGATACTGTGACGTCAGAGAAGAGAGACAAAAAATCAGTTATCAGTTCGTTGGAATGGGAAATTTCAGATTACTGAGATATACTGTAACTCCTATGATCTTTTCTTGCTTTTTGTTAATTGAATTATACCACTGAGTCTTTTGTAGTATATCTTTCTCCTGTTTTTTTTCCCAAGACAGTATTTAATATTGAATTGTGAAGCCTCTATGCAAGAAGGGCTGACAAAATGGTATTAATAAACACAGATCAAAATTAACATTTATATTAAATAGAGAATGAAGATAGAAAGTGAAAGGATGGGTGGGAATTTGTGGTTGGTTGGTTTGTTTAAAAAGAGTGGGGGGGGGGGGGGGGGGGGGGCAGAAGGGACCAAACTGCTAGGTCATCGGCCCTTGGGAATTTGTGACTTCCAGGTGTGCAGGGCATTGTGGTAATGCAATTGTGAAAGTTAAAAATTTGTGCTGGACCAGGACTCTAACCCGGATTTACCACTTCTCATGAAGATTTGCCTTAACCTCTTTGGTCATTTGAACATGGTTCCTGACCGACTCAAATTTCCAACTTATCACATGCTTTAAGGCAGTGTCTCTCAACCATCAACTTCCTACTCGTAAATTACTGTGTGTTTAGAGCTTATGGACACAACGGCAAGTTACCAGTGCACAAATTACCGATTCCCATAGGAGTTCAGATGATGATAGTGTATAGATCAATACCATTGTTACATGTGTTTTCAAATTGTTGCAAAAAGGCAATGGTCAGTACAATAGCTACCCCTTTCTTAGAGCACAAATTATAATTTCATGAATGGCTTTTCATTTGACTGGGCAATACATTATTTGTTGCAAGAGATTGTGGAAGGTATTCATAAAAACTATTTGTGATGAGAAGACTCTGTGAAAAAGGCTTTTCACTGAGGAGACAATGGTATATTGCTAATTAAATTAGAGCAGCGTGGAATTTATATGAAGTTATGCCAAAGCTCTCCCTCCTATTTGAGGTTTTTAGGGTCAAAGTGACACCACCTGCCAACAGACGGCAAAAAGAGGATCATACGAAGGAATGGAAGAGCTAGCAGGCTGAGGCAGGAGGATGGCAGCCTTGGCAGCAGTGTCAGCAGCCTCATTCCCCCTTCAGACCGACATGACCAAGAACCCACATGAACATCACAATGGCTCCCTCAACAGTGAGCAAGTGGAAGCTTTCTTGGAGCTATTGCACTAAGGGATGAACTGTTTACGGGGTTCTGAAGGGCACTGTGAGAATCTGGGCATATGACAATCAAAAAGCCTGTGTCACTGGATGTATTAGGTGGCCTGAAAGAGGATGAAGAGCTCTGCTTTAAATATTAAGCAGTGTTCTGAAAGCAGACACCAATTACAAAGGCAAACCTGACACAATGGTCCGCTGGTTGTTTTGGGGTATAAAGGGACCAAACTAGAGTGTCATCAGTCCCTTTTTCCTGACGCAAGCAAGGCTCAAGGCACAAAAACACCAAAGTACGTTTGAGAAAGGGGGAAAAGGAATGGGGAACCACACCTAAAATGAAAACGAATGGAATGAACAAAAAACGGACAAAACACACATCGCAAGGAAAAGTAGAAGAGGGTATTAAAACCATAGAGCAGATGGTCGGGGCTGGCTGATCACAATAATAAAAGAGGATGAGCCAGCTACTCTACAACACATTAAAACGTCCACCCCAAAAAGACAAGACGAGATGAGCACATGTAGGGAAAAGACGAGCACCAATGCAAACAAATGCAAAGAAAGTGCGACAGGGTTAAAATGGAGGGAGGGTAGTGGCCTCGGAGAGAAAGCTAAATGCCAACCCTTAGATGGTACAACAACACCCCCCCCCCACAAATAAAACTTAAAACTAAATCTGATGTTGAGGCATTTGCACCCAACACTGAAGGCAGGGTGCTGGGAAGGTTAAAAATACACCGCAGAGGGGCTACAAGTGGGCAGCCCAACAAGATATGGACGACAGTCATATGTGAGGCACAGTGACACTGAGGTTGGTCCACACAATGGGGGAGGTAGCCATTTGTTAGCCACGTATGGCCAATGCGGAGCCGACAGAGAACCACAGAGTCCCTGTAGTCTCATTAATGGCACGTAGTTTGCTGTACATACCGAGATTATGCCATTCCGTCTCCCAAAACTGAAAAACCTGGTGGTGTAACAATGATCGCAGGTCAGTTATGGGAATGCCAATCTCCAGAAATGGTTTCCGTGTAGCCTGTCGGCAAGTTCATTTCCTCTGACGTGGCCTGGGGTCCACACAAACATCAGAGAACGACTGGACTGTTCCAGGGCATAGATGGACTCCTTGATGGTTGCTACCAAAGGATGGTGGGGGTGGCACTGGTTGATAGCTTGTAGGATGCTGAAGGAGTCAGTACAGAGTCCCGGTCCCAGTCCCGGTACATGTCAAGAATCGAGAGGAAGTGGTGGCGGTGAGCTGCAGGGTTAACTGAGTCCTTAGAATCATGTGAAAGGTTCAGGCGAAGCTTCGGCCTAGGTGTAACACCATGGAGGTGTACATGAATGGGCCTTGCGTATAAGTGGTAAAGGCAAGAACTCCACTTCATACAGAAGAGATCGGGGAGATGAACCGCCGTGGGTGGGAAAAGGAGACAGTAATTCAGATGCTCAGGAGAACTACGAATGTGTGCAACGTAACTGGCAAGCATTTGTGCATGCCTAACCTTCAACAGAGATACTCTGGCCTCCACCAGAACACTGGTCACCGGACTCATCCTGAAAGCTCCCGTTGCCAGTCGAATGCCACAGTGGTGCACTGGGTCAACTAATGCAATGCCGAGGGTGCCGCCGAACTATATACCAGACTCTCATAGTCAAGGTGGGATTGAACAAGGGTCTGTACAGCA
This sequence comes from Schistocerca cancellata, assembly GCF_023864275.1. Lineage (NCBI taxonomy): Eukaryota > Metazoa > Arthropoda > Insecta > Orthoptera > Acrididae > Schistocerca > Schistocerca cancellata. The sequence goes on from NC_064629.1 coordinate 64,340,378, forward strand.
GCAGCAGCGTAGAGCGATCTGCACCCCTGTTGGTGTTGCTCAGGCAGCGGAGGGCACTGAGGTGCTGCCAGCACTTCCACTTTAGCCGACGAAAATGAGAAAGCCACGTCAATTGGGCATTGAAAACTAGTCCTAAGAATCAGTATGTCTCCACTACAGTGAGTGGATTGTCATTAAGGTAAAGTTCTGGTTTCAGATTAATGGTACGACACCAACAGAAGTGCACGACATACTACTTCACGGCTGAAAACTGGAAGCTGGGGGCTAGATCCCATGGCAGTGCCTTGTGAATGGCTCCCTGTAGGCACCGCTCAGCAACACCAGTACTGGAGGAGCAGTACGAAATGCAGAAGTCGTCTGCATACAGAGAAGATGTGAGAGACGGCCCGACAGCTGCCGCTAGGCCAATAATGGCCACTAAAAATAGTGATACACACAATACAGAGTCCTTTGCGACCCCATTTTCCTGGATATGGGAGGAACTTTGGGAGGCACCAACTGGGACATGGAAAGTATGGAGTGATAGGAAATTTCAGATAAAGACCAGGAGCGGGCCCCAGAGACCACACTCATATAATGTGGCAAGGATATGATGTTTAAAGATCATGTCGTAAGCTTTTCGTAAATCAAAAAAGACGGCAACTAGGTGTTAGCATGTGGGAAAGGCTGTTGGGATGGCAGACTTGAGGGAAACTAGGTTATCAGTAGTAGAGTAACCCTGGCAGAAACTGCCCTGGCATGGAGCCAATAGGCCACGTGACTCCAGGACCCAACCCAACCGCCGACTTACCATACATTCTAACAGCTTACAAAGAACATTGGTGAGGCTGATCAGTCGATAGCTATCCACATCAAGCAGGTATTTGCTAGTTTGAGCACTGGAATGATGGTGCTCTCTCGCCATTGCAATGGAAAGACGCCATCTCACCAGATCCAGTTGAAGATGACGAGGAAATGTCGCATCTAGTTGGACGAGAGGTGTTTAATCATCTGACTGTGGATCCGATCTCGCCCAAGAGCTATGTTGGGGCAATGATGGTGAGGAGCTCCCACTCTGTAAATGGAGCATTATAGGGTTCACTGTGATGTTCAATGAGCAAGAGGGCTTTCCTTTCCATCGACCGTTCGAGGCTGCGAAATGCTGGGGGATAATTCTCCGACATGGAGGCTTGAGCATAGTGCTCAGCAAAGTGCTTGGCAAGTGTGTTTACATTGGTAGATAACACGCCATTGATGTTAGTGCCAGTGAAACTTGTCAGGGTCAGGTACCCACAAACATGTCTGATCTTCGTCCCGACTTTGGAAGGTGACGTATGGCACTCAATGGTGGAGATGTACATCTCCCAACATTCCTGTTTCTGTCTTTTTATACGTTGACAAATGCGGGTATGGAGCCGTTTAAAAGCTTTAGGTACTCTAGGGACACACTTTAATGGCCTCAGCGATTTCTAGCGACCACCAATGTACTGACTTTCGCCGGGGCACCCTAAAGAACAAGGGATCATGTTTCCCGCCACAGAAATGATCGTTCTAGTGACCTGCTCAACTACCACATCATCAATGGTACCATATGGGGGGATTCAACAGTGACAGCAGAGCCCATCTCCATATTGGTCGATGTCCAGGGAAATGGTGCTGGGGGAGTGACAGGAAGATGGGAAAGTGGTCACTACCACACAAGTCATCGTGGGCTCTCCAGTAGACAGATGGGAGAAGTCAGTGGCCGAGTAAATGTGTGGGGGCCCCAGTATTTAACAGGCAGAAGTCGAGTTGAGACAGGAAAGTTTCGACATCTCTACCTCAGCCAATAAGCATGGTGCCACCCCACAAGGCATTATGGGTGTTAAGTGGCATGTGGGAAAGGTTTAGAGAGTTCATGAATAAGTGGAGCCAATACGTTCAAGGGTACTACACAATCTCGAGGAAGATATGCATTGCAGACTGTTATTTCCTGTGTCGTCCTTATCCTGACAGCCACAGCTTCAAGACGGGTTTGAAGGAGGCAAAGGTTCACTGCATACTGAGTTCAGGACATAGACACAAACTCCACCTGACACTCTATTATAGTCGCTACGGTTCTTGTAATATCCCTTATAGCCGTGGAGGACAGGGGCCCGCATTGCCAGGAACCAGGTTTCCTGGAGGGCAATGCAGAAAGCAGGTGTAAAGCTTAACAGTTGCTGTAGCTCAGCCAGGTGGTGGAAAAAACCGCAGTAATTCCACTGGAGGATGATGTTATCGTGAGGCTGGCAAGGCATGAAGTATGCAAGGAGGTAGGTTACCCCCCAGGTTCACCTGCTGCCACCTACTGAGTATTTGTATCCATTCATATTGTGGATGAGGCATCAGAGAGATCCATGTCATCTGGGGACACTAAGATCTCCACCTCATCCGCAGGTGCAGAATTGGTAGGGAGTGTTAGTGTTGGGGCCACCAGAGGGTCCTTTTCCTTAGCAGACTTCTTTGTTTTCTTGAGCTCTCACTTCTCTTTAGGGGCTTGCTGGGAGGACTTCCCCGAAGTAGCTTCAGGCATGGAGGAAGACCGTGAAGCTCTTCCTCCAGCAGCTTTTGGCCCCTTTAGCCACTGGTGAGTGTCCGCTGTGGCATTAGTGGGGACCTTGGGCAAGAGGGTACCAAGGGACCCCTTCTGCACAAGAGGAGCCAAAGGAGGCTGTTGCTTCTCCAGCTGTTGGGGGGAGGGAACCAGTGCTCCTGCATTTGGAGGGGCCTTGCTCCCAAAGTAGGTAATTTGGGAGCAACGGAGGGGATTTTCCCCCTACCACCAAGGGGGCAGATGCATTCTGGAGACCCAGAGGGCTCACTGTTTGAGGCAAAGGGTGTGGTACAACTGGTACTTGTGACGGCGATGGTAATGTAGCTACAGCATATGTTGACGTCAACCGAACGGGGTGTAATCCTTCAAATTTACATTTAACCCCTTGGCAAGTCAACTGGTCCAGGGTCTTGTATTCCACGATTTTCTGCTTCTTTTGGAGTACTCTGCAGTCTGACGAGCTCTCCACAGTTGATACAAGTGGGAGGAGGTGCACATGGAGTATCTGGATGCAGTGGACGTTTGCAGTCTCGACATGTGGCATTGGAAGTGCAGTGGGAAGACATGTGCCTGAATTTCCAGCACTTAAAGCACCACATAGGGGGAGGGACATATGATTTAACACTACAGCGATAAACCACCACCTTGGCCTTTTCAGGCAATGAATCACCCTCAAAGGCCAAGACGGAAGGCACCGGTAGCAACCCTGTTGTCTTTGGGTTTCCTGTAAACGTACCGGATGACATGAACAGCCTGCAGTTCTAGATTGGCATGGAGCTTGTCGTCAGACTGCAAGAGGAGGTCGCGATGGAAAATAATCCCCTGACCATGTTGAGGCTTTTATGGGGAGTGACGGAAACAGGAATATCACCCAGCCAGTCACAAGTGAGTAACACCCAAGATTGGGCTGGGGATGTTGTCTGAATCAAGACTGCACCCTTTTCATCTTGGGCAGTGCTGTCACTTCCACATGATGTTCGACAAACAATTGAGGCTTTGTAGGTAGAAAGGAGTTCCTGTCCATTCCTCTACAGACTAAATATTGTGGCGAATATGGCTCTCTTCTTTCTGTAGCCCTACGTTCCTCCCATGGTGTAGTGAGGGAGATAAACAATTTAGGGTCATATCTGTTAGCATTGTACTCTATCTTGCCCTTTTTAGAGACTGCTGGCACCGTATGGTCACAGCAAGAGCTAACTTAGTCCGCTCCATTGTGGGTCATCCACCCTGATGCCACCCACTCCGATCAGGGGCTCTCCCCATGGGCGCCATCCAGCCACAGCAAAGGCCACCTGACATGATGGCCATTGCCGGGAGTCCTGATGCCCCAGGAAGACAGGCATGTACTCCTTGGAATATGTGGGGAGTTAACAGTTCAGGCATCAGCAGTGAGATCCCGTCAGGGGGCTACCACCAAAGGGCGCAGAGAAATCCAATCCTTTAGTCACCTCTTACGACAGGCAGGAATACCTCGGGCCTCTTATAACCCCATACCCGCAGTGGGGGTAACAGAGAACAAGGGCACGCCCCATACTGGCGGTCAAGGGAGTCATTGAAAAAGAGGGCAAAGGGTGGGTGACCAGGCACAGCAGACAAATGGCACACATATAAGCTGAGGATAACATCATGCTGGTATGACAATGGTCATTTGGCAGTTTATGCATAGAGACTCAACCGGGCTAGTGGCCAAATGTATTCCACGAAGGTAAGTTGTATTAAGAGGGACAGACATACAGATGAATAAATGAAACACCCATAGTCTAGTTTTGATCAGATAATGGACTGGTACAAACGGAAGAGGGCGGTCCGATCCACTCCCCAGGAAGCACCACTGAGGACACATCTGACACTAAGTGCCAGGTACAGTGTGCGACCAGGAAACACATTTGCGAAGACCAAGGAAGTTTTCTGTCAAGCATGAGTGCCAGGAATTTCATAGTTTCAGTGAATGGATGAGCAACAGGACAAGGGTGTAAAGACAGTGCAGGAAGCTCACTGTACCACCAGAAATTCGTACAAATGGTTTTGTCAGTGGAAAAGTGAAAGTCATCGTCGATGATACAGGAGTAAAGATGATAGAGATATCACTAAAGATGGTGCTCCAGGACCCAAGCCCATGGAGAACTGCAACAGATCGCAAACGAAAAGCGTGCTGGAGATGCCTGGTTGAAGACAGGCCATAATAGGGTTAATGGCTATAGCAAAGAGAACGACACTCAGGTTGGAGCCTTGAGGCACCCTGTTCTCCTTGATAAAGATGTCCGACAAGGCCGAAGCCACACCTACCTTGAAAACTAAGTCTTTTAAAAATTTCTGAAGGAAATGGGTCAGGCAGCCACAGAAGCACCACTTGTATAGAGTATAGAGGATACCAGACCTCCAACAGGTGCCACAGACTTTCTCCAAGTAAAAATACACGGACAGCCTAGTATTTCCACAAAAAACTGTTCATGACATGGGTTGTCAGAGTGATGAGACAGTCAACTGCAGAATGGCATGCTCTAAATCCACACTGTGCAGTGGTTACTAGATTGCGAGACTCGAGCCACCATACCGGCTCGTGATGAATTATACGTGCCATCACCTTGCACACACAGCTGGTGAGAGAAATGGATTAGTAGCTAGAAGGAAGGTTTTTTTTTTTTTTTTTTTTTTTTTTTTTTGACGCAAAACTTCTACGGTCATAAGCCCCCAGCCCGTGACTTAAGACAGTAAAAAACCGAAATTGAAAACCAGCAGCAATGGGAACAAAGTCATAAAATTGGAGAAACTAAAAATAGAAGGAATGCTTAAAAATCCACTACAGAAAGGGGGTGGTTGTTCCCAAAAAAGGCTTCAAATGACTGACGTCATTTCACTGTCACTAATAAACTGGAGAACGCGGTCGGCTGAGCGCGTGTCATCTGCTAAAATCGACGATAGATCAGGCGATAGCTGTAGACGGGAGCGTAACGGATTAAAATAGGGGCATTCAATTAAAAGGTGTCTGACCGTCCACGGCTGAGAGCAGTGGGGACAGAGTGGAGGAGGATCACCGCTTAAAAGATGTCTATGGCTAAAAAGACAGTGCCCTATCCGGAGTCTAGCTAAAATTACCTCCTCCCGACGACGCGTTCGGGAGGAAGAGGTCCAAGCGCAAGGAAGGGCTTTCACTTCCCGAAATTTATTACGGGGAAGTGCCGACCAATGCGCATGCCATAAATGAGCAACTTTGCGACATAAACCGCTCCGTAGATCGGTGAAGGGAAGCGACTGAATAGCTGGCCGAGGAAGAGAGACTGCAGCCTTGGCCGCTATATCGGCCGCCTCATTCCCACAGATACCAGCGTGTCCCGGGAGCCAGAGGAACGCCACCGAGACACCCCCCAGGTGGAGCAAGCGCAGACAGTCCTGAATCCGGTGGACCAGAGGGTGCACAGGGTAAAGAACTTGGAGACTGAGGGGAGAGCTGAGAGAATCTGAGCAGATAACGTACTGTATCCGCTGATGGTGGCGGATGTAGTGGACAGCCTGGAGAACAGCGTAAAGCTCCGCAGTATAAACCGAACACTGGTCGGGAAGCCGAAAGCGATTTGGGGTGTCGCCAACAATATAGGCACTCCCTACACCTAACGATGTTTTCGAGCCGTCGGTGTAAGTAAATGTGGCGTCCGTCATTTGTGCTCATAGAGCAGCAAATGCCCGACGATAAACAAGTGTAGGGGTACCATCCTTGGGAAATTGACAAAGGTCACGGAGCAGGCAGATCCGGGGACAGAGCCAAGGCAGTGCTGTACCCCAAGTTGTCAAGAAGGTTTTAGGAAAGCGGAAGGAAAGAGAATGGAGCAGTTGACGGAAGCGGACTCCCGGGGGTAGTAGGGAGGAGGAGCGTCCTGCATACCCTACATCAAAGGAGGCATCGAAAAAAAAGTCATGGGCTGGATTAGCAGGCATGGAAGACAGATGGCTAGCATAACGACTCAGGAGGACTGCTCGCCGATTGGACAGCGGAGGTTCAGCAGTCTCAGCATAAAGGCTTTCCACAGGGCTGGTGTAAAAAGCTCCAGACACTAAACGTAATCCACGGTGGTGGATAGAGTCGAGACGCCGAAGAATAGACGGCCGAGCAGAGGAGTACACTATGCTTCCATAATCCAATTTCGAGCGCACTAAGGCGCGATAGAGGCGGAGAAGGACCACTCGGTCCGCTCCCCAGGAGGTACCATTCAGGACACGGAGGGTGTTAAGTGATCGCAGACAGCGAGCCGAAAGATAGGAAACGTGGGAGGACCAGCACAGTTTTCTGTCAAACATAAGACCCAAGAATTTAGCGACATCTGAAAACGGAAGGTTGACAGGACCTAGATGTAAGGAGGGCGGAAGAAACTCCTTACGTCGCCAAAAATTGACACAAACGGTCTTACTGGGTGAGAAACGGAAGCCGGTTTCGATGCTCCAAGAGTGGAGGCGATCAAGACATCCTTGAAGACGCTGTTCGAGAAGGCTGGTCCGTTGAGAGCTGTAGTAGATCGCAAAATCATCCACAAAGAGGGAGCCCAAGACATCAGGAAGGAGACAATCCATAATTGGATTGATGGCGATGGCAAACAGTACAACACTCAGCACGGATCCCTGGGGTACCCCGTTTTCTTGGGAGAAAGTACGGGAGAGAGTAGTGTTCACCCGCACCCTAAAAGTGCGCTCCGCCATAAATTCGCGAAGAAAAAGGGGCAGCCGACCTCAAAAGCCCCAAGAGAACAGTGTGCGGAGGATGCCTGTCCTCCAACAGGTATCGTAGGCTCTCTCCAGATCAAAAAATATTGCTACCGTTTGGCGTTTCCGGAAAAAATTGTTCATGATATAAGTGGAGAGAGCAACAAGATGGTCAACTGCAGAACTATGCTTCCGAAATCCACATTGGGCTGGTGTTAAAAGACTGCGGGATTCCAGCCACCAAGCTAAACGGTGATTCACCATACGCTCCAAAACCTTACAGACACTACTCGTGAGAGAAATGGGGCGATAGCTAGAGGGGAGATGTTTGTCCTTTCCAGGTTTCGGAACGGGAACGACAACAGCTTCCCGCCACCGTCTGGGAAAGGTACTGTCGGTCCAAATTCGATTATAAAGGCGAAGGAGGTAACGCAGACTATGGGTTGATAAATGCAGCAACATTTGGACATGGATACCATCCGGTCCTGGGGCGGAGGAGTGAGAAGAAGAGAGGGCATGTTGGAGTTCCCGCATGGAGAAAACAGTATTGTAGCTTTCGTGATTTTGAGAGGAGAAAGCAAGATGTCGCACTGCCGCTGCACGTTTCTTTGGGAGAAACGCTGGCGGGTAATTTGAAGAGCTCGAAATCTCAGCAAAGTGCTGACCCAACGAGTTAGAAATTGCGAGGGGTCCACTAAGGTATCATGCGCGACAGTGAGCCTAGAGACCGGGGAGAAACTAGGCGCGCCTGAGAACCGTCGAAGCCGACTCCAAACTTCCGAGGAGGGAGTGAAGGTGTTAAATGAGCTAATAAAGAATTTCCAGCTTGCCTTCTTGCTATCGCGGATGACGCGACGGCATCGCACACGGAGCTGCTTATAGCGGATACAGTTGGCCAAAGTAGGATGGTGACGGAAAATGCGAAGAGCACGTCGCCGCTCACGTATTGCGTCACGGCATGCCTCGTTCCACCAAGGAACTGGGGGGCGCCGGGGCAATTCGGAGGTGCGTGGTATTGAACGTTCCGCAGCTGTAAGAATAACATCGGTAATATGTGTGACCTCATCGTCGACGTTGGGAAAGCGACGGTCATCGAATGTCGCTAGAGACGAAAAAAGTGTCCAATCAGCTTGGGCAAATTTCCAGCGTCGCGAGCGCATATATGGCAGTGGAGGCTGCAGTCTAAGGACACATGGAAAGTGGTCACTCGAGTGTGTATCATCAAGGGCGAACCATTCGAAGTGCCGAGCTAGCGGAACAGTACCGACCGCAAGGTCCAAATGAGATAAATTTGTCGTGGAGGCAGACAAAAATGTGGGGACCCCAGTGTTGAGGCAAACTAGATCCACTTGGTGGAAGACGTCTAGCAATAGTGAGCCACGTGGACAAGGATGTGGAGATCCCCAAAGCGGGTGGTGGGCATTGAAGTCCCCAACCAGCAAATAGGGGGGTGGAAGCTGACCAAGAAGATGAAGGAGATCAGCTCGTGCCATTGGTGTGGACGATGGAATGTATACAGTACAAAGAGAGAATGTGTATCCAGAAAGGGAAAGACGGATGGCGACAGCTTGGAAGGAAGTGTTTAAGCGGATTGGGTGATAATGGAGAGTATCATGGAGAAGAATCATGAGTCCTCCATGGGCTGGAGTGCCTTCAACAGAGGGGAGATCATATCGGACGGACTGAAAATGAGGGAGAACAAAGCGGTCATGGGGACACAGCTTTGTTTCCTGAAGACACAAGATGACCGGCGAGTAGGATCGTAAGAGGATCGACAATTCATCCCAATTGGCTCGAATGCCGCGGATAGTCCAGTGGATAATGGACATAGGGTGAACAGAAAATGGAGGAATGTGACCAAGGTTGCTGTCAACTCAACGACTGCTCAGAGCTTGCGACCAACAGCATGGAATGGCATTCAGCTGAAGGCAGGAAATCCTGATCCATAGGTTGTTCAGGAGCAGCTCCTGCCACCAGTGATCGGCCGCCAGCAGTGCGCCTCGGCGACACAGAAGATGGCCGAGGGCGATTTCCGCCAGGTGGTGCTGTAGATGGGACACGCCTTGGCGGAGAAGGAGATGAACTGGGTTTCTTTGTAGCCTTCTTGGAAGTATGATGTTTAGATGAAGGAGGAACCGATGGTTGGGAAGTTGCGGTACGTAAAAACTCTTCACGAGTATGCTCTTTTTTCGAAGTCTTGGCGTCGGACTTTTGGGCTCGAGATTTAGCAGAACCCGACGAAGGGCGAACCATAGAGTGGGCAGGCGAAAGTGGTGAGGTTGAACGGGCGATCTTTGCGCTGGCCGATCTGACGATCGTGGCACTAAAGGTGAGGTCTCAAGTCTGCGTGGCCGCCTCCTTTGTTGGCCGAGGAGAAGCAAGGACAGTGCTGTATTTTCCTGTCTGAGGCACGGTGGGCTGTCGACTGGCGAATAATTTTCGAGCAGCAAAGGTCGACACCTTTTCCTTCACTCTTATTTCCTGGATGAGCTTTTCGTCCTTAAAAATGGGGCAATCTCGAGAGGAAGCAGGGTGGTCACCCATACAGTTGATGCAGCGAGGGGATGGAGGTGGACAAGCACCCTCATGGGCATCCTTGCCACACGTAACACATTTGGCCGGATTGGAACAGGACTGGCTGGTGTGATTGAACCGCTGACATCGATAGCAACGCGTAGGGTTTGGGACGTAAGGGCGAACGGAAATTATCTCATAGCCTGCTTTGATTTTCGATGGGAGTTGAACTTTGTCAAATGTCAAGAAGACAGTGCGGGTTGGAATGATGTTCGTGTCAACCCGTTTCATAACTCTATCAACAGCCGTTACACCCTGGTCAGACTGGTAGTGCTGAATTTCTTCGTCAGACAATCCATCGAGGGAGCGTGTATAAACGACTCCACGCGAGGAATTTAAGGTACGGTGCGGTTCCACCCGGACAGGGAAGGTGTGGAGCAGAGAAGTACGCAGCAATTTTTGTGCCTGGAGGGCACTGTGTGTTTCTAACAACAGGGTGCCATTCCGTAATCTGGAACAAGACTTTACAGGACCTGCAATTGCGTCGACACCTTTCTGAATAATGAAAGGGTTGACCGTGGAGAAGTCGTGACCTTCGTCAGACCGAGAAACAACAAGGAACTGTGGCAACGATGGAAGAATCGTCTGTGGCTGAGACTCAGTATACTTACGTTTGTGAGCAGACATAGTGGAAGGTGAGGAAACCATTGCGGAAGAATCCCCCATGATTACCGGCGTCTCCGATGGCGCGCTCCTCCCTTGTGGGGGCCCTCTCTGAGGGCACTCCCGCCTTAGGTGATTGTTCACACCTCAGGTCACACCTCCCGACAAACGGATGGAGGGACCAATCGGCACTTTCGGAAGGTATCAGCTCGGGTAATCACCCCTCCCTGGGCCTGGCCGTTACCAGGGGGTACGTACGTGTCCTACCTGTCTACCCGGGGCGGGGAATTACGCGTTACCCCGTCACCGGCTACGCACAAAAGGTGTGGGTCGGCCTTCAGACACGCACAGGGAGGAAGAAAGAGAAAGGGAAAGGAAAGAAGAGAGGTCTCAAACGCCGCAGCGGAGAAAAGGGTAAAGAGAAGAGGTAAGGAAAAGAGAAGGACAAAGGAAGGAAGAAGACAGAAAAGCAAGGAAGGCGAAGAATGCAGTACGTTTATGAGCGTCTGTCTCCGGACGTAGGCACAAACCATACTCCCAGATGGGGAGAAAGAGAAGGAAAGAGCCAGAGGTGAGGGGAGGAGGGGCGAAGAGAGGGATGGGGAAGGATGCGGAAAGGGAAGGTATGCAGCCCGGAAAGGAAGGAAGGCCACATTAGCTCGGGGTCCCGTGCTTGCTACGCACGTATCCACAAAAGAGTTGTGGACCCCCTGGGGGGGTAGAAGGAAGGTGTTTGCCCTTACCAGTCTTAGGTATGGGTATGACAGTGGCTTCATGCCAGCATCTGGGTAATGTGCCATCTGCCCAGTTCAACAATGCAGTTGAATGTATGAAGGAGAAAGTGCTTGTCCACAGGAGCTGGAACATCTGAATGTGAACAAGTCCGGTCCTGGAGTGGATGATCGGGATAAAGTGAGAGCACAGTCTAGGTCCCTCACAGTAAAGACAGAATTGCAGCATTCACAATTCTGAGAGGAGAAGGGTATTACTCAAGCTGCCTCCATACAGTGCCAAGGGGGGAACGTGGGTTGATAAAGAATGGAGCTCAAAATCTCCATGAAACGGTGGTCTAATGTGTTGGAGGTAGCAATAAGGTCCACAATGACATCACCTGCTAAGGTCAGACCAGTTATCAGGGAATGGTCCTCGGTCCCAGAGAGCCGATAGGGGTTGGCTCACATGATGGAAGATTGAGTGAAATCTTAAAAGAACTAGTAAATTAAATCCAGCTAGCTTTTTTGCTATCCCAAAGAATGCAACAACAGTTTGCAATTGTATGATGATGGTTAAAAACTCAGATGGCACATCTCAGTGCATAAATAATGTTGCAGAATACCTCAGTCCACAAGGGGACACAGTGTGGTCAAGATTATGTTCTGCAGCAGTAAGGATAATGTTAGTAAGGTATTCTTCCTGGTCATACCAACTGGGGAAATGTTGTTTGTCGAAGGTCAACAGTGAGGAGTAAAGCCTCTAGTTGGCCTTAGAAAGCTGCCAATTGGATTTACGCATAGGTGGGGTAGGAGTCAGCAAATGGATAGCACATGGGAAATGGTAGCTTGGGTACTTGTCAGAGAGATTGAACCACTCGAGACGAAGGGCAAGGTGGACATTGGAGAATGAGAGATCCAAATAGGAATAGCTGTGTGTAGAGTCTTAGTGGGTGCTTCAGTGTTAAGACAGAGGTTGAGTTGATTGAGAAGGTCAGCTAAGATGGCACCTCTCAGACAGGTTCTTGAAGAGCCTGGTACACATTAAAGTCACCGAACAGCAAAGAGGAGCTCGGGAGTTTACCAGCAAGCTGGAGAAAGTCTACCCTAGTGACAGCAGATTATGGAGGGATGTATAAGTTACAAAGAGAAAAGGTGAAATGATGAAGGAAAATTCCTTGCAGTGGGGTGTTCAGTGAGAGGGTCTGGCTATGAACGTCATCCCGAATGAGCAGTATGACTCCCCCGTGAGATGGAATGCCATCCTTGGAAGAGGGGGGGGGGGGGGGGAGGCACCAGGTGGGGGTAGGGGCAGTGTGGGAGGAATGTGGCAGGGGGGGGGGGGGGGGAGGGCAGACAGGAAGGAAATGTGAGAGATTAAAGTGGTTGCGAGCTCACAATTTTGTTTCTTGGAGGTAACAAACAACCACACACACTGCAATGGCAAGAGCAGCCAAAATCCTCCTTGTTGGGTCTAAAGCTATGAATGTTCCATTGGAGAAGAGTCATAGGAAGGGTTGTCACCTTGGTGGCTGCCAAGTGCCAGACCTCTAAGGCTCATTGTTATAGGGGCCAGAGACTGGAGGATCCTGTTCCATGAAATCTACAGAGGCATCGGCATTCTCCCTGGGTCAGCCTGTGGATTCCAGGGTAGAAAAACAGTAGGCAGTGTACACCCGCAAAATGGAGGTTACATGAGTGAGGCTACCACACAGCAACACCATTGAATCGCATCTCCGAGTTACGGAAGGAGAAGGCTATTTGCCTTTATTCGATTTCTTAGACCCGTTATGGTTGGCAGACAAAGACTCAGATGGTTGTTGGCTGGTGGTATGTAGAAAGTCTTTGTCCTTTCATCCTGCCAGTTGTGTAGCATGTGATTTCACCACCAAGGGCGAAGATCTGGTGGCTTCTTGTACAGCTGTAGAAGAAGGAGACAGGGATGCTACCATGATACTGGGCAATTTTACAACTGCAGCGCTGAATTGGATGCAAGTCTGCATGGTCATGTCCTTTATGGGGCAAGGCACTGCAAGAACGGTACTAAAAGTGCTGGACGGTAAAATGCAGGACTTTCAACTAGCCAACAACTTGCCAGCGACAGGGTAAGATACTTTTTCCTTTACCTGGGTCTCCTGGATGGCCCTCTCATTGAGATACGAGGGACATTCATGGCCGAGGCAGTATAGTCATCATTACAATTGATACAGCAGGAGTAACAAGGGCAATCACCCTCGTGACCATCCCTATCACAAGTAACACATATGGCTGTGCTTTTACAGGACATGTGAGGGTGGTTGTAATGCTGACACTGATAGCAACATATTGAGTTTGGAATGTGAGGTCAGACCGTGATAACTTCATAGACTGCTTTGATCTTCAGTGGAAGCACTACTTGATCAAACATGAAAGAGTGCATGCAGGCACTAAGGTCGCATCAACCTTCTCCATTACCCAATGGCTGACAGTGATGTCCTGATCAGAGGTAAGTTTGAATATCTCCCTCAGTCAGACCATTAAGCAGCTGAATGTAAGTAGCCACATGAAGAATTCAGCTTTCAATGGGCCTTGACACAAACAGGACAGCTGTGGAGGAGCGAAGCTGTAAGCAGTTTTTGAGCCTGAAAATCACAATTGGCCTCCAGAAGCAAAATCCCATTACGTAAATGAGAGCAGGATTTCACAGGGCCTACAATTGCATCAACACCTTTCTGAATAATAAATGGAGGATCACCCACCTTAGGTCATTGTTCACACCTCATGTCATGCCTCCCACACTCCTGACAGAGGGACCAATTGGCAAGGTAACTGCTCAGGCAATCACCTCTCCCTGAGCCTGGCCTGTACCAGGGGTATGTGCGAAACCTGTCAACCCGAGCCTGGGAATTACACATTACCAAATCATCTGTTACATGTCAAACATTTGGGCCAGCCTTCAGTAGCTCACAGGGAGGAAGAAGAAAAAGAGAAACCTCAAACACCAAAGCAGAGGAACGGGAGGTGATGGAGAATGAAGAAAGAAAGAAAAACAGATTAGGGGCCATTCAGATGTTGGGCCATTGGAATTGCAACATGCTCTCCCGAAAATATCCAAGGAGGGGAAAAAGAATAGGAGGAGGAAAGACGTGCAGCATGGAAAGGGAAGAGGTACTGCAAAGTGTGAGGCCCCATGATAGTCAAGCATGGATTCACCAAAGAGTAGTGAGCCTCCTGGGGTGTTCCTATTTGAGTGGAAGGAAACAAAGCTGTTTTACACTATCACTTAACAGGAATTTAGCCAGCTTCTTTGGGGTACAATAATACAAGTTGCTCCTTGAGGTTCTATGCTAATACAACTTTTCACAATACACATTAGAGACTTTCCTTCATTTTCAGCAGATAACTCTGAAGATGCTTTGGTTGCTCCGGTATACTGAGTTTATTATATACAATTTTTTTCGTGCTGATATTTGCTTCCCTTACAACAGTTACGCAATTTGGGAAGCAGAAGTATAACAAATTTCTGGTACATAGGGTAGATAGTATACCCTTGTGGAAGGCACATACTCATGTCCCTTGAGAAGCTGCTTACGGCTATGTCTCTGATTATAATATTCTTGATGTCATACAGGATGATATTTCAGGAGAACTCAGTTCAGATACAAATAATATTTTTAATCAAGAATCTAGAATGATATCTTTATTTAGGCATCACAGTACATTACTAACTCATGAGATCTGTCGCAAACTATATTAACTTGTTTAAAATTAACTGTACCATCCATTCAGTCTATGTAACACAGTGGAACAATCTTTATTGTGCAAGCACACCATGATGTTTTGAAATTCACGTCAAAGCCAAAAGACCATGCAGAAGGTCCATGAAACGTTGGATAGATACAGATGTGAAGGGGAGAGGATTTCGGTGGGAAGATGTCCAGGAACAGAAGATCTACAATGATAGGAGAAAATGTCAAGCACTTTTACACTACATCAGGGACACTGGAGTTGGGAAATAATAATTATGATCCATAAGCACTATCCAAAACATATGTTCAGCATTTGCAGCATAAACTTTGAACTTGCTTCCAAGGGAGTTTAAGGTTGTTAAACCAAACCACAGTTTTTTTAGGCTGAGGTTAAAGGATTTTATTCAGGAAAAATTCTGTTCCCCTAAAAACAGTTAATTATATTTGGTAATTAATTTCTTGAGATGAATGGAATAGTTGACATTACTAATCATATAAAAGTATTCTAGGTTCACTTGACTGCATTATCATCATTGTGCCACTGAAATAAACATGTGACTTTGAAAAATTGTTGATGTAAAGAGAATACAGGCTTGTTTACCCAGTACAGTCATACTGATTTGGGTTTTCTCAAGCCATTCCAGACAAATACCAGTATGGTTACTGCTTATAGATTGTTTGGGTTTTGTAAAGAAGATAACTTCTATACTGTGTACTCATTAAATAGGATTTCATTTTGAAATATCTTGGCTCAGTGTATTGTTGTCCTGATTTTTTTCTTTGTAATAAATTCTCTATACATTTTGGTGTACCTACCTCCTAGCAACATTGGCACATAGAACCAATGAAACAAAATAAAGAAAAAGCATGTAAATACAATGTTAGCTAGCCTGTATTTAAAATACTGATATTTTTCTCTTGTCATTACAAGTAACTCTCAAGCAAAATGGGTGATTAACATCATCCCTAATGGACAATGTTTGCATTTACCATCCTAGTTGCTCAAAACATTTGTCCGCATAATTTGCGATGGTTCATTTGTCATATATGGTTCTGACACAGCACACACGGACAGCAACAAGACTGGTGATGGAACAAGATCTGTATTCTGTTTTCACACCTGATGCTAGATTTAGGCAGTGGACCCAGTGTACTGAAGCATTGCTTTAACTCTTCAAGGCAGATAACCTCTGATAACCTGTGGCTTTAAATAGTTTGACACCCTTGACCCGGCCCTCTCAGCACCCTCCTAGGAAGAGAGAGGGCCTGGTGCAGTTGAATTTACTGATGTGATGTTTCTTCAAACTGAGTGCCCTTAAAAGATCTGTGAGCAATGACAGAAATGCCCTTTAAGCCAGTGATATGGAAAATATATGAAAAAAAAGGTACCTCCACCAACATGTCCTTTATTCCCACAGATTAATGGAGTTTCAAAGTTGGGTATCTACATGTGGTACAATGTGAAAAATCAACAATGTATAGTTTAACAAATAGAAAAGCAATAAAAATCATCCAACACATCTTACATAAATGGAAAACATTATAAATGTAGCTCAACAAGGATTAAAGTAATACTGAGGTTTTAATCAAGTGAGGCTCAAAAGAATCTCTTGGCAGTGCCTCGCTTCTAAACTAAATAACCAACAGACCATTAGGGTACATTATATTATCAAAAATGAGTAAATGAAGAGAAATAATGCAATCTCTGACTGGAGGCACTCTCACTGAATGTGAATCTTAATTCAATTTAGGGATAAAACCTACTACTGCTGACAGAATTAAGTGCCTTAACCACTTAAGCCATTTTGCTTTATAATTAAAAGGCAATGGAAATTTTTAAAAAAATATTATGATCAATTAATACAAAAAATATTTTAAAAACTTGCAATTACACAATGTGTGTGAGAAAGGTACAGAAAGTTAACAGTATGTGGTAGAGAATATATGTGGCAATATTGAGTGGAAGAAAGAGGCAGGGACATCAGAGTGAAATATGAGAATATGAAAGGTAGTACTACGTTAGAGAAAAGTTTGGCAGAAGTGATGAGGCATCAGTATTAACCTAATGACAAATTGGTCAAGGAAAATAAAATACAATGGTTATAACAGACAATAGATACTGATGGCAACCAGAAATTATCAAACAGCTGAATCAAAAGTAGGAGAGTAAACGAAGAGTATTACATTATTTAACTGGTGATATGGCTAATCATAAATGAGGAATATTCTCAGTTTTTTAGTTTTCAGTGGACAAATTATCTTAAGATCACTTCTAAATTATTACCTTAGGTAGGTGCGATAAAACTCCAAATAATAAAACTGACTTCAACCCTTTATCCACAAGAGGTTGAAGGGCATCTTTTAAATTTGAAAAGCCATACCTAAACACTCCAGGCATGCTGGGCAATGGCACAACACCTTGCTCTTCTCTGAAAAATAAGAGTTACAGGTAATAACAGCTTGTATACACCAGGTTATAAAGTTTCCTGATAACTAAAATTGGTTGCGATATCATTCAACACACACAGTGAAAAACACAACTGTCTACAGATGAAGTGTACATAAGTCAACAAATCCACACTGGGCATCTGTTCTACACAGCAGGAAACTGATATTCTCTGGAACACTGCTGCAATATTTGAAGCAACTATCACATTACCACAACTTTTTGTAGTCCTTTGATGTCTTGAATGACAAGTTGCTGGTAAAAGTTACGTACTGGACCCACCTCCATGCATTGTTCACGGTTTATTTATGATAATGTACAACATATGCATCAATACACTAGTCAGAGACTTGTCCATTATCTAATATATGCTTCTCTGAATTTACCTTGCAGTTTTAACTTTTTATGAAGAAGAGTGTGTTAAATATGGTAAATTGTATTTAAAAATGACATCATTATACACTTTAGGCTAAGCTAGAAGTCAAACTGTTACTGCAATCTTTATTTGGCATTCACATTCATTGGTTCTGCCAACTCTTAACTAAATTATCAGCTTTCAACCTGACTTAGGTCTCAGGCTATGCTACAGATCACTCTCATCACAATCAAGATTTCAAGGGTGGGAGGACAGTCCAATATCACACTCAAGCCCAACTTTCTTCTCAACAAAATACAGTTTCTAAAAATAAAGTCAGAGTTGGGTTTCTTTGCATTTAGTGAACCCAAAGTAAAAAATGGTTTATGTAATTGTGGCAAGAAATTCCTCTCTAATCAGAAAAAGAAAATGAGGCATTCCCTTATTCCAATATTAGGGACAACTATTTTTGTGTAGTATACACACTGTGTCACCAGATTCAGTCCAACACCACCTCTAGGCAGCTGATTCAACATTAATAGTCTGCCATAAAACTGCTGAACAGATAATCAGTAACATAGAAAAATACAAACATGGTTTATAAATATGAAGTTGGAATACAATTTTGAAAAATTAAAAATTTTCAGTGCAAAACAATCTATAAGGCATACAACTGAACTGAGATATATGGACAGATATGTCTCATGTGCACTGTGAACATCTTAAAATAAGATTGCCAGTTTATCTGTGAAGGAGAAAAAGTAGTAAATTAAGCAAGGTCATTTAGTATAGCACAGCTTTCTGGGCGGGCGAGGAAAAAAATAATATATCAAAGCTTTTAGACAACAGGAGGAGGTCACCTCAGCTTTCTTGTGAGATAAAAAACAGCATCACTGACCCTAATTATAAAAAAAAAGGTTAATGAGGATTATAAGTACAAGTTCATTCATATATGCTACACACTGTTTTACAGACAGAAATCTGCAATATTTTGAGCACATCTACTTTTCTCCAGCTGGGTAACACTAAACATAGATCAAGTTACATGTTACTCAGGCACTGACGGATTGTATGAAAGGGCTCAACACTATCAGTTAGACAATGTGTAAACAAAATCTGTAAATGGAAACCTGACAAATATAAAACATACAGAGGAGGCCTGGACATACATTTAATAAGATGTATACTAAGCTGGTGAAGGCCCAAAATAGCTACCAATACTTTCAATCTTGCCTACTTAAGCAGATCGTGTGAAAGCACCTATGCAGTGTACAAATTTAAAACTAGCTCCATAAAATGGATGCAAGGTGGAGTATTTTCCTCTAGTCAGAACTGCCAGGGAAGTGTGGCAAATGGCCTACATATTTATACTACTGAACTACAGGCAAACAATAGACTATTACATAATTTTAATTCTTGCAGTTTGGATACTTTACATTATTTTCTTATGTTTATTAACATTTACTGGTATTTATTTATTTATTTATTGGATGACTGCACAGAAAAAAAGACATAAAATGTAAATGCTGCTCTGTTTAAATCAGCTGCAAATGTGCACTAGTAACTGTTCACACTGCAGTACCATTCTAAATAACGAACTATCGGAATGACACAGCCAACTCAATGCCTAAGACATGCACAACAACTCGTACTAAGACGTTATAACTTAGTGTGTACGAATCTTAGGAAAACCTCTATGGGTTGAGGGAAACTGAGGTTTAATTTTGGACTTTAACTGCGTGTAAAAACAAGCTTGGGGGAATACTGGTCGCTTGCAAAATCAACAGCGAAAGACAGGAAAGAGGAAAGGTGTCACACAAAAGATCATCTGCGCTTTATGTTCAAATTTAGAGTGTTGCCAGTGTAAAGGAACGCAGACTACGTTACCGGAGCCCTAATCGCGGAAAAGTGAAAGCTCTCGCGACTACTGGTATAATGTAAGATAAACAGAATTAAAGTACCAATTACTACTACGCGCAGAACCGCCCCATACATCTCGTATGGCAGGTATACATAAATTTTTTCTTGTACACACTTCTAATTTAAACCATGAAGTCCAAACGAACGCTTCTGTTCACATCTTGCGAGTACTGGCCGACGACACTGCTGTAATGTTGAACAACGGTAGATATTCTCCACAAAACATAAAACCACTGAATATTAACACGTTCACGATTCGTAACATTGCCGATGTCGATTAATGATAATTCGTTAGTCGAAGGGAGTCATACGGAAATGTTAATGGTAAACTACAAACTGATTCACTTTAAATAACTTACCCAATAAACAATGGAAACATTAAATTATTCGGCGTCAGTTCCACATTTGGTGCTTGCCAGCTTCGTAACACCGGGTGAAAAAATCCACTGTGTAATATATGACTAGGCAATGTCGATTTGCTCATTTCTGACAGTTAACAAGAATGCCACGTTTAATGAAATTAGTAATGTCGAAAAGAACCGGTCGGCCTAACAACAGCTGACCGAAGCGCGTCCGCTTGAATGCTTTGTCACTCAGAGATAAAGACTACAGTTTGTTTTATCTACTAAAAAGAAACAAGACAAGCATTTCTCAATTTCACGACAAACATATCATTCAGCCAAGGATTCTACACTATCAATATTAGGTGTTGCAGTAGCATTCCGTTATCCTTTTCAGCTCCATCGATGATGTGCAGCATTATTGCATTTTCTACGCTTAAATTACTGTTTCTTAGATATAATGCGTCATATCTATTTCATAAGTGTTAAATATTCAGTGAACGCTACATAAATTACATAACACACCAGGATTATGAAAACAACTTTGCCTGATCCGTTCCAGCATATTTCCTGATTGTGTACAGCAGAAATCATTTTCATATGTCATCGACATGCACTCCTATCTCGAATGACATGTTGTCGCCCAGCTGGCTTCTCATTCAGGCTGATAAATATAACCGCGAGCTTTTGTTGTTATTAGTACTGAAAAGAGAGATTTAGTCTCGTACTGTGTATCGGGATCCTTTCGAAGTCCTACTTTCAGCCAGATTTTGGATTTTGAGTACAGTCAGAGTTAGGTAATTTTGATGTACATTTTCAGGTTGGTTTAAAGTTCTCTGCCATCAATCTAAAAGCTGAAACTATAGCTTTTGTTGTACATATTTGAGCAATTACTTTGCTGTACATGCGCTCTATCGATATCGCAATCTAGGAGGTGCGTTGGCACGCGCACCTTGGATGCGCACTTGCGAGGTCGCCCGAAATCGCACTACATCGTATAATCGATTTCAGCACAATAATATGGATGTGCAAAAGCACGGTCTAACATTTAAACTGTGGGCATCCGCTTTACGTAGTTAAAACGAGAATGTTTACGTTCCATATGCTATATCCATATTGCTATAAACAAGATTGAAATCGTACTTCATTAGAAATTGTGTGAGAGAAAGATAAATCACAATCCATCTGTGTCCGCATCACTACAAACAGTCCGTACTGTGTATAATATGTTTTACAATTCAAACTAATTCCAAATGTAACGCATATTTCTCATTGAAAATTCTGTGTTTGTACCATGAATCCGCTGTCATCAAAACTGTGAATTGCACTGTCAATAAATTACAGCCGATTTCTTGTAATCACTCTCATTAAAAAATTGAAGATAATACGTGAGGTATTCGTACAGAACTTGGTTCTAGTTAATAAATATTATATTCAATTATGTTTGTATGTGTAGGCCAATTGAAAGAAGAACGATTTTTCAGAAAATAATGGGGTGAAAAAGTTTTGCATGTCAGTTCCTTATACAATATTTTAAAGAGTTATGTCCGTTTGTAAGTGTTTACAGAATGTTCTACTCTATTAAACTTCGAGATCACTCGGCCTAGGGGCCCTAAAAATTGTGGCTTTCACACTAACCACGATTGCTTTCGACACATCCTTTCCTACTGCCCTCCTAAGAGTTCGAGGGAAAACTCATTCTCATACTATATTTGTTCAGATTAGTAAACTGTCTGGTTAATACTGCTCCAAGCCTTCCAGAGATATGCAAAATATACATCAGTACATATGAATCTGCTCATTGTTGCGAAATTACACATGACAAGTTATGCATTATCTCCATCAAAACATGTTTTTGCATACAAACAACACATTGAATTGAAATTACCGTTGGATGATACTATCATTCTGATCCATGCAAAGGAAGTACTCAGCAACGGCACGTATCACATTCCGTGTGCACACCAGACTCGAAATCGTAACCTCTCCTACACTGGTTACTGACGTTATCTCAAGACTGGTGGATTATCATACCTGGGCAGACCACAACCTGATCACCATGACGTTGTCTGGGGGCATGCACTCGTGTTTTTGAGGAGCTCACACACATTGTTGTCACTTCCAATACCAACAACGTTTAAACAACTTCATTATTTTCATCATAACTAGCTTTCAAACTATTCTACCATCTTCCATTTTTATCATCTTTTTTCGAAGTTGATGGATTATTTCATGGTATAGTACAAAAATTCAGTCGAATTGAAGTCAAACTCTTTATCTACCTATCAACAATATACATCGTATGGATGTAGTAAATTCACAGCCAAGGCTATTTACAATAAAATTTATTAAATTCACGATGCTAACAAACTTACATGTAAATACAATCATCTTACATCAATATATGTAAATAATTTTACTTTATCATTTTGCTTTTTTATTTTATCAGATATTCTTAAATGTTATAGGTGTTATTATAATCTGTATTAGCTCTGCTTTGAATTTATGAAATTCTTTAATTTTCTTTCTTGTGGCAGGCAATGAAACATTCCAATTTGCTTAACAAGTGAACAAATCAATTACACCTGAATTCCTGTTGTAAGAGCAGGAATAAAATGGAAACAAATAAAAATTTGAGAAATTTTGCCTCATTTCGATCACTGGAAACAAATACACAACCGGGAACTGAAAAGCTAGCAAAAAGAACCAAGAATCTAGAAGTGAAGACTGTGAATTGAGAATTGAGGTTGGTTCTTGAGCAGAACAAAAATTCGCTGGAATCGAGAACTTCACAGTTCTCAGTTTCCATACTGTCTCTCACTAAGTGCTCACACTAGACAAAAATTTGTCATATGATTACATACAACCAGATGTGATTTTTTTGGGATTTTTAAACATGGTCCTGAGAGAACTCAGTTATGTGAGATGATGACGGAAACTTCCATTAGCGTAACTTACAAATGCAAGTCATTATAGGACCAGAATAATCCAGAAATTCACTGCTGTGGCTGACAGTGCACAGAATGGTTGGAGATATAATCTGAAATGAGCATGACCAGTATGTATTATTGGCATACCCATCAAATTGGCACAATTATACAACTGTTTTGAAAGTTAAAGTAGCTTTCCAAAGTACCCTATCAGCAGTATTTTTTGTTGTGTGCAATACATTCTGTTTATTAATTATTATGTTATAAAGGGAACACATACATTTTATAATGTAATCAGCACAATCACTGTTTTCTTCAGTTATACCTGGCATTTTCTTCACTTTATGCCAAATGTAAACTCTATAACTTGTCTAACCAGGTCCTGAGTACCTTGGTGGATTTTTGGAGACTGGAGACACTTGACATGGTTCATGCTCAATATGAACAGTTGTACTGTTAGAAATTCTGAAAGAAAATCCTAAGTGTTAGAAGATAACCTGTTGTCAAGTACCTGAAATGGCAAAAAAGACTGAATATACAAGTTTTGATTTCTAGTAAGTGCCAGCACAATAAATTGACATAAAAGTTTGGAATTTGATTCAGCTGACAATGTGAAATGAAATGGAGAGGACTGGCAAACACACCCAGATTAACACTTATGAGGTCAAGCACTTACAAGGCTGGAGTGTCAGTAAGTGCTCAAACTGTTAAATGTGGCCTTAATTTTAAAGGTGTAGCTGTTCCTAAAATATTATTTAACAACTAGATAAGCAAAGAGTAAATTCTCTAGAACCAAGTCGTAGCTTCTTGACACAGAATAAGAAACCCTAGAGTCTTTAAAACATGTGAATTGAGACAAAGTTGCTGAGAGAAAAATAGAAGGAAGTGAAAGGCCATACACTGGATGAAAGGCCGTTGGAAATGTAAGGAATAATAATAATAACAACATAACTTCATCTCCTGCACATTTTGTGAAATGACACAGGCAGATCACTTTCAAAGAGGAATACTATACACAGAATGTAGAGAAACTTCACATGGAAACAAAGATATGTCTTATTTATGTGCAATAACTATGAAGCTCATACATTAAAAATCTCTCAACTTCTCTCATAATATTGTTATTGTTCTTCACAAGGCTCACTTTGTCAGTTTTCTGGCTACCCAACTGCAGTGAAACAGTTAAGACAGAGCACCAACAGAGGAAATCCATGCAAATACATTAAGGGAAAACGTCAATAGCAAAAATCACAAAAAGTTCTTGAATGATCTACTTCAGATTTTGAAGTAATATTATAATAAACATTCAGACTGTCATAGGCTACATATTTTTTAAAAACAATGTTTTCTCTTAAAACTGACTGTAAGAAAGAAAATGCTGTGCTGTGAAGATGTGTGGTTTCTTTTTCTGCCTCGTAGCTGGATTTAGTTTCAACGCCAGGGGATTTACACCGCTAGACAAATTGTTTCCCGCATATGTATTGTTTCTCCGTATACATAATTCCAAACAAAAACTGTATACACAACAATGTGCAGTTTTGTTTTCTTCTTTGCTGTCTGTTTTAATATAAAATCTGTGTACTAGGAAATCTGAATCACCAGAAACTTTTTATTCTACCTGTTCACAGATTAAAACAATGTGAAATAATGTCATTGAAACTACTGTCTTCACAGATCCATCAGCTCATACCCCATATACTAATGTTTTCAACGAGTTTACCCATTCAATTTAAACCACTCTAGTTTCCAGTCAAGGTTTCTTTTGCAACAGCTATAAACAAGGCTCGTGATCAGACATTCAAATATTTTGGAATTGATTTACAATCAAGGGTGTTTTGCACATAGTAATTTGTATGCTGCCCTTTCATAAACTGATAGTTCGGAAAACCACCTCATGCTCTTGCCACATAGTATACAAAAAAGGAATATTGCTGTATGTTTTTAAGTTTTGTAATTGTACTGTGAACAAAAAATTAAAAATTCTTAAAATAATGAAAACAGAAAAAGAAAACAAAGGAGTCTTTTCATTCATATTCTATATGATTTATTATAATTTCGAGTGCTGCTCCTTGAAAGTGGGTGAAGTCACAGTGTACAATCCTTCCAAGTAAACAAATATGACTTTAACTCAAAGTTACGTTTTTTGAATGGCACATGTATGTTTTTTCTACCAAAATGAAAATTAGTAATACAATTATTGATGGGAGATTTGGTTTCACTGCTCTAAACCTTATCCCCTCTGGAATACTTAGACTCTAAATAATGGAAACGGTGCCACAGTTTCTGCCATAATGTTGGTTGCCTGCACTGTCGTGAAGCTTGCTCTAGTGTTTCGCAGACTGTGTTCGGCAGAACACTAGCCTTCCATGGAAAGTGAATAAGTGCTCTGCAAAAAGCTATAAATAACATGACGGTTTCTTTTCGACATTTTTCTTCCATTTTCAATATTTCATTACGGTTTTTGTGTTATTTCATATGATTTAAAACAGAAGTACAATTTTAAAAATTGTATTAATTTTATTAAACTTCAAAGTAAACAAGGCGTTTTATCAAAGTAGCGGGATTATCCAAGTGTTTCGTCAGAGGAAAAGTTTGGGAAACACTGCTGTAGGCAACCTGTGCTCTGTGCACAGCGGAAATTGTGGCACCGTTGCAGTCCTCTAAAGTTTATGTATTTCAGGAGGTATGAGGTTTAGAACAGAGAAAACAAGTCTGCCATCACTAATTATATCTCTAGTTTTCCTCTTCATAGAAAAACGTACAAGTGTCATTTAAATAAATGTATCTTTGTGTTGAAAGTAATGTTTGTTTACATTTGTGGATCGAGCATATCTGTCTATTGTGTGAGTCCCTGACATAGGTCCATTCCTTGCCAATTGCGTTTGTCAAAGTTTTTTCGTTTTGAAAATATATGATGTGGTAGAGTTAAGTGGGACACCCTGCACACACACACACACACACACACACACACAGACACACACACACACACACACAATATATGTATTGGAAGAGTTATAATCTTAAATTATTTAAAAAGATTTATATGTGACTGTCTATAGGTAATACCTTTCATTACCCTTATTTCTCGTTTTGGAATTCTAGTTGACTGTTTTGTGCAACTTCCATACTCCTAGCTGTTGTAGTAGCCCCCCCCCCAAAAAAAAAGAACAACTTACATATTTCCAAGACAAAACACAAGATTTCGAAGTACAATTCTTAACAGGTATCCTTCCATTTCTATGAAAGCACATGCCTAAGTATAGGAAGTTAGCAGCATATACAAAATTCTGATAATGGAGCAAAAAGCTGGAACTGCTTCTATTTCAGTATTAGAAAATAGTAAGAAAGTCATCTGTTCCAGCCATCTTGCAATGACCATTGTTATACAAATTAGATCATGAAGAACTATTGGTAACTTTTGATTGAAAGCATGTATCTCAATAATCCTATGTTGCTGCTTATTTTTGATGTTTAATGTCCTCCACTTACGGTTAAATAAAATTGATATATGTACTGCACCATGGTTCCTCCTTGCAGAGCACATGGTCTTGTAAGACTTGGCAAAATCATAAGAAGGTTATTGCAAGTGAGCTTGGTAACTGGTGCCATGTTAGAAACAAATCCATTCAGCACTCAAGAACAAATATTCATGCAGTAATTTGATGTTGTGGAAATCACCAGACAGGGCTTTGGAAAGGAGAAGTTGCAACACATTACAGTACTGTTAAGGCTATGAAGTTGCTAATATGACAAGAATTGGAGCATAATGTCATGCTTGCTCAATGGCTGAGCCTCATGCCTTGACTTGGAAGGTAAACCCACTACTGTTGCTGAAGTGACAGTGAACATGGCTAGTGTAAGTACTACCGAATTTGGTCACCCACGCTCAGTCATCACAAGCTGGTAGCTGAGTGAAGGTCAACGCCATCTATGCAATGAGATGAACCAGCCAGCTGCCATTTCCTGTAAATATCTGCATGCCATTGCCTGTGTTGAGTTCAGGTGCTGCTGACTTGGCGCCTTTCCACTTGTGGGTCACCTGCTGGGTGACAGTCATCTGTTGCTGGTTATCTTCTTGGCAGATCAGGGTACAAGCCTGCCCAGCCATCATTGGCTTGTATAGGCAAACATTATTGCTCACTACCTACCTTGTATGGGCACACATCAGCTATGCCGGAGCTGAAGTCAGACTCCATCTGCCCTGGAGCGCCTTTCAGTGAGCTGCAGAAGCAGTCAAGCAGCTGAGACCACTTTCTACTGTCCACCACAGGCTGCTGCCACCATCCCCCGTCAGCACTGCTGCTGCTGAATTGACCACAGCACATCACAAGCCACCATCGTCACCTGGGACAAAACACAGAGTGCTGTCCTCCTGGTGGGCTACTGCTGATTCCGGCATGCCACATCAGGCGTGGCCACTTATGTCACATACGCCATTGACTGCCTCTCCAGTTACATCTCACCTACTGTAATTATTATGGAATAAAGGATTAATTCAACCAACATTGTTTTCACGAAAGATCACAACCCGGCACCTGCTACCCCTCCACTGCAGCCATGATATGGGAGGTGAAATGCCATACATACTGAGGTATCACAGCCAATTTCACCATTCATCATAGTGGTCACACTAGAAGTTCTTGGCTGCTGCCAGTGGCTGGATTATGGGCTTCATCACCAGCTCCATCTGTAACATTACAGTGTGGAGAGCTGATTATTTTTTGCCTCTCCTGTTCACGTGCAAGGGGACAGCAGGCGAAACTGACTGTCACAGGAACCTGAAGGTGCACAGCTTGCAGCTTTGACATCACAGTGTGGTGAGTGGAATTATTGTTTCTAGCCTCTCCTGTTCACGTGCAAGGGAATGGTCGGGAAAACTGATTGTCATACGAACTTGAAGGTGCAATTTGTGAGTGTGGAAGAATCTGCCAATCTTTCTCAGTTCAGAAGAAATACTAGGGAATATTATGCTGGCATGAGACCAATGAGATGCATGCAGTGCAGTCTATTGAGACACAGCATGCTGTGTGTGCAGTCAGTGCCCATTAAGTGTCAGAGGTGCTGGTGCTATGTTAAGCAATGTATAGAGTCAAGGTGGATATTAATTAGACGAAATGAGTTTAAAAAGACTTTAATCTGATCAAACTGTTGATCTAAAATAAAAAAGGACAACTCTTTGTATGTTTCAGACATAGTACCAGTAATACAGCGTGGTGCACGAAATGTGTCACCACTGTTTCGTATGTAATTTATGAATCACACTAGATATCCCACTGAGCTACTCAACAGCAGCAGCAGTAGAGCTTGGAGAAACAAATTAGTTACAAAATGACACATAGTCCAAGATACCGTTCCTAGGAGACTAGTGTTTACAACGTGGCCGACAATGAAAAACAAACAATGCAGCAGTGATCGGGAGCTCTGTCACTTTTTCATAAACGAAAATTCATATTGCGACTCAGAAGCAGTTTCGACAACAGTTTAACAAATGGTGGGCCCTTTGCAAGAGAACCATTCACAGACTGTATGATCAATTTGAAGAGGAAGGATTAATATTGGAAGCGAAGCGTCTTTAGCCAAAGCCTGTTAGTTTGCTGGAGAATATAGAAGTGGTACAAGTTGATGTTCAGAGAAGTCCTGGCAAATCGTGCAGAAAGGCAGCAGTGCCACTGAGCATATCCAGATGGTTCGTTCAACGAATTCTTAAAAGTGATCTCTGGATGTACAAGCGTAACTTCAGGTGTGCCCCAGGGCAGCGTAATAGGTCCTCTGCTTTTTACGATTTACATAAACGATCAGGTTGATGGTATTGACAGCGGCATTAGACTGTTTGCCGATGATGCTGTAGTCTTCAGGAAAGTAGTATCACACAAAAGTTATGAATAAATCAATGAAGATTTGCAGAGAATAAATGAGTGGTGTAATGACTGGCAGTTATCTCTCAGTATTAGTGAGTGTAGCCTACTGCGTATAACATGGCGAAAATCCCCATTAATGTACGAGTACAAAATAAATGTCCAGTCTTTGGAAGCGGTAACGTCCGTCAAGTATCTGGGTGTGACTGTTCGAAATGATCTCAAATGGAATGATCAGAT
Organism: Schistocerca cancellata; assembly: GCF_023864275.1. NCBI lineage: Eukaryota > Metazoa > Arthropoda > Insecta > Orthoptera > Acrididae > Schistocerca > Schistocerca cancellata. The sequence continues at coordinate 64,369,326 of NC_064629.1, forward strand.
TACACAATTAATGGGTAAGGCGAATTCTAGATTGAGGTTTATTGGTAGAATCCTGAAGTGATGCAGTCCCTCAACAAAAGAAATGGCTTACAATACGTTAGTTCGTCCAGTCTTGGAGTATTGTTCGTCTGTGTGGGACCCTTACCAGTTGGGTCTGATTCAAGAGATTGAGAAGGTCCAAAGAAGAGCCGCAAGATTCTTGATTGGTACATTTAGCCATCGCGAGAGCTTTACAAATCTCATAGAAAGTTTGAAGTGGGAAACACTTGCAGATAGATTGCGTGCTAAACAAAAGGTGCTGCTCACTAAATTCCGAAATCCGATCTTCACCGAGGATGTAGAGCGTATATTATTACCACCAACTTTTAAATCGCGCAATGATCACCATTCAAAAAGAGGGAAATGAGAGCTCGTACTCGTACTGAGGCGTTCAGACAGTCGTTTTTCCCTCACTCAATCCGCGAGTGGAACAGAAGGGGGGAAATATGACTTTGGCGCGAATTGTGCCCTCCGCCACACACCGCTTGGTGGCTAGCGGAGTATATATGTAGATGTAGATATACTCGCACAAGGTGACCTCTGTTCAGAAGCTTACTATAGTGGCGTAGCTAAGTAACGAGGGACCCCAGGGCAAAAATGAAATTGGGACCCTATTTAAATTAAACTAAATACTTTACAGATGCAAACCACTTCATCATCAGCTCCTCACTGCCCACTGAATGGCATAATAGGCAAACCTACTTACCACAAATAAATTATTATGTGTAACGCAGTAGATAATATTTAATTGTACTTCCTAATAACATTATAAATGTGAAAATTTCTTTGTTTGTTACGATTTCACGCAAAAACTACTGGCTGGATTTGGATGAAATTTTGCACATGCATAGAGTTCGACCTGGGAGAGACAGAATGCTTTCATAGCAATAAAAGGGTCCCGTGAGAGAATTTTCAGTGCTGTCCATGGAGACACAGAGGCGCAAGGAGGCGGGCTATTGTCAGTGCCAGCAATTCACTTCCGCTAAACTAGTGCTCTGTGAGCTCAGTGCGCCGTACCGATCAGCTTGATTTCGTTTAGAGCTACGATTTCCGATCGGTAATTGTAGGGAAACGTCGGAGGCAGGAGCCATGTTTTCGTGGCTGTAGTAGATTACAGTTAATAATATAGGTAGATAATAAAACGAAGTAGACAGTTGTATTTTAACAATTTATTTTACAATATTTTTCTGGCTTTAGTTTTTGGAAAATCATCAATAAGTACCGTTAAATATAAACTTGATGCGGGCTTATTTTGGATTGCTATGAGTGCCTGATGTCGTTTTTTGTAAAAATTGGGATCTATGTCATATTTTTTCCAGTTTCTCTGGCTTTGTACTTGAATAATTCAAAGTCATTTCTGTAAAATATCATTTTTGTTATAATATCCACTAAAACTCTACCTGCCCCATCCGAGTCGATATCGCGTTTTTGTAAAATTTTGGCTTCATAATTGATGTCATTCAATATTTGCTGCATGAATTCGCAAATGAATATGAAATCGAAATTTAGCATTTTTGTTTTGATATTTTTTGCTTCGCTACAGTTATCTTTACTGGAACTCTTCAGCACTATTTCTGATGCTGCCTCAACTGTATAAAAAACGAAGTTTTGTTGGAGATATTGTATTAACACTACTAGACCATCTAGTCGGATTTAATTTTTTATAGTGGTTTCTGATTCGCCAGTGAATTTCGACAGTAGATCCCAACACTTAATTCTATTTCTGAAAAAATTATATAAGTCTTGCATTGCTGTGAAAAAAATCTGCACTTCCACACAACTGCTAACGCCATCATTTATCACAAAATTCAAATTATGTCTGGCGCAACGTACATTCTCCGCATCTGACTGAATATTCTTCATCTGTTTTTATACACACCATTATAAACACCACTCATCACACTGGTCCCATCACAACCTTGACCCACACACTTTTTAAAATCAATATGTTTGTCAATAAAAAATAACTAGTAGCTTGCTTCACTAACTCTGCTGCACCATGTTTGATGACCGCATAAAAGCCTAGAAGTAATTCTCTTACTTCTGCACCGATTTGTTGCCCATTTTCCGATCTGGTTATTACCGTATATCTCAGACCAATGCTTAGCTGATCTGCCTTAGATGTATCCTGTGTAGTGCCCATTATGATGACGGAAAAAAGTAGCTTATTTCCAAGTTTGTTCCCTTAGGACCCAATCAATTCATTGTGAATTGTTGGACTCAGATACCTTTTATATCCTAAAAACAAAAAGGCTTGATTTTAAAAATCTTTCTGAATGTAAGCAACTGAAAAAATAAATAAAACACAAAATGCTAAAAAAATTCTTAGAAGTGAAAATGATTACCTTTGGGAATATCCAAAACTTGCTGCAAAATGTCATCATACTGGGCGACAATCTCTACAATGGACAGAAAATTGCCGTGATAGCCTTCCACCTGACTTACGTTCTCTCGATTTTCCCTGAAAGCCAATGAGCTTCTTGCTAAAGAATAATATCGATATCGAACAACCTTGTAAGAATCATTTTCCAAAATGACAATTCTTTATGAATTTCATTTTTAAGTTCCTTGTCGATATTATCATTCTTTCTCCAAAGTTTATACACACCACATGCTTCCGTATGGAAACTCGAGAAACTGTGTTATTTAATTCTTTCCGATAAGTGCTTCAAGTCCCGATTACCTACACAGCATACTTTATTCCTTTACGAAGCAAACAACCAGCAAGATTGAAAATAAGCAGCATCTAGAATTCTGTAATAACACAGTCAGAAACTGAAACATACTCCGATGTTGAAAAACACCTTTTTCTGGGGCTAGATCTTTAGGAAATGGTCTTCAAGGCTGTAACAGTCCCATATCAAGATTTAGACGTTTTTCTTTACCACTCAATGTCCTGTTCGTTAAGTTTCCCAAGTCATAAAAACTTTTATTTACGTTTTAGAAGAGTATAGATCGGCGGTTTTTTCCCTGTTTCCTATGCCATGCAAATGGAGTCGACATGATCGGTGGCGTCGTCATGGTCGGCGGTATTTTTAACTGCAGTTATTGTCGGTTTTTCTTCAATAGGCTCCTCAACAGATACCACATTATCTGAGCTACAATCAACACAACTGTTTGGGCCGGAAGTACTTGTAGAAGGCTGAGTAAACATTTTGTCAATTTTTGTTTACTCTCTCCCTTTTCTTGACTTTGTTTTCGCTTAAACGCAGCACTGGAGTTCTTCTTTTTATCCATGATTTTAGTTCACTTCAACAAAAACTTTGCAAACCAAGCAAATAGTCCTAATGTTTGATTACCTGTATGTACTCGAGTCGAATACTCGCTGTACTGCACGGAATTTTTACATTGTTAAGAATAAACCAGATGTAAAATTCCGCCATGTATACTTCCGCTTTTGCTGTTACCTCATTGGCCTGTCGTTTACGTGGAGCTTAACGCACGTCCTCTCGAGTACAGTCAAATAAGATGGTAATAAGACAAGTTGCTCTGCAATGTCTCCGATAAGACCGAAAAAATCTCACAACCGCACAAACATTACCGGCACACGTGTGCTGACTGGCCAGCTGTGGCAGCTAACTCATAATTATGTGAACATCTGTAGATAATTAATTTTGTAGGAACAACGATCGACAGCGAAACAACAAAATAACAAATGCTAATTGATTTTAGGACAATGAATTAAAATAGGGTAAAACTTCGGATATACGCCCTTTAACAGTCAGGTGTAAAACATATGTCACTCCAGAAAAAGAGCAGGTAAAGAAAGTGAAGCCACTGAAGGCAGGACTTACCGTCATTAACTCATCCGATAATCTTTTAACTCCCTCGGTATCTGAATCCGATCGATAGAGCCATACATCTCGTAACTGGAGTTGTTATTTGCTACTCTGATGACAACCCAATTACTAACACAATCCACAAAACCATCCAAGACCAAGATCCTCATTTTCTCTTTTTCTTTCATGAAAGTCAGAGTGCAGTTGATTACAACACTTTATCGGTACCTATGAATAAGAATCATTCGCTTAGGAGAATTCCGTACACAAACAGTTGAGTTATCATACTTAATTCCATATTAATGCTTGCCCGCTACTACGTGGTCCCTCGGTGCTGCGGAGAATTCTGGGATCGTGCGGAGCAAGGCCTTGGCAGACGCGGGGAGAAAACGTCAGCGATTTGCAGGGCCTGCAATTCTTCGCGCGATACCTATCGTTTTCGACGTTGGAAATCACACGCGGAAGCAACAATGTTCCCAATAATAGATTGTGAAGACTTCGTATTCAAATGTGGTCATGCACTGTATTGTCAAACAAACTGCCAGTAACTCAGCGCCACTCACTGTTAGTTTGCAAAGACTGGCAGCCATGGCAACTCTGACTTTAACCGTCAACACCCGAGCGGCGGCAGGGTCCACGTCTTAGCGTACAAGCAACACACGCTATTATGTTTGTGTTCTGGGGGGTGGGAGAAATTTTAGTGATATCAGTTCGTGTCGTTCGAAGTTAGTTGGTCAGTGTCCAAAAAGTTAACATTCGAAAATTGTTGACTCAATTAAGATATTATATAACTTTTTTGAAAGTCTTTCATGGAGGTCGAGGGGCCCCTTGAACTTGGGTGGCCCGGGTCACTGCCCTGCTTAGCCCTATAGTAGCTACGTCACTGTGTAGAACACAAGTGGCAGAGACTACAACCCTTGATTTTCAGATTAGGCACATTTTTATTTGGACGGTGTGGTTAGTGAAAAAAGGAAAGTGTACTCTTTTCTGCTGCTTAAAATCTGCAAGTGCTTCGTGAACGACGTCATGCTTTGAGGGTTACACTGTGGGTCGCAATTTCTAGTCACGGACTTACTGGTTCTTTCTCTTTGAAGAAACCGGTTGGCCCGCTAGATGGCGCTGCCATAGGCCAAACGGATATCAACTGCGTTTTTTTAAAACAGGAACCCCCATTTTTTTTATTACATATTCGTGTAGTACGTAAAGAAATATGAATGTTTTAGTTGGACCACTGTTTTCGCTTTGTGATAGATGGCGCTGTAATAGTCACAAACATACGGCTCACAATTTTAGACGAACAGTTGGTAATAGGTAGGTTTTTAAATTAAAATACAGAACGTAGGTACGTTTGAACATTTTATTTCGGTTGTTCCAATGTGATACATGTACCTTTGTGAACTTAGCATTCCTGAGAACGCAATCTGTTACAGCGTGATTACCTGTAAATACCACATTAATGCAAGAAATGCTCAAAATGATGTCCGTCAATCTCAATGCATTTGGCAATACGTGTAACGACATTCCTCTCAACAGCGAGTAGTTCGCCTTCCGTAATGTTCGCACATACATTGACAATGCGCTGACGCATGTTGTCAGGCGTTGTCGGTGGATCACGATAACAAATATCCTTCAAATTTCCCCACATAAAGAAATCCGGGGACGTCAGATCCGGTGAACGTGCGGGACACGGTATGGTGCTTCGACGACCAATCCATCTGTCATGAAATATGCTATTCAATACCGCTTCAACCACACGCGAGCTATGTGCCGGACATCCATCATGTTGGAAGTACATCGCCATTCTGTCATGCAGTGAAACATCTTGTAGCAACATCGGTAGAATATTACTTAGGAAATCAGCATACATTGCACCATTTAGATTGCCATCGATAAAATGGGGGCCAATTATCCTTCCTCCCACAATGCCGCACCATACATTAACCCGCCAAGGTCGCTGATGTTCCACTTGTCGCAGCCATCGTGGATTTTCCGTTGCCAAATAGTGCATATTATGCCGGTTTACGTTACCGCTGTTGGTGAATGGCGCTTCGTCCCTAAATAGAACGCGTGAAAAAATTCTGTCATCGTCCCGTAATTTCTCTTGTGCTCAGTGGCAGAACTGTACACGACGTTCAAAGTCGTCACCATGCAATTCCTGGTGCATAGAAGTATGGTACGGATGCAGTCGATGTTGATGTAGCATTCTCAACACCGACGTTTTTGAGATTCCCGATTCTCGCGCAATTACTCTGCTACTGATGTGCGGATTAGCCGCAACAGCAGCTAAAACACCTACTTGGGCATCATCATTTGTTGCAGGTCGTGGTTAACGTTTCACATGTGGCTGAACGCTTCCTGTTCCCTTAAACAACGTAACTATCCGGAGAACGGTCCGGACACTTGGATGATGTCGTCCAGGATACCGAGCAGCATATATAGCACACACCCGTTGGGCATTTTGATCACAAATAGCCATACATCAACACGATATCGACCTTTTCCGCAATTGGTAAACGGTCCATTTTAACACGGGTAAGGTATCACGAAGCAAATACCATCCGCACAGGCGGAATGTTACGTGATACCACGTACTTACACGTTTGAGACTATTATAGCGCCATCTATCACAAAGAGAAAAAAGTGGTCCAACTAAAACATTCATATTTCTTGAAGTACAGCCCCAGAATGATGGCGCCATGCCTCAGCACCACACAGAGGAGGTGATGCCAGCTGGTGCAGATGAGGTGAGATTTCCACTGCATACTATTCACATTGAAGTCGCCTGCAATGAAAAGCTGCCCCCCCCCTCCCCCCCCACCCCCGTCTCTCCGGGGCCAGCAGTGTGTTGTCGGAGTCCGCCTCCTGGAGCAGTCCTCTGGGTGACCGGCAAGCTGTAATGAATGTGATCTTACTGACCAATCTGTGGACCACAATGCCTGTCGCCTCTAGAAGGTCCAGCTACAGCAGGTGGACCTGGTGGTGGCATAGCGACATCCTAATTTAGACGGCTGCCCTACCACCTGAAATCAGCTCGTCTGTATGGTACGAGTCAAAGTTGGCCACTCACATGGAGATTCCCGACTTGAGGTGAGTCTCGCAGATGAGGCAGATGTCAAATGCCTTGTCATGGAAAAACTGGTGAAACGCACCTGTTGTGGCCACAGACTGTTGGCGTTGTAGATGCAGACAGAAAGGCCACGAATGTGGTCGTTATCCACGATATTACTGTCTGGCAAGAACGACGGCCTGGAGGGTCAACGCGACAGTGGTGACCAGCACCGGGAGTTGGTTCGATAGAAAGTTGAGCGAATGCAGCAGGAACTGCAGATCGACCGTGTCGACCCTAAGGGCTGCGGCAGCAGTGGCCGTAGGTGCGTGTGAGGCTGGGACAGCAAGCTGCACCCGGGCAGCAGGCACCGGCCTGCGAGAAGCACACAGAGCGGTCTGCCGAACTGTGGTGGTCGGGGGGCGGTCGAGACGAGGAGTGGTGCTGGAGGCACCTGGTGGGGCCGACTGGCCGACAGCCCCTCTGCCAGCAGAGCATCCAGTGGTGATTGCAGTGGGGACGATACACTAGGCACTGGTCAGGATGGGGGCGGATGCCTGTTCCGTGGCCGTGTCGACAAAACTGGTGCCGGGCTACATCTTCCACACCACCCTGCCGCCATTGTGGCGACGTTTGAAGGCTGTGCAGCCACGGTAGCTGGCCACGTGCTGCTCACTGCAATTGCAGCACTGTGGCTGGTCCTTCCTCTTCTCTGTGCACTCGTAGCTCTGATGAAACTTGTCACACTTAACGCAACAGGTTGGTATCGTACAGTATAGTGCCCTGGCAGGAGAAGCACTGAGCCCGCCTGTCGGTGCACAGAGGTTCGACCTCCACTGCAATGTCAACAACCTCAGTAACCTGAAATATCTTCCTGTTATTGGCATTGTCCACCAGGACAACAAGGAGCAGTGGCATGTTCCTGCACATCCTGTCTGACTCCACGATTTTGGTGGTCCAGTCGCCATAGCCATTGGCCACCAGTTCGTCTTTGAGATGGTCCAGGTCTGTCTCGAGTGGGAGGTGGCAAAAGATCACCTTCAGCAGACGGAGAGGCTCCACGTTATGCGGGAAGCAGTGGTGCCCCTCGGTGCGTACGTGTGTCGTGAGCTCGGTGTAGGCATTGGTGGTCGCCGCGTAGACCTTATAAATGTCATCACTGGCAATGTGGATCGATGTGATGTACGCCATCCTCTGGATCATCAACTGGAAACCTTTGTAGACTTCCTGCCACTGGATGACGATCTGTAGGGGGGGGGGGGGGGAGGAGGTTACCTCGCTGGTGGCGTTCTGTCGTTGCCGCCTAGAGCCACTTCGGACATCGCCTCAAAGCAGTTGCCCGTCTGGAACGGTTGTGGTTGCACTTGCTCGAGGACTTGGACCCAGGCAGTGTGTTTCCACTTCAGGACTACAAAGCCGTCCATATCCTACTGTGGAGGATGAGCAAAAGCAACTTTCTGTGCCCTTCTCTTCGACTGCCGTGTGGCAGAGGTGGACAGAGACGAGGAGTCGTTCTCGTCCATCACTGCAGGCCTCGTGTGTGAGGAATGCGAAACTTCCATGTGGTTTTTTAGTGGGGCGCGCTGGTCAGGAGAATATCCACTGGGAGCGCCAGGCTTGTTTCAGATGAGTGTATGGCATCTTCCTTTGCCATGACTAGTTAGGCAGCAGCTGACACACCCTCTTGTGGAGTCGCAGCTGGTGGAGCTGATTGTGGCAGCACAGCGGCTTCTTCGTGACTATCTACCACTGGCAGGACAGCGACTACTTCAGTGGCCGCGACTGGCAGCACCGCCACGACGGCCAGGGCAGTGCAGTGGCCTCTTGGAAATTCAAGCCTGCCGACCGTGAGTTTTCATCGCACGTTGATGTAGAACATAGTCGCTGGTCACATGAATATCACTGGACCGTGTATGTGGTCGTTTACCATCTGACGAAATGTGCTCTCTGTAATATACTCAATTTTCTTCACTGAGTGTACCACGGCCATACTCGTATGCTTATCAAACGACTGCGTCATTTTTTCCACTTTGGCTATTGTTTACGAAAACTTTTCTTTCGTTTCACAATCGGTTTCGGATTTGTAAGTAATTGTCCAATGTTTATCTAGAAAAGTTGCCACATGTATAAAAAATTACAGCGGCTTTACATTTTGCGCGCTGCTGGCCCAATCTCATAAACTGCTTATCCATGCAGAGAATGTTAGTGGTTCTCTTACGCTTCAGTGTTTCTGTACCGATCACATGCTACATTCATGAGCATGAAAACCATTGGTTATTTTCTTTTTTGCATAGAAATGATGTGGACTAACACCACAGTATCAGAACTTTTCCTGCGGTACCATAGTGACCCGATAAAACTGAAGACAGCTTTACCCAACCATAGAGACTGTACATTTCCCGCCTTACATGCATGAACTAACTGTCAAAATATCAAGAAAAGTTAAATTTTTGTAAGCCATAACGAACGGAATACAAAATGTTACGACGCTGCAATTTTTATACCTTTGGCAACATATATATATAATCACTGGACGATGGCATAAAAATAGGGAACTGTTTGTGAAACAGAAGAAAAGTTTAAATAAATAACAGACCAGTGGGAAAAATGCCGCATTCAGTCAACGTTCAATCTTCTTCGCGATAAAATGCTACGCGCCGTATAGCGGAGATGCTAAGTCGCGGAGAAGGACAACAAAAAGTCTGTCAGAAAAAGAGCTTTCGGCCAACAAGACCTTCGCCGAAATCACGAAAGGGATGAAACGGAAGAAGTGACGGAAACAAAATGAAATCGGAGGGAGTAGGCCGGTAGTGAAAGGCGAAAACCAAATGAAATTGGCGTGAAGACACAATGAGATCAAAGAAAAAAATAAATAAATAAATAAAAACATTGTAATGTGGGTTGCAGGTATGTGGGTGGATAAGTGTGAAGAAGGGGGAAGGCAGATGTGAATAGATTAGGTGAAGTTAGTAGGTGCGAACTGGAATAGAGAGGAGAAGGAGTGAAGGGTGGGGAGGGGTTGGTAGGATGAGATACAAGTACACGTGGCACAGGAAAGATACAAGAAATAACACACGAAAAAAAGCGAAAGTGACGTAGGAATAGTGATCAATTTGAAGGTATGGGATTAATGATACTGGCGGGAGTAATGTGGGACATGAGATGCTGCACCAACGATCAGCCCGGTCTTGTAGGCTGTTGTGTGCTGCTGAGACCGTTGATACAGTGTGGCTCGTAAGTTGAGCGTGCAGTGCAATTTGTAAGGTGACAAGAGAAACACAGGAAAGTAGAGAAAGAAGAACGGACACTGAATATAGTAATCCATAAGAAAATAGTAACAAAGGAAAACAGTGCTGCGTTACGGCATGGAAGAAAAGTCATCAGACAAAATCAAACAGTGGAAAATCCAGGACGGAATGTAACAATTTTATGAAGATGATCGTTGCTACTTAGCATATAGCGGAGATGGTGAGTCGCAGACAGGCACAAGAAAAAGACTGTCAGAAAATGAGCTTCGGCCAACAAGGCCTTCGTCGAAAATTTGTGTGATTTATCGTGCAAATGAAATTTAACGGATTTGGTTTACTACTCATGTGGAAGAGTATTTAGGGTTATTGTCACCTTTTGCTGCTGTGGTCATCAGTCCCCTAGACATTATAACTACTTAAATCTAGCTAACCTAAGGAGATCACACACATCCATGTCCGAGGCAGGATTCGAACCTGCGACCGTAGCGGTCGTGTGGTTCCAGACTGTAGCGCCTAGAACCGCTCGGCCACTCCGGCCGGCTATGTCTTCCAGTCAGTGCTTTTGGAAGGTGCTGCACCCTGCAAAGACTGTCTGAAACAAGTATTGTATAGCACAGATGTCCGGCGCTATATGGTAATCAACAGCGCTCCTGAGGATGGAAGGGTTCGGAAGACATCACCTCACCAATACAGATTGGTGTACTATAATCACCGTCAGAGTCGATAGTGCAACAAAGAAAACGTGAGTATCTGCTTAGGGGAGCTGATGAGGGTACGTTCTGTGTATTCATTTTGTTATAGCCCTACTGCCCGTCCATTTTGTACACTATAGTAGATCCAGTTGAATTCTCGCATTGTAAATTGTACAGCTGTTTACAAAATGAATATATCACCCCTTCCGTTCGGATATACCCCTCAATGCCTCGAGAACACAATTCACCACATCAGATCTATCCTTCCTGTACGATTAGACATCGTAATTTTTTTTACATAAATAGTAACCTGATTACTTCCCACAAACATATGGTATATGTCGGAACATAAGCTATAGTATCTTTGCGTTCAAGCAATAACACAACATTTCTATCAATTTGTTATTAGATCACTATGTTGTAGGCGATATAGGGGATCTGGACAGGTGGATCTTCCCCAATTCAGGCCAGGGCGAAATGCTACAGTGGGTGGAGGAGTTGGAGAAAGAGCCTCCCCATCGTGAGGAGATTAGGGAGACGCCAAAGAGCCACAACGAAATAGAAAATACATACTCATTCTGCTTACAAGTAATCAGTATTCTTTCTTTGCTTGCAGCAGCAGCAGCAGGTGATGTCTAGGACGTTGTATTTAATTTTTGTTTTTCGTTGTTCTACTGCGGCTACGTCAGGGGAACAATTCACGCAATACGCCGTGGCTCGTGTACCGGGGCTCCTGTGCGACATGCTTCGCCTGCAAGGGCGCAGCTAGTCGCCATGTGGGAAGCCCCGCCCCAGCACCGCTCTGGATTCCGTGGGCTACGGTTTAAGGTTTTAATAATGAAAATATGAACAAGGCTTTTGATATCCCGGAAAAAAATCGTAGATGAGCATAAACTAAATACAATCAGTGTTTTCAATATTGACGAATGGGGATTCTCAACCGTACAAAATAAATCGCCTAAGATAGTGACACAGAAGGCGAACATCAAGTGGGTAGTATTTCTAGTGCCGAAGCAGGAACTGACACCGCAATTGTCTGCTGTACGAGTTCTAGTTGTTAAAATTGCAAGACTTCATGGTGTTTTACTTTTACAACTTGCGGGGACACAACACACCATTTGCAGCTCCTAGATGTGGCAATTAGACTTGGCCACTGTTTCTATGTTTCGATACAGTGTATCGATACGTGGAACTGTTTCAGTGTTTCGGAACGCCTATGGTTCACTGTTTCGAAACAGTGGTGTTTTATCCCGCTCCTGTCTCGGATAACCGCACCAGATTCGATCTCGAGCCAGACACAGAAACTGTATCGTTGTTTCAAAATAAAGCTGTTTCAGTCCACCTGCGCTTGGAACGGACTAATTGTATCGAAACAGTGATGTTTCATTCCGCTCTGTGTCGTACGAGATTCGGGCTCGGCACAGATCCTAAAACACAGCATAACACTTCATGAAACACTTTCAAAAGTGTCGAAATCTTTTTGACAAGCAATAGCATGAAGCTTAAGATATCCGAAAATAAAGCTTCGTTTCTAGCTGACTGTCATATTACGAAATGGCGTAACATCTGCTTTATAAACACTAACCGAACAATAAAACATCGTATACTTTTCAGATTCAAAATAATAAATATGTGAAAATCATTCGATTAAATTACACGTTTTTTTATAACATACACTTCTCTTTTCATGTACAGTAATCGTATTAAGAAACGCAAGTAAGCATACAACATTTTGAATAAAAAAAAGGTGTAGAGTGACAGTTATTAGATATATACATAAATTTGATCTAGGTATAATTGCAAGCAATCTGTTTGACATATCACTGATATTGTAATTGTGAACGGGTAGGGCTGGGAAGCATGGTGACTTTATAGTAACGGTTCGTAACACCTTGAAAGACAAAATTTTTTCTGTTATATTTTGTTATTTATTCGAATTATTTGGCGTTTCTGTGAGTCTATAGTCACTGTGCCTATTATCCACAATGATTCCCTTTGTGTACATGGAAATTAGCAGGATGGGTATATTACCCATACTATCGGAATGTGGGAATCCCAGTAGCATATCCGTTGTTTCTGCAGTTTGCTCCTATCTCCAGTTCCGTTCGTGGTGGTTCTTCTGTCTTCAGCTACGGCTGTCCTCAGCCAATTGAAAAGTATGAAAGTCACACAACACGAAAGCAGCGCATTTGCTGCAGGAAATACGAAACTGCCGAGACGCCCAAGTGATAGTTTCATACTTTCTGCGAAATGATTAGCGCTCTTCATTTGTGTTTATATGGACATACTTACAGTAGACATTCAAGATGATAAAATGTGTAGGTTTATCAGATTACAAAACACAAACTGTTTCACTGTGTCGAAACAGCGTATCGAAACATTACATTGTACTGTTTCATTTGTTTCGAAACAGTTAAGTGTTTCAGTTTGCCCATCTCTAGTGGCAATATTCGCGCCATTGCAAACCTATTATGACGAAGCACTGTGTAAATGGCTGCGAGCAAAAGAGCCACCAGTGACACAGTTCAAGGTTTGTTGTCTGTTTTCCGAAGCTTACAACCGAACATCGACATTCGGAAATACCACGAATGGTTTCAGAAACACTGGAATTTGACCCATGGATACAAATATATTTCCCGATGCTGACAGCCATTACACATTCACAGAAAAGAAACACCTGAAGAGCCGTCAGTACGCTTGTATCTTTCCAATGCCAGTGCTGAGAATGCACGTCAGGAAATAGAAGTTGGCCTCTCTAACCGAGTAGATACGAGTACAAAGGTATCACAACCACTACAAATTAGCCCTTCCAGAAATATCGCTGTGAGTGTCCATGAAATTAGCACTTTGCAAAAATCAGTTATCAACCAGAGAAGATGGCTAAATAAAGGTGTTCAGAAAGCTGAACTGTTGACCTCGTCACATAAAGAGCACGGTACAACAGATTAGAGAAGCATAGCTGCAAAGTAAGTGTTGAAATCAACTGGTGAACCTGGAACCTCAACAGGAAAATGTAGAAAGAAGCGGAAAGGCAACAAAAATACTACTCGTTCAGTGGCAACATCTCTTGGAAATGTTCTGTTTACAAATGCTATAGATGAGTGGTTTTGCTTCATTTGTGTGGAAAGTGTGTTGGAGGATATGGTGCAATGCACGGTATGCTGAAAATGGGTGAATGAAACCTGCGCTGATGTTTTAAAACATGAAATTGGTGATTTCCTGTTGGAAAGATCACAGTTCATAGTAAATTGATGGAAAGTCACCGAATGAACAGAAGTGATATCTGGTGTTTCCCGAGGAAGTATAATAGGCCTCAGCTGATCCTAAGCTATATTGGGTCTGATCAAAAAATTTCAAAATTTTGTCTATAAAATTTTTGTGTATTTACCTTTTACTTATTGGGCATGGTATTCTTCGAAATACTCTCCTCCACAATTGATACATCGCTCCCAACGCCGTTTCCACTTCTAGAAGCAGTCTTGGTAGCCTCTTGCTGGATCGCGCGAAGCGCCGTCTGTGAATTCTCTTTTATCTCGTCTATCGTTGCAAATCTTCGTCTTTTCAACGAGGTTTTCAGCTTTGGAAATAAAAAAAAGTCCTCAGAGGCGAGGTCTGGAAAGGATGGAGAATGAGGCAGCACAGTGACTTCGTTTTTTGTGCCATAGTGAAGCACCAACAGGAATGAATGTACGGGTGCATTACCGTGAAGCGAGAGCCATGAATTGTCTCGCCACATTTCAGGCCGTTTTCTTCTCAAATTTTCTCGCAGGCGTCGCAACACGTCCCGATAGTACCATCAATTAAGAGTTTGCCCCTGTGGCACGAATTCATGATGAACTAATCCTTGCCGGCTGTGTGGCCGAGCGGTTCTAGGCGCTTCAGTCTGGAACCGCGCGACCGCTACGGTCGCAGGTTCGAATCCTGCCTCGGGCATGGATGTGTGTGATGTCCCTAGGTCAGTTAGGTTTGAGTAGTTCTAAGTTCTAGGGGACTGATGACCTCAGATGTTGAGTCCCATAGTGCTCAGAGCCATTTGAACCATTTTTTGAACTAATCCTTCAAAGTCAAAGGAAACTAACAGCATGACATTGACATTTGACCTGACCTGACGAGCTTTTTTGGTCTTGGAGAACCTTTCCCGATCCATTGTGAAGACTGAACCTTGGTCTCAACATCATAACCGTTGACCCACGTCTCATCAGCAGTTATGATTTTCTTAAGGAACATCTCGTTCTCATTTGCGCTGTCCATAAGCTCTTAACACATTGCGAGGCGAAGGTCTTTCTGGTCTTGACTCATGAGCTGTTGTGGGACAAACTTGGCGGCAACGCGACTCATTCTAAGATGCTGTGTCAGGATTTCATGACACGATCCAACTGAAACGTTACATTCTTCTGCAATCTCTCTGACAGTTAGTCTTCGATTGCCATGCACAGTTTCGTTGACGTTCTTGATATGAGCATCGTCAGTAGACGTCGAAGAGCGTCCTGAATGAGTGTCATCTTCAACTTCCCCCGGCCATTTTCAAACCGTGCGAACCTTTCGAAACACTGAGTACGGCTTAAGCACTCATCACCGTAGGCTTCCTGCATCACTCTGTGTGTCTATGTAAAGGTTTTCTTGAGTTTTACGCAAAATTTAATGCAAACGCGTTGCTCCTCAAACTCAGCCATCTCGAAATTCGCAAACTGTGCGATACAAAGTTCTACTTAATACAGCGCTGAACAATAACTAACTGACATACAACAATGAAACTTCTGGCAGTTACACATTAAACACAGGCTTTTGCAGGGATGCCAGCCGCATTACGCTCCAACACACCACTGCCGCGAAATTACGAATGTTCCAGAACTTTTTGAATATACCTCGTATAAACGATTTAAGAGAAAATCTGAGCAGACCTCTTAGACTGTTTACAGATGATGCTTTTATTTACCTTCTAGTAGTCATCGGAAGATCAAAACCAAGTGCAAAATGAGCTAGAACCACAAGACCGCTACGGTCGCAGGTTCGAATCCTGCCTCGGACATGGATGTGTGTGATCTCCTTAGGTTAGCTAGGTTTAAGTAGTTATAATGTCTAGGGGACTGATGACCACAGCAGTTAAGTCCCATAGTGCTCAGAGCCATTTGAACCATTTTTAAAGACATAAACGTCTGTAATCTCCTAGAACTGAGGAGACTCGAGACATGTGTAAGCGTGAGTATTTGGACGAGGGGGGTATGAACCAACTCTGCAATGTTGCCGGATGTATCCAAGATGGCGGCGATGGCAACATCAAAGATGGCTGCGATGACATCATCCAATATGGCGGATTTTGGCGGGCAGTTTGAATTTTGACGGGTGAAGTGCCACGCCCCATCCACCAGAAAAATGGCGGAAAGTTCAAATTCCAAGAGGATAATGCACCACACCTGGATTATCTCTACTAAGCAAAGAAAATCGCGGGAAGATAGCTCACTTGGGGTACCTCCACTAACCTAAGTCAACCGACCGCCAATTCCTCCTATGAACTGGTGCCAAGTATGAATTTTGGCAGTAAACATAGATCACTTGGGTTTCGCTGATAATCTAAGAAAATGGCGCGAAAGAAAGGACACTTGCACTAACCACAGTCGCCCTACTGCCACCTCCTCCATAGGATTTGTGGGGAAAGGACTTAGACATAAATCTTTATTATTTAACCAATTTCATGCAGGTGTGTTCACCATGAGGTCCATAGCCCAACTGACTTAGTACACATCGCCACCACCAGAGGGCGCTCTAACCTGTGATGTAATCCAAGATGGTGGCAAACAGTGTGTTCACCATGAGATCTGGACTCAAACTGACTTAGTACATATCGCCACCGCCAGAAGGTGCTAAGATGACATCAGGTGATGACGCAAGTACCGTTACCTAAGATGGAGGCATACAATGTGTTCACCACGATGCATTGTACATATTCACAGCACTAGAGTGCGCTATTGTGTACTTGGAATGAATTTTCGCGAATACCACACCTACCTGGACTTCGAAGGAAATAGCTAAAAGTCTCCACCACGATCCTCAACGGACCGACACGTCCCCTTACCAACCCATGATGCCAGGCTAACATGCACTAACGTGTACTAGCGGGCACAGCACATAACGTCATCCAAGATGGTGGGGCGAAAGGGCGGGAAAACGACTTTGCAAGCAATGTCTCCACCACAAGATCTAGGCTCCAACTGACATAGTACACATTACTGCCACCAGCGGGTATGGTCATCCATCCCATGGCCTAACGCCAGATGGTGGTCTGTAGGGGGGAATTGGTGTAAAAATCACTCAGGCTGCCCTGGGCTGCTGGGGAGAGTAAGGAAGGAGTGTACTCTGTTTAGTTTCGAACATTTTATTTAGGAATAGAGTATATTTGTCACACTGATACAAAACACACACTCTCACATGTTTGGGGCCTTCTCACACAGCCCACAGACCTGCAAACTACTTCGAAATAACACTCTCCAGACACACAAACAACTCCTAATTTACCCAAATAATTTAAGTACAGACATACAGACTCCTCCTAAATAATGCAGCAACTAGCGTATGTTACTATCACAAGGGATCTTGGTTCTACGGGTGCACACAAGTATCTAGGTTAAAAGCTATACCTGCTTTACGAATCTAGACACGACATTACTTCTGAATGAGGTGTTTTTTTTTCCAGAGCAAACCTTAATGGTGATCGTGACTTTGAGGCCTGTGCCAGGTTCTAAACTGACGTTAAGAAGTTCTGATCCACGGCCTTTCGCAGGAAACTAGACTTTGCACCTTGTAAGTCATATTCTTACAGCGGATAGCATAACACTGGATAATTTAAATAAAAGAGAGTTACAACATAAGCAAACTGGAACAGTTTTACTACGTTGGCGTAGGTCTTCAAATTATAGTCCGAATGTCATTCACAAGCTCTACATTTAGACTTGTCTCTCACCCTGATGGGATAGCCGCCGACGACTCTGCGTTCCGTTTCGACTGATTTCTCATACTGCACTCATGTACGCGATCACTGTTTCGCTGCTAGCTACGCCCAGAATTTGCTGTCCAACTTTTTCCCCAACTCAGACAAGCCATATCAATCAATCATTATGTGTATTACCAGCCCACGATGCACCACATTATGTGGTAACCATTGCACAGATGGGATGTAAAAGATACCATCGATGTACTCTAATAATAAACATCACAGTTGATAGTGCGAAGAATTTTACAGTAACTTCAACACTGGCCAATGATGTGACAGCATATTTCCCCAATTTCAGTATCGTAGCTAAACCATCAACTCTCCACTTTTCGAGTATCATTGCGGACATGGATAGATGACTGTGTAGTATGTCCATTCAGTGTTAATTCTCGAACACATAAATCATCAAAGTATACCAGACAACGCTCCACATATTTTTATCACCTCGAGCATAGTGTTTAATTTATGATCTGTCTCTATGCGTATGAGAGTCACAGAGCAATCTCACTGTCTCAGGGTAAAATTAGAGAGTGAAAGATCCTCCTCACACTGTCTTCGACCAACCAACCCTGCAGCACCATTAGTGATTTAATCTGCAACCGACATTCCACTGGCCGATGTGGCCGTGCGTTTCTAGGCGCTGCAGTCTGGAACCGCGAGACCGCTATTGTCGCAGGTTCGAATCCTGCCTCGGGCATGGATGTGTGTGATGTTCTTAGGTTAGTTAGGTTTAACTAGTTCTAAGTTCTAGGGGACTAACGACCTCAGAAGTCCCATAGTGCTCAGAGCCATTTTTGAACCGACACTCCACCTCTCGTGAATGAATAGAGCTTTCCGAGTCCTCACCCATCTCAAGATGCGTCCATGTCGAGGAGCTTAGCACTCCTTATCGATGTATAGTAACAGATTTCAAAGTGCCATCATGTAATAGCAGACAGATAAGAAGAACAAGAAAGGAATGATTTTTATAGGAGATGGAGCTCCAGACGGATTGATTTCGACGCATTTTTACGTCAATCAACCAAGCTATCAACTCTAAAGTACTGTTCTAGAGTCCAGGATCGGTACCTGGAAGGTATTGGTAAGAGAGAACATAAACACTTGCACTCCTAAGGCTACAATGTTCTGCACTTAAAATGGGCTATAATCTTAGTTCACCTACGTTTCCAACCTATCAGACGTATCGAATGTAGCGTATTCCTTTGTGAGAAATATATTTCAAGCGCATGACATATATCGTCCTTTCCAGATTCTCCACGGAAAACTATGTTATTGAACCGTAAAACACTTGCTCTTCGTGATATGGGCACCATATAGCCTTCTGGAGATGTATAGTGTCCACTGTTCAAATCTGAACACTGTTCAGAAAATATACAACGCCTGCATCAGACCTATATAAAATGATCGTTAGTAGCGGCGGTCAGTCCGGAACCGCGCGACTACTACGGTCGCAGGTTCGAATCCTGCCTCGGGCGTGGATGTGTGTGATGTCCTTAGGTTAGTTAGGTTTAAGTAGTTCTAAGTTCTAGGGGACTGATGACCACAGATGTTAAGTCCCATGGTGCTCAGAGCCATTTTTTTTTTTTTTTAGTAGCGGCGGATACGTTCTACAAGGGAACAAATAAACGCATAGCAGCAGCGTCCGACATGTGAATATAACAAATCATGCCATCACTAACTCTGTAAACAGCACATTTGTCGGGCAAATGTGTACACAGGGATTGCAATGCCTCACAAGCTCCTATCGCTAACTTCGTTATGGCGCTGAAGTCTCGATTTTACACCCAAAATGCGATAGGGGGGATGGAATACATCACATAAATCAAAGTTCATTTACAGGAATGTGTCAAGATTCATCACACATGAGATGGAAGTCCTCTGATGACCGAAAGGTTTACTGTTAACGATCGCAAGTAGACAGTGCTTTAAACCGGATACAGAACACGTGGCTGTATACATGTAGAACGCAGGCTATGTCACGCGACTGACCTGCAGCAACTTCTGCTTCTCTAGAATGCAACAGTCAACCATTAAATCGTACCTCGTTATAGCTCTGTCTCACTCGATCACCCCGTCCACTCTTTGTTATACTTTAATGCAGATGCAAGTAAGTTTAGAGGTGAATGGTGCTCTGTACTCCTGGAAAGCATCAAATACAGTAGTCAACTCGTGTGTATCACTGGTACCACAACAGACATTCACTATAATATTGCCTCGATGGAATAAAATTGACTACCTCCCTGTTTCCATTCGTTTTGATGTTGACGTTTCCTGTTGTTGCCTCAAGTAGTAGGACTACCTGTGTTCTGTTCCACTCTGCACTTTTGCCAAATTAATTCAAGATGGCGGCGATGACGTCAACCAAGATGGCGGCGTGTAGACGTGGCAACAGCGCATGACATCATACAATATGGCGGATTTTGGCGGCAAAATAGGTCAATTGTGCTAATGCCACTGACCTAACCCCCAGAAAAATGGCGGGAAATTTGAATTTTAGCGGGAAAATAGGTCAATTGGGCTATGACCACTAACCTAACCCTGCAGAAGAAATAAGCGCGAAATTCAAATTCCAACAGGATAATGCCAACAAAATCTTACTTGTCTTTATTTTTATTCATTATTATTCATTATCATTTATTATCGTTCATTATCATTTATCATCATTCATTATTATTTATTATTATTTATTGTTCTTATTATTTATTATAATTGGCCTACCTCCACTATAAAATTGCATCAAATCCAAATTACAACACGATAATGGCTGCAAAACCGTACTGGTATTTATTATTATACATTATCATTTATTATTATTATTTATTATTATTATTATTATTTATTATTATTGCCTACCTCTACTAGAAAACTTGCCAAATTCAAATTCCTACATGATAATGTCTCGAAAACTGTACTTCAATTTATTATTATTATTATCATTTATTATTTATCCAAGGTGTCCGATTTTGGCGGGAAGAAAGCCATTTGCGTTACATGCATAACAAAAATCTGTCACAAGTTCAAATTCCAACACCATAATCCATCACACCTACGAAATAGTCCACATCCTACGAACTTTGACAGTCACTTATGTTTTTTCACTGTTAATCTATCAACATCGCATCAAATAATAAACTGCACTTGTACTAATGTAGTTCACATCCTCTGATTTTGGAGGGAAAAACGACTGAAGTCTTTATTTCAAGCAGTACCATCATCACTTGTTCTCCAACAGACTTAGTACAGATCTTCGAGATGGCGACACCAATTGCACTCGCCACTTAGTCCAGACTCCAACTTAATTAGTTCAAATCGTCACCAGCAGAGGAGGCTGCCCCTGGCCAGCTGGGGTCGACTTGTTTGTGTGTCGGGTGGCGCGCACTCCCCTGGTCTACATCACAGCTCCCCGGCCCACAGGCGCCAGCCCGCGCTACCCGCTGGACCCTGTAAACATGTTTTCGCTGGACACACTGGAACCTACCGATACTGACATCACACAACGGTCGGTTGTCCATTCACCATGTGGTCGACATAGAATGCACTGCCACACATTTGATGCGATAGTTGTTTTCCTGGACAGGTTCGAACGTGCTGATGCTGTCGTCACACAACGGTCGGTCAGTTTCCGATCCTGCACGTGGTCGACATAGATTGCACACGTTCGTCGTAAACATGTTTTGCTGCACAGGTTGGTACCAGCCGATGCCTACGTCACAACAGGCGGTCCAGCACATGTGTTTGCCACGCAGTCCATCTCTAAGTTAACAGATCACGCGATCTCATTATTCAATCGACATAATGCTATTGCCTAATCCAAATTCGTCCCAAAAACACACAAGCATATGTGTGAACCATTGCTCACCCCTACCTACATACCTCTGCAATTTAACCTAACACAAAATTCACATCACTACTGAATTAAAATGCTCAATTAATTAACCTCGCTGCTGTAGAAAGCGCCATGTCCACCTGGACTTGGAATAAATTTTTGCGAGTGCCACACCCACCTGGACTTCGAATCAAATACTTAGAAGTCTCTACCACGATCCTCAACCGACTGCCACATCCCCTTACCAACCCATGTTCATGCACTGAGCTGTATTAACGTTTAGTAACGTACATTAACTTATATGACATTTTCTCTATAGAGATAAGTGAACTTTGAATTTTGGTAGTCACTTTGTGTTTCGCTACCAACATAAGAAAATTGTTGCAAACAAAGCTCACCTCCACTAACCTGTCACCCGACTGCCACCTCCTCCTAGGGGCTGGTGGTAAAACGACTCAGCCTGCACTAGACTGATCGAGAGAAGAAGGACTCTATTTTATTTGCCAGCATTTTATTTACCGATTAATTATATTTATCACGGAATACACGCTCTGGCATATCCTAAAGCAGACAGAACTGCAAACTACTCCTATGTAACTCACGTATAAGGCTCTACACACACGCTTGCTAATTGTAAACCGTCAAAAAAGTCGCTGCACAGCCTACAGTCATGTGAAGCACACACAAATAATTCAAAACATTTACGCCCATAGAACCGAACAACTCTTAATTTGTCTAAATAATAATTCATCTACACAGAACCATAGACACAGGACACCCCCCTGACATCAGATCATTACCCAAGTACAGTTATCCGTGATGTAGGCAAACAGTGTGTTCTCCACTAGGTCTAGCACTCAGTTCCACCACCAGACTACCCTTTCATCCTTTTCTTGACGTAAACCAAGATCCTCTGCTTTAAAATTCCGCAAAACCTACTCAGACTGCACTGTGCTGCTCGGGGAAGTAAGGAAGGACTGCACTCTATTTATTTTGAGCCCTTTTACTTAGGCATCGAGTATATTTGTCACACAGTCACAAAACACCCGCACTGATCTACCTGTGGTCATGTGATACAGCCCACAAACACGTAAAAAACTCCTAATTTCACCACAAAATAGCAAACTGCTCTTAAATAATGCAGTACACAATATCCGCAGACGAACTCTGTACTCTTAAACTCTCCAAATAATGCACATCACAGTCCACAGACCTGCTCGCAAAATAGTGCAACATATGCACCCAAACACCCTCACCCAATGCCCTGCCCCCAGCTGCCAAACCGACCAAAAGAAAGGAGAGATCTTATTGGCATTATCCTGTTGGAATTTGAATTTCGCGCTTATTTCTTCTGCAGGGTTAGGTTAGTGGGCATAGCCCAATTGACCTATTTTCCCGCCAAAATTCAAATTTCCCGCAATTTTTTTGGGGGGTTAGGTCAGTGGCATTAGCACAATTGACCTATTTTCCCGCCAAAATCCGCCATATTGTATGACATCATGCTCTGTTGCCAAGTCTACACGCCGCCATCTTGGATGACGTCATCGCCGCCATCTTGAATTAATTTGGCAACAGTGCAGAGTGGAACAGAACACAGGTAGTCCTACTACTGCCACATACTAGTTTCCATGTACAAATTGTTCAGTGCGAACCAGAAGATATGCAAGTACTTCCTCAATTTCACAGAATTTCGTTCTATATTCTGTCATTTTATACCTATTCCCTTGTCATTTCTCGCAATTCCATCGGTTTTAGGTCAGATCTATCCATCACGACATAACATTTCGTTCTGTGTTCTAAAATTGCGCCGGCCGCGGTGGTCTAGAGGTTCTAGGCGCTCAGTCCAGAGCCGCGCGACTGCTACGGTCGCAGGTTCGAATCCTGCCTCGGGCATGGATGTGTGGTATGTCCTTAGGTTAGTTAGGTTTAAGTAGTTCTAGGGGATTGATGACCATAGATGTTAAGTCCCATAGTGCTCAGAGTCATTTGAACCATTTTTTAATCCAAAATTGCCTGTAAATGTAGCACCTAGCCCAAATGCACTGATCAGTACGTGTAATATGGCACTGTACTCGACTGTATCCAGTCACCTCCACATTTGGAGAGTGTTTGCTCTGTTTTCTCTATGTCTGTGGGCATGAACACCTCGCAGACGGCTCCTAGGACCCGCAGAAGACCCGAGTTAGAGTTCAAATGTGGATCTGTGTTGGCAATGATACTCGCACAGTGGAGAGGGGATGGTCTAGCTATGATTCTGAAACTGGGGAAACATGCTGTCACATCATTGGCCAGTGTTGAAGTTACTGTAAAAATATCAATTGTGATAATTATTATTAGAGTACATCGATGGTGTCTTTTCCTTGCCATTTGTGCACTGGTTACCACATAATGACAGACTGATACGGCTTGTTTGAGTTGGGGAAAAAGTTTTGGTTGATGGACATCAACTTCTGGGAGTTGCTAGCAGCGAAACAGTGATCGCGTACATGAGTGCAATATGAGAAATCAGTCGAAAGGGAACGCAGAGTAGTCAGCTAATCCGTCAGTGTGAGAGACGAGTCTACATGTAGAGCTTGTTAATGACATTCGGACTGTAGTTTAGAGACCTACGCCAAAGCCGTAAAACTGTTCCAGTTTTCTTATGTTGTAACTCTCTTTTATTTAAATAATCCAGTGTTATGCTATCCGCCGTAAGAATATGACTTACAAGGTGCAAAGTCTAGTTTCCTGCGAAAGGCTGTGGATCAGAACTTCTTAACGTCAGTTTAGAACCTGGCAAAGGCTTCAAAGTCGTCGCAGGAAAAAAACGACATTTTTCGCATTGTACAAAACCGTGTTAGAAAATAGTGTTTGAAACAGGATCAGAGGGATTTAGTATAGTCTGCGGGATACGATCATTCGCCTAGTATATAGCTAGTCAAACTTGAAAGTGGCCTCTGCAGCGCCTGTATATTTAATAGGTGGCGGTAACAGAAGCAGTTTGAGGTGTGATTTCGGTGAGGGACTGGTTATACCGTTAGGAATGCTTTGAGGGCTGCACGCTTCGCTATTCTTGGGAAGCATTGCGAAATCTCTTTCTTCGTGCTGGACCACATCACAGCTTTGCGTCATTGCAGCAGCATCAGTGATTATGTGACTTCTAAATCGGATGAGCTTTTATAGTTCGTAATTTTTCTCTGTTGGGGTAGAGAATAACGATGATAGCATGTTGGGCTGATTGATTTGAGTGGATGTGGATCTGTAGTACTTGTATGTAGTTTGGGGACGTACAAAATTGCTCGCATTTCCACCGAATGGTAAAAACACTGTCCTGTTGCACTAACTCAGGTCATTCTGTTTCTACACTAGTTGCAGAAGGTGGTGGGTATGTCTTTCTCCGACTTCTGCTCAGTTCCGACTTAAATTGGAACGATCACATGTGGAAAGCTGTAGAATTGGAAGCAGTTGTAAGATGTATATGGGGTGACTAAAACCACGTTGCAATTTTACTGTAGCAGCTAGGTTCGGGAAAGGTGACTCGTTTCGAGATATGGGAGTACCAGAAATATGATTGAGTAGTGGTTATAATCATTAAAGAAATTGTCAAAAGGATCCAACGCAGGTATGTGCTTGAAAGGAAAGAGCTGTTTCCAAATCTGAGACATCATTTCAGGAAGATAGCGTAACACCAGAGGTCTGAAAAAATTAGTGTATCTTTCTTACGACCTCAATCGGTACATCATCTGCTACTACTATTTGTGTTCCTTCTCAATCAGTCATCGCCTATAACTCAGTGGATATATCGCACAACCTCTGATATGGTATCGAGACAGAATGCGCTAAAAATACTATAGAATTATCTAGTTGGGGTGGTATGAGGGAGTGCAAATACAACTTACATACTACGTTCCTTAGCCGAATCACTTCCAAAATGCGGTAATTTTAACCCGAGGGTGCATCGTGGGCTGGTAATACACATTCCTACGATCACCATTAAGGTTTGCTCTGGAAAAAAAAACACCTCATTCAGAAGTAATGTCGTGTCTAGATTCGTAAAGCGGGTATAGCTTTTAACCTAGATACTTGTGTGCACCCGTAGAACCAAGATCCCTTGTGATAGTAACATACGCTAGTTGCTGCAATCGGATTTTCTTTAACATCTCACCGATTACGTCACTCTTTCTAGGACAGGGTGGTGGGACTTGCAAGAAAAACCTAAGAGACATGCACACGGATCGTTGATTTTCGGTCAGTATTATTTCGTATCATCTATTGATGAAGTATTATAATTAGTAGTAGTAGGGAATACATGATATGTTCACATTGGAGCATCAGGTTTATAAAGTATGTGTTTGTGTAAAGGAAATGACTATGTCGAGTCGTAAGGAGGGTATGGATTTGACTTGGAGTACTGCGATAGCAATGGGAAGACTATATCAAGTCATAAGAAAGGTAGTGATATTTATATTTCCAGAGCCACTGCCGAAAGCATGGTGTATTTCTGATACTTCGCTCATTGTCAAATGACGTTCAATTGAGACCACGATCGTAAGATGGGAGGCTTTCGTGATCACGTGGAAATTTGAGAAGATTGTGTATGGAGGTGCGTTTGCGCTGGACCGTTACTCCCTCCTATGTAAATTGTTCATTTGACTGCTTCTGAATATTTCACGCCTTTAATTAGTTGAGATAAGATCGATTGTGGTGTGTGCAACTGGGATGTGGAAGATATGATTGCCTGTTCTCTAGACATGGAAAAGACCTTAGTTGGCTTGTAAATTATAGAGATGATTTGGAGTATGTTAAATCAGTGGGACCGGTATTCGCGGGTGTAAATGTGATTTTTCATGTGTTTGTTTGTAGTTACTCAGTGGTCTAGAGCACGCTCCACGTAGCTAAAGTTTCGGATTTGTAGAGAAATAATTTGCAGTCTATATCTTCGAAATTTTGTTGCGTGAGCGATCGGGAGGCTACTGCTGTGTGCTTGATATCTAGAAGTACTGTGAAAATGATATAATATTATGGCAGACGATGCGGAAATACGTATGTTCTTGTAATCCCCGAGTCTGGAGGTGTCTGTAGAAACGCAAGCAAGCAGATAGGTCCAGACCAGAAGCAGAAGCAGTAGCACGTTTGTACGGAGGGGGTTATGAGCCTTTCTTTGCACATGAGTTCTGAGAGTGGCTTCGATACACTGAGGGCATTCTGATGTTAAAGGGGTGATTTTGTATGACGTAGGATATGAATTGTATGTTTAGTACATCGAAATGGTATACATTGATATAATGGTGAGTTGGAGATCGCTTTCATGCACTAATATTCTAACTCCTGGCCCCAGTGGGACGAGAGTGTAAATAAGAAGGTGTCTTTATGTATTTGACGATATCTACGGCACATTGCAAGAATTAGTTTTCGGTGCAATATGGCGATTAGTGTAAAATAGTTTATTGCAGGTGAATGTCACGTCTGTAGAAAGAAAGAAGAGGTCGACGGTGCTTCCCTAGGACTGAGGAGCATCGTCACAAAGTCAGTGTGAGTGTAGGCATAAGATAATTTTTTGGGTGCTGTACAGATATGAAATATAACTGCACTGTTTGTGTAAAATGTGTATATATTGCATTGTAAAGTTATTGTGGCTTACGTTGGTTAAAATGTATGTATGTTGCATTGTAAACTTAATGTGGTTTATGTTGTGACACGACTAGAGAGGACGACTGTGTGTCCTATCGTGAGGGACATATATATTGAACACATCGATAACGGCGAGAGATTTTTTATGTTGAAAATTATGTGCACTATAAATAGTGAGATTGGTTCCAGAAGTACAACCGTCAAGAGGAGACATTAACTGTACAATGTTCGGTGTCAGACTGTTACAGCAATGGTAATAGTTAATTGTAGTTACACTGGTAGATATGTTCCTGGCTTTCAATATCCTTGTGAGTCTGGTATGTATTTGATGATTTATAGACAAATTTATGGGTTTAACTATCAACGCACTTTAGCGATCTGTGCAAAATAATTTTACTGCTGGGAAACCCAGAAAGAAGAGGTGGATGGTGCTTGGATACCGGCTGCATCAGTAATTCGGCGAGTAAATTCGATAAGAGCCAATCATAATGCTCCATTCATTCACATCCTTTGTGCTGGGATAGAGGAGCCTCTACATAGTTGGAGAACATTTGCGTATGTTGGGAGCAGGAGGGGTAGCATGTGATGGAGTGGGTACCACGTTAGGTCCGCGAGGAAGACTGCATTCGACGTTATTGTGCGTTATTTTCGAAAACAGGTTCTGTTAGGGCAAGAATTTCCGTGCATACAAGCTGAGACAACACGAAACTACTACAAAAGCGCACGTTAAGTACTTCTGGGGGGACTATGCAGTTTACTAGATTTCGACTTGGTTATTATTTTAGATAGTAATGTGGATTCATATAACATTGAGAACATTGCTAGATGCGCTTGCGATGGTAAGTAGCTACGCGTGGTGAAGCGTCAACGACACATCACGCATGGTCCGTTAGAATGGCTAAGGAGAAAGGATCTTGAGCTGTTGTGGAATGGATTTCTGCAGGGTCTTCGCCCGACTGCAGTTAGAGCGAGGGTCCCGACGAACCCGTGCATGTGGCCAAGCTTGGAGCATCTGCCCTCTGTAAATAAGTCTTCACTCCCGTCCGACTGTCATCGACGGCGCCTACATGCAACATTCACCTGCGTTTGGTGGCTCACGACTGCGCTCCCACCCGATCACGTCAGCATGTGTGTCTAGGTGAACACGTATTTGGATAGGAATTTCTCACAAATCAAGTATGAAAGGGACGTGGCAGCCTCATGCCTGAGGGCACCTGTGTGTGGTTTGACAGCTGATGGCCAATCACTTGGCAGGGGTTGCCACTAAGCTCCTATGCGCTCTAGTTGACAGGTTGGTGTGTCTCCATATGTCGTATGCATGTCTGTTGCATTATTTTGCAAGCAGGTCTGTAGGCTGTGCTATGCATTATTTGGACAGTTTATGAGTACTGAGCATGTCTATACATCTGTGTGCTGCATTATTTAGGAGGAGTCTGTATGTCTGTACTTAAATTATTTGAGTAAATTAGGAGTTGTTTGCGTGTCTGGAGAGTGTTATTTGGAAGTAGTTTGCAGGTCTGTGGGCTGTGTGAGATGGCCCCAAACATGTGAGAGTGTGTGTTTTGTATCAGTGTGATAAATATACTCTATTCCTAAATAAAATGTTCCAAACTAAACAGAGTACACTCCTTCCTTACTCTCCCCAGCAGCTCAGAGCAGCCTGAGTGATTTTTGCACCATTTTCCCCCTACAGACCACCATCTGGCATTAGGCCATAGGAGGGATGACCATACCCTCTGGTGGCAGTAATGTGTACTATGTCAGTTGGAGCCTAGATCTTGTGGTGGAGACATTGCTTGCAAAGTCGTTTTCCCGCCCTTTCGCCCCACCATCTTAGATGACGTTAGTGTCAGTCGGTTGAGGATCGTGGTGGAGACTTTTAACTATTTCCTTCGAAGTCCAGGTGGGCGTGGTATTCGCGAAAATTCATTCCAAGTACACAATAGCGCACTCTGGTGCTGTGAATATGTACAATGCATCGTGGTGAACACATTGTATGCCTCCATCTTAGGTAACGGTACTTGCATCATCACCTGATGTCATCTTAGCACCCTCTAGCGGTGGCAATATGTACTAAGTCAGTTTGAGTCCAGATCTCATGGTGAACACACTGTTTGCCACCATCTTGGATTACATCACAGGTTAGAGTGCCCTCTGGTGGTGGCGATGTGTACTAAGTCAGTTGGGCTATGGACCTCATGGTGAACACACCTGCATGAAATTGGTTAAATAATAAAGACTTATGTCTATGTCCTTTTCCCACAAATCCTTTGGGGGAGGTGGCAGTAGGACGACTGTGGTTAATGCAAGTGTCCTTTCTTTCGCGCCATTTTCTTAGATTATCAGCGAAACCCAAGTGAGCTTTGTTTATCGCCAAAAGTCATACTTGGCGCCAGTTCATAGGAGGGATTGGCGTTCGGTTGACTTAGGTTAGTGGAGGTACCCCAAGTGAGCTATCTTCCCGCGATTTTCTTTGCTTAGTAGAGATAACCGGGGTGTGGTGCATTATCCTCGTGGAATTTGAACTTCCCACTAGTTTTCTGGGAGAGAGGAGCGTGGCACTTTCCCGTCAAAATTCGCCATATTTGATGACGTCATCGCCATCATCTTGGTTGTCGTCATCGCCGCCATCTTCTATGGCGTCATGCACTGTTGCCAAGACTACACGCCGACATCTTGGATGACGTCATCGCCGCCAACTTGGATGACGTCATCACCACGATCTTGGATACATCTGGCAACAATGCAGAGTGGGCTCATAGCCCCCTTGTCCAATACTAGTGTGGATATACAATAATTTCTTCAGGTGCTCTACACATGTAAACGATAACTGCACAGCTTGTGTGAAATGTGTATATGTTGCAGTGTAAACTTACTGTGGCTAATTTCCGGGATGTCCAGAGAAAACGAGTGTGTGTCCTAACGCGAGGGAGGTATAGATTCTGCACATCAATAGCCATAACGGTATGAGAGAGATTTTACGTGGGAAATTCTGTGTGCTATAGCTACTGAGATATGTTCCGGAATTACAGCCATCGAGAGGTGACATTTCCAATACATCGACCAGTGTCAGACTGCAGGAGCAATTGTAATATTTAATTGTAGTTACGCTGATAAACATGTGCCTGGTTCCCAATATTCTTGTGACTCTGAAGATGGCCGAGAAAGTACAAAAGCAAGCCATCAGGTCGGGGCCGGAAACAGTATCTCAGGACATGCCTCTGTTTTGGGCTGGGACTGGCCCATCCTTTGTACACCAGTTAAGAGAATCTGAGATAGCTTCTGGCTTATGGCGATGTGGCTTATTTCTCCCCCTGGACAGGTGAATAGTGAACGAATACTCAGTTTGTGTTCAGCTGGCTTTAGAACCACGTGTGTCACATTTATACTCCATGGAAATTTGAGAAGATTCAATACGACGAGTGCTTGTGCCAGGAGTATCGATAGCATTCGAACTCCTGCCACTCAGATTCTCCTGGGCTGGGGGCTCTCCACGGCCGATGGTCTCTCTCTGGCTGACACGCGCTTCTGTAGCTGCGGTCTTGGGCCGCGTATACGGCAGTAGCGCTGGCGCTGTACTGCGGTAGGGTGCGTGAGAGTGTCTGGAAGGTGGGTATGTGGGGTGAAAGAGTGTTTTGAATGATCTCAGTCATCTAGCTGTGAACGGATTGTGTTTCTCAATATATCGCAGCGGTATTTGTTGTTGTTACTATCCTAACACGTTATAGACCCTTTTCTCCCTCCTTCTTCGTCCTGGTGTAGCTGAGAGAATCAGGCAACTTAGGCATTCTATAGTACTTTTAAGAAGAAATACACTTATCGGATCTGTAGTGGTCAGGAAAACTGTAACCATGACAGTATAAATTCACCTTGAAATCTGAAATTCCAACTATTATTTCATACATCAGCGCCTCCAATCCTGATATCAAATAAAAATAAGTTTCGATTATTTAATGAATTTTCTCATCAACCCTGTTGTATGCACGCAGTGCAGTGTCGGTCTTTTTTATTTCGAGTAGTTTTAAACTGTGTCAAGCAAATTGTTTAAACGCCTATATTAACAATTTAACTGACATCTTCAGTAAGTGATATTCTGCACCGGATTTAATAATAACTCCTGTAGCAGCCCATGAAATGCAACACAAGAAAGTGTGCTAGGAAGGCTGGGGAAATATAGAGCCCATTGGGGAATGAAACATCTCGTGCTAGTTCCAACATCATCTGCAAAGCAAACTACAACTCTCTCTCTCTTTGGATGCAATGATTTTTTTAAAACTGTATTTCGAGTCAGCCTGCTTTCAGTTTTGTGACATCGTCAATTTGTGTGTGTGTGTGTGTGTGTGAAATAGGGGCTACGTCTGCCTTATATCCCATACATTATGATCATGTGACAGGAAATTATTTATCTATTAACTTCAACAGTATTTCTGGATTGATTCCCAGTCATGTATTTGGTTTGGAAGGAAGGTGTCTCTTGTGTGCGCCGGTATCAACAGGCTGGTTCATGCATTCAGACCACTTGAGATGGCTGTGGATGCGTATGGGAAGTGTGCTTAGGATTAGCGCATGCCCAAGTGCTGCTGTTTCTCAGGCTCTCACCGCCATGGCGAGATGTGAGAAAGTTGTTGAGATATGTTTAAGTGATCTGTGACAATGCGATTACCTGTTTCTTTTCACGATCGGAATGCAAAAAGCGCCGCACTTGTTTAAATATTCCGCACATTGCAGTCGATTTCATGACAAATTCTGTAAATAAACTATGTTCCATACCACTAATTTTTTAAAAGAAACAATACCAACCATTGTCTAAATTGTTTTCCAGAAGTGGTGGTGGGTTTCCAAGAGGGTGGGAGGGGTAGGGATGACAGGGAGAACCACTTAACCAAACAATGGGTTAAGGATCTGTCAATCAGAAGAATGGATTATCCCCAGGGGGTCTTAATCCTCTTAGCAGAACAATAACTTAAGGACCTGTCAGTCAAAAGTGAACTATAGGTTTGCCCCTGATTGTATACTTGCCCCTGATGAAGGAAACCCAAAATGTGTGCTGATGCCTGCTTTGGACCCCTACTCCTGATCTCTCCCCAGGCGATTTCTATATTTTTGGGGCTTCAATAAGGACATTCGTGGCTGTCGATTAGCATCGGACAAAGAGGTGCTCTCCTGGGTACAATCATAATTCTGTAAAGAACTGCAAACATTTTTTCGATGAAGCCACTGACCATCTTGTCTCGCAATGGGATAAGAATTAACAGTTATGGCGATTAGTTTGTTTCCATGTGAGTCATATTCATATGGCAGCCTTTTATGGAGTGACAGAAAAAAATCGCAACTCCAAAAAGTAATTAAGTAGGGCAATGAAATTTCTTGAATACATTTATCTAGGTGACATATTTAAGTGATTAACATACCAACATCACAGGCTAACGTAAGTGCGAGATAAGCCATTGCAAATGTAAAATGCTGGTACTTTTATTACCAGTGTAACAGCCAGAATAATGAATGCAAGCATGCAGATGTACATGCATTATGTTGTGCAGGTTTTGGATGTCTGTGCAGCATGCTGGGTTACAACAGGGGGTTGTGGCAAGTTTTCCTGTTGGGAAACTACCCTGGAATGCTGTTAATGAATGGAAGCCCAACATGTCGAATCACCAGACTGATGCCAAATTATTATACGAAATCATGTCCCAAACCATAACTCCAGGTGTGTGTGCCTACCACGCACACAAGTTGATTGCAGGTCCTTAACTGGCATTCTTCTACCAACACACGGCCATGACTGGCACCGAGGCAGATCCAGCTCTCATCAGAAGACACAACAGACGTCCAGCCTGCCCTCCAATAAGCTTTCGTTTGAGACCACTGAAGTCTCAAGTGACGGTGGTTGGGGGTCAATGGAACGCACGCTATAAGGCGCGTGGCTCGGAGCTGTCCTTGAAGTAACAGATTTGAAACACTTCGTTGTGTCACTGTGGTGCCAACTGCTGCTCAGATTGCTGCTGTAGATGCAGTACGATGCGCCAGAGCCATACACCAAACACGATGCTCTTCCCTCTCGGTAACGCTAGTGGCCATCCGGAGCTCGGTCTTCTAGCCACCGTATATTCTTGTGACCACCGCTACCAGCAATCATGTACTGTGACTACATTCCTGCCAAGTCTTCCTGCAATATTGCAGAAGGACCATCCTATTATACAACCTCGTTCAAACTCAGGAGATGTTGCTGCCTTAAAGGCATGCTTGAGTAGCATCAAGTCAAGTAAGTTAATCGAGGCTCATGATCGTTACAGCGCGTATTGAAAGCAAACCTGATTTGCATCTTCGTAGTGGCGCTATTTGAGCCACTCTTATGCGACTGGCGCGAAATTTGAATAGCCATCATCTTTCAGGTATAGAAACACACCTACCAACTTTCGTTTATGTCTAACAACTCGTTCTTAATGTTGCAATATTTTTCCGTCAGTGTATATAGGAAGAAACACACAACCTGTACAATTGCAAATTTATCTTCGACGTGAAAAGAAAAAACGAGAATAAAAGAAAAAAGTATATCAGGTTGTAGTAGTATCTTTACAACATGACACTAAACTGCAAACGTACGATGCAAGTAGGAGCCAAATAAACTGACGACTGAAGGTACTTTAAAATAAATGAGACCTTTATTACAGTTGCAGAAGACGGAATATATCCCACATTAGTCTAAAATATGTTTGAGGAACTTTGACTACATCGTCAGCGTTGTGCTGACTAAAGCAGTAATAATTGTTTTTGCATCTCTCACATTATGTAGTCTTAAATAAAGACAATACTGAATTTTCCGTTGTGTGGAGGTCGCACCGCCTCAACACCTCTGAATACATCAAAATTATGTTAAACCGTGAATACCAGATCAAAGTTTCTGACGTGCTGGTTAGTGTGCTCTACCACAGGCAGGAAGGGCAGAGTTAACTTAAGAGACTCGAAATTCAAAAATTTGATAGACATGTGTTCAAGCCACAAAGTTCAAAGTGGACTGGATAAACGGATCGAGTGGCAGTCTAATTTGTAAGTGTTCTGTGAGAAAGTTTCACAAAATCTTATGGAGAGGGTTTGCCTGGTTTCCAAATCGAATGAAGTAGGATAGCAGCGCCACTTCAAGCCAGGGGCATGGGGATGGGCAACCCACACATCCAGTGAAGTAATAACTCTGTAACTGATTAGCAATAGGTTAGCAGTGCTGATTCAAGCAGAGATAACGAACTTATCTCAAGGTCACTTCTGGCGTTACACATCCAGTTTCAGGTTACACATTCATGCTATGAGTTCATTAACGTGAACCCCTCCCCTGCACTACCCAAACACCTTAGGCAACTGTGCAAGGTATATTAAGGTCATGACATACCTCAATACTGGTCCTGTGATATTAAATACGTCAGAAACCCCTGGACCAATTGGAGCACACTAAAATGGTGGAAAATCCCTCCCCTATCCCTTGGACCAAGAATATTCAAGCTCTCCCTCCCCTGTATAATCCTTTACAACTAGTTCAATTGCTTCATTTGAGCTCTGTGAGTAATGGGGAGAGGCTCAGGATTGTTATAAACAAATCATTATCAGAAATAATACTAAAGTGCAAAGGTATGAAAATGATAACAATGACATAATAAATTATCTAACAGTTTATTATTAACAGTTTTTGTTTTGTAATATAATTTTTACAATAATTTTTGTTGTTGTTTATGAACAACTTTTTCTTTTATTCACAAAACTATTTGCTTCTGATGACATATATATAGTATTTTCTTACAAAGATATTTTTTATTATATAAAATAAATTGCAAATCTAATTTTTTACAATTTTTTGTTGGTATATTTACACAGAGATTTTTTCCATTCATTTATACATTGGTTTTATTTACAAAGTTGCTTTTTTGTGATGACTTGTGACTGTCAGGTACATTTATCTGTACTAAAGATAGTGTAGAGAAGAGGAGCTAAAATACTATATTTCCAGTTTCGTTTCTATGTGCAGCTGTTACTCTCTTATACAATATTTACATTTTCCTTCATTGTATATACAGCATTTACAGTTTCCTAATTTTTTTCTGATCACTTTTTCTATATACACTTTACGGGAAATGGGGACTATCAACAGCAGGTGAACAAAAACCACACACAACCAAATATATAGATTATTTACACACGCACAGATAGTGGGAACACAAGATATAAGCATCAGGCATGCATACACATACATACAAACACACACACAGCTACGACATGTAGTTCATACAACTATTCCACACACACATGCATCATCTACAAATAAATTAACCAGCCACAATCTCAATAGTCTCAATCACTTAATGAATAGTGTGAGTATAAGAGGGTGGCGCTCTCATCCCCTCAGATGAACCGTTTGTCATCATCATGTGACAGTCATATTTTCAGTTGCAGTGCAGTGTGTACCTCATGACATCTCGATAGAAAGACGACTTGGCGCACGATATGTGGAGCAACACATAAGTATTCAAGAAAGCATCTCTTGTAATCCTCCACTAAGATAGCCTTTGAGGCTACACAATGTACATCCTTAGCACGCCTTTATGTGGCACCTGCATTTATGCAGTATGTGTACATTTTCGTCCTCAGCCCTACAAACTTCACAATCTACAAACTATTCGCCTCATCTTTCATCGGTCAGATAATCTTCTTGTTTTCTGGTGTTATTCCAAAAGCAGTACCGGTCACATACCCAGAAGTGTCGAATTCTTCATGATTACACCTAATTACTTCAAACAGATCACAACCTTTCATTCAGTAGATAAAACTGTCTGTATCCATATAAAGTAACTTGGGATTGGCGAAGTTCGGCTTCACAAAGTC
The DNA here is from genome assembly GCF_023864275.1 of Schistocerca cancellata. Classification (NCBI taxonomy): domain Eukaryota; kingdom Metazoa; phylum Arthropoda; class Insecta; order Orthoptera; family Acrididae; genus Schistocerca; species Schistocerca cancellata. Next base: position 64,405,422 of record NC_064629.1, read on the forward strand.
ATAATGGAATAGGTACATGTGGAGTTTAGAGAGGTCCAGAACATACTTACCGATACAGACAGGCTTCGTGAAATGCACTCAAACCTTAGTCATCTCCACAGCGGCTAGTCCTTAATTGAATATGGTGAACAGTTCGTCAGGTGGCTTGCGGAGTATGGATGTAGATGTAGAAATTTGGTCTGGTGGTGCAACCCCTTTCGCCATAGTGCCCATCTAATAGGTAAATTAAATGAATTTCACGGCATTCTCCAATATTTGCCATGGGTTTTCCGACAGTTAAATTATACATTCACAACATTCTCCAATATTTGTCATGGGTTTTTCCGACAGTTAAATTATACATTCACGGCATTCTCCAATATTTGCCATGGGTTTTCCGACAGTTAAATTATATATTAACTTGTAAAATTATTTTTCAAAGATGAATATAGCGAGAGAGCACACCAATGTACTCTTTCAACCAGCAACATTCCTTGAAGGAAATGCTATGAGTGATACAAGTTTCATCCCCAATCTAAGACACTGCAGGAGTTTTTGTAGTGCAGAATATGTCTCTGCTTATTCCTCAGCATCGTTAACAACTTTGGGACAGAGCCATTCTGCGGGACTAGGAGCTCCATACACAGCAGCAAGTCGCTGTGCTCGTCGTAAAAATGAGAGGGCAATGCCAGTTTTACCTCCAGAACATATCCCTCACCAGTATCTGCAACCACAGCATGGGTCTCATCCTTCAGTCTGACGATTTCCCTTTGGACATCCTTCGGAACCCTCCCAACAGTAGACTTCGTTGCATGCTGTATCCGTAGAGGTTTTTTACATCCAAGTAAAGAATGTAACGTAAATCGTCAGATGCTCTGTACTCTTCCTCGCTCCTTTTTTTTGGGGGTGGGTGGTGGGGGGGGGGGGGGTGGGGGGTATTCAGCCTGGTGTACCTATGCACACACTGGCAAAGATCACCTGGCTCCTGCATTCGATAAAGAGCAGCATGTCGACATTGATCAACAGTTTGATGCAGATATACGTTCTTCTTAACATTGTGTTCCACAAAATTACTAGCATGGTAAAATTGAAGGCAGGGTCCAGAAAGTATGTGCCAAGGCATACAAGTCACGATCTCTCGAAAATGTCCACAAGCATGTGTACATCATTGTTCATGTGTAATCTTGTGTATTCTTCTAAGTCAGGAATGCTGAACTGCCGTAAAAATGGTTCAAATGGCTCTGAGCACTATGGGACTTAACTGCTGTGGTCATGAGTCCCCTAGAACTTAGAACTACTTAAACCTAACTAACCTAAGGACATCACACACATCCATGCCCGAGGCAGGATTTGAACCTGCGACCGTAGCGGTCGCGCGGTTCCAAACTGTAGCGCCTAGAACCGCTCGGCCACTTTGTCCGGCAACTCCTGCCATACTTCACATCTATTATGGCAGTGCCTGTTAGTTTACTGATGAATGCGGTTATGTAAGGCTATGTCATCTCGTTGAGTCTTTCGACTTAATCCACATATTCATATGGAAAGACCCCCTTCTTTATCACAAGCTGAACTTTGCAGCATCAGGATATGCAGCTCTGGTGATACGCATATCCTCTTCGTGTATTGTCTCAGCAAGTTTCTGAAGAAATGCCTGCATGAAACATAATGTATCTAGGAAGTGGAGCGTATTCTTGGCGTGATCCTCTTGGGAAAAGAATGTACTATTCAACAGTGTCAGAAGTGACACTGACCTTATCCCCCTTCAGACCAAAATCACCCAAATGCTGAATGAGAAAGTCGGCATGATGCCCACTCAAATTTGAAAGGAGAACAGTATGTGCCGTGATAGTCAGTACTTAAAGTAACATGCATTTTGGGCTGCAATATAAAAGTCCCCCCATTTAGATGACAATTATCTCTACACCGACTTTCTTGTTCTCTATCCCATGGCAGCCCACAAATATGACAATCAACTCAGTGTACACTACAAGGCATCACTCTCCTGGGAGTCGGTCATAGGAAGGCTGTTGCGATAAATCCTATAAACATCACATGCAAGTTTTTGGAATTCACCAAGCAACTATCTTGCAGGGTTATCGCCAACATATGATTCGAATTTATTGCAAGTGAAGTCACACAAGCATACGATAGCATGATGTCACATACGATATGTGCCATTATATGAAGATAGTATGGGAGTCTGTGTGGTCGCTTTCATAACACACTATAGAACCTGGGAGGCACTTGAAGTTGGCATATATGACGAAGCTGCATCACTCCTGGTAGTGGCGTTATTAAACTTTTAAGAATTTTTAATCCTGGATAGGCATTTCCACACATGCTGGTTCCTGGTTCGAGCAGTCAATGAGGTGCCTTTCAAGATACTCATTCTTTGTCAAGACTTGAGGAACCAAGGAAAAAATACCGTTTATGTGTTTTTGCTAAATTGGTTGGAAAGTAAGCGGGACCTGCTTTTGATCCATACGTAGTGTTGCTTCTCGCCTTCGGAAAATAGCAACAGATCTACGTGTTTGGGGCACTGCCTCCTAATTTTAAAAAGTGGAGGGTCCCACTACTTTATGCTTAACTTGTTTGTTTTGTACACGCTGGTTCATCATGTTGTTAGGGCACCCGCTATTTAAAGAGAAGAATAATTTGCTGGCGCTTTGAGAGCCGCTGCTGCCATGGCCAGTATGCATCAGACGCCACTGTCGACTCTGTTCAAAGAATGCCATACATGTTTTAGTAACGAACCTTTTGCAGATGTCCACTAGCGTAGAAATTACTGATGTAAGCATCACAAATCACTCATAGTCTGGTAGCTATCACACTACGCATCAGTTTCACAATAACAATAGTGGTAGCAGAAGGTCGAGAGGATAATTTTTTACTGGTGTACCATCTGTGAGGCAACACATTAGAGCTGCACAGCATTAACTAGCAGCAGGCATTCGCTGCCACATAGACCATAGAGCATGCCCACGTCCCTGCGGGTGGACGCTATCTGGCGAGACAACCAGACGGCTGTATCAAGCTGTTACTTGCTTCTACCATATATTTAAAAAAATTGATAAAAATCCGAATGTTTTTACCTATAGAACTCCATGGGCGGTGTTTATATATCGTTTTGTGGTACTTTATACGAGCACACCAACAGCATGGGTTTGTGTAATGGATTTCCATGTTAAATAATGAGAATTATACATAGGCATATAACATTTTGCATTAGACTTCCACCTGTCAAACGCAGTTTGGTCGGTTATTCGCAGTGGTAGGAAAAACCTCTGTGTAAAGACGAAGATGTCAATCCTTTCGGTCATATCCTCTAAGTGTGGAAGTATTTACTTTATTTTGTGTGTGTATGCTGTGACGTGGATGCCCTAGGGCCAGGGGAGGGGTGGATATGACTTTTTTGTATGCATAGTGTTAGGCAGCACACTAAAAGGCAATACTGATGGAGGAAATTCTCTTTAACGCCGCCCATATCCACCCTATAGCAAGAGTGTAATTGCTTATTTAAAAAAAATAATGCAAAACGGGAAAATGTTAACTATTAAAATCACAGGATACTGACAGGAGTCCACAGGCTGGCAGAGACAGATATTTGAATACCCTGGCAGTTCGACTGTGACTGACGTAACCTACCATGCAGCAGCGATGAGATATGAAATAGTCATCATGCTGACACTACCTCTGGGCTCCTCTGTCTCCAGTATGAGTTAATTCTCCTCCAAAACAATCAATTGTATATGTGTCAAGAGCAGTAAATTTCCCACAACTGATACTGCTTGAGAGAGAAATAAAAAAAAAGCTTAAAAGCAAGACAAATAGTTAAAAAAATTAGAATCAACACCGAGTAATACTACTAGGTGCTAATCTAAATCATGTAGAAAAAATATGTGGAACCTCTGATCAGCAAATTTGTCAGGATTTCATGTGTTGTAGCGTCAGTATGTGCTCCACATGTATCACTTATTGTTTATAAAGTCAAACCATCTTACACTGCAACCCAGTATTTTTATGATTCTAGATACATACAACTTACAACTCACGTGTATTGGGAGAGACCACAGCATTCAGAACCCAAATAAAAAAATATTACCGTTTCCTCATGCCCAGTGAGAGGATGACAATTTCGTCTCACTAGAATGCACGGTCTTTCCATTATTAAAATGTATGTGGTGTCAATCCTTCTCTAATATTTAGTTATTATCTTAAGGGCCTACAGCCACACTCTAACTATTACTCCTTTGTTATAATGCTTTTTTATTCTATGTGCATGTGTGACATTATGTCTCTCCTTCACTCTGTATAAAAAAGAAACTCCATATACAGGGTTATTACAAATGATTGAAGCGATTTCACAGCTCTACAATAACTTTATTATTTGAGATATTTTCACAATGATTTGCACACACATACAAAAACTCAAAAAGTTTTTTTAGGCATTCACAAATATTCGATATGTGCCCCTTTAATGATTCGGCAGACATCAAGCCGATAATCAACTTCCTCCCACACTCAGCGCAGCATGTCCCCATCAATGAGTTCGAAAGCATTGTTGATGCGAGCTCGCAGTTCTGGCACGTTTCTTGGTAGAGGAGGTTTAAACACTGAATCTTTCACATCACTATGCGTGAAACTTGCCCGCACGCGTTCAACCGTTTCTTCGCTCACTGCAGGCTGACCCGTTGATTTCCCGTTACAGAGGCATCCAGAAGCTTTAAACTGCGCATACCATCGCCGAATGGAGTTAGCAGTTGGTGGATCTTTGTTGAACTTCGTCCTGAAGTGTCGTTGCACTGTTATGACTGACTGATGTGAGTGCATTTCAAGCACGACATACGCTTTCTCGGCTCCTGTCGCCATTTTGTCTCACTGCGCTCTCGAGCACTCTGGCGGCAGAAACCTGAAGTGCGGCTTCAGCTGAACAAAACTTCTACGTATCTGTAGTGTGTCGTGACCATATGTCAATGAATGGAGCTACAGTGAATTTATGAAATCGCTTCAATCATTTGTAATAGCCCTGTATTTTGCTCAAGAGGTCTGCGATCTGTCTCAACCTTTAATGCAGATCTCTCAGTCATTCTGGGAGCAGATGGTGCTGTGATTCTACTAGTTCTCTTCTTTGGTACGAACTTGTATCCTTCCAGGATAATATTCAAGATATCTCCACACACTTTGATCTAGTGCTTATGACACAAATTGCAACTACTTCCTAAGTATATATTCACATACTCTGTATGACAACATTGTATCCGAATTTTACTTTACTTTCGACATTTTTTACCATTTTCACACTCTTCCATTTCTTCCTGTTTTTCTATATTTTCCCACTTTCTATATGTAAATCTACAAGTGTCTATATACACCCTTGTTGCCTAAATTACCATGTGTGACTGTGAGTTACTGTTTTTACTGTCCAACTGTGAGACTGAGTCCCAATGTAGCCATGGTATTTACAAAGCATATTTATTCCAAATTTCAGCACAGATATGACTAAGCGCCAAAGCCAATGCTAAAACACATGCACATACATGTAGTGCTGAAGACACAAAAGTGTTGATTTTGTTCTGTTGTAAAATCACACATAGGTTAGTTACACTATTTTGTATGTTGGCTTCTTGCTGGAGCTCCCACCCTGCCTCCCAGGCATACTACCAATGGATCCATTTCTGGACACTATCCCATATCATATATCAGAGGATTCACACCAAACATTATCTCAAAAGTTTTGCACAGTTGAATCCGCCCTAAATATAATCCTGGAATTTGTGTAGATAGATATATCCCAGTCATTATCCATGACTTTGTACAGTTGGATCTGAAAAACATTCATGGATGTAGCAGCTTGAGGATCCATCACAAACAATATTCTGTACCTCAATGCAGGTGAATTCATCAATCGAACACTAATCTGAACCAATCCAGGACAGTGGCGGCCTCCAAGGGAAGCTGACACCTAATAGTGAAAGTGAGCTCTGTCTGTGTTTACAACAGAATAACGTCAATACTTTACTTCTGCAGTAATATCTGATGTATGTTTGGTGTGTTCTAGTATTGTATTTGGCACTCAATGTTATGTGTGTTGACATATTGAATGAGTTACGTCTGTCACAGGTGAATCACCAGGATCGCCCAGTGTCTCTGTCTGCCAGTCTGTGACTTCCTGTTATCATTCTATGTTTTTCAAAATGGCTCTGAGCACTATGGGACTTAACTTCTGAGGTCATCAGTCCCCTAGAACTTAGAACTACTTAAACATAACTAACCTAAGGACATCACACACATCCAAGCCAGAGACAGGATTCGAACCTGCGAGCGTAGCGGTCGCGCGGTTACAGACTGTAGCGCCTAGAACCGCTCGGCCACTCCGGCCGGCATTCTATGTTTCTAATGTACAATAGTTTACCGTTATGCATGGTTATTTTCTTAAAACTAAGCGATTCACTCTTGCTTTAAAGTGGATCTGATTGACTTTAAAGTGAATTTCCTCCACTAGTATGCCTTTTGAGTGTTGACTAATACCATGCATACAAAAAAATTACGTCCACTCTACCCCTGGCCCTGGAGCATCAGCGTCACAGCACACACACACACACACACACACACACACACACACAATAATGTAATTACATCTACAGTTAGAGGTTCGGACCGAAAACATTGCCATCTTGGACGTTTACACAGATATTTTTGCTATCAATATTGATAACTGACTAAACTGTGTTTGACAGGTAAGGGTCTAAGCCTTACCTATGTACAGCCTTGAGCTGGTGCTAACCTGCCTAAAATCACGTGACTGGAGACAATCATACTTCAATCGCTTGAAACAAACAAAGGATTGTGGTTTTCAGCTATATGTATGAGGGTCGTTCCGGAAGTAACGCCTCCTATTTTTATTCACAAAAACTACAGGAGATACATAAATCACAATAGCACAGCTAAATAGAGCAATATTTCACCTGCAGACTGTCATTTTTCCACGTAGTCACCACAACTGGCACTTTTGCCAATAATGAACCAGAGCCTGCATGCTGCGCTTGTTAAAATCTGAACTAGCTGAGGCTAACCATTTCCTTACAGCTTTGACAACAGCACACGAGTCTTGAAAATATTCACCATGTAGCTCATATTTCAGAGGCCCAAAGAGGTGGAAGCCTGAATGCACTAAACTGTGACTGTATTGCGGAGTTTTGTAAGACAGTCCAGTCTAATTTTGCAATGAGCTGTGTGGTAGCAAAACTGGTGGGGGGTCTGGCGTTATCATGTTGCAGGTGAAAGTTGGCGTGCTGAATTGACAGTTTCTCCAGGCTCCAGGACATCCAAAAGAGCCACACCCAGGCTATCCCAGAAGATTGTACACATCACTTTGCCTGTAATGGCTGTGTCTTAAATTTCTTCTCTGATAGAGGATTTGCATGTCGCCATTTCATGAACTGTCTTTCGGATTCCGGCTCATAGTGGTGACACCACGTCTCATCTCCGGTGCCGATGCTATTCAGAAAATTGTCACCTTCAGCTTCATATTGGTCCTGAAAAATTTCCATTCAATGAGTTTGTTGTTCTTCTGCAAGCATCCGTGGCACACATTTCGCTGTGACTTTGCGATAACCAAGATGTTCCTGTGGTGTCACCGCCAGACACCACACTTGCTAGGTGGTAGCTTTTAAATCGGCCGCAGTCCGTTAGTATACGTCGGACCCGCGTGTCGCCACTATCAGTGATTGCAGACCGAGCGCCGCCACACGGCAGGTCTAGAGAGACTTGCTAGCTCTCACCCCCAGTTGTATAGCCGACTTTGCTAGCGATGGTTCACTGAAAAAATACGCTCTCATTTGCCGAGACGATAGTTAGCATAGCCTTCAGCTACGTCATTTACTACGACCTAGCAAGGTGCCATTACCAGTTACTATTGATGCTGTAAAACATGTGCCGTCAAGAGCAATGTTCACCATTTATGGATTAAAGTTAAGTATTCCACAGCTACGTCCTTTTTTGCTAGTCTAATTTCCTTGACCTGTTCCAGACCTCACGCCAGCCTGCGTGAGCTAAAACGCCTGCCTCTCGGCTTCCTCTCACACCGGGTTGGCTCTCTTGCCAATCCACAACAGTTCCAACATTGTTTCCAAGGCATTATAGCCGACATTTAGCTTTGCACGTAATTCTCTGGTCGTTATCCGCCGAACAGCAAGGATGAATTGATCAAGACGCTCTTTATTGCGAGGGATGACAGCTGTGTGGGGTCGACCGGGCCGTGGCTTGTCGTACACACCCTCTTCAACACCTTGAAAATGCCGAACCAATCGCCCCATGTTACTCACGTCTATTGTATGTCTCCAAACACCTTCAGCAAGCGTCGATGGATTCAATCGGCGCAGTGTCTTCAGCAGTGAAGAATTCGATCACACATCGCTGTTTTATATGCGTGCCCGTATCAGACTCCATTTTGGAACACTCCTCTGCAGCACGGTGTAGCTGCACGGTCTAAGGCGCCTTGTCATGGTTCGCACGGCTCCCCCATTGGAGGTTAGAGTCCTCTCTCGGGCATGGGTGTGTATGTGTTGTCCTTAGCGTAAGTTAGCTTAAGTTAGATTAAGTAGAGTATACGCCTAGGGACCGACGACCTCAGCGGTTTGGTCCCATCGGAACTCACCACCTCTCCTCCGCTGGTGCCAACTACCACAGAAGAACGGAACCACCTGAAAATGAAAGAGGAAGGTTCAAGCATTAGCACTACAGCAACGACATCTGGCGCGGACATCCAATGTCACCACAAAAAATATGAGGTATTAATTTCGGAACGACCCTCATATGTGTCATTTCGGTGCGAGAAGTCATTCCCATCTAAGACTTGTTAGCAGCTACATGAAAAGCGCCGACAGACTCAACAGAGATGACTCTCCATGATAGAAATAATGGTTCATTAGGGACTAATAAGCAATCTCAATTTGCCTCCAGTGAGTCTACAGCTATGCACTGAAGATTATATTTTTATTTATTTTCACGGTTTTTGTATGCTCACTACAGCTGCAATTTGATGATGAATATCTTCTTCTTCTTCTTCTGTTGCAAATGTATTGTATGTGTGCAGACTCGAGGTTGTGCCTGCAACAATTACTCCACGAACTGACAAAACGATGATGCATTCATCGACCAAGCCCAATTTGTCGACGATATGTTCGCCACACCTACAAAAGTCGTTACAACCTGGTCCATCATCATCACTGTAGTATGTACTGATGACACCAGCTTGTTTTCCAACGCAGCAGTACCCTGAATATCTCGTAACCGTTATGGACTCGATGACCTTGCTGTTTGGTCTCTTCCGCCAAATCAACCAACCAACCTTATGGACCTAGCTTTCTAGATACGTTCGATGGTAGTATTGCGATGGATTGGAAGGATATGATATTGCAAGACACTGCTGAAAATAACAATGTGTTAAGGGGGTCGTGGACTTATCTGGACGCTGCCAATTGTGCATGTTAGAACCATTATACTCTCATGCATATATCATTGTCTCAGTTGCACGTGATAATTATTAAATTACTTTCTTGCTTTTCAGATGAGATGGATGCCATATGTGAACATGGGTTCACACCTGAAACTACTCCACCACCTCACCTGACGATGAGGTATTTGTCAATCCAGCTTGGTTTGTAGACGATGTGTTTGCTGCACCCATAAACTACACCACAGCTGGGTCTTTCATCATCAGTGCAGTACTGGTAGATGACATCAGTTCGTTTGCTAAGGCATCTTTGCCCTGGACCATTTCACAATTGTCATGGCCCTTCCTGGTATCGGACATCACTTAGACACCACTCTGGGCTTGACAGCAGCTGGCCTGCCCGCTTTGTTACGAGTTACCAAGTAGGTCCTGCAGCTACAAAGGTCAACTGTGGGGTTACTGGAGCTTTTGGGGACAGAAAATCACAAGCCAGTATTGATAACACAAATGTGGGCTACCAAGATCCTGAAAATTTTCTCAGTGCCAGACAATGCGTTTTGTAAAGAAAGCTCCCCAAAATCGTCAGTGATCCGTGATAGCTCGTCATTAAGTGTAACACAACTCTATACTTTGAGTTTATGCACCCACCAAAACAGGGAAGTGATGCAGGTGAGGAAAAGAGCATCATCCAAATTTTGGGAAGAACTTGCATGATGTCACAGGGCGAATAATTTGCAATACTATGCAACTTTCGTCAAGAGTATCATACTAGGCCATTTTTCCGAAATACGCGAAAGATGGTTGGGTAAGGCTTTCAGCCATGTACTCCACCTTGATATATACTCGGCGGTCTGTGATTCACTTAATGGGAGATCAAATCTCATCCCTCTTCTGGAAGATATTGCCGCTAAACATGTTTGTATTAATGTCAAAAATCTAGATGAGAAGTATAAATGTTGCTTTGCATGGTCACTTCTGACTAGCGACAGAAAGTACTCGAAACATGCACAGCTTAGAAGTAAATCCCAAACATCTGATGTCCATGAGCGTTATAATTTCATAGGCATCTCGTTCCCCATAACACCACAGAACCTACCAAAGTCTGAGAGGCAAAACACTGATTACTCAATTCACATATATACCCTAGATGTTAATGATAGCAAGCCAGAAAATGATCATGAGCACACTGCACAGAACAAATGAGTTAAGCGAAAACTAGTTGAACCCCTCTACTTTTGAAAGTTAGCTGGTCAGTGCTCCACACATGTAGATTTGTTGCTATACTCCATGGGCGAAAAGCAACTGTATGTGTGGATCAAAAGCATGTCCTGCCCACTTCCCACCAAAAAAAGAACATAAATGGTATTTTTGACATAGATGCCTCAACTCTTTACCAAAGAGTAAGTATCTTGAAGTCACCCCACTGACTGCTCGAGCCAGGAACCAGTACACAAGAAAATGCCTACCCAGGATAAAAAATGTTTCAAGTTTAACAATGGCCACCACCATGAGTGATGTCCCTTCATTGTGTACGCCGAATCTGAGTACCTCCTAACTTGTGTAGCGCATTGTGAAGGCGACCCCATGCCTCCCATACTAGCGTCACAGAACGGCACGTGCCATATGTGGCATTGTATCAAGTTGTGCACTCATATGACTCCAGTCACTACAAATGTGAATCATACGTTGGCGAGGAACCTGTGAGATGTTTTTTAAATCCGTGTTGACTGAGTGTCAATAGACCGTTCTCTTATAGATAATTCGTAATCTTTGAACACAATATACGTTCCAAAATCACGCTGGATCTCGAAGTTTTTCGTCTGGGCCTGCGATTTAGTGGATTACTCCTACTATCTTTCTTGAATATTGGTGTGATATGTGCTGCTTTCCAGTCTTTGGGTACAGATTGTTCGTCTGTCGAGCAGTTGTATTTGATTGTTAAGTATGGAGCTATTCGATCAGCATATTCTGAAAGAAACCTAATTTGTATACAGTCTGAGCTGGAAGACATGCTTTTATTAAGTGGTTTAACTTGCTTCACTGCTTCGAGAATATCTGCTTTTAAGTTACTCATATCGGCAGTTGTTCTAGAACACTTACTTCGTCTTTTTTGGTGAAGGAATTTTGGAAGGCTGTGTTCAGTAACTCTGCTTTAGCAGTACTATAGTCGATAGTATTTCCATTGCTATCGTACAGAGAAGGCATACATTGAATCTTGGTTAGTTGGCTGAGTGGAGAAGTGACCAAACTACGCGGTCATCAGTCCCTCCGACCTTAGATTAACTAAAATCGACAAAATCCCACATTAGAAGAGGGAACTACAATGTCCATAAAATGATAAATTAATGGCAGGGAAGGAAGGAAAAGGGCGGGAGAAGAGGTGAGGGAAAAAAAGTGACTAATGACAGGGGCGGGAAGGAAGAAGCAAAGGAGTCAAGAGAGATGCTCAAGACATAACAGAACCCATAAGGAAAGGAGTTGGCAGGCAGAGGGCCGGGGTGAACCACCAAGCCCAGTTGAAGCCAATACAGTCGGGGCGAAAGGGGGCAGCAAGAGGGCCTGCCATCCCCTCCACTCACCGATAAGGTGGAAGGTCCCTCCCTTAAATAAAGCAATAAAAAACCCCATCACCAATAAAATGTAAAATGAGATCCGCCGCTGAGGCATTGTCAGCCAACACCAGGGGTAGCGAGTCTGGAAAGCTAAAAGCCCGTTGCAGGGTGGCTAAGTTGGGGCAGTCCAATAAGATGTGAGCCACAGTCAACATCGATCCACAATGACAGAGATGGGGGTCCTCACGATGAAGGAGATAATAGTGAGTCAAAAAAAGTACAGCCGATGCGGAGCCGGCATAGGACGACAGAGGCCTTATGAGAGGCCTGTAAGGAGGACCGCCACGGAGTTGTAGAATCCTTAATTGCCCTGTGCTTGTTCGGTGAAGAAAGAGTGTGCCGTTCTGCATCCCAAAGACCCACTTCCTGACGATGTAATGCCAAGCGAAGATCTATTTCCGGAATGCCAATAGCAAGAGATGGCCTGGTAGTAGCTAATTTAGCCAGTTGATCAGCAAGTTCATTGCCAGGAATCCCAACATGTCCTGGGGTCCAAATGAAAACCACCGAGCATCCACGTTGAACAAGGAGAGAAAGGGAGTCCTGGATAGTGATGACCAATGGGTGGCAAGGAAAGCACTGGCCTATAGCATGCAAACCGCTCAATGAGTCACTATAGATAGTGAAGGATAGTCCAGAGCAGGAGCGGATATGGTCCAATGCATGCAAGATGGCTACCAATTCTGCAGTAAAAATACTACAGCCATCTGGCAAGGAACAAAGTTCCGTGCATCGCGCTTAGGTGTAAGCCAAACCAGTACAGCCAGAAAACCATGGAACCATCAGTATAGATCACTTCTGAACCCTGAAAAAAGAACAGAGGAGACAGGAGAACTGGTAGCGAAGAGCTATCAGAGGGACAGGATCCTTTGAATAGATTGAGAGATCAAGACAGATCTGCGGCCGAGAAATTCACCGTGGAGGGGTACGTGCGTGAGCGGAGAAGATAGGTGGTAAAGGAAATTGCTGGAGCTCAGAAAAGAGCGACTGAATGCAGACAGCCATGGTAAACCCACATCGTGGCCGCCACTGCGGCAAGGTGATCTCAGTGTCTGGATAAAAGAGACCATAATTAGGGTGCTTTGGGGCACAGCGAATGCAGAACGCATAAGATATCAGCTGTTGTTGGAGGGCCTCGCTGCACATGGCGGATAAAACGAACCCCTCGCCTCTCGAGGTTCGCACAGAGCTTCTCGTCAGTTTGCACAAGAATATCTCTGTGGAAAATAATGCCCTGTACCTAGTTTAAATATTGGTGGGGCGTGACAGAGACTGGGACATCACTGAGATGGTCACAGGCACGCAGGGCGTCAAATTGGGCAGCAGAAGATGTCTTGATGAGCAAAGCACTGGACCGCATTTTACTCACCGATTCCACTTCGCCATACTTATCTTCAATCGTCTCCACGAAAAACAAAGGCTTCGTCGTAGCAAAACTTCCGCCATCTGTCCTGGTACAAACCAGGTACCGAGGGAAAGGTTTCAACCCAAGCCGGCGAGCTTGACCCTCCTCCCAGGGGGTGGCCAGGGAGGGTGAGGTCGAAGGATAAGAAGGAGTGTAACGTCTGCTACCACTCTTAGAGACGGCCACAGAATGGCCAGGATGATGAAGCTTTTGTCACTTCATGCGCAAGACGTCCGCTCCAGTACCACCCATTCTGATCAGGGGCTCGCCCCGTGGGCGCCACCCAGCCACAGCAAGAGCCATCTGGCACGGCGGCCATTGCTAGGAGCTCTGGGCCCCAAAGTGATGAGCATCGACTCCTGGGCATACATGGGGCGTTAACAGCTCAGGTACTAGCAGTGTGATCCCTGTGGTTTCAGGGGGCTCAGCCAAGTGGGTACTTAACAGCCCCAACACACAGGCAGGGTACCATACTGGTGACCTAGCAGAAGGGAGGCAGGGTGCAAAGGGAAAGGGGAGGGGAGGGAGAGAGGAACCTGCACCATGGAAGCTAGGTAGGGAGTTCATCCCCAAATGGCTCACACTGAACGGAAAATTTTGGAAATGCAGGTCAAACCCCAAGGGGACCAAAAACGCCGAAAAGGAGATGGAAACAGCAAACTAAACAATATCACATACCCAAAAAAAGGCAGGAGGATAGCCAGGTCGACATAAAGAAGCGCACTAAGAGGGAAAAGAGGGGGTAGGGACAAAGGAGCAAGGATAGGGAGGGAGAGGAACAGGGATGGTAATGCAGCCTGGAAAGAGAAGGAAAGGAGACTGCAATAGCTCAGGGCCCCGTGCGCGCCACACACGTACCCACAAAAGGACTGTGGGCCCCCTGGGGGGACATTGTGTCTTGCTGATAGCATATTTTACATACAACAAGAATGTCTTTAGATTTTTTTGCCAGGCTTCGACACAAAGTTTCGTTGTGAAAACTATTATAAGCATCTTCATTAATGTCTGTGCTAAATTTCGAGCTTCTGCAAAAGATCGGCAATGTTGGAGATTTTGCGTTCGTTTAAATTTGGCATGCATTCTTTGTTGTTTCTGCAACGGTTTTCAGACCCGTTTTGTGTACCAAGAGGGATCAGCTCCGTCATTGGCTTATTTATTTGATATAAATCTCTCAGTTGCTGCTGATACTATTTCTTTTTAATCAAGCCACATCGGTCTACACTTACATTATTAATTTGCTAGGAGTGCCTGGTTAATTTATTTGTAAATAGTGGATGTGTGTACAGAATGAACCACTAGTCAAAGTTGTCTGTGCATTTGTGTGTGTGTGTGTGTGTGTGTGTGTGTGTGTGAGCATATGCATGCCTGACTGAACACTAGGTGTGCGTATACTTTGTGTGACCACTATATATTCACACGCATGTGTAAGTATTCTGTATATTTGTGTGTGTGTGTGTGTGTGTTGGTTTTTCTTCACCTACTGTTGGTAGCTCCGTTTTCCTATATACTGTATACAGAAAAAAATGATCAGAAAGAAATAATTAAAATGTAATACTGTATACAGAATGATCAGGAAAAAGGGTAAGTATTGTATAAAAGAGTAACAAGAGTACACAGAAACAAAATAGGAGATGTAGTATTTAAGTTCTTCTTCTCTGTACTAGTTTTACTGTAAGTAAATGTTCTTGATGGTCATAAGTCACCAGAAAAAATTGACTTTGTAAATAAAACCAATGTATATACACTGATAAGCCAAAACATTATGATCACTGTCACCCATGACATTGGATTCCGTCTAGTGGCGTTGCAGGCACATAACATGGTAACAAAAGTATGTAAGTCGAGCAGGTATGGACGAGGGATCACCCTAGCGAAAATATGGGCTGCAAATTGGGAAATCCTTTGAGAGAAGCGGCTTTGGCAGAGAGCAGAATATTATTACCCAAAAAAATGGTTCAAATGGCTCTGAGCACTATGGGACTCAACTCCTGTGGTCATAAGTCCCCTAGAACTTAGAACTACTTAAACCTAACTAACCTAAGGACATCACACACATCCATGCGCGAGGCAGGATTCGAACCTGCGACCATAGCGGTCGTGCGGTTCCAGACTGTAGCGCCTTTAACCGCGCGGCCACTCCGGCCGGCTTATTACCCAGAGCCTGTGAACGAGTACTTCTAAAATGGCGGAAATGGTCGTATGTTCACATGCTACTGTTGTGAGCATCTACGGAAGGAGGTACAAGGACAATGAAACTACCACTAGGTGGTAAATGTTTGGACGTCCACGACAAAGATCGTGGCGTTTGGAGGCTTGTCTGCTCTGTCAAGTAGGGTAGATCGTGGTCTTTGACATCTCTGCCGAAAGAGAACAACGGTGGTTCATGCACCAGCGTTTTGGAGCGCATCGTTCATCGTACATTGTTGAACATGGAGCTCTGCAGCAGACCACCCCTTCGTGTTTACACGTTGACCCAACGTCATCGTCAATTACGACTGCATGGGCATGGGATCATCGGGATTCGACCATCGATCCATGGAAACGTGTCGGCTGTTCGGATGAAACACATGTTTGCTACACTAGGTCGACGGTCGTCTCCATAAACGCCAGCATCAAGGTGAATGGAGGCTCCAAATGTGCACCACGCCAGGGGTGCAGTTTGGTGGGAGTAATATTATAGAGACATTCTCCTGTGCTTGCATGGGATCAAAGACATGCTGACAGCTGCGAGTCAGCTGCACTCACTTCATGCTTGATGTCTTCCACGATGCTGATCTCATCTTTCAGCAGCATAATTGTCTTGAAGTCTGAACCGTGTTACAGTGGTTTGAGGAGCTTTATAGTGAACTCACATTGATGTCTCAGCGACCAGATTCGCCTGAGGTAATTCCTATGGAACCCATCTCGGTCGCTATCGGGTGCCATCACCACATATGCAAGTCAGTGGCCCATTATTTACGCCAATTATAAGACATGTGTGAAGACATCTATATGCCACGTACCTCCACAAACCTACCAACAAATTGTTGGAGCCCTGATATGCAGAATCAGTGATGTATTTAGTTCCAAAGATGGACAGACAAGCTATTAAGAAGGTGGTCATAATGTTTTGGCTCATCAGTGTACAAGTAGGAAAAAAAATGGCTGAGTAAACACACCAACCAAAAATCTGAAAAAATAGCTTTTGTAAATTATTGTTATAGTTAAAAATTGCTTTGGTGAAAAAGTTCCTGTGCATGTCATCAGAAACAAATAGCTTTGTAAACAGAGAAAAAGTTTCTAAAAATAACAACAAAAATTGTTGAAAAAATTCATTGCAAAGAAGGAATTGTTAACAATAAACCATTAGTTAATTTTTTATATCATTATCATTATTTCCAGATCCTTTCACTGTTTAATTATTGTTAGTAATAATTTGTTTATCACATACCTGAACCTCTTATGCATAGACTTTGAATGAAGAGGCCTATGCAGTTGAACTACTGTAGTTACAATGGATGACAATTTCAAGGGGGAACTTGAGTTGTATTGATCCATGGTGGTGGCAGGACGGGGGGGGGGGGGGGGGAGGTTTCCAACCACTTTAATGTGCTCCAATCCATCCACGGGTTTCCTGCCGATTTATATCATGTGAATGGTATCTTGTTACATCATGACCTTGAATATACCTTGCAATATTTCCTAAGGTGTGTGTGTAGTGTGGAGATTCTCCTAGATGTCCTTGTACAATTGCCAAGAGGGAGGGGAGTGGGGGTGCCTTTGAATATATGTAATAGAATGTGTAATCTGAAACTAGATGTATAACACCAAAAGTGACCTTGAGATAAGATCGTTATCTGCACTTGAATTGGCTCTGATAACCTACTGATTATCAGATACAGAGTTACCATATGACTGGATGTGTTGGTCGCCTATCCCTCTTGTTCCCATTGAACTGGTCCTGCTGTCCTAATTCAGTCCATGAGGAAATCTGGCAAACCTTTTCCATAAAATTCTGTGGACTCTTCCCACAGAATATTTACAAATTAGACTGTGTGGCTTGCACACAAATGCATCAAATTTTTAAAGGCCGAGTCTTGTAAATGTGGATACTGATTACTATTCATGGTGGTGAAAATTTTCACTGTCGTAGAGATAGTGTTAAAACTACAGATGGTTTATTTGTCCAGTACAACAGCAGGTGAATGACAACCAATACTGAATGCTGCATCAGTTTGCACAGACTTGTCGCGCAGCTGACACATTTGATGGCTGAATAAGACTATTCTCCTGTCGTTATACTCGTATCATGGTTTTTCGAAATTTTATCTGGCGCAAAATCACTCTCGAAGAACGTGTTCATCACAATGTCTTTTACTATTGCAGATATTAAGTTTGTAGACAGATTCTAACAGCAGTATATCTATTGTCTTTAATACGCATTGAGAAGCTGACATACAATGCAGTATTAAATTCTGTGTACGGGGTACGACAAAATCGTATCCCATGACGTGTTTACGAGAGATCTCTGAGGCTTGGACGCTGGATAACTGGCAGCTGCAAGATGTGAAACATCACACCTGAAACCCTAGAGCGCAGACCGATCCAAGATTTAGCGCAAGTGAACAAAATGTGAAAACGACGTTTCTGGAAGTCGAAATCATGATCTGAAGCGCAATCTCGGGTTATAAGTGACCTGCGCGAAGGAAATATCAAAAGTTTTGAAAAATGCCCCTACTGAGTCGTGAATTCAGGATCTCTCAGGCGTAAACAATGGTCTGTCCGTAGCTTTAACTGGAGACATATGGGCTGTTTTGAATGAGAGAGGAAGAAGTTTAGAGTGAACTACTTTCACTTGTGAGATCGCAAAGTACTGTTAGACCCTGTACATAATAACATTGTACTATTTCTGACTTCAGTAATTTCACTTTTTATCGCATCGTGTTTGCTCTGGAATTCTGAATGTAATTAATTTTGGTCGTGTTTAGAAAGACGATTCCTTCGTTGTATTCATGGTCATAGCCAATATTCGCAAAGACTTTTTTCCTCTTTTTGATTAACCTAGCGCAAAGATTTCTCGGTGAAATCTACTTTCCCCAGATTCTTATTGTCTTCATTGTTAACTACTTGCATTAATTATCCCAAAGAAGGCCCCTTCATCAAATTTTCATTTATGTCTCTGACAATGTGAAATAACACAAATTTACTATTTGTCACAAAACGTTGCTGAAATAACAGAACCGAAATCTTTACTGTTGAATTCAGTAGAGGATTTTCCTAGTCTTGAGTTTCCAACAGTAAATACAAAATCATACATTGACACAATACTAATTGCGTTGTCTCCAACAGACTACCTCCTGAAATATGCTTACTTTCTTTATTCTGTAGTTGGTAGCTGTTTTATTGAGAACAATTCGGCGGCAATTTAAAAGTTAATAAATTTGATTTTACACAATAGACACTCTAGTAAACCGTACATGGAAGGCACCTTGTGGGCTGTAATTAACATATACGCACATTTTGACGCGTTCATAGCGTGCTTCTCCAACACAAGCAGGAATTTCTCGTTGAACCACTTTTCTCAGTCACAGGTAAGGAGAATATTAGCTAGCGTGCGGAACGCCCGATTCCCGCTCCTCCTGCGACATCCTAGACAAAGAAGTTCTGGCTAAGATTATGAATATTACTACCTGCAAGATGGCGAAGAATAACTCTTCAAAGCGATAGGACAAGCTTAAAAAGAAATAGGTCGTCATCACAACCTGTTATGTGCACATAAGGAGGGAAAGATAAAATCCTTGGCTCTTTTTCCTAGCAGAAAGGATGTATTCAGAACAGTTTTCAGCTTGTCTATGCCTGTCATTCCATGCGCATCTACGACACAAATACACTTCTATGGAAAAAGTCATGTGATAGTGATAAGCACATATGTAGATGGCGGTAGTGTCACGTACAAAAGTTATAAAAGGGTAGTGCATTGGCAGAGCTGTCATTTGTACTCAGCTGATTCATGGGAAAAGATTTTCGACGTATTTATGGCCGCGGGAATTAACAGACTTTGAATACGAAACAGTAGTTGGAGCTAGACACATGAGACATTCCATTTCGGAAATCGTTATGGAATTCAGTATTCCGAGATCCACAGTGTGAAGTGCTTGCCAAGAATTCCACATGTCAAGCCTTGCCTCTAACCAGGGACAACGCAGTGGCCGACAGCTTTCACTTAACGACCAAGAGCTGCGGTGCCTGCGTTGACTTGTCAGTGCTAACATACAAGCCATACTGCCTGAAATAACAGCAGAAATCAATGTGGGACGTACGACGAACGTATCTGTTAGGATAGTGCGGCGAAATTTGACGTTAATGAGCTATGGCAGGAGACGACCGACACGAGTGTCTTTGCTAACAGCAAGACGTCGCCTACCAGCGGCTCTCCTGGGCTCGTGACCACATCCGTTGTACCCTAGGCGACTGGGAAACCGTGGCCCGGTCAGATGAGTCCCGATTTCAGTTCGTAAGAGCTGATGGTAGGATTCAAGTGTGGCGCAGACCCCACGAATCCAAGGTTCAAGTTGTTGACAAAGTGCTGTTTAAAATGGTAGTCGATCCCTAATTTTGTCGGCAGTGTTTGTGTGGAATGGACTAGGTTCGTTTGTTATGTTCAGCTAGTTAGAGACCGTTTTCAGCCATTCACGGACTTCAGGTTCCCACGCAACGATGGAATTTTTATGGGTGACAGTGTGCCATGTCAATGGAGCACGATTGTTCACAATTAGTTCTTTACATATCGGGAGAATGATCTGGCCACCCAGACCACCCAACAAGAATCCCATGGAACATTTATGGGTCATAACTGGGTGGTCAGTTCGTGCATAAAATCCTGCACCAGCAACACTTATGGGCAGCTATACAGACAGCATGGCTCAATATTTCTGCAGGGGATTCCAGCGACTTGTTGAGTCCATGCTACATCGTGTTGCTGCACTATGCTGGGCCAAAGGAAGACTGACACGATATTGGGAGTAGTGGGACAAACTGAGTGCTACCTCACATTGCCTTGTTGCCAAATTTATTCAAGATGGCGGATCCAAGATTGCAGCCATAGATGTGGCCACATTGCAGTGACATCATGAGGAAGTCAAATTTTGGTGGGAAAATAGATCAATTGGCTTACCTCCACTAACCTAACCCCTTCCCCTCCCCCATCCCCTTCCCCTTCCCTCCCTGCCCCCATCTGGAATGTGGTGGGAAAAGGACACAGTCTGTGCTAGGCTGCTGGATAGGATGGATGTAACTCTTTATTTTGTATGCATTGTTTATTTAAACAGTTAGAGTTGTCATAGACAGTAGCGCCATCCAGTGTGTTCACCATAAGGTCCAGAGTCAAACTGGCCTAGTTCACAACACCACCAAGAGAGGACGCTGTTGGCCGTCTCCCTCTCCCCACTCATGATGTAATTCAAGATGATGGTCTGCGGAAAATGGTGGGAAAGGGTCTCAGTCTGTGTCTAGCTGCTGGACTGGCAGAACAGACGTAATTGTTTACTTTGTTCAATAGATGAGATGTCTGTGCTAGAGAAGGAGGAGTTTAATGAGTATATTGGCTGTAACCAAGCATCTGGGGACTGTGTTAATAGCAATAATATTTGGTGAAGACGAATATGCTTCATCAAATAATGAAGATGCAGCAGGATGGAGCTAAGTTACACTTTTCAACTCATGCTGATAAATGTGTGAGCTATAACTGTAGATCATTCAATGAAAGTCCAGTCAGTCTTGCAAAGTGCAAGAGGCAAGAGATTCACCCACTCCAGTGCAAGCATCCTTGTGTACAATTGAGGAAATGCTGGTAATGAGCAGGGATGAATTTAATAAGTGTACTACATGCAAGCACACAGCTGAGGACTATATCCTCCTGCACAATGAGTGGAAAGAAAAGATAATGGACGAGCATATGGCGAATACTTTTCGACAAATAATGGCAATGCAGCGGGATGGCATGAACATGCATATCAGTACTCATGCAGATAGATGCTTGCGCTGGAACTGCCTACCTTTTTTTGAAATTGTCTAAGATTTGCAGATAGATGCTTGCACTGGAACTGCCTACCTTTTTTTGAAATTGTCTAACATCCCACATCAACTTTGCCCTATTCCACAAAGGAGACCAACAGGCCTAGTTCACAACAGCGCAATTAGGGTATGTTTTTGGCCCTTCCCCCTCCTGTGACTTAGTCCAAGATGGCGGTCCAGAAAAAAAGGGTGGGAACCACTAGGAGCCCTGAATCCAGTCACATGGTAGGCTTCGGCCAATAGGAGGGCAGTATCTAGTTACATCATCGGAGGGGATATAGGGCAGGCTCAGTAGCTCTGTGGCCTCAGTCAGCCAGCAGCAGCAGCAGCAAAAGAAGAAGAAGAAGAAGAAGAAGAAGAAAAAGTACCATGGAGTGTCAGCAACAGACGAGATCCAGCACAGCGCTGCACAGCAAGAAGAGACGGAAAAATAAGTATCCCATATTACAACTTTCTGTGTAGTTAGCATTATTATTATTATTATTGTTGTTATTGTTTTGGTTGTTCTCGTATCTTGGTCTGTATGTAACGCTTCCTCCTCCTCTTTGTTCAGTAGTAGCCTTTGACATGGCGAAGCCTGCAGGGGCGAGCGACCTCTGCTGCATCCAGACCTGCAGCAACCTCAGCTGCTATCTTGTCAAGACTTGCTCTGACCTCTGGACCTTAGACAACAACAACCTCCAGCATGTCCAAACCTGTAACTACCAAGTGGGACCCCGTAGCACACATAGCCCACTTCCTGGAGCCGGACACAGAGCTGTTATTGTCTGTCCCACTCAACGATTTTTGTGATGAGGACGTGGTGTCTGCTCCTATCACCTTGAATGCTGCTGGTGATTTACACAAAAGCAAGATGGAGGACAGTACTGGTCACCGACATACGACTCATCTCAGCAGAACATCCCTGTGCTAGTGCAGGGACAGAGTGCAGATGCTGTAGATAAGAAGGTACCAAGTGTGCCCACGCTTTTCAGTTCTACATACAATTTAACTCCTAGTGGAACAAAACGTGTAAATGTGGGTATAGAAACACATCAGGACTGGGGCTTGCATGTGAGAACAGAAATTGAAAATGCATCAAAGGGTGTTAAAGTGCCTATTTCTGAGTTCAACTGGGACAAAATATGTCGTGCAGAGCGCTACATCAATCAGCAGATGACTACAGGATATTATCCAAATCGTACTCCCCCTCTCCCCCCCCCCCACCCCCCACCCACTGGAAACTCACCTTACTGGTGTGCCACTATCTGTTACAACAGTGTATGATCACTCTGCACTAAGTGTGAAATAGGGTGACAAGATTATTAATGTAAGGCATGCCTCAGTTGTGAACTTGTATGGTGTGGATGCTGCACTACACCGTCTATTGGAGAGACTGAATCGTTGGTTGCCGAGCACAGACTCCATATACAATGATGTAAACTTTCTACTTGTCACAGTGTACATGTTGATGATTTGGAGTAGTAACTTTGTTTGCACATGAATGCAGAGCCAAACGAGGAACAGGTTAGATGTGTGTGTGAAAAACCAGAGTATTGTGGGGTACCTATTGGTCTGAAGGAGATACGCGCAGATTTTATTGTATATCAAAAAGCTTTATTTGGGAAATACTGTACAGATGCAAAGAAGAAGATAAAGAGAGAGTCTGATAATTTTTTTGAAAAATTGCTTCCAATGATCGATATTTACATAAATAATGAGTATATATAATTTCAAGCTGAGTTTGTGTTTTATTTCATACCTCTCTCAGTATAGTGCAAGCATAACACTTATTAATACCATTTTTTCAATGTGGCGCCTATAATCATGCAGCAGCAG
Source organism: Schistocerca cancellata (assembly GCF_023864275.1). Lineage (NCBI taxonomy): Eukaryota > Metazoa > Arthropoda > Insecta > Orthoptera > Acrididae > Schistocerca > Schistocerca cancellata. The sequence continues at coordinate 64,428,742 of NC_064629.1, forward strand.
ACAACTGACTCAAACATCTCCCCCGCCAGTCATTGTCAAAATGAATGATGAAGTTACTCTTCAAGGCTAAGTACATAGCTGAATTCTCTGTGTAGCCAATATAGCTCAGTTGGTTAAGTGATGGAGCTATAGTGGTTACACACACTTTTACCGTCCTTATTAAGTACATCTTTCTTTGTATGCCCACTACTTTTCAGTACCTGATGTTGTCGGTTTCATGGTGGGGTGGGTGAAACATTCTCGTCCGAAGCACTTTGTTGTTGGTGACTGGTCCTGTGAAGATGTAAAAGAAGGCCTGAAGAAGAATGGAATACTCCTTCCTCATAATATATGAGCAGTTATTGTAGGCCCATCAAATTGTGGCAAGACTAATGTTCTCATCACGTTGCTAACACGAAGCTGGAGTCCGATTTCAGCATGTCTGGGTATTTTCTAAAACACTGTTTCAGCCCAAGTATCAGCTATTACAGGAACTATTGCGCGGTGTAAAAGTCGTTTCATACACGACATTCAGTGAAAGCGGTCATATCCCCCACCAGAAAAAAGTAAAGCCAAACACAGTCTTCATATCTGACGATGCTTCTGTGGAAAACCAAGAAGAAATTCGAAAATATTTCTGTTTCGGTCGTCATCTGGGTGCCGATGTATTTTATCTAAGCCAAACATATTCCAGAATCCCTAAACAGTTAGTTAAGGATGACACAAACTTCATTATATTTCTCGTTATTGATAAAACAAGAAAACTGAATGATGGTAGGTACAGGTGATACTTTCAAGAGTTCCTGTATATATATAGCCCGGTAAGGGAGGTGAGTGCATCAGTATACGCTGCGCCATGGACAAATTCGAGCGCGTGTCTAGCTTTCAACCCGAGAGAATGGGTATTCATAGACAGAACATTCGCTTGTACATGGATGCGAAAATTCAGGTTATCGCGCAAAAAGTTGGAGGTATGCGCAGGGAGTTTGAGACGTATTACCAGGCTCTTCTGAGAATGACCAACGCATTAAATGAGTTAGATAATGAAATTGGTAAGAAAGTAACTGGCCTAACTGAAAAGGTCGAGGCGATTAAGTGGAAAGTAGATGTAGGGGCCCTTGTTGTTGAGAAGGGGCAGCAGGCACATAATAATAAGAAGAAGAGCGGATATATAAAGCCTCACGCTGCAGAGACATCTGATTAGCATACACCGAGATGTGAACGAAGCAGAAAGTCATTCATGCGCGGACAGCCGTTCGGGAGAAATTACAGTTGCTAAGGTTAGAGCATATGTATCGACAACAAACACTGAGAGAACCTTTAAGCCAGTTACTGACTCTCTCAGGCAGCTCTCAGCAAAAACAAAAGCAGACGATAGCGATGGTGTTGCTATTGACGAATTCATTATCCGTTACGTCCCTGCCCAGACATTCGGCGTCAGCAGGGAGAGACCGTACTTTCTGGGTACGTAACTTATAAATGTGACTGACGACACAATACAGATTGCTGATAGCCAGTTTGAGAGAATACCTGGCTTAATGAACCTTATTTTCCTAAGGCTCTCGAAAAAAACCATAAATTATGCAGTTGATGATAGGGAAATGTACCGTTAAATACTGCATTGGCCTGGTGTACATAAGATCGCAAAAAGCCAGAGCAACAGGAATATAAAACCATTATAAAACCAATACTTGATGGTGAAAATCACAACAGCAGCAGCAGCAGCGGCGATGGTATTGGCACCGAGCATAAAACAGTGAACAATGGAATTCCGCAGTATACATACACTCCTGGAAATTGAAATAAGAACACCGTGAATTCATTATCCCAGGAAGGGGAAACTTTATTGACACATTCCTGGGGTCAGATACATCACATGATCACACTGACAGAACCACAGGCACATAGACACAGGCAACAGAGCATTCACAATGTCGACACTAGTACAGTGTATATCCACCTTTCGCAGCAATGCAGGCTGCTATTCTCCCATGGAGACGATCGTAGAGATGCTGGATGTAGTCCTGTGGAACGGCTTGCCATGCCATTTCCACCTGGCGCCTCAGTTGGACCAGCGTTCGTGCTGGACGTGCAGACCGCGTGAGACGACGCTTCATCCAGTCCCAAACATGCTCAATGGGGGACAGATCCGGAGATCTTGCTGGCCAGGGTAGTTGACTTACACCTTCTAGAGCACGTTGGGTGGCACGGGATACATGCGGACGTGCATTGTCCTGTTGGAACAGCAAGTTCCCTTGCCGGTCTAGGAATGGTAGAACGATGGGTTCGATGACGGTTTGGATGTACCGTGCACTATTCAGTGTCCCCTCGCCGATCACCAGTGGTGTACGGCCAGTGTAGGAGATCGCTCCCCACACCATGATGCCGGGTGTTGGCCCTGTGTGCCTCGGTCGTATGCAGTCCTGATTGTGGCGCTCACCTGCACGGCGCCAAACACGCATTCGACCATCATTGGCACCAAGGCAGAAGCAACTCTCATCGCTGAAGACGACACGTCTCCATTCGTCCCTCCATTCACGCCTGTCGCGACACCACTGGAGGCGGGCTGCACGATGTTGGGGCGTGAGCGGAAGACGGCCTAACGGTGTAGCCCAGCTTCATGGAGATGGTTGCGAATGGTCCTCGCCGATACCCCAGGAGCAACAGTGTCCCTAATTTGCTGGGAAGTGGCGGTGCGGTCCCCTACGGCACTGCGTAGGATCCTACGGTCTTGGCGTGCATCCGTGCGTCGCTGCGGTCCGGTCCCAGGTCGACGGGCACGTGCACCTTCCGCCGACCACTGGCGACAACATCGATGTACTGTGGAGACCTCACGTCCCACGTGTTGAGCAATTCGGCGGTACGTCCACCCGGCCTCCCGCATGCCCACTATACGCCCTCGCTCAAAGTCCGTCAACTGCACATACGGTTCACGTCCACGCTGTCGCGGCATGCTACCAGTGTTAAAGACTGCGATGGAGCTCCGTATGCCACGGCAAACTGGCTGACACTGACGGCGGCGGTGCACAAATGCTGCGCAGCTAGCGCCATTCGACGGCCAACACCGCGGTTCCTGGTGTGTCCGCTGTGCCGTGCGTGTGATCATTGCTTGTACAGCCCTCTCGCATTGTCCGGAGCAAGTATGGTGGGTCTGACACACCGGTGTCAATGTGTTCTTTTTTCCATTTCCAGGAGTGTATTATGACGACCCCAACGAGCTAATAGATCGACTATGTCTGTTCATGGTATCAGCTGCTGCAGGTAATACACCAAAAATGAGGTGTCCACCCCCAGTCGCTGGGTGGTCAGCGCGACAGAATGTCAATCCTAACGGCCCGGGTTCGATTCCCGGCTGGGTCGGAGATTTTTCTCCGCTCGGGGACTGGGTGTTGTGTTGTCCTAATCATCATCATTTCATCCCCATCGACGCGCAAGTTGCCCAAGTGGTGTCAAATCGAAACACTTGCACCTGGCGAACGGTCTACCCGACGGGAGGCCCTAGTCAAAAGACCAATTCAAATGAGGATGTTTCAATAATCTCTGAGCTCAGGGAGAGAAGTATCATCGAATAAGTACAGAGACAATAGTTCCGGAAATGCACAAACCAGCAAGCAAAACATGCCCTCGTAGACATATTATGATTAAAGGTTTGGATGACTAATGGCAGGCTGATCTTGTAGATATAAGGGAATATCCACTTGAGAATAATGGAGTCAAGTATATTTTAATGGTTATTGATACATAATCCAAATTGGCCTAGGCATTACCTGTTAAACAAAAACGGAGAGAAATGTTGCGGATGTTTTCGAGCGTTTGCTGCAGACAAGGACGAATCGATGTCCGGACAACCGCCAAACAGATTGCGGTGGAGAGTTTTACAATAGGTATTTCAAGACCGTGATGGAGCGGTATGGGATACATCATTACATAACATTCACCCACCTGAAGGCGAACATCATGGAACGTCTGAACAGAACTTAAAAGATCAAATGTGGATGCGTTTTAATCTTCGTGGATCAAACAAATGGACAGATATCCTCCCAGAAATAATTGCTCAGTATAAAGGAACCAAACATAGCACAGTACAAATTAGACCAATCGATGTTCATGGTAATGGTCTCATGGATATGGTGTACTATCGTATTAAAACAGAAATTTAATATATGTGATTTGGTACGTATCTCAAAAGACAAGACAGCAGTTCACAAATCATACCTACCAAACTGGTCAACAGAGTTCCCAGAATGAGATTTTCACTCTGCAGCGGAGTGTGCGCTGATATGAAAATGCAGTTGGTAGAGCACTTGCCCGCGAAAGGCAAAGGTACCGAGTTCGAGTCTCGGTCCGGCACACAGTTTTAATCTGCCAGGAAGTTTCATGGTCAACAGAGTTATTTACAGTCTCAAAGGTGCAAAGAACGAATCGTAGAACTTATATTTTGAAGGATAGCAAAGGTGAAGAAACTGCAGGTTACTTCTACACCAAGGAGTTGCAGAAAAGTTCTGAAGCGGATGTGCTTCAAGTCGAGAGAGTCCTAAGACGTCAGGGAAATAGAGCGCTAGTCAAAAGGTTTGATTTTCCTGCAGCACAAAACAGTTGGATTGATGCTAACGATTTGCTATTTAATGGCATGCGCACTCCACAACCGCTGAAGTAGCATAACATGCGTGCTAGTAAACGCATTAGAGGAGGTTCTGCTATTCTAGACGAACTGCTAGTGGAATTACACATTCCGGGACCTGGGACAACGCTTCAAAAACGCTTGGCACGAGATGATAAGGGGATTAAATCTGCCCGGCGAAGCTTTACGGAACACGACACTGCATACGCTGCAAATAAAGATCTTCCAAGTCGTCACATTGCAGGTAGGATTTTAGCTGATAAGGGTAAGGCGATACGCAGAAGAAAGGATATCGGTATAGGTCAACGCACTGCAGCACTTGCAGTTGATAGAACGATGCATGGAAAAATTAGGTTGGGGTTAGGAGTGATGAATTTTAAGCGAGTTATGAATGCTGCACGCTGTGCACTAAACAAGAAGAAAGAAGGATGGGAAGCCGAATTGTTTTAAGAAGGGTTGCCTGACAGCGATGTATGCAGCTCAAAACGCTCTGAAGCAGAAGGGTTCGAGAAGAAGAAGAGGATCGGTTAAAGCATCCCGAGTTCTACCAATACCCAAGACGTGTGGTGGTTTTCTTCCATTCCTCATCCCAGCCCTCTCCGCTCTCTCGGCGGTAGGGTCCCTCGCTGATGGTGCTGCAACTATTGCTCGAACTGACAAGCACGCGTAAAACTTCCAAGAAGCAAGAAGGTACAATCACATAATGGAAGCCGCAGCCATCAGAAAAGGGCTTCACTTGAAACCATACAGGAAAGGGCATGGTCTATTCTTAAATTTAAAAAAAAGCCCATTAGCAGTCCTACCAGTTCGGCCACTCAAAAATACTGATCTTCTTGAGTCTACTATTTCGACTCATTTGATGACCTGCAACCACTAGAAGAATTACAACTTCACTTCACTCGTAGAAGAAGTGTGTTCTGTAATTTTTGGAGCTATCAGGGCTTTAATACACACCTCTGCGGACATCTAAGCATCATGTTTCTGTTGACCTTTACAAAGAAGAAGAATAAGAAAAAGAAAAAGAAGAATATATAAGGAAGAGTTTTAAACATTCCTTGAACAGTCGATGTTCAGATACAATGTCGTACGCTTTGTCCTTGCAAGAACGATTATGCGTATGACATGCAAATTACTTCCCGCCGATTGTTTCGAGCATTGGTCAATGGAGTATTGCATTGACTGGACTAGAGACTTACAACAGCATCCCAAATATCACCGAAGCTAACAACAAACTGCATCAGGATATTAACGGTGAAAAAGACATTGCGGAAATAGAACCTGGTGCATACGATATCGACGATTTTAAAAATGGTTCAAATGGCTCTGAGCACTATGGGACTCAACGGCTGTAGTCATTAGTCCCTTAGAACTTAGAACTACTTAAACCTAACTAACCTAAGGACATAACACACCCACGCCCGAGGCAGGATTCGAACCTGCGACCGTAGCAGCAGCGCGGCTCCGGACTGGAGCGCCTAGAACCGCACGGCCACCGCGGCCGGCGACGATTTAAACTAAGTCTTGAAAGAGTCTGTTAAATGTATTGAGCTACGTGCAAACATAAATATACTTAAGTCTAAAATAAGGACTGGGCTGTGATACAACGACTGACTTTGACCAGAAAGTTTCAATAGGGAGCCTACTGGGTTTCACAAAACGACAGGATTTGAAGAAGGATCTTAGTAAATTTTACAAGTCAGATCAGACTGTGGACATACTGCACGTCAGTAAAATCTGAGAAGAGTGTAACGTTGCAACGAACTCTTGTCACAACGACAGTGTGATTCATACTGTTTACAGATTCTTTCCCTCAGTTGCAACAGGGTATAAGATTGTTGAGACTCCCACCAACGCAATATATCTTCCAGTGACAGTTAAGACATTGGTATAGTTCAGACATTGGAATATTTGCAGCTCCGTATTGTGGACCAGAAAAATCAACTGCTTGACTTTCGTGGTGAGGAAATCATTGTACGATTACACCTAAGGCAGAATGGGCGTACAGTATAAAACCAGTGCACGCAATCCACAGCACATCACTTCGCTATCGAACCGCAAATTGATAACACGTGCGAACTACGAGTTTCTTAAATCAGTTGGCTTGAAACCTGGCAATGTCGTCCTCACTCTATATAACCAGTCCAGTAGAGTATCGGAGTGAATTGTACGTCAGGAATACTTCTCGCATAAACCTTATGCTTCAACCACGTTTAACAAGAATAATGAAACTTCCTGGCAGATTAAAACTGTGTGCCCGACCGAGACTCGAACTCGGGGCCTTTGCCTTTCGCGGGCAAGTGCTCTACCATCTGAGCTACCGAAGCACGACTCACGCCCGGTACTCACAGCTTTACTTCTGCCAGTATCTCGTCTCCTACATTCCAAACTTTACAGAAGCTCTCCTGCGTACCTTCCAGAACTAGCACTCCTGAAAGAAAGGATATTGCGGAGACATGGCTTAGCCACAGCCTGGGGGATGTTTCCAGAATGAGATTTTCACTCTGCAGCGGAGTGTGCGCTGATATGAAACTTCCTGGCAGATTAAAACTGTGTGCCCGACCGAGACTCGAACTCGGGACCTTTGCCTTTCGCGGGCAAGTACTCTACCATCTGAGCTACCGAAGCACGACTCACGCCCGGTACTCACAGCTTTACTTCTGCCGTCGTGCTTCGGTAGCTCAGATGGTAGAGCACTTGCCCGCGAAAGGCAAAGGTCCCGAGTTCGAGTCTCGGTCGGGCACACAGTTTTAATCTGCCAGGAAGTTTCATATCAGCGCACACTCCGCTGCAGAGTGAAAATCTCATTCAAGAATAATGAAATTAGCAATCTCATCCAGCACCAAAACGCTCCGACCTTCCATCCAGAAGTTTCATAAATTTGGAGGGGTCATTCAAGAAAACCGAAGGCAGAGCTACAGTGGGATCCAAGGTTAGTCGTAACGCTTAAGCATTCTTGTTTCAAGATATACACTGTGAACTCAATGGATCTCAGATCCATTGTACACGCAGTGTCGGCGTAACATCAACCCTTAAAACATTCACCTCTTCATCGCCCACGGATTTGAATGGTTTAGAAAATGTGGGATGGATCATAGACGATCTGGTGGATAGAGTAGTTGGAGAGTACAGACGATTTACTGCATGCATACCTCTAAAAGTGCTTATGGGCTACTTTGAGGACATGAAGCAGATTATTATGAATGCTGGACTGGAACTCATTCTGGTACAGAGTGCAATGAATAATAACTCACGCATTCAAGGAGCTCCAGAGGGGACAATGATCACAATCAGTAAGATAATATGGAAAATGCCTCACATCAGTGTATCAGATGAGGAGCGTTTGAAGCTTTTAAAAGTTCTGAATTCCGGTACATATCCATCGTATACATGTGTATACAGTCTAGCATATGACATATATGTAGGTTTCGTGATTATTGTGGAAGTGCTGAAGAAGAAGGAGGAGGGTGTCTACTCAGTCCACGGAAATTCAAGTAGCTGTCATCGATCATCATAATAGACTTCTCGAAACAGAATGAGATAATTAAATCTGGACCTATAGAATTCAGATATACGAGTTGAATTTGAATCTTTAGCAAACTTCCTGGAACCCACTGTAGCGTATGCTCTAGTTCAACATGCCGTGTGATTAACTACGGCCCACTCACCGGTGTTGAGCTGTATAAATGAACCGGTGCTGTGGCAACCTAGAGCAGAGTGGGAACATCATTGCAGACTCTCAGGGTTTCCGTTATGATGAGCATAGACAGTTCATATTTAAAGATGTTGCATTTGTAGCATACACAGAAGATGCTGGAATAATAGAGACATTCTCAGCAAACATTGCATGACCGAGGTCTTTCAAGGATGTGAAGTGTGCTAAAACATGGGAGAGTGCAAAGTGGTTAAAATATTTCTACCATAGAATTCAGTGGGATGATCCTGGCATACGCTATAAAGATATGGTGACGTCGCTTATATTATTCGACCACAGAGATACCATCATCTACGTGAAGGGAAGGAGAAGAGCCAGCCGGTGTGGCCGAGCAGTTCTAGGTGCTTCAGTCTGGAACCGCGGGACCGCTACGGTCGCAGGTTCGAATCCTGCCTCTGGCATGGATGTATGTGATGACCTTAGGTTAGTTAGGTTTAAGTAGTTCTAAGTTCTAGGAGACTCATAACCTCAGATGTTAAATCCCATAGTGCTCAGAACCATTTGAACCATTTTTTGAAGGAGAAGATCTTATGGATGCGTCGAATCTTCAAGTTTGCTGCTATTCAACACCTGGAATTCTGTGGGTGTCCTGCTCTCCATCGACTAAGGAAGAAGAAGATGTGTCAAAACAGTGTTGCTGTGTCTGCTTTTGAAAAAGTAAAATTACTTTTAAGTTGGATCAGAAATAAATGAATTTTTACCTCATGATATGTGTACAATCCCTCTCTTCCCACTATGACCATATGCAGTTTCGTCCAGATACTATGTCTGTGGTCTTCTTCAAGCACAGGAGATATAATTTTAGATATGTTTGCTATATGTCTTTGAAAGTGGTCGCAGTTATGTGCCTCCTGTCCCCATAACCCAATTCATGCTACACGATAGGCATAATTCCATGAAACCATTCTATGTATTTTGTTATTCTCGGTCTTAAACTTCACCTCCTTAATAGCCCTCATCTTCAGAAAAACTGTCATTTGTGACCTTTACAGCCTTTACACACACACACACACACACACACACACACACACACATATATATATATATATATATATATATATATATATATATATATATATACAGGGTGAGTCACCTAACATTACCGCTGGATATATTTCGTAAACCACATCAAATACTGACGAATCGATTCCACAGACCGTACGTGAGGAGAGGGGCTCGTGTAATTGGTTAATACAAACCATAAAAAAATGCACGTAAGTATGTTTTTTAACACAAACCTACGTTTTCTTAAATGGAACCCCGTTAGTTTTGTTAGCACATCTGAACATATAAACAAATACGTAATCAGTGCCGTTTGTTGCATTGTAAAATGTTAATTACATCCGGAGATATTGTAACCTAAAGTTGACGCTTGAGTACCACTCCTCCGCTGTTCGATCGTGTGTATCGGAGAGCACCGAATTACGTAGGGATCCAAAGGGAACGGTGATGGACCTTAGGTACAGAAGAGACTGGAACAGCACATTACGTTCACATGCTAACACCTTTTCATTGGTCTTTTTCACTGACGCACATGTACATTACCATGAGGGGTGAGGTACACGTACACACGTGGTTTCCGTTTTCAATTACGGAGTGGAATAGAGTGTGTCCCAACATGTCAGGCCAATAGATGTTCAATGTGGTGGCCATCATTTGCTGCACACAACTGCAATCTCTGGCGTAATGAATGTCGTACACGCCGCAGTACATCTGGTGTAATGTAGCCGCAGGCTGCCACAATACGTTGTTTCATATCCTCTGGGGTTGTAGGCACATCACGGTACACATTCTCCTTTAACGTACCCCACAGAAAGAAGTCCAGAGGTGTAAGATCAGGAGAACGGGCTGGCCAATTTATGCGTCCTCCACGTCCTATGAAACGCCCGTCGAACATCCTGTCCAGGGTCAGCCTAGTGTTAATTGCGGAATGTGCAGGTGCCCCATCATGCTGATACCACATACGTCGATGCGTTTCCAGTGGGACATTTTCGACCAACGTTGGCAGATCATTCTGTAGAAACGCGATGTATGTTGCAACTGTTTGGCCTCTGCAATGAAGTGAGGACCAATGAGGTGGTCGCCAATGATTCCGCACCATACATTTACAGTCCACGGTCGCTGTCGCTCTACCTGTCTGAGCCAGCGAGGATTGTCCACGGACCAGTAATGCATGTTCCGTAGATTCACTGCCCCGTGGTTTGTGAAACCCGCTTCATCGGTAAACAGGTAGAACTGCAACGCATTTTCTGTTAATGCCCATTGACAGAATTGCACTCGATGATTAAAGTCATCACCATGTAATTGCTGATGTAGCGACACATGTAACGGGTGAAAGCGGTGACGATGCAGTATGCGCATGACACTACTTTGACTCAGTCCACCTGCTCTCGCAATATCCCGTGTACTCATATGTGGGTTCATGGCAACAGCAGCTAACACACCAACTGCACCCACTTCTCCTGTGATGGGCCTGTTACGGACCCGTTTGCGTGCTACGACCATACCTGTTGCATACAGTTGGCGGTAGATGTTTTGCAATGTGCGGCACGTTGGATGCTCTCTGTCCGGGTACCGTTCTGCATACACCCTGCAGGCTTCAGCTGCATTTCGTCGACACTCGCCGTAGATGAGTATCATCTCCGCCTTTTCAGAGTTCGAATACATCATGGTCACAGTTCCTACAACACTACACTGTGACAGACGTCTGGTAACACGGTGTACTACGGTTGGTCTGCGTGCGGAGACGAATGCAGAATAACAATAGCAGCAAGCGCTACATGCGGACACTGCGACAGCTAGACCAAACCACAACAGTGCACTACAGCCACACTCGTAAACACGGTCGTCATCGTGTCATCGTAAACATGTCCCTGCAGATGCTGCTCGCCGACCGTGGCCCGTGTTTGTTACAACACGCAACTGAACGTCGGAGGTTTCAAGCGTCAACTTTAGGTTACAATATCTCCGGATGTAATTAACATTTTACAATGCAACAAACGGCACTGATTACGTATTTGTTTATATGTTCAGATGTGCTAACAAAACTAACGTGGTTCCATTTAAAAAACGTAGGTTTGTGTCTAAAAACATACTTCCGTGCATTTTTGTATGGTTTGTATTAAACAATTACACTAGCCCCCTCTCCTCACGTTCGGTCTGTGGAATCGGTTCGTCAGTATTTGATGTGGTTTACGAAATATATCCAGCGGTAACGTTAGGTGACTCACCCTATATATATATATATATATATATATATATATATATATATATACCATCATCATTCATCCACATTACGGTCGGAGGAAGGCAATGGCAAACCACCTCCATTAGGACCTTGCCTAGTACGGCAGTGCGAGTCTGCTGCATTGTTCCCCTACGCTCTGTCAAGCAGCATGGGACTTCATTTCCATACATTGTGTACATAAAGTCAGGGAACACTTTCATATATTTATTGCACAAGAAATAAAATCATTGTACAGATATTATACATACGTCATTTTGAAGAGAAACCCTGAAAATTTTTTTTTCGTGAATACCGCCACAGTGTTGTCTGGTAAAATGCCGATAGTCAGCGCTAAGTCGCAAATATGGAGCTACTGCATCCATGGAATGGCTGTGCTACAGAAGGGGACAGCTGTTTCATGAAATGGCCTCCCCAATCACCAGATCTCATTTCGTGTGACTCTTTTCTGTGGGGACACATTGAAGATCTGGTGTATGTACCGTCTCTACCACGTGATGTAGCAGAGCTCTGGGAGAGAATACAGGAAGCGACTGCCACAGTCGACGACGCCGGCAAGAAATCGATTACCGTATTGACGTCTGCAGGGTCACTCATGGTTCACATATCGAATGTTTATTTTTTTAGTTTATTCAGTTCACACAAATACAATACAGTTCTTGAGATTACAATTCGCTTCTTCAGGTACAATATAGTTCTTGAGGTACAATTAGACTCTGGTACACCAATGCAGAGATACTTTTAACTTACACACTACAACACTGGTTAAGATTTTTGTATTACTTTTTTTTCTCAGTAGCACTGGATGAGAATATTTACAATTTTTGAGATATATGTCCATCTAAGACAAAAACTAATGCGGAGATACTTTTTTTAGTACTACAACTAAATTCCACAGTCCCAGTAGCATAAATGGCTCTGAGCACTATGGGACTCAACAGCTGTGGTCATCAGTCCCCTAGAACTTAGAACTACTTAAACCTAACTAACCTAAGGACATCACACACATCCATGCCCGAGGCAGGATTCGAACCTGCGACCGTAGCAGTCGCACGGTTCCGGACTGCGCGCCTAGAATCCCAGTAGCATAGGTCTTTCAATAATTCTGATGGACTGTGTTCACTGAGAATATAATTTCAACAGCCCCAATACCAAAGGTTTTTACAATAGTAATAATTCTGTAATCATACTTGGACGGCTAGAGGCAAGTGAAATCTTAAAAACTATTCCATTTTCAAGACACACATGGTGTGTACATATGTATTTGCAGGGTACACATACGTTGCCTATGAATAAATAAATATACAAAAATTTGTTTCTGTTATGGTTTAATAAATATAAATTTTTTTGTTTATGATTTTTAACTTTTTTAACTTTTTTTACACACATGGTGTGCATATACACCACCGGTTGTGAAAAGTGCAACACCGACAAGGAATTACCTGAATAGCACCACTCTTGGTGGAAGTGGCAACGTGTGTGCAAGCAATACGTGATACGTTTTGCAGCGAGATGGGGTACACGTAGGCCGAGCAGAGCCCGCTCGTGTCGGTCCGACAGGGTCCGCATTGCGCCTAGTGTAGTCGGTGCAGGGCTGTCACACAAGGTGGAAACAACACAGTGAGTGCCAGTATGCCTCATCGATGTCATAGGGAGCCATATCCGCATGTGAACGAGCTCGAAAGGGGCAGAATAATCGGTCTCTGGGAAACGGGGTTGTCATATTGTGACATTTCAGCTCGCACAGGGCATGCTGCTATGACAGTGATGCATGTGTGGAAGCAGTGGATAGAGGAAGGTCGTGTACAGCAATGAGTGGGAACTGGACCACGGAACATGACCACAGCACGGGATGACAGTCATCTTGCCCATATGGCCATTATGGACAGTACAGCGTCATCCACAGCATTGGCTCGGCGCTGGATCTCTGCAACAGGTGTGCACTCGTTTGCATTGTCGGTTTTTCGCTGTCTGCTGCAGGTTGGACTGGTTGCACGCATCCTATTATGTCGGCTTCCATTGTCCAGAACCACAAGCTTAAAAAAATGTTCAAATGTGTGTGAAATCTTATGGGACTTAACTGCTAAGGTCATCAGTCCCTAAGCTTACACACTACTTAACCAAAATTATCCTAAGGACAAACACACGCACCCATGCCCGAGGGAGGACTCTAACCTCCGCTGGTACCAGCCACACAGACCATGACTGCAACGCCTGAGACCACTCGGCTAATCCCGCGCGGCGAACCACAAGCTCCTCCGACTGTAATGGGCATGTGAGTACCGTCACTAAGGTGCTAAGTGGCAACATGTAATCTTTTTGGATGAGCCCTGCTTCAACGTGCCCTACAGTGATGGCCGCATATGTGTCCAGCAGTACTGTGGTGAGTGCAACCTGGAGGGCTTTTAGATCTGTGAAATGAGTTTTCAGAAACTCATAATGCAATCAGTACATGTGGAGGATGGATAGATCTAGTGTGCACATCTCTACATAAATAGGTTTCCTAAATTCTACTACAGCCTTCACCATCTCCAAAGTAACAAAGGTATTATTGAATATGGTGACCAGCTTAAAATTTGGTCTGGCAACGCATTTTCTTACGCCATAACGCCCATCCACTTCGGTTCTAATAAAAATTTCATATCGTTCCCTCAAATTCTCCACTATTTTGCCGAAAATTGCATTATTCGGGCACCCATTGAAACTCACCACTGGCAGTGATTGCTGCATGGAGTGCCCATATAAGTTATTTACATCCAAGGGCATTATGCAACTCGAATCAGTGCACTGAACCTGTCACCCATCCATAGGTTATTTACCTTCACATGCCTATGAACACATTGGCAAAGTCCCCTACGGATCCCTTGCTCAAAGAAAAGAAGCATGTCAACATTGGTCAATAAGTCGATGCTGCACTTCGTTTTTGAGAATTGTGTCCCAAGACAACCCAGGTGCCTTGTAATTAAACTCGGGATCCAGAGAATATCTGGTCATCCACAGACTCCGGAATTTCTCGAAAACTTCACAAGAAAGTGCACCTCTGTGTCCATGTAAAGCCGTGCGTACTCTCCTAAACTGGATATGTTGAATTCCCACCAGACATTCACAGCTTGTTCATACTCTGCGTTTGTTACGGCATCGCCTGTAAGGTTGCTGAAGAATGCAGTTACGTCAGGTAGTCTGTTTTCGTACAGTTTGGCCATACTATCCACATACTAATATTGGAAATACCCCTTCCTAGTCACAAGTTGAAACTTTTCCTCGCCGGGAAATGCAGCTAAAGTGATAGGCATATCCTCCCGAGATAGAGTCTGAAGGAGCTTCTGGAGTGGCGCCTGCATAAAACGTAGTGTGTCAAGGTAGCAGAACGTAATTCTCGGCGTCATTCGTTTGGATAATGAAATGTATTTCTCGACGCTTTGAGGTAGGGCACTGACCTGATCTATCACAAAGCTGAAATCAGCCAAGTGCTCAACTAGAAAGGGAGAGTAATACCCACTTAAATTATGGAAGAAAGCGGGTATATATCTTGGTAACCAGTACTTCAAATTGCACGTATTGTGAGATGCGCCACAGAACTTCCCCATAAGATGGCATTGGTCCCTATCAAGGGTTTCCGCTTTTCTATCTAATGGTGGCCCACAAATATGGCAGCCAATCGCGTTATTGTAAAAATCTTCATTCTCCTTCGATTTGGTGATCGGAACATTGTCGCTGTATAGTTTATCAATCCCCCACGAAAGTTATTCGAGGTCAGTGAGCAGCCAAAACGCAGGATTATCCCTGACATAAGACTTGTAGAGGTTAAGGCTCCAATCATAGGACGATGCAGTTTGGTACGCAGCAGCACATGGTACATGTTTTTCTGTAAAGTTGGTATGTGAGGTCATGAGGTCACCTCACAGCGGGTCAGAGGGGCGAGGACGCATTCGAAGTGGGCGTACACCACATGCGGACATCGATCCGGGTGCTCAGCATTTTTAAACTTTATGAATTTGTCTTCCTCAGTAGGCATAACAACATATATTGGGTCCTTGGAAGCGCAATCTACTAAATGTGCCGCTAATAACGTGTCTGAGGTAAAACAATTGCTCTTGTGCTTATTTATCAGGGAGGCGAGAAGGAGGAGCATGTCTTTGATCCAAACAAAGTGATAAATATCACCTTCAGAAAAGAGCAGTATGTTTACATGCATCTTATGGTTACTGGCAAATTTTGAGAAATGGAGGGAGCTGACAACAATTTAATTGCCCTGCTCAACTGACTTGCTTTTCCTCTCCAGGTCATGAGCTGACATTCCAGTATTCTGGACCTCAAATTTAGGTATGTCCTACATCTTGATGGGGAACTCGATACCATCAACGTTATAACACCCACGAATATTATCACCTACATGATATGTACCAGGATACTCGGGATGATGTCTGTAATCGTAATTTCTCTCGCAAGTCAGGATTGACCGTGCAAAACAAACCTGATCCTTTCTATTTTCGACATTAATTCATGCATGCTTATTAGCTATATCCTTAGGGAACGTGATGTAGCTGGAACGTCCATTTACCGGATCATAGAAATGTGTATGGCTGGCCAGATGTAACATTAGGCTGCGTGCTTTAGCTAATCCTCTCACTTCCATCTCGGAAAACTGGGCCAGTATAGCTCTCAAGGTGGATTTACGAAACCACTCGGCGACTGATGTGCTCCGTGCACTAGAAACACGACAGTGTCACGATATCCTCCGGCCAGATTCTCAATCCTAGTGAACGAGATTCGCTCCTCAAAGGCGTCTGCAATAACTGAGTATTCTAACTGCGATATGGTGTCCCTGACCTGATGTCCTTCACTAAAAGTACGGGAGAGAGAAGTGTCGCTAGCCACAGATCATCTCTATCACTATCATTACAATACTACTACTACAGGATGATGATGTCCATCCTGTCGATGATGGAGTCGGCGAGGTGCACAGGTTCAAATGGCTCTGAGCACTATGCGACTTAACTTCTGAGGTCATCAGTCTCCTAGAACTTAGAACTACTTAAACCTAACTAACCTAAGGACATCACACACATCCGTGCCCGAGGCAGGATTCGAACCTGCGACCGTAGCGGTAGCGCGGTTCCAGACTGAAGTGCCTAGAACCGCTCGGCCACACCGGCTGGCGAGGTGCACAGGGATATGCGCCGAGGCATACATACCTTCCGTTGCCGGCGAGGCGACCAGTCAGAGCCAGAGTAGATTGAGGTGGCGGCAGTGAGGCCCAGTGGGAATACCCTGGTCGCAGCGACAGTGTCCGGCGATGCTGCTGCTGCTGCTGCAAACCGGGGCCTTCACCACCGCCAGGCTGGGAGGTGGGAGATCGTTGCTGTTCTTCTTCTTCTTGCGACTGAATCGCCTATGGACACCAGAGAGTACGGAGGCAGGCGCTGCAGCGGACGCAGCTGATGCTGCTGCTGCTGCCTCTCGTGCAGCCGCCAGTGGTGCTCTCCATGCCGCTCGGGCGCGTGTCTCATTTCTGCCCTCGCAACCACCGCTCTAGGCATTCGCGCCACAGCCAGCTGTTGTGGTGCTGGTGACGGCTGTGGGCCTCTGTAACATACAAAAAATTAAGTACAATATTCAAGATTGAAAGAAAATTACACTCCTGGAAATGGAAAAAAGAACACATTGACACCGGTGTGTCAGACCCACCATACTTGCTCCGGACACTGCGAGAGGGCTGTACAAGCAATGATCGCACGCACGGCACAGCGGACACACCAGGAACCGCGGTGTTGGCCGTCGAATGGCGCTAGCTGCGCAGCATTTGTGCACCGCCGCCGTCAGTGTCAGCCAGTTTGCCGTGGCATACGGAGCTCCATCGCAGTCTTTAACACTGGTAGCATGCCGCGACAGCGTGGACGTGAACCGTATGTGCAGTTGACGGACTTTGAGCGAGGGCGTATAGTGGGCATGCGGGAGGCCGGGTGGACGTACCGCCGAATTGCTCAACACGTGGGACGTGAGGTCTCCACAGTACATCGATGTTGTCGCCAGTGGTCGGCGGAAGGTGCACGTGCCCGTCGACCTGGGACCGGACCGCAGCGACGCACGGATGCACGCCAAGACCGTAGGATCCTACGCAGTGCCGTAGGGGACCGCACCGCCACTTCCCAGCAAATTAGGGACACTGTTGCTCCTGGGGTATCGGCGAGGACCATTCGCAACCGTCTCCATGAAGCTGGGCTACGGTCCCGCACACCGTTAGGCCGTCTTCCGCTCACGCCCCAACATCGTGCAGCCCGCCTCCAGTGGTGTCGCGACAGGCGTGAATGGAGGGACGAATGGAGACGTGTCGTCTTCAGCGATGAGAGTCGCTTCTGCCTTGGTGCCAATGATGGTCGTATGCGTGTTTGGCGCCGTGCAGGTGAGCGCCACAATCAGGACTGCATACGACCGAGGCACACAGGGCCAACACCCGGCATCATGGTGTGGGGAGCGATCTTCTACACTGGCCGTACACCACTGGTGATCGTCGAGGGGACACTGAATAGTGCACGGTACATCCAAACCGTCATCGAACCCATCGTTCTACCATTCCTAGACCGGCAAGGGAACTTGCTGTTCCAACAGGGCAATGCACGTCCGAATGTATCCCGTGCTACCCAACGTGCTCTAGAAGGTGTAAGTCAACTACCCTGGCCAGCAAGATCTCCGGATCTGTCCCCCATTGAGCATGTTTGGGACTGGATGAAGCGTCGTCTCACGCGGTCTGCACGTCCAGCACGAACGCTGGTCCAACTGAGGCGCCAGGTGGAAATGGCATGGCAAGCCGTTCCACAGGACTACATCCAGCATCTCTACGATCGTCTCCATGGGAGAATAGCAGCCTGCATTGCTGCGAAAGGTGGATATACACTGTACTAGTGCCGACATTGTGCATGCTCTGTTGCCTGTGTCTATGTGCCTGTGGTTCTGTCAGTGTGATCATGTGATGTATCTGACCCCAGGAATATGTCAATAAAGTTTCCCCTTCCTGGGACAATGAATTCACGGTGTTCTTATTTCAATTTCCAGGAGTGTATATGCAGTAAGCAAATAACAGTATTTCAGAATAATAATAATTATATGCTGTAATGACGATGGTTGCATCATAATCACCCTTCCCACTCTGGGTCCAAGGATCGAGCAGTTCAATTGGGTTTTCCAGTATTTCCTCATCCTTCGCTGAAAGGGCAAGATGATGCTGCCTTTCAGCTTCCTCTGCAGCAGCCGCCATCTCATGTACCCACTCTGTTATTTCCCCCTCGCCTTGGGGCCATTTATCTTGCTTACTGATGCTACCTAGAACAATAAGACATAGAACGGAATTTTTTCTTGAAAGTGTTAGAGACATACACAAAGAAAAACGTACTGAAAAATCATTTTAGTTAACTCACTGAAATATAGACAGAAAATCGTATTCTCTAATCCACTGAAGTTTCTTATATATGAAACACACTGAATCTGAAAATCGTACTCTTCTACTTACAAGACTTTCTGGCTCTCGACCTCGACATATGCCCTTATGTCTCCTTCATCATCCACTGAAACACCTAGAAAAGCAAAGAATATGTCTCAAACAACTGAATGCATCATGTTACGAAATATAAATGTGTATACATTTCCCAGACCTCATCATTAGCACCAGAATACATTATGTGAGCAAAAAAAAGTTCTTCTCTAACAGCGACATACTTAAAAAAATAATAAAAAGTATATGCACTTACGCTCTTGTTGCGCTGACTCAGTTAATACTGGACGTAGGCTACAATCACAATAAGAAAAGAAAGGCTGTAATACCAGTTACAGAATAAAAATTCGTCACACCCTAAAATTACAGCAACGAGCCTTTCAAAAGCTCAGTAGTGTTGATGTTACCGACTACGACCTAAACAAGTGATGTGATGGTACTAAAATTACGGAACTTACAAACGGACATTGAATGATGAGAACAATTAACTTACATGGTATATTGTCCTGGTGAAGACGTTTGCTACTACCACTGCTGACGCTGGCTGAACGTTTCAAATTGTAATGTATACGAGTAGCGCACACAAGCGAAAAAAGGAAAACTGGGAATGCTGATGAGCACACAACCAACCACACAGGTGAACTGATATAGGCAGAATGAGAGCGATTGCACCACGACGAGGGTTTATATAACCTCTACCCCCTCCATCCGATATATTACTCAGGGAGCCAATAGGAGTGCAGCACGCAGGACAAGAAGTTGGTGCTGATCTGGCCGGCTTCGGTTTTCGCACACTCGCGGATTCAGCCAGAAAAACCCCACTTCACTCTGTGGCGAGGTGCGGCCGCTGACGAACATGCTGCCACCTTGCGTGTCCCCAGTAACGACCGTGCCTCGCGTAGCAACCTACCGTGATAATATATTTAACATTTTTTTTTTCGTGATGCAGTGTCGTCTTCAAAGTTTCGACACGGTGTATTTGCGGTCATCCATTTTAGCGATGTATTTCTTTTTTCGAGTCTATTTTACCGTAAGGTATTTCCGTTCCACGTGCACCTGGGAAGACAGTGCAGTGTTTTCCATACCAATGTATTTGAAACAAATTGTTTAAAGCAACATTTGCAAATGTATTGAGGGTTAAACACTTTACCTAATTTGATTATGCATGCGAATATTCCAGAGTAGTGGAGGAAGACTGAGAGGTTTCACAAGTGTGGCGCAATATTTTTACAATCTGTATTCAAGTGTGGTGGTATACACTGCAAAATTGAAGCAAACTACCGTACAGTGATATTTTTGAAAGTTTATTTAGACGTATTCAATGGGATTTAGTAACTCCTGAAGCAGTTTGTGATCAAAGATAAGGGTATTTCTCACATAAGCCCGCAAATTATCGCTGGCATAGTTTCACAAATGTGCTGCGATCCTTTTTTAGATTTAGTGTCCAGATTTGGTGGAGGTGGTATTCCACGGAAAAAAAATGTGTAATTATTTAAATATTCTCACGTCATCTGCAAAGCTCTCTCTCGATCTCTTTGTACAGTGGTACATTTAGTTACTGCGACATCTTCACGTTATATATGTGACAATATTCCGCACGTTGCTTAGGCACCACATGTAATAGCTCTCAAAGCTGTTCATGTTCAGTGACAAAGGGCAGGAGGAAGGCTGTGGATATTTCCAACGTGACAGGAAATACGAGATCCACTTCTGCAGCTGCAACGTAGCGTGCCTGAGCCCGGCCCGTGCTCTTTCTTCCAGCAGAGCGCACACACCAGAGTGAACATCTCCCCTCTTGTGCTTCGGAAGACTGACTGGACTGTTACCGAATAATTTACAGTTAGAGCACACGCATTTACCAGCACGAGTTATGAAGAGTAACTTAGCCCCATCATGCGGCATCTTTATTATTTGGTGAAGTGTATTCGTCTTCACCAAATATCATTGCTCTCCACACAATCCTCAGATGCATGATTTTAGCTAATACAGCCATTAAACTCCTTCTCAGCACAGACATCTCATCCATTGAACGCAGAAAACAATTATGTCTGTCCTGCCAGTCCAGCAGCTAGACACAGATTAAGTCTTTTCCCGCCATTTTCCCCAGACCGCCATCTTGGATTACCCCACAGGAGGTGAGAGGGGGAGGACCAACAGCGCCCTCTGGTGGCAGTGTTGTGAACTAGGTCAGTTGCAGTCCGGACCTAATGGTGAACACACTTGGGTGGAGCTACTGTCTATGGCAAGTCAAATTATTTAAATAAACAATGCACACAAAATACTTACATCCATCCTGTCCAGCAGACCAGCACAGACTGTGTCCTTTTCCGGCCAATTTCCGTATGGGGGGGGGGGGGGAGGGGACAGGACTATGCATACAAAATAAAGACTAACGTCTATCCTATCTGGCAGCCCAGCACAGACTGAATTTTATTCGTGAATTTCCAGTTGTGGGAGGGTAAGGAGGGCAGGGGAGGGGGTAGGGAAGACGTTAGGTTAGTGGAAGTATCCCAACTGACCTATTTTCCCGCCAAAATTTGAATTTCCCACCATGATGGCACTGTGATGTTGCAACATCTATGGCCACCATCTTGAATAAATTTGGCAACAATGCAATGTGGAGCAGCTCCCACTTTGTCCCACTGTTATTGGGAGGTATTCCATGACTATTTATACTGAGTAAAAATGTGTACCCTCATTTACACTTCAATGTTGTACATAATCCGTTAATGGGAAGAAGAGTGTGCTGATTTGCGTTTCTTACCGTTTTACTAAGGAATAAACGTAGATTTTAGATGGTGCCTCTACCACAAGTGAATTGATGTCAGACTTGCCATTTTAGCAAAATTTGAAACAGAAAGACATTATTGAATGAAACGTGATCTTCAAAGAGAAGAGAAAGAGAGACTCACTCTGTGGTATACATGATATCCAATTTCATCTCCAAGTATTAATTGCCAATCAGTGCAACTGCTAGTTACGTCAAAGGTAGTTTTGCATTCAGACAGACTGGTCTTTCGAAAATAGCTACAGAACCGTAACTAGAGTGACATGCAACAGGGTATGAACATACCGGATTTAAATTTTTAGTGACAGCTTCAGAACTATCTGCATAAACTTGAAACTATGTCACTTACACCTACAAGAAAGACTCTAGCATAATACTATATAATGAACAAAATATTGACTGTTTAAGGTACTCTACAGAGAATATACGGCTAGAACAAGTCGACTGTTACATATACATCTGGACCTCTACTCGAGAAATCGCAGTTAAGTACACGGCGGAGGGTCTTTCCCATTGTAGCACATATTAGTGTTCCCTCCCAATCCATTCGCATATAGAGCACGAATAATATCTGCTTAAACGCATCTGTATGCTCTGTAATTATTCTAACCTAGTCTTCGCGGTACCCTCCGGGTACATAATGTAGGGACATGTAATACATTTATAGATTGCTGACACAACTCTGTAACTTGGGTTTCGTGGGGTGGTTGGCGTCTATCTTGAAGCATCGACCACCCGGATTTTTCAGCATTTCCGTGACGCTTTCCCGCGGGTCAAAAACCTATGACCTTTTCTCGTGCTCATATTGTATACGTTAATGTCTGTGTTCGTCTTATGTGATATGAGTCACACATACTTGAGCAATATTCTAGGATGCGTCGCATTACTGTTTTGTAAGCAATCTCCTTTGTAGGGAGACTGCATTTTGCCAATATTGTACCAAAGAACCGACGTTTGTCATCTGCTTTACTTACGACTGAGCCTATGTGATCTTTTTCATATTCTCAGAAACTGTTACATCAATGCGTTTGTATGAGTTAACTGATCCCAACTTTGACTTACTGATATTGTAGCCATACGGTGCTACTAATGTTATAAGTGACAAAGTAATTCTGTCTGTTACCTTTTCACGACTAAATTGCTGAACTGAATTTGATGATATTTAGTATGGAGATAGCTTGAATCCTCAGAAAGAAAAGGGGCTAGTTTCGAAGGCAAAAAAAGGCCCCTAACAAGGAATACGTGAGTGCGACGTGGGCGACGCTTGCGCGGAGGTCGGCGACTCTCAGTGTTTGTAGATTATTCCGTGGCATTTCAATCCAATTCTTACTCATGCGTGCGGTTTCTGAAATTTTAAAAAGAAGTGCTAAACCACCTGGCGAAGCGGGGCAGTTTTTACGGCGAAATATTGTGGCGATACAGTAACAAAATCCGTCTCTAAGCTCGAAAACCGTATTTAAAACTATTACGATATGCCTCAAAAACGAAAGTCTGATTTAACGCAATCTTAACTTACATGTAGAATCTCATGCGGCCTTTACAGCACATTACAACAGTGATAAGCCAGTCGCATTTTGGACTCTTGAGGACCACGAGTCTCTTACAGCTTCTGAGGCGCTACAATGATATTTACATTCTGTACGAAAAACAAAGAAACATCTTCTCTTTACATGTAAGACGTGGGAGGCTTTCAGTGAGGTTACATTTGATTATGATCCATTAATTGACTATTTTAATCATCGATTAATCATCTTAGGATGAGTGGATCAAAACTGTAACAATTGTAATGAGTTGAAATGGAAGGAAGAAATGGTTGGTATGTGTTGCTTTGGTCGCAAAATCTTACTTCCAGTAGTAGGTGAGCCAGAGGAACACCTAAAAACTCTACTTCTGCACGAATACGATGAATCGAGGCATTTTTCAAAAATATAATTAGAAAATGTAATGCATAATTTGATTATGCATCTGCATACCGTCACTGCATATGTTCTTACATACACATTCATATCTTCACCACTCTATACCCAGACATTTATAAATTTCTTACTCAGCATCACTCATCAAAACAAAACTTCTCGCATGCGAGCACAGCCACGCATAACAGCTAGTATTAAATAAACTGCCAGTCTTTGTGCCGGCCTGTGTGGCCGAGCGGTTCTAGGCGCTACAGTCTTGAACCGCGCGACCGCTACAGTCGCAGATTCGAATCCTGCCTCGGGCATGGATGCGTGTGATGTCCTTAGGACAGTTAGGTTTAAGTAGTTCTAAGTTCTAGGGGACTGATGACCTCAGAAGTTAAGTCCCATAGAGATCAGAGCCACGAAATATTTGTTACCGAGATCTGACTGGATACTTGTGCAGCTTTTACCAAGAAGTACTTCATTATGAATAACTGCTTCATCTACAAACTGTCTCATGTTACTATTAATATTGTCTTCAGGTCATTAACATACAACATACCGCGCGGGATTAGCCGAACGGTCTGGGGCGCTGCTGTCATGGACTGTGCTGCTGGTTCCGGCGGAGGTTCGAGTCCTCCCTCGGGCATGTGTGTGTGTCCTTCGGATAATTTAGATTACGTAGTGTGTAAGCTTAGTGACTGATGACCTTAGCAGTTAAGTCCCATAAGATTTCACACACATTTGAACACTTTTGAACATACAACATGAATAGTAAATGTCCTAACGCATATCATTGTCCTTCGCCTTAAATTACTTCTTCGTCTGTATTCATGACTCCATCCAAGATAATATACGGCGTCCTCCCTACCAACAAATTCTCAAACCAATCACAAATTTCCTTTGATACTTTAATAACTATGAGTGTGGTGCTGGCTGAGAGGCTTTTCGAAATTTTTCTTTCCATTACGATGTTGCCGAGGAAAATATAGGGAACTACCAACACTGGTAGATAATCTTTTCCTTGATACTAAAGATTGTTGAGGACGTACGCAGTCAGCCATAAATGCTTTTAAAAGGCTGTTGAGTTACCCAACCAGGCAGTCTCCTGAAATAAATTGTTGAAAACATGGAATATTTCACTACCTGAACCTTGTTTTTCCTAAATACGAGTGCAGCGCGCTACCTTGCACGATGCTGTGTAGCATATTGAAGAAACTTTGGCCGTAACTTATTCTCGGACGTAGTTACATTCGCTGCTTGCAAATTGATTAAACTGATAATGAAAGCTAAAGTGCACGCCATCACGCTTTCTACTTATCTATTTGATGAGTATTCGTACATCGGTTTATTCAAAGGTATCCACAACCTGTAATCATACCTATTTCCAGCGTATTTTCCAGCTTCTTACGGCACCAATAGGCGGTATGACGCTGTGTGGTGCCTTGGCTTATCTTCTACTATTTCGATTCTTACGAACTACGAGTGCCTGAAATAGCGACAAAACGTACAGGAAAGTCGTGAAATACGATGACATAGTCTCTTCTCAGCACATTCCTGTCACTATATTCCAAAAGGATAAACCTTAAGCGCATTATGTCTAGAACGTCCAAACATCCATCAGAGCACAAATACAAAAGAAAAAATTGATTCGCTACTTGGCACTTCCTTTTGGCAGACGCAGTGTTACAACAGACGTGTTGTTTCAAAACACTATCTCTCATGGTCACTTGGCAGCGTCCTACGGCGCGTGGTGCCAATGAAGCAGCTTGACATGCAATATTTTGGATACACGTCAAATGTTTCTTTGATTTAATATCGTGACTTAGAACTTCGTTTACCAGTACATAACAACTTCACAAAATATTGATATTGAGGTTCCGTTGTAGTTTTATTGGAATGGAACATTAACGGTTTACTAAACACAAATTTTAAGGATTCGTTTATTGCTGCAATGTCTTCTCTAGCAGTGGCTCTGATTTCAACATCACTCGTAACGAATTTCGAGTATTAATGTAATTTCGGTACGTGACAACTAACAGAGATTTTTTGTAATCAATAATTAAATATATAGTAAAATAAAAGGCATGAATGCAACGGGAGATTCAAATGGTTCAAATGGCTCTGAGCACTATGGGACTCAACATCTTAGGTCATAAGTCCCCTAGAACTTAGAACTACTTAAACCTAACTAACCTAAGGACATCACACACACCCATGCCCGAGGCAGGATTCGAACCTGCGACCGTAGCAGTCCCGCGGTTCCGGACTGCAGTGCCAGAACCGCTAGACCACCGCGGCCGGCACAACGGGAGAGAGAGAGAGTATTTATTACTATGAACATAAATATCACTGCATCATTTTCTGAACTGAATTTATTTATTAAAGAGTTTGGACGTGTAAAAGGGGTGATTATGGGTGAATATTGATATACAGATAGTACTGTTGATTATTACATTCTACACCTACAAACAAATGTGTCACCAACGCACTGAAATACCCGAACCACACAAAAAGTGGTGAATCAGTTTTCTGACTACTGGCTAGGATATTAAGCGGTTATTGAATGTTAGATATAAGCTTTCCTGGGAAAGGGCGTCTTTGTAATACGCATTCCGCTTTTGCCAACTTCCGCAGTATCAAGTGAACAACATTGCCTATGCGGCCTAGCAAACGGAAAAAAAATGTTTATTTCAACACTCTCAGCACAAAAGTCATGTACGCTGGTGTTAATGAGAATTCATGTTTTCGTAGCAATGTGACAGTGGAGTTTGGTAGCATACAGAACGCTGCTGTTCAACTGATCGAGAATGTATTCCAGCCCCATCTACAAAATGAAATGCGCTGTAGTGCAAGATGAAATATACTGTTCAACACTTCCAGGATAATATGTGCCGCGATTTTACGATATTACACAACAGAACATTGTACAAATGCTTATAAAACCTTTCTTGCGTTCCTCGTAAATGCTGAACTACATATCAAAAATTCAATGGCATGAAGGAATCAGTGGAAACGAAAGAAATTCAGAAAAATTAAATTAGCAGATAATTAAAACACATTCCAAATCAGCTGTTGCGGCAACAGCATCTTCTTACTGGAGCGTGACTTGGAATGTGTCTCAGATAAACCGCAGCGTCTGTTCGAGTTTATAGTTGTGCTCCATTGGGTACTGAACGAATAACACTAGCAGTTCTCCTGCACACGAAATTCCAGACTTGAACACTGGACGAGAAAAGAATTCCATTGTGTTACGGTTACGAAACTAAATTATTTTTTAAAGATCATTATTAATTCTACTATTTCTTAAGACTTTAATACTGATTAGTAAGTTACCAGTCCTTATCTTTTTTTTTCAAATACGAGAATTAAACAGTGACACAATTTGGCTGAGGTTAAAGCTTATGAAACGAATCTTCTTCTCAGATAGCCCACTTTTTGCACACAAACTTTTTATTTTGTGCCATGCATCTATGACAGTAAAATTCAGACGCATAAATCACATCAAATTTAATATCTCAGCAAAAAGCCTTCTCTGAGTTGTAAGTAGTTCCCACAATGGACCACAAATTGCTTTATTATCCATTTGGAAACAGATAATGTAGCTAATTGACAGCATGACACAACCACTCGTGTACCCTTGATGACTGCACGACACAAAACTTTACACCTCGCTGGGGCACATCGACACCAACATTGGACTGTTGATGATTGGAAAAAAAGTTGCCTGGTCGGACGAGTCTCGTTTTAAATTGTATCGAGCAGATGGACGTGTACGGATATGGAGACAGCCTCATGAATCCATGGACTCTGCGTGTCAGCAGGGAACTGTTCAAGCTGATGGAGGCTCTGTAATGATGTGGGGCGTGAGCAGTTGGAGTGATCTGGAACCCATGATAGGTCTAGATACGACTCTGACAGGTGACACGTACGTAAGCATTCTGTTTGACCACCTGCATCCATTCATGTCCATTGTGCATTCCGACGGACTTGAGCAATTCTAGCAGGACAATGCGATGCCCCACACTTCCAGAATTGCTACAGAGTGGCTCCAGGAAATCATCAAGGACGTATCCGAAATGTTCGGACACCGGACTTGGATGAAAATGTGATTAAAACTGTGGAAAGCGACATCTGTGTCAGTACCAGGCAGTTGGCCAGCCAGTACAAGGTAAGCCAGACGACCATGTGGAACATTCTCCATGACAACTGTTACTACCCTTTCACTTACACCGTGTGCAGGACTTACCAGCGATAGACTTTCCACATCGGGAGCAGTTTTGTCACGGGTTTCTTCAATTGGCAGCAGCGCTTCCGGGATTTCTGCCATCCATCTGTGAGGCAGTATGCAGAATCCCCATGGTATGGTGACAGCGAATCATCAGCATCGATGCAGCCGAAATGTGTGGGCCGAGATAAATGGCGTCCGCATTTTGGAACCAGCCTTCCGTCCGACGTGGACGACCAAACAGGCCGGAACTACTGGCGTTTCTTGCGGGTGACTTTACCTCTCCTTCTGGATGAATTTCCATTGATGATTCGAAGTGTTATGTGGCTGCTACATGATGGTGCTCCAGCTCACTTCGCTGTTAACGTCCGGACGCATCTCAGTTGTGTCTTCCCTAGTTGATGGATCAGACGAGGGGGTCCAATTGCATGGTCTGCCCGTGTGATTTCTGGTTATGGGGTCACCTCAGAAGTATCGTGTATGCCGAGCCCATTCCAGGTGTGGAGACACTGGAGCAGCGTATTCACGCTACCTTTGACACTATTCGGACGCAGCCTGGCCAATGTGAACTTGTGAGACAGACAATGCTACGGCGCATACACGCCTGCGTTGGTACACATAGAAACCATTTTCAATACATACTATAACTGTGGATGCGAGCTACAGCGCGTATTACATCGCAGTCTCTGTAACAATGTATGATTGAATAAACCGTCTGTAGCATGGAAACCATGCATTTCTGGACATAAGTTCATTAGAGCTATTTTGTTCTGCATCCTCTCATCGATTAATCCCTCGAGTTTGTACACGGTGAAAAAAAAATCACCCTGTATAGTGCTGATACAATATCGTTAAATGATGTCACATTGCAATTTTGGAACCAGGGGAATCTTCCAATGACTTTCCTAGCGCCTGCGAAATGTATGAGGAGGCAAAAGTTTGTTTCGGTGTAGATGATTGACGATTGACCTGCAGCTCACGCGTGTTTGTACACAGTGTTGACAATATTTTTCCGTTTGTATTTTACTTACATAGTTCCCTGTTTTATGATTGCTGCCATTTTTGAAAATATATAGTTATAGTAAATAATAAAATAAAGTAAATGGTTTCTACGATAAATAATGTTCTATCAGAAATAACGCTCTACCAAGCAACGACAGAAGAATCAATTAACATAATAAATAATGTGCTTGCCTAAACAAATTGGTAAGTCTGTCCTTAGAACCTATGGGCTTCCTCTAGTTCCTTTCAGTTTTTGGGATTTTCGGTTAAATGTGCTTGTATAACGTTTTCAATTCTTCGTGAGACATTCGAATGTAACTGAAGAAACGATGTTCACAAGACCAGACATGATATTTGGTTTGTGAGGCCCTAAACTGCTCAGTCATCAGCGCCCGTACAAAGTCCCAATTTTTACACAGTCCAGCTTTTCGCGGAATCCAGTCGAGCCACTTTCACGAATGATGATGATGAAATGATGAGGATAGCACAAACATCCAGTCCCCGGGCAGACAAAATGCCCAACCCGGCCGAGAATCGAACCCAGGACCCCGTGACCCAGAGGCAGCAACGCTAGCCACGAGACCACGAGCTGCGTACATGCAGAGACGGTGAAATTCCTTGTCATCTTTCGTTTAAAGTTAATTTCATGTGTAACTTTCTTCGTTTCATCGAAACGTGTGCAGATAAAGACAACAGTTGATGGTCGTGAGAACTGCTACTCATTTTTACTGGACAGCAGCTGTCTCGCTCGCAACGAGCGCCATTTGGCAACTGGATCGCTGCGTCAGTGTCGCCAATGCGTGATTATTCTTTCCGTCAAACCAACACCCAAAATTCCGACAAAATCCGTGAAAATGAAATATCTCCGTATTTTCTTGCAGAAATAAAGAAAAAATAAAATTTATTTTAAAACATTACACTCATTGCTTTGTTTACGCATCGATCAAACATTTAAAAATCCACCAAAATCCATCAAAATCAGGTATCTCCGTATTTTCTTGCAAATAAAAAGACGAAATTAAGATTTATTTTAAACATTATACTCATACCTAGTTTACGAGACGGACAAACATTTAAAAATCCACCGAACTCTACCAAAACATAAAATACATATTATTGTACAACTACATCACATTTAAATGAACAGTAACAATCAAATTTAAATACGCTCCATTACATTTCGGGCATGTAGTCGCACACATTCAGCTTCTACTTCTAATATTTCGTCTGTATAACGTCCAGTCATCTTCAGAATGAACCGACAGACAGATGGCTGGACAGTATACAGCCGAAATATTAGAAGAAGCCGAAATCATGCGCAGCATGCCCAAAATTTAATGGACCAGTAATTGCAGCACGAAAACGTGAAGATGCGCAAATTTAAAGATACTTAAAACCTATGTTGGTTAAAATAATAACTGTTCACCCACATCGTCCTCTGCCTCTTCTTCAGCTGACGTGCTGGATTGTTGATCTCCTCGGTACGCCGCCATTGTGCCAATTTGCTTCAAAGCCTGCTCTGGTAAGACGTACTTATGACAGAACTTTTATTTTTTTTTTGGGGGGGGGGGTTTAAGGGCGCTCAACTACTGAGGTCATTAGCGCCCAGTCACAATTGTTAGAGCACATAGAATCTAGTAAAACTCAAGGGGGGGGGGGGACACCAGAAAGTTCTTACAAAGAGGCAGATAAAATAAGTGAAAGAGTTAGATGTCTTTGGACAATCCCGTCAAAGTAATGAAACGAAGAACACGAGCAGCTGCTCGAGCGTCATCCGCTAAAATATCCTGTAAAGTAGATGGCAGAGACAGGACAACACGAGATTGACTAAAACAGGGACACAACAATAAAACATGGCGCACTGTTAATGCATGACCACAAGGGCACTGCGGGGCTGGGTCACCGGAGAGCAGGTAGCGGTGGCTAAACCGGCAATTCCCAATCCGCAACCTGGTCAGAAGGACCTCTTCTCGCCGAGATGGTCGGGAGGAGGTTGTCCAAGCAGTTGGGAACGGTTTTACTGCCCGGAGCTTGTTTCCTTGAAGTGAGGACCAAGTATCCCACCACAAGGACACAAGCCTCTTACAAACAACCCCACTAACGTCAGATGACGGGACACAATGGGAGGCTGGCCGAGGCAGGAGGACTGCAGCCTTGGCTGCAGCATCAGCAGCCTCTTTCCCAGGCACTCCTACATGGCCGGGAACCCACAGAAAGCTGACAGGAGAGCCACCCTCAGCGAAAGAATGTAGGGACTGCTGTATCCGTTGCACCAAGGGATGGACCGGATATGGAGCTCCAAGGCTCTGAAGAGCACTGAGTGAATCAGAGCAGAGTACATACGATGAATGGCTGTGGCGGCGGGCATACTGAATGGCCTGATGGAGAGCAAAAAGCTCAGCCGTAAAGCTGGAACACTGGTCGAGGAGCCGGTATTTAAAGGTGACGGCCCCGATGACAAAGGCACAGCCGACCTCATCGTCAGTTTTGGAGCCATCATTGTAAATAAAGGTGTGACTGGCAAGTCGCGCACGAAGTTCGACAAACCGTGAGCAATACACTGCGGCCGGAGTACCCTCCTTCGGGAGCGAGCTGAGGTCAAGATAAACAGGAAGCGGAGCCTGGAGCCAAGGTGGTGTCGGACTCTCACCCCCTCTGAAAGTGGTAGGGAGGGCAAAATCCAATTATCGAAGCAGGTGACGAAAGCGGACTCCAGGGGGCAGCAGGGCAGACACATACAACCCATACTGACGGTCGAGAGAATCGGCGAAGAAGGACTGATAAGAGGGGTGGTCGGGCATTGACAACAGCCGGCAGGCATACCGACAAAGCAGTATGTCGCGCCGGTAGGTCAATGGTAATTCGGCAGCTTCAGCATAAAGACTCTCGACGGGACTAGTGTAGAAAGCTCCGGTCGCAAGACGTAACCCCCTATGGTGGATGGAGTTGAGACGGCGTAAGAGGGATGGCCGAGCAGACGAGTAGATGAGGCTCCCATAATCCAACTTTGATCGGACTATGGACCGATACAAGCGAAGCAGGACAGTGCGATTCGCTCCCCAAGATGAACCACTAAGAACTCTGAGGACATTAAGGGAACGTGTACAACGGGCAGCCAAATAAGAGACGTGTGGAGACCAACAAAGTTTCCTGTCCAGTGTGAGCCCTAGAAACTTAGTTGTTTCCACGAATGGGAGAACAACGGGACCGAGATGTAAGGATGGCGGAAGGAACGCTTTATATCGCCAAAAGTTGATGCAAACCGTCTTCTCTTCAGAGAACCGGAAGCCATTTGCCACACTCCATGAGTATAGGCTGTCTAGACAACGCTGAAGGCGGCGCTCCAGGAGGCATGTTCGCTAGGCACTGCAGTAGATCGCGAAGTCATCGACAAAAAGAGAGCCTGAGACATGAGGTGGAATGCAATCCATAATTGGATTGATCGCTATGGCAAAATGGGCTAAGCTCAAGACGGAGCCCTGAGGCACTCCGTTCTCCTGGAGGAAGACGTCGGACAATACGGAACCCACACGTACCCTAAACTTTCGATCTGTTAAAAAGGAATCAATAAAAAGGGGCAGGCGACCGTGTAGACCCCACCTGTGCATAGTGCGGAGGATACCTCCTCTCCAACAGGTATCATAAGCCTTCTCCAAATCGAAGAACACGGCGACCGTTTGGCGCTTTCACAAAAAGTTGTTCATGATGAATGTCGACAAGGTCACAAGGTGGTCAACAGCGGAGCGGCGGCGACGAAAGGCACATTGAACATTGGTAAGTAGCCGTCGAGATTCAAGAATCCAAACTAACCGAGCATTAACCATGCGCTCCATCACCTTACAGACACAGCTTGTAAGAGAAATGGAGCGGTAACTAGAAGGAAGGTGTCTATCCTTCCCGGGTTTGGGTATTGGAACAACGACAGCATCATGCCAACATATGGGGACTTGACCTTCGGTCCAGACGCG
The DNA here is from genome assembly GCF_023864275.1 of Schistocerca cancellata. Taxonomy (NCBI): domain Eukaryota; kingdom Metazoa; phylum Arthropoda; class Insecta; order Orthoptera; family Acrididae; genus Schistocerca; species Schistocerca cancellata. Next base: position 64,461,671 of record NC_064629.1, read on the forward strand.
ATTGTAGGTACGAAGAAGGAAGCTTTTGCCTGCCAGAGAAAGGTGTGCCAGCATCTGAACGTGAATGGCATCTGGCCCCGGAGCAGAGGATCGGGACAGTGCAAGTGCACGTTCGAGTTCCCGCATAGTAAAGGGGGCATTATAATTTTCCAGATTCAGCGAGTGGAAGGAAGGTCGCCGAGCCTCTTCTGCCTCTTTCCTGGGAAGGAAGGCAGGGTGGAGCTTGAAACCTCCGCGAAAAAGCGGCCGAAGTCGTTGGAGATATCCACAGGATCAACAAGGACCTCATCACCTGAAGTCAGGCCAGGTACCGAGGAGTGGGCCTTAATGCCCGACAGCCGGCGCAGGCCACGCCAGACGACAGAAGAGGGAGTAAAACTGTTAAAGGAGCTGGTGAAAGAGGCCCAACAAGCTTTTTTGCTGTCTTTGATGACTCTACAGCATTGCGTTCGGAGTCGTTTGTATCCAATACAATTCGCCAACGTAGGATGGCGGCAAAAGGTGCGTAAAGCACGTCGTCGAGCACGGATAGCGTCTCGACAAGCCTCATTCCACCAGGGGACGGAAACGCAATGTGAAGAAGAGGCAGAAACGAGGAATGGAACGTTCGGCAGCATTGATGATAACAGCCATGAGGCATTCGACCTGACTGTCACAAGTGAGAAAATCGTGGTCCGGAAAGGTCGCCAGGGAGAAGTAAAGCCCCCAGTCAGCTTTCGGTGTGTTCCAGCTCGAAGGACGTGGGGATGGGGTGTGGTGCAGGAGACGAACGACACAGGGGAAGTGGTCGCTCGAATAGGTGTCAGAAAGGACATACCACTCGAACCGACGGGCAAGAGTGGTAGAACAGATCGAGAGGTCCAAGTGGGAGTAGGTAAGAGTAGAGTCCGAGAGGAAAGTCAGGGCGCCAGTATTGAGGCAGACAAGACTGAGATGGTTGAAGACATCCGCCAAGAGGGTGCCTCTGTGATAGGATGCAGGAGAGCCCCAAAGGGGATGATGGACATTGAAGTCGCCAAACAATAAAAACGGCGGAGGAAGCTGAACAATCAGGTGCATCATGTCAGCCCGACTAACTGCAGATGGCGATGGAGTGTAGACGGTACAAACAGAAAAAGTAGAGGCAGAAAGAGTAATACGGACAGATATTGCTTGGAGTGGGGTGGTCAATGGGAGGGGATGGTAATAGACATTGTCCCGAACGAGCAACATGACCCCACCATGAGCTGGAATACCGTCCACAGGGGTGAGGTAGACCGCTCCGAGGTATAGAGGGTAAAAGCAATACAGTCAGTTGGGCGCAACTTGGTTTCCTGGAGACCAAGGACGAGCAGACAGTGCAGGCGGAGGAGCAGTTGTCATTCCTCCCGATTAGATCGAATACCTCTTATGTTCCAATGTAACAAAGCCATCACTAGTCAGAAAAGAGGGGGAACAGAACGGGTGAAGAGCTGGTCACCTCGACGGCCACGGAGGGCCAGGTGTCGAGGGAACAATGCTAAAACCGGCGGGAGGCGGATCCTGTTCCATCAAGTCGTCGCCAGTGGTGGCCGCTTTTCCGGGTTGCGTAGGAGGGGCAGCATCATTCGCCAACGAGAGGCCAGCTGAGCACCTGGCAGCAGAGCGTCCCGGCGAAACTGAGTATGGCCAGGAGCAACGACTCACGGATGGAGCGTCAGACGAAACGCACCGGGTTGGAGAGGGGGATAAAGATTTCTTCTTGGAGGCCTTCTTGGAAGTCCGATGAGGCACGGGGATGGTGGGCTGGACCCGAAGAAGGACCTCACGCGCGGGGTCCGTTTTGGAACGCCGGACCTCGGAAGCCGGGGTCCGGAACATTTCCCCGAAGGACGCCTGAGAAGAGGATCGCTTCTCAGGCGGTGGAGGGGGAGGAGGAGGAAGGGTGGCCCCCGGGGCAGACGGGGCAGGGGCCGCGAGGGAGGAGGATTTGGCGTGAGGATACTGTGGAAGGAGTGGACATGACTGAGGCAAACGAAGTTGTCAGTGTCACAGGATGGAGGCGGTCATACTTCTTCCTGGCCTCAGAATAAGAGAAACGATCCAAAGTTTTTAATTCTTGAATCTTCTTCTCCTTCTGATACGCGGGGCAGTCTAAAGATCTAGGCGAGTGGATGCCAGGACAATTGATGCACCGAGGTGGTGGGGTGCATGTATGTTCCTCACGAAGAGGACGTCCACAATCGCCACAAAGGGGCTCAGCCTCACACCGTGATGACATGTGCCCAAAGCGCAAACACCGAAAGCAGCGCATAGGAGGCGGGATGTAAGGTCGCATGTCACACCGGTAGCACATCACCTTTACCTTCTCCGGGAGAACGTCCCCCCCGAAGGCGAGGATAAAGGCTCCGGTGTCGATGCGACGGTCTTTGGGGCCGCGCTGAACTCGCCGGACGAAATGCACGCCTCGGCGCTCTAGGTAGGCCCTGAGCTCCTCATCAGATTACAGCAGGAGGTCCCGATGAAAAATAACCCCCTGTGTCCTATTCAGTGCCAGATGCGGGACAATAGACACTGGGATGTCCCCTAGTCGGTCGCACGCCTGGAGCGCCACCGACTGTGTGGCGGAGGTGGTCTTTATAAGAACGGACCCCAAACGCATTTTACTGAGAGCCTAGATTTCCCTGAAGATGTCGTCGATGTGCTGGACAAAGACCATGGGCTTGGAGGTGGCGAACGTTCCCCCATCGTCTGAGAACAGACTAAATAGCGGGGGAAGTACTTTGCCTCAAGCCGGCGGGCCCGTCCTTCCTCCCAGGGAGTGGCCAAGGGGGAAAGGGCAGGAGAACCAGAACCAGAGACAGTACCTTTCTTTTTAAAAGACTCGGCCGCAGAGCGACCTGATACATGTTGACGTTTCATCTGCGAAACGTCCGCCCCGATACCACCCACTCCGACCAGGGGCTCTCCCCACGGGCGCTACCCAGCCTCAGCAAGGGCCACCTGGCAGGATGACCGTTGCCGGGAGTCCCGATGCCCCAAGGAGACGGGCATCTTCTCCTTGGCCGACGTGGGGAGGGTGCAGCTCAGGTATCGGCAGTACGATCCCTGTGTTGTCAGGGGGCTACAACCTAGAGGGTACATGACGACCCCACCACAACGGGCTGGCTACCGTGCTGGATTTCGGGTGCCATGGAAAGTCCATCATGATCGTAGGTGCAGATGGGGACGCACTATGGGCGTAACTTGTGCAACCCATCAAGCGTTTAGGCCCAATTGGAGGAATAGTGGGTGTGGTTACAACGCCGTTACAATGCTGAGTGCCAAGGTCTTAGTGCACTGAGGACCAGTGATACACCACGTAAGGCGTCCTTCCCCAAAAAAGGCTCGTACTTCTGTAGAATTTTGAAAAATGGAGGTCAAACCCCAAGGGGGACCATCACATGGAAGGCCGAAACGGTTGAAACTCCTTTTAGTCGCCTCTTACGACAGGCAGGAATACCTCGGGCCTATTCTTACCCCGGACCCGCAGGGGGGATGACAGAACTTGTTCACACGTCTAAGCCCTGCCCTAACAGCGAGAACTGCGTTTACCATATTGGTTTCAAGTCTATTCCTGAGGGAGGTTTCCACATTGTTGAGCATGCTAAATACTGTTCCGACCTCAGCATTTGACCAAGGTAACACGAAAAGCATCATTGCAAAATCTGGGAGCTCCTGAAATGGATTTTAAGAGCTAGCTTCTTTATATGATTCGATCTCTTGCCGAAGTTCTACTGTGTTGTCGACATTTTTACATTAAACAGTAGTTAATTGTGGCCACTGAAAGTCAATTTTTGTTATTTTTGTGTCAGTAAATACTGCTTGACATTCTTTTCAGACATGTTCAGTCAGTCACAAAAACAAACAAAAAGAGCACTAGACACTAGTTGTTAAACACACAACAACCTGGTACGCAGTGACCCATTTACGGTCGATAGTAGTCAGCAGCAACCGTGCCCTAGTGATTTGCAGATATTCGTTGCCACCATTAGCTGGCGTTGACTGCATTGTCGTCTTTGTTGCTGAACTGAGCTCTCTGTCGCTATCTGTCTTTTGTTGTGCTATATTCATTGCGATTTTTACGAAAACGAGTGATGATGTGCTTGCTCGCTCATCACAGGGTTATATTCTACTCCGTTTCGGAAAAGAAAGCCGGTTATCAGGAGTTCATGGAAGCTGAAAACACAGGTTTCTGTAGCCTGCACTGTGTACGTACAATACATGGAGGTGGAGTTTGTTCTGCCCCCCTACCCATCACTCCACACAGCATAGCTCGTCCTCTCTCCCTTCTGCCCGCAAACCCCGCTCGTGCTTGCGCTCAGTATCCAGAATTCGCGGCATTAACTCATAGAGCAAAGCATATTTTTGTTGGTGTGGTGCTCGTGCTAGGGGCGCGGATTGTACAGGGCTATTACAAATGATTGAAGCGATTTCATAAATTCACTGTAGCTCCATTCATTGACATATGGTGACGACACACTACAAATACGTAGAAAAACTCATAAAGTTTTGTTCAGCTGAAGCCGCACTTCAGGTTTCTGCCGCCAGAGAGCTCGAGAGCGGAGTGAGACAAAATGGCGACAGGAGCCGAGAAAGCGTATGTCGTGCTTGAAATGCACTCACATCAGTCAGTCATAACAGTGTGACGACACTTCAGGACGAAGTTCAACAAAGATCCACCAACTGCTAACTCCATTCGGCGATGGTATGCGCAGTTCAAAGCTTCTGGATGCCTCTGTAAGGGGAAATCAACGGGTCGGCCTGCAGTGAGCAGGAAACGGTTGAACGCGTGCGGGCAAGTTTCACGCGTAGCCTGCGGAAGTCGACGTATAAAGCAAGCAAGGAGCTAAACGTACCACAGCCGACGGTTTGGAAAATCTTACGGAAAAGGCTAAAGCAGAAGCCTTACCGTTTACAATTGCTACAAGCCCTGACACCCGATGACAAAGTCAAACGCTTTGAATTTTCGGCGCGGTTGCAACAGCTCATGGAAGAGGATGCCTTCAGTGCGAAACTTGTTTTCAGTGATGAAGCAACATTTTTTCTTAATAGTGAAGTGAACAGACACAATGTGCGAATCTGGGCGGTAGAGAATTCTCACGCATTCGTGAGCAAATTCGCAATTCACCAAAAGTTAACGTGTTTTGTGCAATCTCACGGTTTAAAGTTTACGGCCCCTTTTTCTTCTGCAAAAAAAACGTTACAGGACACGTGTATCTGGACATGCTGGAAAATTGGCTCATGCCACAACTGGAGACCGACAGCGCCGACTTCATCTTTCAACAGGATGGTGCTCCACCGCACTTCCATCATGATGTTCGGCATTTCTTAAACAGGAGATTGGAAAACCGATGGATCGGTCGTGGTGGAGATCATGATCAGCAATTCATATCATGGCCTCCACGCTCTCCCGACTTAACCCCATGCGATTTCTTTCTATGGGGTTATGTGAAAGATTCAGTGTTTAAACCTCCTCTACCAAGAAACGTGCCAGAACTGCGAGCTCGCATCAACGATGCTTTCGAACTCATTGATGGGGACATGCTGCGCCGAGTGTGGGAGGAACTTGATTATCGGCTTGATGTCTGCCGAATCACTAAAGAGGCACATATTGAACATTTGTGAGTGCCTAAAAAAACTTTTTGAGTTTTTGTATGTGTGTGCAAAGCATTGTGAAAATATCTCAAATAATAAAGTTATTGTAGAGCTGTGAAATCGCTTCAATCATTTGTAATAACCCTGTATATTTAAAGCCAGTTCGAATCCTGGTGGTGGATGACACTTGGCCGGCCAGGGGAGGAGATAGTAGTTTCAACTATTTGATGGCCAGTTTTTGCGCCAATGTCCTGGATTAAATTCCATACCTCTCCACAATCTCTCATGAAAAGAGGACATGTGACAATGTTGATGGTGATTCGTCCGTCAGATGTGGACGTCAAGCTCGGCGGCCCCCTCGATGCTTTTCGAGAGGATTACACTGTGCGCCAACACCGAGTTTCAACCTCTCCCTCCTCATTCGTGAAAACACGAACACAACACCACACAGTACCAGCACTCATCGCAGTTATCCTCTATGTACAAAAACACGCTCTACACTTCGTAATAGGTCGGAGGAGGGCAATGGCAAACCACCTCCACTCGGAACCTTCCCAGGATGGCGTTTCAGGATATCTGTTCCTGCTCCCTACGCTCAGTTCGTGAACATTGGACTCTTAGTTTGCCAGTCATCAGATACGTTTGATACTATTGGCTAAAAAATAGCCACGTACATTGTTCAATAGGAAGGAAATCTAATAGTAATAATAATAATAATAATAATAATAATACCAAATACAGAATACACCAGAAGACATGACAATGTAGCAAAAATAATACATCAACAACTTGCCATGCAACATAAACTAATAAAAAAAAACACGTTCCCACATACAAGTTGTTGTTGTTGTGGTCTTCAGTCCTGAGACTGGTTTGATGCAGCTCTCCATGCTACTCTATCCCATGCAAGCTTCTTCATCTCCCAGTATCTACTGCAACCTACATCCTTCCGAATCTGCTTAGTGTATTCATCTCTTGGTCTCCCTCTACGATTTTTACCCTCCACACTGCCCTCCAATGCTAAATTTGTGATCCCTTGATGCCTCAAAACATGTCCTACCAACCGATCCCTTCTTCTAGTCAAGTTGTGCCACAAACTTCTCTTCTCCCCAATCCTATTCAATACCTCCTCATTAGTTACGTGATCTACCCACCTTATCTTCAGCATTCTTCTGTAGCACCACATTTCAAAAGCTTCTATTCTCTTCTTGTCCAAACTATTTACCGTCCATGTTTCACTTCCGTACATGGCTACACTCCATACAAATACTTTCAGAAACGACTTCCTGACACTTAAATCTATACTCGATGTTAACAAATTCCTCTTCTTGAGAAACGCTTTCCTTGCCATTGCCAGTCTACATTTTATATCTTCTCTACTTCGACCATCATCGTTTATTTTACTCCCTAAATAGCAAAACTCCTTTACTACTTTAAGTGTCTCATTTCCTAATCTAATTTCCTCAGCATCACCCGACTTAATTTGACTACATTCCATTATCCTCGTTTTGCTTTTGTTGATGTTCATTTTATATCCTCCTTTCAAGACACTGTCCATTCCGTTCAACTGCTCTTCCAAGTCCTTTGCTGTCTCTGACAGAATTACAATGTCATCGGCGAACCTCAAAGTTTTTACTTCTTCTCCATGAATTTTAATACCTACTCCGAATTTTTCTTTTGTTTCCTTTACTGCTTGCTCAATATACAGATTGAATAACATCGGGGAGAGGCTACAACCCTGTCTTACTCCTTTCCCAACCACTGCTTCCCTTTCATGCCCCTCGACTCTTATAATTGCCATCTGGTTTCTGTACAAACTGTAAATAGCCTTTCGCTCCCTGTATTTTACCCCTGCCACCTTCAGAATTTGAAAGAGAGTATTCCAGTTAACATTGTCAAAAGCTTTCTCTAAGTCTACAAATGCTAGAAACGTAGGTTTGCCTTTTCTTAATCTTTCTTCTAAGATAAGTCGTAAGGTCAGTATTGCCTCACGTGTTCCAACATTTCTACGGAATCCAAACTGATCTTCCCCGAGGTCGGCTTCTACCAGTTTTTCCATTCGTCTGTAAAGAATTCGCGTTACTATTTTGCAGCTGTGACTTATTAAACTGATAGTTCGGTAATTTTCACATCTGTCAACATCTGCTTTCTTTGGGATTGGAATTATTATATTGTTCTTGAAGTCTGAGGGTATTTCGCCTGTCTCATACATCGTGCTCACCAGATGGTAGAGTTTTGTCAGGACTGGCTCTCCCGAGGCCATCAGTAGTTCAAATGGAATGTTGTCTACTCCCGGGGCCTTGTTTCGACTCAGGTCTTTCAGTGCTCTGTCAAACTCTTCACGCAGTATCTTATCTCCCATTTCTTCTTCATCTACATCCTCTTCCTTTTCCATAATATTGTCCTCAAGTACATCGCCCTTGTATAAACCCTCTATATACTCCTTCCACCTTTCTGCCTTCCCTTCTTTGCTTAGAACTGGGTTGCCATCTGAGCTCTTGATATTCATACAAGTGGTTCTCTTCTCTCCAAAGGTCTCTTTAATTTTCCTGTAGGCAGTATCTATCTTACCCCTAGTGAGACAAGCCTCTACATCCTTACATTTGTCCTTTAGCCATCCCTGCTTAGCCATTTTACACTTCCTGTCGATATCATTTTTGAGACGTTTGTATTCCTTTTTGCCTGCTTCATTTACTGCATTTTTATATTTTCTCCTTTCATCAATTAAATTCAATATTTCTTCTGTTACCCAAGGATTTCTATTAGCCCTCGTCTTTTTACCTACTTGATCCTCTGCTGCCTTCACTACTTCATCCCTCAGAGCTACCCATTCTTCTTCTACTGTGTTTCTGTCCCCCATTCCTGTCAATTGTTCCCTTATGCTCTCCCTGAAACTCTGTACAACCTCTGGTTCTTTCAGTTTATCCAGGTCCCATCTCCTTAAATTCCCACCTTTTTGCAGTTTCTTCAGTTTCAATCTGCAGTTCATAACCAATAGATTGTGGTCAGAATCCACATCTGCCCCAGGAAATGTCTTAAAATTTAAAACCTGGTTCCTAAATCTCTGTCTTACCATTATATAATCTATCTGATACCTTTTAGTATCTCCAGTATTCTTCCAGGTATACAACCTTCTTTTATGATTCTTGAACCAAGTGTTGGCTATGATTAAGTTATGCTCTGTGCAAAATTCTACAAGGCGGCTTCCTCTTTCATTCCTTCCCCCCAATCCATATTCACCTACTATGTTTCCTTCTCTCCCTTTTCCTACTGACGAATTCCAGTCACCCATGAGTATTAAATTTTCGTCTCCCTTCACTACCTGAATAATTTCTTTTATCTCGTCATACATTTCATCTATTTCTTCATCATCTGCAGAGGTAGTTGGCATATAAACTTGTACTACTGTAGTAGGCATGGGCTTTGTGTCTATCTTGGCCACAATAATGCGTTCACTATGCTGTTTGTAGTAGCTAACCTGCACTCCTATTTTTTTATTCATTATTAAACCTACTCCTGCATTACCCCCATTTGATTTTGTATTTATAACCCTGTAATCTCCTGACCAAAAGTCTTGTTCCTCCTGCCACCAAACTTCACTAATTCCCACAATATCTAACTTTAACCTATCCATTTCCCTTTTTAAATTTTCTAACCACCTGCCCGATTAAGGGATCTGACATTCCACGCTCCGATCCGTAGAACGCCAGTTTTCTTTCTCCTGATAACGACGTCCTCCTGAGTAGTCCCTGCCCGGAGATCCGAATGGGGGACTATTTTACCTCCGGAATATTTTACCCAAGAGGACGCCATCATCATTTAATCATACAGTAGAGCTGCATGTCCTCGGGAAAAGTTACGGCTGTAGTTTCCCCTTGCTTTCAGCCGTTCGCAGTACCAGCACAGCAAGGCCGTTTTGGTTAATGTTACAAGGCCAGATCAGTCAATCATTCAGACTGTTGCCCCTGCAACTACTGAAAAGGCTGCTGCCCCTCTTCAGGAACCACATGTTTGTCTGGCCTCTCAACAGATAGCCCTCCGTTGTGGTTGCACCTACGGTACGGCCATCTATATCGCTGAGGCACGCAAGCCTCCCCACATACAAATATGCACCACAAAATGTACTGGAGAATGATGAATACAAATTATACTGGAACAGAACCATTATAACAGATAAAACAACACCACATAACAAACCTGACATCATACTCACCAATAAAAAGAAGAAGTTAACACAACTAATCGAAATACCCATACCCAATACAGCAAATTCACAGAAGAAAACACGAGAAAAAATTGCAAAATACATCCAACTGGCTGAGGAGGTCAAGGACATGTGGCATCAGGATAAAGTTGGCATTATACCAATTATACTATCAACTACAGGAGTCATACCACACAATATCCACCAGTACATCAACGCAATACAGCTACATCCAAACGTATATATACAACTACAGAAATCTGTAACTATTGATACATGTTCAATTACCCGAAAGTTCCTAAATGCAATGTAACATATACTGTACAGTTAAAAGGAAGTCACGCTTGATCAAGGTCCGCGTCACTTTCCATTTTTAACCAGACATAACGTCTGAGAAAGGAAAGAAATAATAATAATAATAATATAATATATTAATATAATAATAATATAATATATTATACTATTATATTATAATATAATAATAATAATAATAATCTAAGGAATAATACTGAATAAATTACGGGAATCACTCTTCAAAAAACGCCTCTTAGAAGCGCTCACAAACAACAATGGAACACACGTAGAGAGCAGCTCTCTTGGCAACCGTATGTTGTTCGTTTCTTCAGTTGCATATCAGCTGGTCAAAGTGTGTGCGTTATTAATTTATCATTTTCTGCGCTCCTTTGTATTTTAATTACAGTCCAAAATGGGTGATAAACGAAAAAAAACTTTTAGTTATTATGGAAGTCAGAAACTGTTAATAAAATTGGGTTTTGGTATATAAACGGGTGTTTTTAATGGTAGTACTGGGTTCAGAAGAGAGAATTTGTAAACCTTGGGCCTATCAAGTTTTTTTCCCCAACTTGACCTTCCGCCACATTATGCTGGATGGTCTAGAGTCTACTGTATGTTCAGTTTATCTAAGGAATAATACTGAATAAATTACGGGAATCACTCTTCAAAAAACGCCTCTTAGAAGCGCTCACAAACAACAATGGAACACACGTAGAGAGCAGCTCTCTTGGCAACCGTATGTTGTTCGTTTCTTCAGTTGCATATCAGCTGGTCAAAGTGTGTGCGTTATTAATTTATCATTTTCTGCGCTCCTTTGTATTTTAATTACAGTCCAAAATGGGTGATAAACGAAAAAAAACTTTTAGTTATTATGGAAGTCAGAAACTGTTAATAAAATTGGGTTTTGGTATATAAACGGGTGTTTTTAATGGTAGTACTGGGTTCAGAAGAGAGAATTTGTAAACCTTGGGCCTATCAAGTTTTTTTCCCCAACTTGACCTTCCGCCACATTATGCTGGATGGTCTAGAGTCTACTGTATGTTCAGTTTACAACACACTGCATCGCAGATCTTCTTTCCTTGCAGTTCATGGTAACGGTATGGATGGACGATCTAGGTTAAGTGGTGCTGCATATCGAAAGAAAGCTGAAGGAAAAAGACAGAAGGATAGTAAACTTTTACAGAAAATACCATGACTGGACTCATTTTAGTGGTAAAAGTGAAAGTGAACAATGTTGCTCTGAACATTCAGGTGAGGTTGCTGTTCGAAACAGTAACAATGAACAGTATAGCTCTGTGAGTACAGACAAAATTAGAGTTCTAAACGGTAAACAGAATGCGAAGTTCTAACTTTTGGAGTTCCAGAAAGATGTCAAGCATCTACACGCTCTAAACCAAAGGATTTTCCTGTTCCCAGTAATGACCAATATTATTGCGAAAACAATGACCAGACACTGGATTATTTGGTGAAATGGCGTTGCTCAAAAAAAATTCTGATTTTTCTGTGTCCTCACAGCGATACGCCGACAGATCCCAGTGATTTTGCAGCAACAAAATTGTTTCAGACGATCTTGGTGAATGAGAAAATTATCAACCATGAATATCTTGTAGATTCTCCCAGTCAAGGGCCATTTTTCTGTGCATGTTGTAAATTACACGTTGGTGCATCTCAGTTTGCAGTGATTGGACAGATGAACATGATAATTCTACCTCTCACAGAGACTACATTTTAAAACTGAAAAGCCGGCCGAAGTGGCCGTGCGGTTAAAGGCGCTGCAGTCTGGAACCGCAAGACCGCTACGGTCGCAGGTTCGAATCCTGCCTCGGGCATGGATGTTTGTGATGTTCTTAGGTTAGTTAGGTTTAACTAGTTCTAAGTTCTAGGGGACTAATGACCTCAGCAGTTGAGTCCCATAGTGCTCAGAGCCATTTGAACCATTTTTTTTAAAACTGAAAAACAGAGGAAACGAGATAAACAGAATTGACAAATGGTTGCTCATCCATCATGAACATGAAGTTCCATAATGGAGAAATGTGCTAAGAAAGAGGTGTTGCTGTAACTAAGAAGTTAGCTTCTATGGGTCTAGCATTTCGTGGAGACAAATCAGCGTTCAGCTCTGTGAAAAATGGAAACTTCGTGATATGTCTGAAATTAACTACACACTATGATTCTTATTTGGCTGATCATATAGCAAGGTTTGGTAACCCTGGGAAAGGATTTACTTCAAACTTGTCACCAGCAACTTATGAAGATTTGATATGTCTTATGGGGAGGTCAGTGACCCAAAAAATATGTAATGAAGTTATTTCTTCTAAATATTTTTCAGTCGTAGTAGATTCTACATCACATATATCCCATGGTTACAACATCCCACGTAAGCAGCTCTGAAATTTTAACTTTCAACGTTTGTCAATTTCATAATTACGTGTATTATATTTGGCGAGTGATTACTTTCAGAATGCTTCAGAGTGGCCCCGAGTCGAAATTGCAATCGCATTAAATAATGTTTTAACAGCCTAAAGCGGAATAATTAGGCTTTTAGCACTTTTTGCCATGTACTGTGACGCGGTTGCGGGATGTCGTATAAAAGCTTTTACGGATACTTCTCCGTAAATCTATCCAGTGTCGACATACATCTTAACACAATTCAAAAAACCTTCACCTCCACGCTTTTATCGATAATTATACCTTTAGGACTTTTAGGAAGGCATGTCTCATCTTCACAAGACCCTTGTGTATTAGACACACATGGATGGCTAGAAATGTGTGGAGTGCCTCTTGACCCTTTTGTTCAAAATGTTCAAAGTGTGTGAAATCTTATGGGACTTAACTGCTAAGGTCATCAGTCCATAAGCTTACACACTACTTAACCTAAATTAGCCTAAGGACAAACACACACACCCATGCCCGAGGGAGGACTCGAACCTCCGCCGGGATCAGCCGCACAGTTCCATGACTGCAGCGCCTGAGACCGCTCGGATAATCCCGCGCGGCCGACCCTGCTGAATGAGTGTAAATTTCACTGCACAGTGAACAGCAAACAAAATTAACATTTTTCCCGCGCCAACCACTATAGGCTTAAATATTGTCCAAACATAACTTTTAAGATTCGTTTCAGTGCGTGTGGTTCAGTACTCACCACTGATTAGTTTTTCCTTTACTTCCCTTTTCCTAACATGATCTCCTTCCTCTGCACATCACGTTTAGTTTCTGTGCGCATTTTCTGCGTTAAGAAGAAACAGAGAAATCGCCATGTCACCATTGCTCTAAGCACGGCTCTACTCGCCGCTGTAGACCTTGGCTCGCAACGGCTGTCACAGCCTATAGGCCGCAGCATACCAATGCTGCACACTAAGCACACCAATGCTGCACACGGCGATGGCCGGTCCATGCAGTGACGTCATGGGCTCGCGCAGTGCGGAGAAGTGCGTCTTGCGCTAGCATGCACAAAATCCGCGTGCCTCCACAGGGCTCAAGCTACGTATCTCAGCCGTACCACAGTCTAATATCCGTACTACGTTTTCAAGCAATGGGGGCGTGGCTCGCCGCCATGACACTCTGACCAAAACACTGCCAGTGTGGTATAGCGGTGTGTGTATTTACAGTCGCTAATTGCACCATATACACATGTAACATCATCAAAATGGTTGTTTAAAAGTTTTTGTTTAAAATAAAATCTCGTAAAGGCGAAAGCTCAAATTTCTTCTGTTTAAAAATAGTTTTAATGCAATACTATGAATAGCTAGTATATGCCAGTCTTCGATGTAAACGATACAATTCTGTTAATTTAGTATCAAACTTGAGTTCTTTCTTTAGTTATTCTTACGATCGTCTGATACAACAATCCGATTAGACGAGTAAATGCCAGATTTACAAGAAGCGACGATGTCTTTTCCAATTTTTGTGACATACAAACCAATACTTTTCATTGTTTGGCTTCAGAATGAGGTATTGCAGCAGCTATTTACTAATGTGTAACAGACTGATTGCAGTTGTGACCACCACATATATCTGAAGAGCTAACAAAATAATCTGTCTTTGTTGTATATTATTTAAACAATGAAGAAGCAAATAAATAAGTTTGATAAAATAACTCAACATGAATCAATGTTTGGCCAACTACCTATCACGTTGTGCACAACTTCATTCTATTGTCAAATGGAATAGAACTGTGGAGAATCCCAAGTGAACATTCATCCGCAAGATGGTTGTCTTTCAGTGCCTTAATGACAGCACTCAAAGAAGCCACTTTCTTCTTTAATCTTCACTTAGTCTGTTGAAGAGTATTAATTTGTTTTTTGTATTGTATAGTTTTTGTTATGAGGCATTCACAGTTCCTCTTCAGTTTAGCAGTTTCAGAGGATGCCTGACTAAGTTCTGGTGGTCCTGCGGTGTATTCTGTCTCCCTAAAGAAAATAAACAGATGGAAAACATTAAGAACTGTGTTTTTTTTAACAGATGGTTGAAGGTGTTACAGTCTTTGTCATGAACAGCATGTTACAGCCCACTAAAGAATTATATTCTTAGTCCTTTCCAGAAATATAAATTCTATTTTTCAGCAACTATTTATCTTGTTCATAAAATACTCATTACTCTAACAAAAACCATTGTTGTGTTCAGCAGACAATTTGAGATTCTTCCCATGTGCGAAGCTACAATTAATACACACTTAATGAAAAAATGTAAACTGTGAACATGTAAAATATTTCTGCTGGGGTGTCTTGTTTAACTAGCACACTGTATTGCTGTGGGTGCTGTCAGTTAACAAGCTCTTAATGCAACTGGTCCACCAGTTAGAGATACAAAGTTGTGTGTTATATCTAATTTTGGATTAGTGGTTGGTGCATATTCAATGTTCCAAAGTAGTGGATAAAGTTAACAAGAAGGTAGTGCGAATGCTTTTTAATCAATAATGGTATTTTTAAATGGAGAATGTCAATTAATAGTGCATCAAACAAAAGAAATGTTCATTTGCTGTGCCTATCCCAGATACACAGTTGTATTTCACACAGTCCAAATGTTAATTTCTGTGACTTCACTAAATAATTATACCAGACAGACTTGTTCAGCATAAGTAGTCTCATAATTTAAACAGTGTACCTGACTTTTCTTCTCAAATATTCTCTTGTGTGCAAAGGTTGATAGTCATCAAAAAGGAGTTTTATAAATTTGTTTCCACATGACAATGTGGAGAACACGATAATCTCTTTATAACATACTGTGTAGATGCAGAAACACGTCAGTGTTCCAACACCTCCCTTCTTAAATTCTGTACACAGCATGAAATCATTCCTGGGTAAAAGCTATGTGTAAGGAGCTAATGAGGTGAAAAGCGAAATTAATTTATTCAAATGACCTGAAGGAACCCTCCCAAAATCAACAAACTGGTGCTGTATCAATTACTCCTAGAACATAACTACCAATAACTAGCAAAGACAGTGCAACAAAAATGTTGTACAAAATAATACACCAAACAAAGTGAGATGTTCACAAACTACAGCCTTAAATATTCACATAACTGTGAACGTTTACTTCATATGTGTATTCAATCACTTTCGGAGCTATGGCTGAATAAGAGAAACTGAAAACTAAGTTAGCTATACCCTCCTTCCAAGGCAACATAAATACATCTTGATTGTCATACGTAATGGAACATTTCAGTTACATTACATGAAACACTGTTCAGTAACACCAATATTTATGGAAATACCTAGAATGGTAAATCTACACAGTGTCCTGTTTAGGCCAGTTAAATCAGTGTTAGCTTTCAGTTTGGTACATGATGAAGACAGAAAGTGAGTTACTCAACACTTCTCGATTATCAGTGATACGTACGTATTATATGAAAACATGAACTTGAAATCAAAGAATTTAAATCTTCGAATTGACATACCTTTTGCAAATATTTCGGGTGTGTAAGAAAAACTGATTGTACAGAATTTTCTTGGAGCCATACTGTTGAAAGAGAAGCTCGGTCAATGTCATCTTTTCGAAAACCTCCATGGGCTCAAGCATGCTTGTACAAGCCGCAGTTTATTTACAGTGGAAAATGTCGATCTCAGACGACGATGTACTGACTGTGGCAGTCTTTTTCTTGTGCTAAAGAAAAATGAAAAGTGGAAACGGGATACATCGTCTAAAGAGTGGTTAAAAAGACGATAATCGTGTTGGGTTGCCTTTCTTTTGTTGCTATTAACGTTTCTTCTGGAGGCTCTTTTGCAGGCCTACTTGTATTAGTCAAATTCAGTATCTCCGATTCCTGTGACAGAAAATCTAGTGGACTATCTGCCTCCAACACTTCTTAAAAAGGATGTGAAACAACTACTGCTTTTTAGTAGTTTCGTTCTGAAAATAAGGTGTAACACTCCTAAATATTTTATTTATTTATTCATCCATAGACAAATTTCTTTGTATGGATGTCGTCGTTACACACAGTGTGTCCCATTTATCTGATGACCACCTGCCCGCCCGCCGACGGAAGCCACGCCTGCTGGTTGAGTGGGTCCGCACTATGCTCCCCTTTTTTGTGGGTTTTAGCCTGAATGCCGTACAGACATACGCACCTTGTCAGCCAGTGTCATTTGAGCAATGAAACAGGCATCACGAGTATAACAGTGAAATTTGCGAATGCAATAATGGCAAGAACGAATTATTCAAGTCCAAAACGAGTGTTTATTTATGATTTGTATGTGCTTACAGAGTCCACTCGTACTGTTCGGAGATTGTTTGAAGAGAAGTTTGCAAGTGTTCGAGTTCTGAGTCGTGATGCAGTTCACAAATTAGTGAATAAATTTCGTGAAACGGGAAGTGTACAAGGCAAGAAGCATTAACGGCGAAGTACAGTGCTCACAGAAGTTCGTCTCGATGACATTGCATGCCGCCTGGAAAATTCCCCTTAAAAAGTCTCTTAGACGCCTTTACAGCTGACACAAATTTCGTGCACCTCTGTACAAACAGGTGCTAAGTTGCTTGGGCTAAGGCCCTAAAAGCATTAATAGTACAAGAACTTTGACCTAGTGATCCTGTGCACAGGGTTAGTGAAAGAGAATGAAGCTTTGCGTTTTTTCAACAGGGTTCGGCAAGGGCTTACACTTCCAATGCTTTTTGCACGCAATCCACGATGTGTTCAATGAAAGAATGATTAGTAACAACATTTGGCCCGCTGTTAAGTCCTGAATTAACTCCATACGACTTTTATTGGTGGGGTGCACTGAAGGACAAAGTGTACCCAACAAATCCTCACGTGGTAGAGGAACTCAAGGATAATATCCTTGAATCAATTAATTCAATATCTCAGAGAGAATTACATCATGTGATTAATAATTTATTGAATAGATATCAGAAATGCGTGGAAAATATTGGCAGGCATTTCCAGCATCTGCTCGCATGACATGGGTCAGTACAACATTTATTTGCTTATATTTTAAATGTAGTCATGTTGTACCACAGCTGTGGACAAACGACAGGGAATCTTATCGCGGAGCGCTCGCTGCCTGGCATCTACTGCGCCACACAGGTGATCATCATATAAATGGAATACCCAGTATAACAGATGTATATAAGATAATGGAAAAAATAGGATATACATAAGAAATTCATAATACAAATATACATATACACTATTTATTAGTGCATTACATAAAGCAGAAGAGCCTACTTCAAACAAGAGAAGTGGATGATAAGACTTGTCTAATATTAGACTTTGGTTTTGTATTGCATGGAGTAAGTTACAGCCGCCCGGAGTGGCCGTGCGGTTCTAGGCGCTACAGTCTGGAACCGAGCGACCGCTACGGTCGCAGGTTCGAATCCTGCATCGGGCATGGATGTGTATGATGTCCTTAGGTTAGTTAGGTTTAATTACTTCTAAGTTCTAGGCGACTGATGACTTCAGAAGTTAAGTCGCATAGTGCTCAGAGCCATTTGAACCAGTAAGTTACAAACTTCAATGTACTGTATTGCTTACAAGCATACTCCATCCTCCTTGTCTATTTTGTAATTGGTCAACCTTCCTAGTATGTAACAGTAATATACCGTACTTCAGAAATCATGTTCATATATAATTTTTGGGTAACATGCTTAACATTAGGATTATTCACTTTTCAGGTTCCTAAAACAGAGCATGAGTGGACCACAGCGGCAAAAGATTTTGAAAAGAGGTGGAAATTTCCATACTGTCTTGAATGTATTAATGGAAAGCATGAGATTGTGCCACCAGCAGGAAGTGTGTAATTTTATTTTAATTACGTGCATACACACAGTATGGTCCTAATTGGCATATAGATGTCAGTTACAGATTTATTCTGTTTGATTTTGGCACAAATTGCAAAATATGAGATGGATGTATTCTATTGTATACTGAATTTTTGTTTGAAGATTACAAGCTAACACACTGCACATTCCAAAAGAGAAAAAAGTAGCAAACAGTACACGAAAACTGCATTATGGTGCATTTCACTTGAGGAGTGATATACAGAAATCATTCCGATAGAGTGACTTGAACTGCATCGAAAAACATCTACAACTACAGATGACACAGAGCTCAGCTCATTACTGAAAATCTTTTTGGGATCTTAACAGCACACTTTAGGATTTTCCACACAGCTATAAATATGGAAGTCAGCTGTATTGATAAGGCAGTGAAAGCAACAGTTGCTTTACACAGTTGTTTAGTGACCACTGTAGGTCACACCTATGCTCTATGTGATTTCTCGATAGTAAGGACATAGAACATGGTATGTTTTATGATGGCTTAACATCAGAGGATTCTAATGTGCTACCGTTACAAAGATCTAATGCTACAAATATTCCACTTGATGCTAAACATGTGAGAGAGCAGTTCATGAACTACACACATTGCGTCACCTCGGTTCTAAGAGTTCCGGAACATGTACAGAAAATTGCAATAGAGATCAACATAAACATCATTTCCGCCATTTTTATTGCTCATGAAAACCACACATTGCATGTTGTACTACCATACAGTGAGACCCTCAGAGGTGGTGGTCCCGATTGCTGTACACACCGGTACCTCTAATACCCAGTAGCAAATCCTCTTGCATTCGTGCATGCCTGTATTCGTCGTGACATACTATCCACATGTTCATCAAAGCACTGTAGATCCAAATTGTCCCACTTCTCAATGGCAATTCGACGTAGATCCCTCAGAGTGTTTCGTGGGTCATGTCGTTTATAAACAGCCCTATTCAATCTATGCCAGGCATGTTCGATAGGGTTCATGTCTGGAGAACATGCTTGCCAGTCTAGTCAAGTGATGTTATCCTGAAGGAAGTCATTCACAAGATGTGCATGATGGGGGTGCGAATTGTCGCCCATGAAAAACGAATGCCTCACCAATATGATGCTGTTATGGGTGCACTATCGGTTGGAGGATGGTATTCACATATCGTACAGCCATTACGGCGTCTCCCGTGACCACCAGCGGCTTGTGTCGGCCCCACATAATGCCACCCCAAAACAGCAGGGAACCTCCACCTCGCTGGACAGTGTGTCTAAGGCGTTCAGTCTGGCTGGGTTGTCTCCAAACATGTCTCTTACGATTGTCTGGCTGAAGACATATGCAACACTCATTGGTGAAGAGAATGTGATGCCAATCCTGAGCAGTACATTTGGCATGTTGTTGGACCCATCTGTACTGCAGTGCATGGTATCGTGGTTGCAAAGATGGACCTCGCCATGGACGTCAGGAGTGAAGTTGCACATCATGCAGCCTATTACGCACAGTTTCAGTCATAACACGACGTCCTGTGGCTGCACGAAAAGCATTATTCAACATGGTCGTGTTGCTGTCAGGGTTCCCCCAAGCCATAATCCGTAGGTTGTGATCATCCACTGCAGCAACAGCCCTTGGGTGGCCTGAGCGAGGCATGTCATCGAGAGTTCCTGTCGCTCTGTATCTCCTCCATGTCCGAACAACATCACTTTGGTTCACTCTGAGACGCCTGGACACATCCCTTGTTGAGAGGCTTCCTGGCACAAATTAACAATGCGGACGCTATCGACTGCAGTATTGAGCGTGTAGGAAAGGTTGAACTACAGAGAACACGAGCCGTGTACCTGCTTCCTGATGCAATGACTGGAACTGATCGGCTATCGGACCACCTCCATCTCATAGACGCTGCTCATGCATGCTTGTTTACATCTTTAAGCTGGTTCAGTGACATCTCTGAACAGCCAAAGGTATCCAGAATGAGATTTTCACTCTGCAGTGGAGCAGCTCAGTTGGTAGGCACTTGCCAGCGAAAGGCAAAGGTCCCGAGTTCAAGTCTCGGTCCGGCATACAGTTTTAATCTGCCAGGAAGTTTCAGTCAAAGGTACTTTGTGTGTGATACAATATCCACAGTCAACGTCTATCTTCAGGAGTTCTGCGAACCGGGGTGATGCAAAACGTTTTTTGGCGTGTGTGTTTTGTAAATGAACGAAAAGTTCCTTGGCAATATTTTGTGGATTAACATTGTGAAAAATATTTAAAAAAGCGATGTGTTCTGAAATATTGCATAAACAAATAAAAGCAATCATACACAACCTCTCACCTCTGTTCCTTCTAAATTACTAGAAGAGCATCTTTGAGTCTCCTGTTCGTTTGAAAATATGGAACAAGTCAAAATTAAACACAAAACTGGTTTGTGGATCACGTCAGAACCAAACCTTGATTTAAAACTGCTTTCTCTTTTTTTCTTTTCCCTTCTGTAAGGAGTTCTTAATGAATTTCTCTTCTTCATGGCAATATCTTTCGTTTCTGTCGGAACGTATCATTTGTACTTTGCAAGCAGTACATCACAGGCAGCATCCCTCTTCCTTTTATCACGATAATCCTTGCATTTAATATTCCACAAACATGGATGATTTTCATAAAGTCTAATAAATTCCTCCTTACATCACAGTTAACGTTTCTTAGCTCTCACATCGTTACAGAACGAAAGCAAACGAAAACACAGACTGACTGGTGAATGCTCCTACAAGCCTCAACCGTGCTTTACTTGAACGCTTGCAAAATCGAAATTCGATAAAGCATATAGCTGCTTGTAAAAGCCTGATATTGAGAAAGTTTATCCTATGCATGCTCAAGCACACTCGTGTATGTATATACAAGCTTCCTGATCAAACATGCGTCAGTGTGTGTAGCCACCTTACCCCATTAGTGCCCAAGTTTTTCTTACTGGGAATTTCTTTAAAATTTTTAAGGAAATGTTATAAAGGTCTAAGATAAAATATAGCTTAAGTTTAAATTGATTCCCTCTGAAAAAATAAAAATAAACACTGACTTATAAATATGACGATGGGTGCTTGCGGTTTCCTATTTTAAAAACACGAAAAAACCTTTCTTCAGCTTTCTTTTCTGTTTTAAAATTTTTGTTCCTCTATTTTTAAGCAACTAAATTAGAAAAAAAACATTAAATTTCCAAGTGGGAAAGATTTATTTAAATGCTCAAATTACAAAATAAATTCAATAGCCTCGAAAGATCATGAAAAATAATTTATGAAAATCTGTAGTTAGCCCCTAAATGGAGTCACATGAGTCATACACTTGGTCAACAAGGGTAATTGTGATTATCTATTAAAGTTCCTATTTAGAACCTGGTATGACTTCCTTTGTACACTGTGTTGTCATTTACTGGATAGGAGCGAAGAATAGATGCCACTCATGAACAGAGAATTCAGATATTATTTGTTCTACATCTAACATCAAATAGTAAAAATAATACAGACTTTGTTGCTGCAGTTGTAGCATCAGTTGCTAACAGTAGATTTGAATGTAGAAATATATACAGGTATAAAAGATGTGTAAATCTGTCGCTCTTAAATACCCTGGTGTCGAAAATTAAAGCAACAAACCGGTATTTCCCCGTCCTGTGTCTAATTCACGACATAATAATAAAAACTGTCAACCAGCTGTCCATACGATCATGTTCTGCGCGGCATGCCAGCGATGACATCAGGGCTCCTATGAAACGATATAATGTCTGCCGGGTAGCCTCTCATCCACAATTGCTGTGTACACAGTCACAGATGGAGCAGTGTGGCACAGAGATGTCTACCAGACTCTCTGTTGTGGAGGGCCAGAGAAAGAAAGGAAGCAGGATAGTCACAAACTGATGTGGACCAATGGCTTAGTGTGAATCATTCTGTTGTTTCTCGGATAAGACGACAATATAAAGACCGAAACTGTATCCCAAAAACCAGGGTAGAGCCGCCCTCGTGTGATTTCAGAAGAGAGCACCTTTTTTTGGCTGTAAGGGCATGACAATACCGCCTTACTACTGTACAGTAACTGGCATGTGAGTCTGGAGCATCTGCTGGACGTGTTTTATCAAGGCAAACGGTGTGTAGAAGGCTTTGGCAGAGTGGCCTTTATTGTAGGAGACCTGCTGTGTATCTGCCTCCGACACATCTGCACAAAAGGTAACGTCTAGAGGAAAGTCATCAACACACCTGGGTGGCCGAACAGTGGGGCAATAATGTTTTTACAGACAAGTCCCAATTTAGTCTGGAGAGTAATTTGCAAGGAATTCGCGTCTGGAGGGAACATGGAACACGATTTCAGTATCCAAAAATTGTGGAAAGAGACCGATATGAGGAGGATCACTAATAGTGTGGGCAGGGATTATGTTGATCACTTGAGCCCTTCTTCATGAAATTGTACAGGTGAATCAGCAAGGTTTAACTGCTGTTAGGTATTGTGATGAGATCTTTGGACCTCATCTGTGGCTGTTGCGAGATGCTGTGGGCCCAGACTTCGTATTGATGGATGATAGTGCTCGACTAATTGAGCACAGGTGGCTGATGTTCTCTTGGAAATGGAAGATATTGCACACACGGTGTGGCCTGCTTGCTCTCCCGATTTGAATTCCATAGAGCATGTCTGGGATGAGCTCTGAAGAAGGCTTGCATCACGTCAGCATCCACCAACAACAACTCTCCAAGACTGCGAGCAGCTCTGTGGGAAGAATGGGCATTATTGCCTCAACATGAGATGGATGACAATTGACAGCATGCCCCATCGTCGTCAGGCCTGTATTGCTGCCAGAGGTGGTCACACCACATACTGAGCACATTAATCAGTTGTCTGAATGTGTTTGCAAATCCGTTAAGTTGAGGGGGGTCAAATCCGCTAAGTTGAGGTGGGGGGGACATGGAACATTTTTGTCTAACATTATGCATGTAGCAGTTGTTTACATTCTGTATTCTTTACATTGTTTCTACTTTACTATCACCTGTTTATGCTGTTTCCTGGCAAAATAAAAGCAACTTGCAAAAATTCCGTTTGTTATTTTAATTTTGGGCACCAGTGTACAATGTCTATTCAGATGTCAAGCTCTGTCCATTATGAGTCTGCATATGTTATTCAACTGGCAAACACTGAAAATGGGCTCAGTGCACAATTGTTAGAAAATAAGCACACCAGGCGCTGGAGCTCCGCAGAGGGGATGCTTGCATCTCATTCGCAGCAGTGTAATTGTTCATGGCAGTGCCCTTGTGCAGTGGTGGCAGTTATAGGAAATGCAGTGGCTTTACTGACAGTGAACGTATTTGAAGGTGCGGTGGATCAGATAGCTGTCAATACCGCAGAACATACAGACCCAATGAGTTAAGTTCGTAAAAATGTTGAATGTAATTATTATAGATCAAAATGTTGGAAAAGAAGTGTCCACAGAAATTAGATGCTAATTAGATCGTACAATTATAATTAAACCACCTAGTTGGGAAGTCCGGATAATTATGAAAAAAAAGAGTACATAAAATTACGACATTGAGACCAATATCGTAGAGGTTTCCCTGAACAATTTTGGAATCGCCATCTACTCTGCTTTTCTCTTTTTCCAATAATCTGAGCTCTCGCATCCAGCCATACAGAACTTTCTTCCTTGAGGTCTGTAAAGGTACTGGCTTGGCAATGCTTCTTCTTGCAGTCCGACTGGTTTTCAGATATGAGGGGGCAACGTGTCTTCGAATATCCTTGATTCTTTTGGCCTCACAAGATACATTTTGTAGAGTACGTACGTTTTTCGCAAAGCCACGTCAACAGTTCTAATGAAAATTGGTGAATACTATTTTTTTTCCCACGAACTGCGATCGTATTTCTACAGAATCCAGTCATAGTGGTCCACACTGCCCATATATTTATTGTACTTACTCACATGGTAACATTGTTTAATGAGTTTGTTTCCATTTTGTCCCTTTTGTCGCCTAGAAATTGAAACCAGAGGCTCAATTAGATCAAAATTTGTTGCCAATGAAACACAGGTGCTGTTATTCCACTTCACCATTGTGATTTGGTTGAAATGGGAAACATAAGGTCCTCTATCTTTTTTTGCAAAGATTTTATTCCTTCGAAAGGGCAATGAACAGCCCTGTTTTGCCTTATTGTATCTGTGGCACAGAAACCCATCTGTTTTAGTTCTACAAACATAATATGAACTAAAAAAGTTATCAAAATATATAATATGGCTGTTTAGGCCAGTGATACGCACCAGCATTTTTTTCCATGACTCAATTTGCCAAAGGTTGAGAATCTTGACACATCCTTCTCACCGTATAGATTAAAATTACAACAGCCACCAGTTCCACACAAAGTCCAAAACTTATAACAAAACCTAATAGGTTTCCCTTTCAGAAATTGCTTCAGAGAATGACGACCATAGTACCTGACCATTATGTCATCGATTGAGAGATTTTCATTAAAAATTCCCCACTTATGGAAATTTTTATTCATTGTGACAAAATTTCTGACCTTGAAACCTCAATCACTTTTGTTAGCATTCACTACCTTACTATCTACAAAATGAAGCACTTGTTTTGGTTGAAGGTAGTTATGTGGTATGGTACTTTTCAGTTTCTGCTGTAAAGCTATTTAGCAACTCAGAAGTAAGCAACTCCTCAAGAATGTCTAGTGGTTCATGACCTAGAGCATTCACAATATTTTCAGAGTTAGTTTGTGCCAGACTGCCTACATTGCCAAAACTGTAATTAGCATTTGTCTTAGACCACATTGCCATTGGTTCACTCTTTTTCTTTTAGGAGTAACAGTTCTGTGGATGTGACTGAACTTCAGTTTCCTTGGCATTAGATGAAGGTGCTGTACAATAGCTTGGGATGACGTGGTTCTATGGCAGCTTGATTTCTATTGTCACTGTAATATCCCGCACCATAGGACACACTGTTTCATCATCATCCAAACTCTCCTCACCTGTCACTTCATCGACGTTGGATGTTAATGCAACCATACCTGTCTATAACCTCAGGAAATAAGTATTCTACAGCCTCCTCAGCCAATTTCAATGCTTTCTGCTGATATATATCACAATTCGTGAAAGAAAAGGACACCACTTTCAACCTAAATTTTTTAATATGAGATTATTAGTTTTCATTGGGTATTTTATACAGCTGGCATAAATAGACTTTCAACATTCAAATTTTAAGCAATCTTATTTACTTACCATTCTCCTAAGACTTCTAGCAAAACAGAAATCAAATCAAGTGTACAGGAAAAAATTCCCTAATTTTGACATAAAGACATAAAAACAAACTAAGAAACTTGGTCTCCAAATGGACTGAGTTGTAGACGAAAGTGTGAAGGCGACAGTGAACACAGACAGAAATAATGCAGCATTCATTGTTGCACAATTTAAAAAGGAAAAGAGACTGTCCTGTAACTAGAACGCTGGGCGCTAAAGGGTTAACATGTTGGTGCCTGCGTGCTGCACTGCTTGGCCCATGTGGTGACATCACAGGCTCGCTTCATCTGAGGCAGTGGTAGAGAAGTGTGGCTACAGCCTGCGAGCTAGGCCTCTGGCTCGACTCTGGTGTGGGCTGTATGCTATAACAGTTTGGCATAGTGAAAAAACTGCACGCTGTGGATGTACAGGGTGAGGCAAGGCAAAAGTCTGGATGTACCCCTATGAAAGTTGAACAGTGTGAGGAATCATAATGGCGCATAGTATGGGGTGTCTGTAGGTGCAGTCGCAATCTATAGGAGCTATGGTGACAGAGGCGGCGATCTTGAAATTCGCCATATTCGATTTGGATTACGTTATTCAAACGGGAAGGGGGGGTCATGTGGCACATCATTTTGAACTCTATTTCTCAGGAATACACATGTGAAATTTAAGATATCCGTATGCGTTTAGGAGTTTATGACCTGTTAAAGTTTGAAATTGCAAGATGATCTATTCTGTTTATGGTTGCATGTGATCCACAATGGCACACAGCACGAATGCACTGCAATTGTGTTAATGAGTGGTGGATGAAGTACCAGAATGATTGCTGCTGACTTCATTACCCAGCATCCTGAGAGATGAGAATTTTCACGTATGACAGTACCCAAAGTTATTGGCCAAATTTCGTGCAACAGGTTCTATGGTGGACAAGGCACTCTGAGGGCGTCCAACAACAGCCATCTCCAAGGATACTGTAACAGCAGTTGTGGCATCATTTGTGGAAAGTCCACATCACAGTATGCGCCTGTTAACACCAATATCCAATAGCTTCAAGCTGCATCACTATCTCTTGAAAGATGACCCCGATCGGCGGGAGGGGGGGGGGGGGGGGACGTTTGCAGAATGGGCTCTGGATCAGTGTAACAGGAATCCAAACTTCATATAACTGGTGGTGTTCAGTGATGAAGCTAATTTTTTATGTGTAAGGAGAAGTAAACAATCATCGTTACTTGTCGGATGCAAACCCCTCGTGGGTGGATCCGTGTACGAGTGCTGGTGGTGAGAAAGTGATTGTTTGGTGTGGGATTTGGAACTCAAGAAACGTGGGTCCAGTGTTTGACAGAACCTTGAATGGAGAGAGGTATCTTAACATGCTCCGAGATTGTGTTTCCAATGCTGTTCAATCCACATATAAATTAAAAATCAACAATGTAGCCCATTTTTGCCAGTTTATTGAGGAGGCATGTGCCTCTGTTGACCTACAGATCCTATGACGTTGGCAGCAGGACTGGCAAAAAAGCTCTGATTGGGTGTCCAGAGCAAGGGGGGTCATATTGAGTAATTCCCACTCAGACAAGTGTCAAACTTTAACAGGTCCTAACTCTTACACAAATAAAAATATCTTAAAGCACATTTGAAGTGTGTGTTCCTGAGAATGAGGCAGTTCAAAATGGTGAGCCACGTGACCCCCTTCCCATTTGACCAAGTCTAATATGGCGGATTTCAAGGCTCTGAGCACTATGGGACTCAACATCTTAGGTCATAAGTCCCCTAGAACTTAGAACTACCTAAACCTAACTAACCTAAGGACATCCCACAACACCCATGCCCGAGGCAGGATTCGAACCTGCGACCGTAGCAGTCCCGCGGTTCCGGACTGCAGCGCCAGAACCGCACGGCCACCGCGGATTTCAAAACGACCGCTGCTGTCGCCATAGCTCCTATAAGTTGTGCCCTCAAATACAGACACCCCCAACACCGGATGCCATTATGGTTCCTGAAACCATCTGACTTTTATTGGGGAGCATGCAGACTTTTGCCTCCCCCCGTAGACATTTTTACTTCTGATGAAATGTATCACTCTCTTCAAATGTTTTTAGCTGAGCTTAAGACATCTTTTTAAGTTCACAAGCAATCAGCTGAAAAGAGACATAGGGAGATCAGGCATTCGGAATCAGTTCCACCTCCTTCAGATCTGAGAACCAAAAAAGGAAATGTCAAATTAAACGCAAGAGATTCTTGGTTAAATCACCTGTTGCAGGAGACAAACACAAATGTCCTTGAGGAGAAACAGGATCAGACTGTGTTGATACCTGTAGAAGAATGGAACTGTCATTTTCTAAGATTACAATAACTGCTCAGGAAGAGTTATAGAAGAAAATTAATGTCTACAAAGAATACAACTTAACATTTTCATTTTTCTTCATTATCACTAAACAAGAAGCTGTTCAAATTTATGATGCTGCAGAGAACCTTAGTGCTATCTATAATTCTGACATAGAGCAAAACTTTGGTGAAGAATTTAAAAAAACTATCTGTTGTGGATGGCAAAAGAAGATGGTGATAAGTTGTCCTCTGTTCCATTTCTCTGTAGAATGTTGGTTTAAAAAAAGGTGATGTCTATCCAAAAATGTACACTGCACTCAATTCCTACCTATACTCCAGCAATGAACTGTTCAGCTGAAAGGTCCTTTTTTGTTTTAAAACAGATTAACAACTACCTACGAGCAACAGAAAATCAAGAACTACTACTCAGTCTTGGAACACTAGCTACAGAATAAGGCATGACTGTCGGTCTTGATTTTCAGAAAGTGATAAATGAATTTGCAAATACAAAAGAGAGAAGGAAATCATTTCTCTACGTTTGATATATTTCCAAAAAGGTCAATATCGTATTTTGGGACTGACTAAATTTCATATATTAGTGCAATAATTTTGGCATAGTGTATTAAACTGTAATGATTTTCTTTATGTTTTTACCATATACTGTTCCAAGTTTGATGTTTCTGTGGTAATTTTTCAATAAAGGGGGCTATTGAACTGCGCTAGTTATTTTTAAATATTTAATGT